>NC_138064.1:46296268-47010014 GCF_964194185.1 Rhinolophus hipposideros
ATCAATGTTGCGTTTGCAATTTAAAACATAATCCCTTCCCAGCACCACTCTGCATTTATTTCATACTTCAAATGCTTCTCATGCTCTGCTAGGTCAGGGACCATAAAAGATATATTAATACATGTCTAGTTCTGCAATCAATAAAGCTAATTTAAACTCTCCTTTAACAGGTGAAGTAAAAGATTAGTATTTAGGTCTAGGATTAACAACTGAAAATAGGCCATTCTGTGATAGCCTCAGGGAAACAGCACAATTTAGGTTTTAAGGGTCAAAGAAAATCGATTTTGAGATAAATACTTCATTATGGACAGGCATGTATCCCACTAATGATAATGTCTTTATTTTTAGTTCCCCAACCACCGTTTCTCTCTGTTGTGATCTAACGCTTCTTTCCCCCACTAACCTCAATTCTATCAGCTGAATTTTCCTGCCCTCCCCTTTGTTTTTGAAATGGAGCCTTCACTCACATTTACCTTGATTACTGTTCTGACAGCTACCGTGTTTCTCTGAAAATAAGACCTACCCGGAAAATAAGCCCCAAAATGATTTTTCAGGATGACATCCCCTGAACATAAGCCCTAATGCGTCTTTTGGAGCAAATCTTAATATAAGACCAGGTCTTGTTTTTGAGGAAACACCGTATTAAACCCAAGGCCAATGTGTTTATTGTTCTGTTGCAACAGTTTTGACTATAAGTATTCAAATAATGCATAAAATCTCACTGAAGCACTTAATTCATAAGCTGAAAATAGGTATACAAAACCACCTTGATTGTGTAGAATTCAAAATTGGCCATTTGGCTTTCTTATAAAATTGGTGAAAATGTTCTATTCATTTGCTTTTCCCTGTTCTCTTTAATTCTATTATTTCGTTTGTTCTTATTTGTAGTTTGTCCCGCCCCACACTGATTTTCTTTCACAGGGCTCTTGAATGATGGATACCGACATCAGTGTCCACAGTTTTAATGCCTTTATTAAATCAAATATCTTTCATAAAAAAAAGCCAGGCCCACCTTAGGGAACCAGAAGCTTACTAAATGTTAGCTAACCTCATTTTATGGCTAAATCCTTCTTTTGCTGTACCTTGTTTGGTCGACTGCTTTTACCTTCTCATCAAGCATCATGATAAGAAATACAATTAAAGTCCCATTTTTTTCTTTATATCACCCACCATTTTATTTTGGTAAGTTTCAAACAAACAGAAAGGTTGAAATATATGTATGGTGAATATCCATACACCCACCCATACATACTTTACTATGAACGTTTTACCACAGTTGCTTTATTACCCAACTATGCATTTATCCATTCCTGCATCCATCCATAAGCTCATCTTAACTTTTTGATGCAGTAAGTTGCAGATATCAGCATACTTCATCTCTAAAGCCTTCAGCATGTGTATCATTAACTAGGGTTCTGTAGAGGTTTATCGTTCTTTTTTGTTTCAAGTAATGTGTACATATAATGCCCTGTACCCATCTTAAGCTTACCATTTGCTGAGTTTCAACAAATGTATACACCTGTGTAATCTAAACCCCTGTCAAGACAGAGAATATTACAATCCTTCCAGAAAGTTTGCTCATGCCTCTTCCAGCTGATCCTCACCCACTCTCCTCCTACCCCAGGCAACCAGTGTTCTCATTTTTTCTTCATCACAGGTTAGTTTTGCCTGTTCTAGAACTTTATACAGATGGAATTATAAAGTATATGCCTTTATGGGCAAGACTTCTTTCATTCTGCATAATGTTGAGATTCATCTATGTTCTTGGTACACTGGTAATTAGTTCTGTTCTGCTGGGTGTATTCTGTTATATGACTATGCCACATTTAGTTCATCCATTCTATTGATGAACACTGAGTGTTTGCCAGATTTTGGCTATGATGAATAAAGCTGCTATGAGCTTTTCAGTACAAACATTTTTGTGAACACGTGTATTCCTTTATCTTAGGTAATTATTTAGGAGTAGAATTGTTGGGTCATAAGGTAGGTATACTGGAGGTGCCAAAAAATGTATACAATTGGACAGTTTGGTCAACGTTGCTCAAGCACTAGTTCTCCGTATTCAGAAGTATCTGGATGCTGATGGTAACCACTTTGAGCACCTCTTGTAATTGCAGAAACCAAACGTGACTTGTGTTCATCTTTTGTTATCAGTATATATTATTACAATTTTAATACAGTTTTCCTTTCTTAAAATGTGTATACATTTCTTTGGCACCCTCTGTCTGTTTAATATTGTAAGAAAGTACCAGGCTTATTTCTAAAATAATTGGGCCATTTTACACATTGTGTCAGCAATGTATGAATTTTGGTTGCTCCACATTCTTGCCAACATTTAGGGTTGTCAGTCTTTTGAGTTTTAGCTATTTTGGTGGGTACGTAATGGTATCTCATTGCAGCATTCAGTGGCATTTCTTGATTAATAATGTTCAGTACTCTTTATATGCTATCAGCCATTCACAGGCCTTTTTTATGAAGGGTCTATTTAAATCGTTGTTCACTTTTTATTAGGTGGTTTATTGTCACGCGGGGTGTCAGGCAGGGTCTCTAGTCCCGCTCCCCACATAAGAACGCAGGATATGGTGAGGCCAAAAAGGAACACCCACGGAGCCACAGATAGGGGAGCCACACCACTATAGTCTCACTGGCGGCTGGGTTGGAGACACAGGAAGCAGGAGCCACACGATCCGCAACCTGCCGTCCACTTCTCTGCCAACCAACCTCACTTGCCAGCTGCAATCTGCCTCTCTGCAATCCGTAATCCACACTCCACCACACCACACCACCACACCACACTTGCTAGCTTAGCCGCAGCAGTTATGTCAGTGGCTAATGGCTAACCGGTAACAGCCAAAGGCCAACTAGTCACAACTGATGACCATCTACTACCTGAGCCAACACCTTTCTATGTGAGGCTGAGAGCCTGGAAACTACTCTGTTTTTGTATTGAGTCATAGTACATTAGATATCCTGGATACCAATCTTTTGTCAGATATATGTTTGTGATTCCATTTCTTTTTTTATTTTATCAGTCTTGACCTCCATTCTGTAGCATAATAAATAGAACCTGTGTCAAGCATTGTCTACATAGATTATCCAAAGACCCTTATAAGTTGGTAAAATAGATGCTGGCTAAGCAGTATCTTTTTTTAATGCCACAAGAAGGCAATCATGGGCTCCTAGAAAACTTGAATGTCAGGGACTGTTTTTCCTATTTGCCCTCTATAGTATCAGTGGTTACTTTCAGGATGGAAATGAGCACTATTTTGTTTATTTTTTTTAATAGTTTCATCTAGTGGCTCTTTCTATTTATAAAGTAATACAAAATGGAATAAATTCAAGAGGAATTGTAAAAAAAGAAAAAAGCTAAGCAATGTTTTAATGTTACTTTATTTGTAGATATCTAAGGGGAAAGGTAGCTAGTGCTATCTATGATTGGTGCTAATAAAGATGCAAATGTGTGAAGCCATACTGTTTTTTTCAAAGTACTTTCACATTTTTAAATCTTTAATCTCAGGAAATAAACTTTAACGTTATCTTCATCACTAAGAGAGAATTAATACTGCAACTAACGTAATTGTTGTGGCTAGCTACTAGATTCAAGATTTGTTCTTGAATCTAAAACTAAGTGTAAGTGTAAGTAACAATCTAGGAGAATTAAAGTACTTTTATATCAATCAATGCTATGTTTGTAATACAAATGGTTAATAACAATTCAGGTATCTAGCTATAGGGGACCAGACAAATAAATTGTTTCATTCGTACAGTGGAATACTTCCCCTTCTCTGCCTCTGCCTATTGGATATATCACTTGCATTGTCTCATTTTTTCCTTCATGATTTCATAACCATAGGGTTTTACAGATGGAAGGAATTTTGGGGTCATCTGGTTCTATCCCCTTGTTTTACAGAGGAAGAAAACTCTCAGCGAGATTAAATAATATGCCTAAGAAATAGAACTCACAATTTTGAGACTTAGAACTAGATGCAGGTCGTCTGATTGAATAACCTTTTGATTTCATGTTTTTACCTCTGTTGTGAAGCCCTGTGGATTTATCCTTTCCTTTTTACTGAGTTTGCCAGTGTGCTCTCTAATTATAGCAAAACTGGATCTCACTCAGACTGATCTTTTTCTCTAAGGTCCATCTTGCGCCTTTTTATCTCACTGTTTTTCCTAATATAGACCTTTCATCAGGCATCCTTGTATTCCAGAAACTTCAGTGGTTGCCGCTGAATTAGGATCTCACTACTCGAATCCCATCCTGCCTCATCACCCTTATTCCCCCCTCCCCAACCTGTGCCTGCTCACCAGGATGGTTTCACTGTCCCCTGGCTGCATGCGAAGTCCTTTTGTAGTTCCTGTGTTGGCTCCTCATTCTGGTATCCTGCCATTGAACAGCACATAGTTCAAATTACAGCTCAAGTTCCACCTTGTCTATGAAACATTTTCTAATTTTTCTCAGTTGCTGTTATCCTCAGCCCTGAGTATACAGTCCAACATCCCATGTGGCAACTGATACTATCCTCTACAGCAGGTAAAACCCCAAATTCCAGTGGCTTAACATTATAGAAATACACTTGTTGTTCACTGATGGTAGTGTATAAGCACTGTGTGCTGGCGGTGAGGGGGGGTTGGCCACCATGCGTTTTGCAGCCAACAAGGGATCCAGGGTGTTAGAGGCTCTGTCATCTTGAACACAAAGCTCCCAGAGTTGCCCAGACAACGGCATCCAGCTGGAAGTTGGAGAAAGAGCAGAGAAGCATATCTGCTTCTTGGCCACCTCAGTCCAATAGGGACATGTCGCAACACATGCTGCTGAGAACTAGGCACAGGGCTCCACTCACCTTACGCTGGGAAATGCCTCATGCACCTGCATCCCCAAAACTAGGTACTCTCTGGATGGGAAGCACAAATCTCTAGGGGGTAGCCAGCTAGTTTTGTTACAATGTCATCCTGCACTGGTTTCTGATTACCTGGTCTCCTTGTATCCCCAGCGGGTTTTATGCTATAGCTAAAATTCCACAAATACATACAGCAAGATGAGAGTCTTGATCTTAGTGTATGCTCAGTGAACGTTAAATAACAGAATAATTTACTAGTCTTTATTTAAAGTTCTTAATTCCTAAATTAAACAAGAAAGAAAAAAATAACAAATCCCCAGGGGTTCTGCCTCTTTTTTTTAAGAGCACATTTACAATGTATTTTCATTTCACACACACAAAGTGAAACTTAGCTGGATTATCTTCAATTTCAGAATAATAATATTCTTTGCAGCTTCAAAAACTATTTTCAATGGGTGCATCTTGGTTCCTCTTCCCCCCAAAATCTTTTTCATTATAGAAAAATTGATGCACATACAAAAATCGAGAGACTATTATAATGAAACCTCATGTACACATCACCTGACTTCAGTAATACCTGATTCAGAACCAGTCTTGTTTCATCTATATGCCCCACTCCCCTTCCACGCTAATATTTTGAAACTAAACATAAATATCATATTACTTTATGTGTAAATATTGCCATTTGTATTGCTAATCGATAAGGCCTAAAACCCCACAATACTATCTCATGTAGGCAATAACAATAATCTGCTATTATTACTAAATAATCCAGTTAATATTCAGGTTTCCCCTATATTTTAAAAGCAATTGGTTTGTTCAAATCAAGATCCAAACAATCTAGGCTATAAATTTTAGACATACCTCTTACATATTTTAAAAATTGTAATTCTCCCCTCCTTTTATCTTGGAATTTATGTATTGAAAAAAACAAAACATTTGTCTTATAATGATATTCACATTCTGGATTTGGCTGAAAAATAAATGGTTCATTTAACAGGTTAGTGTACCTCTGTCCCCAGCATTTCCTAAAAACTGGAATTAGATTTAGAATCTTGATCAGATTCAGGTTTGACTTTTCATCATAGAATGGGGTTGTATACCTTCATCAGAAGACACATATATCTGGGTATCTCTCATTTTGGTGTTAACATTTATCAGTGGGTTTAAGAGTTGTTATCCTGATCCATCCATTGTAAAGTTCTCCCTCAGCTTTTCACCTGTGCTCTTGGCTGCTACCTAGATCCATTATTTCACTACATACATCTTATGTCTTTTTACAATAAGATTTTCCAAAGTTCTGAAATATTTTATTATTCTTTTTCATCTCATATATTCAATACATTTAAGACATTAAAAATGTCCCCCAGTCATAATAACACCTGTTTATTTGACACTTAACGCTTTATAAAGTATTTTCACGTACACCATTTCATAAATATTACCTGATCCTCTCAAAACACCTTAGAGGTAAGCTGGTTCTACGACCTTTGGCAAAGGTCCTCATCTTAGAGATGAGGAAAGCCATAACCACCTCTAGGTTTGTTATGCAAGTTAAACAAGTTCAATGCATGCAAACTGCTTAGGACAGTGTTCACCATGTCATAGTGAGAAATAAACATTTGTTACTGTCACTGTTCATATTGTTTGTTATGTTGCTATCATCGAAATCTCTTTCAATGTTAATTTATTACGTTGTAGTTTTATTTTAACTAAAATTGCTTTGATTTCTTTTAGTTTTTATGGAAATTAATAGGAATGATTTAATTTCTGTGTTTTTTATAATTTCATAATCTCTGACCTCCGGTCATAATCTTGATTATCTTACATGTAATGTGAATTTAGCTTTCACTGTCACGTGTGGTTAAATATTATTTAAATGCACTATTTTCTTTATTCATGGAAGACCAACTAAGAATCATTTTCTATTAGAAAAAATTAAAAGGAGATGATATTTAACTTACATTGTTAAGGCTATACTCGAATATACCATGTTCTCTTTTGTGAGAAGAAAAGCAATATACTGTCACATATTTTATGTAGGCTTTTAACATATTTTAGAATGAACTTTAATGAGTAATGGAGTACTAGAGCTTCAAGTCTTAGCACTTCATTTACAGGTGAAGTGACTGAGGACTAGCAAGGTTAAACAATTCATTCAACTTGTCCAACTTCACATGACTAAGCAATGACAGAACCAGTGCTAATAGCCAGATCTTAAATCAAAATCAGCCCAGGTTTCCAACCTTTTTCCATGATACTGCGTGATGTTCAGCTATTTTCATGTTCCTCCATCGATTCTCACACCACCACTCTACAGGCAACAGTCTCACTATTTGGAGTGAGAAGTGAGAAACAGGAGCTGCGTACTTGAAAACACACAAATGTCAGTGGAAGCAAGCAAAGTGGAACCCGGGAACCCATCTCTCTTTAATGACACTTGAATGACAATAGACAATAAATGTATGTAAGACTAAATGTATGTAATGTACATATGCATTCATGCCTAGACAGAAAGAAAAATTACAGTTTTCCGCTGACACAGTTTACCTCGTAGTACTTGTCACACACAGTATGTATGAAGGATAGAATTACAAGGTAGATTTTATATTATTTTTGGCTTTGTTTTTTGCTGTTCTCTTTTACTTTTAATTGTGAGAATTTTGAATATGCACAAAGGTAGAAAGAATAGTACGATGAATTCTTATGTATTCATCACTGAGCCCCAATATCCATCAACCTAAAACCATTTCTGTCCTCCCCTCCCCTCGTTTTGAAGTAAACATTGCAGACATCAGATCATTTTGTCATTACCTATTGAAGCATATTTCTCTAGAAGACAAAAACATTTTAAAAAATAACTACAAAATCAATTATTATGACTAAACTTTCTTAAATAGGCAGTTGATACTCAATTTTCCCATTGTTTTAGAAACATTAGCTTTTTTGGTTTCTTCTTTTGAGTTAAGGTCCAATCCCACAAATTATTATTATTTCTCCTTAATCTATTTATTGTTTCTCTCTTTCCTCTTTCCAATTTATTTGTTGAAGAAAACAGATTTTTTTTTTATTTGTAGCTTTCCCCACAGTCTCAATTTTGCTGTTTATATGCCTGTAATATAGTTATAAGGCATCTTTAAACATTAAAAAAAATGCCCATGCATATTATTAGTCAGAAAAGCAGGGGTACATAAATGCAACTGTGTATATAACTGCAGTCTACATAACACACACACCACGGTTTTCAGCTGGGAACGGGAAAACACAAACTTGACACTTCATGATCATCATTTCCACATTGGAACTTTTTCTCTTGTGATTAAGCACCAAGTCAAATTTAATTCTTCCTTCCTCTTTCCCTGGGGAGAACTAAGTTCCTGGGCCAGGTTCGTCTCGTATATATGCTCTTTACTCAGTCCTCTCAACTGAGATTGAGGCTATTTCTTCATCCCACATTTGTCCCAATTTCATAGATTTGTAAAAATTCAATGGTCAGTCAGTTCCCCAAATAGACTAGAAGGGGAGTTTCGGAGGAGGTGAGAGTAGACCCTTGATGCTAATGGGTGCTGAGAAGCCGCCGCTGGCACCCTGGCACCTCCTGGGGCAACACCAAAGGAGGTCATCGTAATACCCAGTTACTTAGATGAATCCCAAGTTTGCAATCGTCCCCAGCCAGTAGGACACCTGGGCAGCCAGGACTGAGGGAGTTCTGACAGGTGGGCTGAGGGCAGCCTTGTAGAGCCCTGCACATGCCAGGGTGCTGTGGGGAAAATTGCTGAGAAGTTTTAAATCCTTGAGAGGTTTGAGAGATGTGGCAAAATACCATGAGGTCCAGGGAACCAGGAGAGAGTGTGTGTGTGGCAGGGACCATGGACACCGGCAATGGACAGCACACGCCACTCAAGATAAACTACAGCTCAGGTGATGCATGGATGTGACCCAGCGCGGACCACGTGGGCAACACACTGCAGGAGCCCCTCCTCCCTGACGCTGGAGGGTAGTTAAGGCTTCCTGGGGGAGTTGGCTCATCCTCATGAGACAGGGAAACGTGGAGGAGGGGGACTTTGAGTCAATATTTACTTTTAAACGGAAAGAGACTGAGTTATCTTCAAGTGATTAGACAGTTAATTTTCCTCCCACCAGCAGAAAGGGAAGATAAAGGCACATTCCAGCACATCTGGGCTGTGATGGCAAATTTTCAACCCACTGCCTAACTCACATTTATGTCTATTTGTAAATGTCTATCTTCATCATATTGTAAGTTTCATGAAAGCACATATCATCCTTTTTTTGTATTCTTAGTACCTAACTCAGTGCTTAGTTATCTAAGTACCTAACTCAGATACTGAAGAATTTGTTGAATGAATATTAGACCCACGCATGAAAGCCCCTTCCTAGTACTTGACACAGAGCAAGTACTAATGATCTTTTCTCTTCTTACCTAGAGGAATAGACATTCTTTGGACACAATCTGTCTTGCTGTTGAAACCCTGTGGGGACAAAGCCCCAAAAAGCAGTTTCCAGGCTCTTGGCCTCACATAGAAAGGTGCTGGCTCGGGTAGTAAATGGCCATCAACTGTGATCAGATGGCCAGCAGCTGTGGCTAGTTGGCCGTCAGCTGTAACCCATAAGCCATTGGCCACTAATATAACTGCTGTGGCTACGCTAGCAGAAAAGAATGGGAATGGGGCCTAGCAAGAAGATGGTGGCTGGCAAGTGCGGACTGCTGTTAGGCAGATTATGTAGATCCTGCTTCCTGTGTCTCCAGCCCAGACGCCAGCAAGAATATATTGGTTTGACTCCCCTATCTATGGCTCCGTGGGTGTTCCTTTTTGGCCTTACCGTGTCCTGCGTTCTTATGGGGGGAGCGGGAGCAGAGACCCCGCCAGAGACCCTGCACGACAAATGGCGCAGCGAGCAGGGTCCCCTGTGCGACAAACCCAAATCTACTTTGGGTGGCTCTGAAGGTTAATCTGCTTTGCTTGTTTTTATGGGAGTTACTTAAACTGAAGACAGTGTTCGTCATCTTTAATCTTACTCTGTATCCCGAGAGTATTTTGGATACAGCAGTAGCCACAGCTTCAGCTGCTGAGGGTCTATTTTGTGGCAGATGCTGAATCCTCAGGAGTGATTGCCCCACCACCAACATAGCCCTGGTCCCTTCCTTAATTCCAACATGTTCTCGCCTTTCCCTTCCTAGCCTGGGATCCAATCTGTTCTTGTCGCCTTTCCTTTTTCTGTGCCACCACTCTGGTTTGCATTTCCCCATTTACACCCCCAAACCTTACCCCCTTTCAGGGTAGAACTCCTGGCCAGAATGGTTCCCATTTCAGGTAGAGTAATCTTCCTCTTGGGAAAAACCAAAAAGGAATTTTATAAAATAGCCAAAATGCAATTTAATGTCTATATCTTTAAACCATTTGTTTGTATTTCACCTCATTTATGAAAGTATTTGAGGTAAGTAAATATATCGTAGTATATCTTTGTTGTTAATAAATTCACTAACCAGTAAAAAGATCTAGGAGCTCTGATTTTGACTTGAAAGATTTGGCCTCTATAGTACAGGCGTACCTTGGAGAGGTTGCAGGCCATCCCAATAAAGCAAGTATCAAAAGAAAGCAAGTTGTAATCTTTTGGTGGTGGAGGTTCTTGACTTCAGTTTGTAAAAAATGCAACATCTATAAAGCATAACAAATGACGTGCAGTAAAACAAGGTGTGCCTGTACAGTAATTCCTGAATTTTCCTGATAAGAATTACCTGTGCTGCTTGTTAAATACAGATTTCCTCAGCTTTTCCAAACCTGGAGATCCATTGGGTGGGCCTGAAGTCTTTTTTTTTCTTTAGGTAATTATTTTCATTTGATAAATTTAATAACAATTGCGAATGTACAAGGTGTGATCAAAAAATAGGAGGGATATTTAAATTTTTAAAAATTTATTATAGTAAAAGACACATTGCCATTAATCCCCCCTTGAAATACTCCCCATCGCTTTGAACACAGTTATCCCATCATTCTTGCCACTTTCTGAAGCAGTTCTGGAAGTCCTCTTTTGTGAGTGTCTTTACTTCATCCTTCATCATGACAATGCTGCATGTCACACATCGCTTCTGGTGCGGCAATTTCTGTCAGATAAAAACGTTGCAGTGTGTCCTCATCCACCTTATTCACTGGATCTGGCACCGTACGACTTCTGGTTCTTCCCTAAAGTCAAAATGACCATGAAAGGTAAACGTTTTGAATCGATTCAGGACATCGAGGCAGCCACAATAGCGCAACTAAAGACACTCATGGAAAAGGACTTCTAGAACTGCTTTAGAAAGTGGCAAGAACGATGGGATAAATGTGTTCGAAATGAGGGGGAGTATTTTGAGGGGGATTAATGGCAATGTGTTTTGTACAGTAATACATTTTTTAAATTTAAACTTTTAGCTTGCATATATCAAGGACTGGGAAGAATATGAGGAATAGGGACATAAGCTGGGGAGAGGAATAAAGAAATTTCTGTGTGAAAAGGAATTTGACCCAGCACTCTTTTCTCTCTTCCCAGTATGAATATATGTATTTGATGCTGATAATCAAAAAAGTTTATTGGATTATGGAAAATTGACAATATTCTTTTCCGCAAAAGATAAAACTATCAAAGAGAAAAAAATCTATACAAGTGAAATAAAAACTAAAATGTTGGTTAAGCTGTGTCAAATAGCACTCATTGCAATCACTTCAATGCTGTCTTTACTGTTACTACCTTCCAGCACAGTGTTTGATTGACTAAGCTGTATTTGATTAGAACAATAACTCGCCTTCCCCAGGATACCTATTTATATGTTTATATAATCAATCTTCATAGGTCGTTGTATATGTAGTATGTTACCGGCTCAATTTTAAAATATTAGAAGGAACACTGCATAGATAAGGCCCTTTCTTTATTCTTACTTTTTGAAATTTAAGGCAAACACCTTTTAGAATAGCAGGTTACTCATTTAATAATCTCTGCCTCTTTTGAGAATTTTGTTTGTTTCTGCATCATCCCCCTCAAATGGGGGGGCATTTCACATTTTAAAATTTAGTGCACTTGGTAAAGAGCAGCACTCGCAGTAAAGGAAATCCCCAAACCTTTGTACTTTGAGGCCTTCACCTTCTGAGGGCTTTGTCACATTTCGTTCCCATCGTCTCAGGACCACTGGGACTGAAGCATCGGGAAGGAGAGCTTGGGGGAGGTTTGGGTGCGGGGCAGGAATAGCAAGGACCCCAGGGAGCTGGGAGTGGCTGCTACTGCTGGGAGATAAGGAGCGGTCTGTGCAGGCCGGGAGCCTGGAAACTTCCAGACCTCTGCTTCACGGACCTGTCATAGTGTCCATTGCTTAAAAGGTTAGGTTGTGAAAACTAATAATGCCTAAAGGACACAGTGTTTGTAGTATGACTCTCTTCTTAACAAAACACAGCATGACGTGAGAGAGGGTGCATAGCGCCTGTTTGGGGCTCTTGCATTCTCCGCTCCCCAGAGTCTGAGCTCAGGTCTCACATCAGCCTTCTGCCTGCTGGCCAGAGACAGCACATTTTCTAAGCCTGTTGCACTGAAAACTGTTGTCACTCAGAAAAATTCCCCGTTGCTTTGTCCTTCCCAAATGTTGGGTGCTTTTAGAAGTTTGCAGCCTTGCAATTGTGTCTATTAGTTTGATATTACCCACTCTGTGTCTGCTTTTATGCAAATAACAGCATGGTGCCCGCTGATCAGGTACTGGTGGAATCCGCATTGAAGGACCTTTATGGTATTATCCATACAGAAAAACTTATTTTGGTTTCCATAGAGTGCACTGCGGCTGCCCATATTTACCAGTCTCATCATGTCCTCTATTTAGATGTCTCCACAGAGTTTGGGACATCGGTAAAGAATGATAAAATAATGCCTTCAGAGTTTCCCACATTTTCATGAATCACAGGAAAATGGCATTGATCATAGAGGCAGATTGTATTAGAATTATTTGGGCACTTAGCTGTGTTTCCTTCTTGGCTGATTCAATCCCTTTCTTTGTTTCTGCCTGTCCATCTGTGGACAATTACCCCTGTTCTCATTTGCCTCAGAGGGATGTTACAGAGATTCATTTTAAAAGTCTATAAAACTCTTTGTGCAGAAGTATAATTACAAGAAAATATATTGTCATTGCAGTGGTCCTTGCAAATCTTAAGTAATTCCAGTCATCAATATATTGAGTGAGTTTTCCCCAAAATGTGTGGGGGGACAGAGCCAGGAGTGCAGTTTCCAGGCTCTCGCCCTCACATGGAAAGGTGCTCGTTTGGGCAGTCAGTGGCCATCAACTGTGATTGGATGGCCATCAGCTGTGGCTAGTTGGCCATCAGCTGTAACCAGTGAGCCATTGGCCACTAATATAACTGCCGGGCTATGCTAGCAGAAAATGGGGGCTAGCAAGAAGAGGGTGGCTGAGCTAGCAAGCGCGGATTGCAGTTAGCATGGTGGATTGCAGTTAGCAAGTGGGGTTGGTTGGTTGGCAGAGAAGTGGACGGCAGGTTGCAGATCGTGTGGATCCTGCTTCCTGTGTCTCCAACCCAGCCACCAGTGAGACTATAGTGGTATGACTCCGCTATCTATGGCTCCGTGGGTGTTCCTTTTTGGCCTCACCATGTCCTGTGTTCTTATGTCAAGAGCGGGACCAGAGACCCCGCATGACATCCCGCGTGACGGTGTGTATTTCTAAGAGGCGGGAATTTGGAGAATGGATAATCAGCCACCATAGTAGGTTTTAAATAATCCATTTTCTTTTACCTCATGTATCGAGGCTTGATGCTAAAGGAGATGAGCTGAAGAAATGACGTGGAGTAAGTGGTAATTCTGAGCTCACCTGTGCAGTCTCTGATATTTTCCAGCTCATGATTAAAAGTGACCACCTGAGTTAAAAAAGACTTCTTCAGGTCAGAAATGCCTGTTTGTGTTTTTTAAAAAAAGTTTCTGTGAAAATCTTGGCAGATCACCTGAACCTTTTTAATTGACAAGTTTTCCTAAAGATTTCAAAGAAAATCAAAAGTCAATTGACAGGACCCCTATAATGTCAAACTGTCAATTATGAAAGAGGCACAGCTATCACAGATATATTGGAAACACTAGTTTCTTCCAAAATATCACTTTTCCTGTTATTAAATTTGCATTGTCTTTCAAGGAGCAAGGCAACAGTTGTTTCCTGAAAGTTGTTCAGATTGCATTAACAGTGCTAAAATTGCATCAGCAACGTGGGAAACAGTGAGGAAAAGTATAGCAAATACACAGAAACCCAGAAATCCAGAATGAAATGATTCCTATTTTCTTCTGTTCCACAGCACTCATTTCTGACCTCCCATTAGAAAAATGAACAACAAATTTTGGGAATTCCTGTAATGTGCTGAAATAATGGTTCTGAAGTGTGTTCACCAGACCAGCAACTTCTGAGAACTCAGCATCACCTGAGAACTTAGAAATGCAAATCAGAAACTCATGGGGTGGAGCCCAGCAATCTGTTTTAACAAGTCTTCCAGGACATTCCCATACATTTTAAAGGATGCCTCTTACAACTGGAATTTCAAGGGTCCTGGGAGGTGGGTGGGGCTGGGCTGGGCACCCTGGGGACTGTGTGGGTAGTGGCCGATCACAGAGCTCAGAGCTCATCCCACTGACGTTTGAGGGGGTGCTCCTCTGTCTGAGCCAGTTCAGGACTTGTACTTTGGGAGGGGAATTATTCCCCTCTGGGATTCAGAACTCATTCCAGATAAATGCTCTAAAGGGAGATACTCCCACTTGCGGTTAACACTGTGCGCCATGAAAGCAAAGCTTTCTTCTGTTGCTCTTATAACATTCTCTTACAGAGCTGGAGGAGGGGCCCAAGATGCATAGAAGAGGGACGAGAAGGCCTTGAAGCAGGATGGATCCCTACCTTTACCTTCCTTCATCTCTACAACCCTCTCTCACAATTCTTTTCCTCTTTTCCTCTTGACCTCCCTGTGTCCAGCATGCTCTTCATTGAACACTGGGAGCGGTGAAAAAGTGAAGGTGACAAATACGCTAGGGATGGTTCAGAGGATCTCCAGGCCAGTCCCTGCCTTACCCATTGGCCTGCGAGATTCTGATTCCAAGCAGAATTCTAATTGTACCTTAGCTAACCACAACTACCCAGTATCCAGCCTCACTCCTTTCTCCCTCTCCTCAGACAAAAGGCAACTCCTGGAAATAGAATTGGTCTTTCACTTAGACATTTAGGATGTGATTATGATGTATGTCTCCCAGCCCTCCATTTCCAGCTGTCGGTGACCTAGCTCCCAGCTGGAACCCCATCCCCGCCCCAATCCTCCTTGGAGAGTGCCTGACTGTGTGCTGACTTCCTGGGGCCCACCGAGCGTGTCAGTCATGCTCACACAGTCTCAGCCATCAGATTTGAGGGCTGATCATACGCGGAAGCAATCTTCCCAGCAAGAAGCCTTCCCTTAGGAAGCTTTTGATCTTTGCAGCATCAAAGAGAGACAGGGAGAGATCAGGCTTTAATTTTCACCTGTGGTTTAAAATTAATGTGTAAAATATATGAAAGAGAAAGAGGAAACTGAGTGGACTCAGTCTCCTGAGACGTCTGGGTCTTTATTCCAACATCAGTCTTTTTATGAAGTGATTATTCAGCTGCACACACTGAAACTTCTGAGGGACAGAGGACTGATGGGTTGGTTTATTTGGAGTCTATGTAATCAATACGCAGAGAGGTAGTATTTTTCTAACACTGAAAGAAATCATAACTAAGGCGTTTTAAAGCAAAAATTAGCAACATTGCTTGAATCTTAGAAGGGTTTAATTGCCCTCCAGGCACTCTCAGGCATGTATCCAGTGGTCTGTAGGTAAACCTATGGTTTCCTTTTTAAGAGGTAATTGGGGAGTAGAATTGAACTGCTATTTATTTATTTATTTATTTATTTATTTATTTATTTATTTATTTATTAAAGGAGGGCGCAGCTCATAGTGGCTCATTTGGGGATCAAACCTGCAACCTTGGTGTTATTAGCACCACGCTCTAACCAACTGAGCTAACCGGCTACCCCAGTGAACTGCTATTTTTTTTTAAAGATTTTATTGAAGAAGGGGAACAGGACTTTATTGGGAAGCAGTGTGTACTTCTAGGACTTTTTTCCAAGTCAAGTTGTTGTCCTTTCAATCTTAGTTGTGAAGGGTGCCATTCAGCTTCAAGTTGTTGTCCTTTCAGTCTTAGTTGTGGAGGGCGCAGCTCAGCTCCAGGGCCAGTTGCCGTTGCTAGTTGCAGGGGGTGCAGCCCACCATCCCTTGCGGGAGTTGAACTGGCAACCTTGTGGTTGAGAGGATGTGCTCCAACCAACTGAGCCATCTGGGAGGCAGTTCAGCTCAAGGTGACTTGTTCAACCTTAGTTGCAAGGGTTGCTGCCCACCATCCCTTGCGGGACTCGGGGAATTGAACTGACAGCCTTGTGGTTGAGAGCCCACTGGCCCATGTGGAAATTGGACAGGCAGCCTTCGGAGTTAGGAGCATGGAGCTCTAACAGCCTGAGCCAACAGGCCGGCCCTGAACTGCTATTTTTTAAAATTCCCTAATATTCCTTAGTTGTCAGTTCCATGTTCCTGGTTTGCTTTATAGAATGTGTCTTATCCTGCTATACAGGGTGTCTTCACTGTTAAAATTTTCATGTTTCCTTGGTTACTAGATTTGCAGTATTTCTCCTAACTCCATATATGGACTTGGTGATAAAGGTTGATGGGTGGATATCTTTTTTTAGATTATCTTATTGCTACTATAGTTAAGAATCACAGAACTGTTTATAACTAAAAGGGACTTTGGGGAATCATAGTCCAATTTCTTTTAATTTACAGACAAGGAACCAAAGTCCAGAAAGTTTGAGTGACTTGTCCAAAGTCACACAGCCACAGGATGCAGGGTTGTGACAAGAATTCTGGCTTCTTAACTATCAGTGAAACCCTGAGTACATCACCCTTTTGCTTTGCTAGTTGTTTTTTTTTTTCTTCTTTTTTTTTAATACTTGAAATTCTTTACCCTCTTGAGACTCAACTGAGCGTTTGGCCAACCTGGTGTTGATATCAGTCTTTTTTCTTAAGCAACAAGGTTTTGATTTTATCAAAGAACAGCTACACAGGGAACGGTATTATCTGCTCCCAGGGGGGACACAGATTAGATGGACATTTGGAAAGCTGGAGGCCCTAAAGGGAAAGGTGACACATTACAGGCTTCAGGCTGCCGTTAGTACTAAGGATTCTGGCGGTATTCTGATTCCACGCTGTAGAGAGAAAGAGATCTCTTTCCCACTGGTCCTCATTTGTCTCCATAGTTCCTCCTTCAGCAGACCCAGAGACCAGTCTTGACTAAAATGACAGAGATACAGATTGCATTTTTAAAGAAAAATTCTGTGATGTAGGAAGTAAGCTCAAAATTTGGAAAAGGTTTGGATTCTTGAGATTGAAAAAGGTTAAAATTAAATATTTCAAAAAAGTTAAGTGAATGTGAGGGAGAACATTAATGGAACCCTCAATAAAATTTTTTAAAAAATCACCTACAAATCTCAATAGTTCCACAGATTAAATTATTTCCAGAAAATAACAGGTTTTAAGAGGGCTGATGCATAGTCATTTTGGTGATTTAACTGCTTGGATCTGCTTTTGGGTTTTTTGTTTTTTTTTTAATTTTAAAGAATTTTTTCAATTATAGTTGACATTCAGTATTATATTAGCTTCAGGTGTACAGCATAGTGGTTAGACGTCTATATAATTTACAAAGTGATCCCCTAATAAGTCTAGTACCCACCTGACACCACACGTAGTTATTATAACATAGATTATATTCCCAGTGCTGTAGTTTACATCCCCGTGACTGTTTTGTAACTGCTCTTTGATCCTCTTTTGAATGCGCTGGGCTGGTTTCTACTTCTCTGACGCAGTCTATATTATTAGAATGCACACAGAGAAAAGGTTCAGAGGCTTGCTTTTGGGGGTGGGGGGCACAGGAAAATCTTTTCCAAAAAAGATTTTCTATGATAAGGATGTTTTTTGAACCTCAGGTCAAATCATGTTCCCTTTGTATATTGTGATTTATGATAAGATAAAAAATAAACCACCGCCAAAATTTAAAAAGAAGCTACTTAATGAAGAAGATCTTTAAGTAGCTAATGAGTCAGTGTGTATTCATAGAACTTTGATCAATGCTTGCAGGGACTGTTTTGTGTGAGAACAAAGACACCAAAGAGATAGGGCCACTGGGAGGAAACTGGAGGGGGCGGGGCAAGGCTGCCCTGGAATACTGGAATCAGGAAATTCCCAGCCCTAATTACTAAAGCCAAGTGGCAGAGAGAGCAGCTGAAAAAAAATTCGGAGTTGAAAAGAGGTGAAAAAGGCAGGAAATTCAACGTCCTTAGCAAGGAGGAACATCTTTCATGTTAGCTCATCTACAGCACATTTTCAGTGTAAAATCTTGGCCAAGAAGAGAGGTTCCTCTGATTCAATAGCTGAAGGATAGAGAGCCTGTCATTTCCCTTTCTCCCACAACTGACACTCGCCGGAGGGACACCAGAATCCCCTGAATTGGAACATTGCATCATAGAACAAAATATTTCATTTTAATCGAATGGGTTTTCCTAGCAGCATTCAAAAGAACACACGAACCCAGTGCTTTCAAGATGGTAATTTATTTGCATAGTTTTTGTTTATTCAAGACCCTAGGTTGGCTGAAGCGGTTCCTCCAGGAATTGCCCCTCCAGAGGCAGTGACAATAGGTCTTCTGTGGGGGGACTTGCTGGGAGAGGGGTCAGCTTCAGTGAAGGCAGCTTTCAGGGAAAGAGGGAGCTGAGGGCCGAGCTGCCAAGATTTCAATGAATTGCTTCAGATATTCTCTCTCGTGGCTTCCACTGTGTTTAGAAATCTGAAAGAAAAAAATGAATCTGTGTACAGAACACATGGCAGCAGTTGGACATTAAAAATCTGCCCCACACACAAATATCTGTTTAAGTTTCTTTTTAAATGGCTAAGTGCTATTCATGAAATTCACAAAGAATTTCATGAAGTCTGTGTACATTTTTAATGAAAGTATGTAATAGATATTATTTATTCCCTGCCATCAATTTCCATATGAAATAAAATTGTATGATAGCTAGGAAAAAAAATATTTTAGTAATTATTTTTTCCAGTTAGTGGAAGATTTCTATTAAGGAAAAAAGATAGTCATTTAAGAGGTGGAAATATAATTTTCCACCATGCCTGACTACAGCTTATTTTTAGTCAGTTTTGGAGAATTCATAGCACAGAAGTTTAATAAGTTCAGTAACTTACTTTATGGATTTGCAGTAGAGGAGAAAAATGTAATCTAATCTAAAGCCCTTACATCTTCTGATAATTCAGTGTTTAAAATTAAATCCATCCATGTCACTATTTAAAGTTTGCTCTTAGCACCATCGGACATGATAGTTCCTTTTATGGGGAATAAAAGACAAATATTTATGAGGCTTCTGAAACACTAGTCATTCTGATAACATTTATGCTTTTAAAAATATTTTTCATCTTGAAACAATCACAAATTTACAGAAAAGTTGGGAGTACCATACAAATAACTTTTCTGAACCATTGAGAGTAATCGCTTATCTGATACCCCACAATCCCCCAATACTTCAGTATGTATTTTCTATAAACAAGAACATTCTCCTACATAACCACAGGACAACAATAAAAATCAGGAAATTAACCTTGACACATCGCAACCACCTAATCCTCAGGCCCATTCAAGTTTATTTAGTTGACACAATAACAAGTTTTATAGCAAAGTATCCAGTTCATGATCACAAGAAGCATTTAACTGTCACATTTCTTTAGTCTCCTTCTGCCTGGAACAGTTTCTCAGTCTTTCAGTGGCTTTCATGACCTCAACATTTTCAAAGATAACTGTCCAGTTATTTTGTACAATATCCTTAATTGAATTTGTCAGGTGTTTCCTCATGATGAGATTAAGGTTATCATTTTTGGAAGTGATTGTATCCTATAATTTCCATTTGTCCCCTTACTGATGATATTCACTTTGATCCCTTGATTTCGGTGGTATGTACCGGGCTTAATAAGTATTTTGTGGGGTGGTACATGCAACTACCTAGATAACCTGTTCTGCATCAAATTTTCTATGTATTTCTATGGTTTTCTGCTTTATTTAATAGGTTTGTTAAATTAATTAAACAAAAAGGTTATTAGACTGGGGTGGCTCTACTGCCATGGCAGCCTACTTAAGGAAACCAAATTCTAAACCCATAAATACTTTAAGGTTATGAAAATGAAAACTAAGGACAACCAATCACAAATAGCCAGTCAGGCTTTAACTTATAGCCAGTCAATAGTTTCCTTACTTTGTTTCTGTCCTTTTGTCTATAAGTTTTTCCCCAGTGGAGCTCTTCTAACCACTTTTGTTTGGCACTGTCTGATTTGAATAGATTTTTGTTCAAGTAAACTCTTTAAATTTTAAGATGTTTCAGTTTATCTTTTAACAGTTCATAATCCTTTATTGTCCTTGTTTATTTGAGCATAATTTGATGCTCAAATTATCCCAGATTTGGCCAGTTGGGAGCCACTTCATACTGGCTCTCTTGTCCTTCTGACATGTCCCCAGCATACTTGGATCATGTTCCTGTTTTCTGGCACTATGAGATGTTCCACGCTCATCTTGTTCTTTTCCTGTTTCAGGCATGTTAATTTGTATTGGGGGTATTGCTGCTCCCAGGCTTTCAGTAGACAGAGCTATGGAATATATGCATATACACATTTACTGATTTCTATCTATCTGTTCTCTACCTATCATCTATCTAATGAAAAATGTAAATTTATACCAATATCTCCAATTCCAATCTAACACTACAGAGTTTATTTTAGTTTTTTCTCTTGTGACACCCTTGACTGCCATTGAGAAACATAGCTCACATTATTCTAAAGATACTAACTTAACTCATCAGTCCCCAGGTAAGTAGCCAGTCTGCCATTTCCTCCCCTGTGCAGATGCTCTCCCCAAGCCACCTCACATCTGATATCCCACGCTGGAAAACCACCCCAACCTACTATCCACAGGAATGCCCCTACTCACCCTGATTGGACTCTGACACCTCAAGCTGGGTGACACCCCCCTCCCCCACTCCATTCATGAACAACCTCTTCACCCTACTTGGGCTCTGAAATCCAAATTTTGGCCAACACCCTGCCCTCAAACCCACCTGTATAGATTCTTACCTTTCTTTGCCCCACCTGATAGTTTTAGGATGGAATTGTTTAGGAACAGAGGGGAAAGGGAATGAAGGAGGAAGAGAAAAAGGCGTGAAAAGGAGGAAGGAGAGGAAGTAAGGGGGAAGAACAACATTTATGTTTGAATAAGTCACAAGTAAGCACATTGAGTTTCTCTTAAAATGGTACAGTTTAAATAAGAAAAGAGGAATCTAAGAAGCCACTTAGAAATGGAGTGTTTTCTGACTGCATTTCCCCTCCTCCCCGTTATTACAAGTAATACCAAAATCCATGTTTTAGAGATGACAACCCATCTTTCACATGATTATAGATTTCTTGGATGATCCTTTCGTACTTTGTACATTTCATTGTTCTTCATATTTGAGATATAGCAATTTCACACAATTATTAATAATATTCATTCATCAACTAAACTTTAAAAGGAACATGGTGATGCATTCTTGCTGTCACCCCCTTTCTGACTATTTCACCCCAATTCTTCCTTATTCCATGATAAAATTAGGCATAATTCTTTTAGAATGGATTCAAACTGTTGTGTAGCCCATCTTGTTAAATGACATTTCTTTATCTCCTTCCATATCAGAGGGCTATTTATTATTCTTTAGAACATTTAGAACTATGTCAGTCATCTTTTCAACAAATTGCAGAGAGAGTGAACAGTTATTCTATCAATCACTGCTAAACACAGTGTCAGCTCTGTAAGAAAACATGAAAACAATATATAATGTCTCTTCGCATTCAGCTATCTCCTCAACTACACAAGACAAAAATTGGCACAAATTGTCAGGAAGGTGGTCTCTTAAAGCTTGAACAATAGTTTTATTACCAAAATCAGAGTGAAGGCAAATTTTTAAAAAATTAAAGTTAGTTTTTAAAATTAAAAAATTAACATATGCCTAAGGTTTAATTCAAAAACATCATGTAGTCACACTTCCCAGAGATAACTATTGTTGAGAAAGTCTTTGGAATTCCACGTGTGACTGGTAAGAAGTAGGATTATATCTTCTATTTTTAACATGTCTAAGTAAGATTTCTTTCTTAGATGAAGAAACTGTGTAGGATGTCAATGTGCTTCATTTTCATTTTCAGGACAGAATGTAAAAATACTAGGAAATAACTGAAAAACATCCTTGTCATAATAGAACTTGGAATTGGTGATTAGGGACATATGGATTATCAGCCTTGTACATCTTGTAGATTTTTAAAAATTCTCTAGAAAGGCTACATCTATTTCCATTTCCTGTTGTAAGATCTTTAATACTGTTACTAGAGTCACAACGAGTAAAACAATGAAAGGTTTGAATGTAGGTAAAGAAGCCCTCCCTGATTTAGGATGCGCGTTTACGTTACTGAGATCATTGTGTTGTGCCCAGAGTAGGTGTATTTTGGAGGACTGTTGTATTCCTATCCCTTTGCCTCTTGCCTCTTGGAGTGAAGTCTCTGCTCTGCACCAAATCAACACAAGGTTGAAGTTCAATAACTCAGTCACAAAGAAAAAAACCCAGCTTTTATTTAAAGCATACAGTGGCTTAGAACGGCCCGTGTGCACGTGAGTCATCCAACGATCTTGTGAAAATGCAGATTCTGATTCACTTCCTTGCTTCACCTCTTTTCTCTCACCTTGTGTTTGCATTTCTCCTGTAAAGTGTCGGCACTGTAATCTTTGCCCAAGCTACACTTTCTGGAAGGGCTGGGCTTAAAGTATTTTCCTTTTTCTAAAATCTCCTGTCTTCAGTTCCTGGTTTTCTGTGGTCTGCTACCAGAACTGTGGCCCATGGCTTGGTTCTAAATTACGGAATCAGTACTCACCCCCATCTTAGACTTCTCTCTGGAGCTGGGCCTTCAGCTCTGGGGTGTCTCCACAGCTAGGCCCTCCAAGCCCATCCCCACCTGGCCCTCTCTGTGGTCAAAGTCAGGTAGCAACGCACAGGTGGAAAAGCCTGGCCCAGTAGCAGAACTTTGCTACAGTGTCATTGATGGACCAGCAGCAAATCACTTAGGAGCTGGGGAACATGTAGACCACCATGGTTCAGCTGGCTGCTGAACCGGCATCTACAGTGTAACAAGATCCTCGGGTGATTTGTATGTTCATTAAAATTTGAGAATCCTGCACTTGAAGTGGTTTTAGCAGAAATAACTGAAAATCCAATTCAAACTGGCTTACAAATAAATTTATTGGCGCTTGTAACTCAAAAGTCTGCTGATAGAATGAATTTCAAGTGTGATCTAATCCAGAAGGTCTTAAATTATCAAGGCTCTGGAGCTAACTCTTGGCTAATCTGGGCTTTTTCACCCCCAAGTCTACTCCCTTAACATTATTTCACTTTGTGTTAATAAGAACAATACAAAAATATAGAACAATGTGTCCTAATAAGTGTTCAAAACCTATTATGATCATAGCACTCTTTGGTGGAAGTTAACAAAATTTTGAAATGATAGCCCCTTAAACTGGAGACCCTTGGCTGCAAGTAAAACAAAACTCTGACTCAGTCTTGTTTAAACAAAAGGGAAGTTTGTTATCTCTAATATCAGAATGGCCAGAGGTAGGACTGGCGCCAAGAATGACATGCTAGGCTCTCTTTCCTTGCACTTCTCTGGGCTCTGTTGCCTCCATCTTCAGACTGATAGCAAGACTGGTGGAATTCCAGAAATCATCATATCCATGCCCTGAAATATATAAAGGCTGAATGAAAGGACCTTCTTTTCCCATGTCTCCTTTCTTAGAATAAGAGAAATCTTTCTCAGAAATACCATGGCAGAGGTTCCTTACAACCCCTTATTGTCAGAATTGGGTTTTATGCCATGTCGGAGACCTCTAGTTGCTTCTGAATATCCATTCTCCCCACTTACTATATTAGGTTGGTGCAAAAGAAATTGCAGTTTAAAAGGTTAAAAATAATTGCAAAAAACCGCAATTATTAATAGTTATATTATCCTGATTTTTATCTGGGCAAATGGCTAGCCAACTAAAAAACTGTATATTCTTGCTTCCCTTGCATCTATATTTGGCCATATGACTATGGTCTGGTCAATGTAAAGTAAAAATGTGTTTATCAATAGAACTTCTGGGAAGTATCTTTAAAAGGGAGGCAGCATCATCTTTTATGTCTCTTCTTCCATTCTGATTTCTGGAATGCAAACAAGATGGTAGAAGCTTTCACGTTCATCTTGGACCATGAGGAGAAGGGCATATTCAAAGCGCTGCTGAAATTCAAGAAGCCTGGGTCTCTGATGACTTCAGGGACCTTCCCTGATAAGCACTGGACTGCCTACCTCCAGATATGTGAGAAAATAAAACCTGTGTTTAATTCACTGGTAATTTGGGTTTTCATTAACTTCTGGTGAACCTAATCCTGACTGATGCCATGCCCACTCCAAATCAATCCCTGGCAGGAGGAAATGTTATCACCTGACTGGGGGCAGATGGATTTGGGAGTAATAATGATTGCTGCATGAGGTATTTATTTCCCTAAAAATATATTAAATATTTCTGCTGAAAATAGGTTACTATAGGGAAGCAGCATTCTCAATATCTACAAAAGAAGCCACCTCATTGTAAATACTTTAGCATCTTACTTAACAAAACTTAAATTAGAATTTCTTGGGAACTACTACATATGTGTTGGTGAATAGTGGAGTTCTACTTGAAATCACCCACTACCTCAGTTGGAGAAACATGTCTCTAGAGCAAAATCAAGAATTTCTTTTATTTAGAGTAGCTTTTAAACCTTAGCAAGCCTAAGATTCACCTGAGGCTCTGGCTAGAATGCACATTTCTGGCCTTGCCTGGGTCTAAACTGGAGCCCAGAAATCTGCATCCTCAGATGACTGCAATGCAGGTAGTTTTCAGACCCTAACTTTGAGAAACACATGACAAAGTCTTCTTTCACCTATTACTGTATTTACTCCTTTTTCAGTAACCGTTGAGCACCTTCCAGGTACTCTGTTAGCCCCTAGTAGGAGGCAAAGGGGCAGAGAGGTGTGCCAAGACTCAAGATTCAATTTTTATATCTCAAGGCAGTATATGATTGTCAAATGAGGTGTAATAGCAATACATCTCTAGTTCAGGACTGGAAAGGTCGCTGTGGGCTGTAGTTGTGAGAAGGCTTTGTGGATCCAGGTTGGAAGGCCTTGGTGATTGTTTTCAGAGGAAGGAGGGTGGGATCAGAGGCGTTTTGGAAGTCAGGTTAGCCTGGAGCCGAAGTTCTACAAGAGAGGCTGGCAAGGGCGGGTAAAGTGTAGGCCCTTCTTTCTGGGCAGCCACCTGTTACTCAAGATTTTCTGCATGGATTTATTAGGACAGCTTTGTTTTAGGGCGGGTAATAACCTGGCTTTGATGTTCACAAAGGCACAGCAACCACTAAACTTACTGATGCTGCAGGTGGGAACGAAAAGAAAGCTGAGTGAGATTAAGAAAACACTGGACATTGTTGTAGGGATGGGGATGAGGAAGTGCCCAAGAAGGCAGGTGCCCCTGGAAGAACGAGAGCATTTTTTAAAATACCAATCGCAGAGGGAATCCTAAACAATTCAGCTTCACTGAATCCAATGTTGGGAAGCCTAATTTAAAGACAGAGGACCAGTCTGTGTTTAAGCTGATTGACACTTTCCAGTGTTTCCAGTAGCTTAAAATAGAACCATCTTCTTTACATGCTCTACTCTGCTACTTACTACCTAAATACTACTGATAAAACGCTACCACCCTTGAAACTGGTCGAATAGGCCGCAAAATGCCTTCCACTTATGCCCCTGCGATGACCTTGAACCTTCTCAGATAACCCAGCTAGTGATAACTCTAGCCAAGTGGGTTCCAAACTTTGCTGCACAGCGGAATCCCCTGGTGATTTAAAAGAAAGAAAGAAAAAAAGAAAAAAGGAAAGAAAAATGCCTAGCTCACATCTAAAGTGCAGCACAGTTTGGAAACCTTTGGTCTAGCCACAGCTCCTCCAGAGCCCTTGAAAACGCAAATCTTCCCGCCCTTTCTGTCCCCGCCTGGAGGGTACACACTGAGGGTTCGGGGCCCGCATGGGCCCTGTCCCCGCATGGGCCCTGTCCCCGCGCCTCGGTCCCCTTCCAGCCCAGCGTGCCGGGCTGACGGCTCCGGAGCTCGGAGCAGGCTGGGAGGCGGTGCTTGGCCTTCTCCAGCCGGGAAGGCGCAGAACCGAAAGCGGCCGGCGCGGGGAGGCGGGGAGAGGAAGGAGGGGGCGGGCGCAGGGCGCAGGGGCGAGGTGGCGGCGCCGGCCGGGGATGCCCGCGGCGCGGTGCCCCAGAGCCGCCCGGTGGCCGCGTCCCCGCCATGGCCCTCCGTCTGGTCGCCGACTTCGATCTCCGGAAGGATGTGCTCCCGTGGCTGCGGGCGCAGCGGGAGGCGTCAGCGGGCTCTGGGGCCGGCGGTGGCGGCGCAGGTGCTGGCGGCGCGTCCAGGGTGGCGGGACACGGGTGGGGGCCGGCGAGGCCGGGCGTCCGAGTCATTCGTACCTGGGGGCCTCCAGGCTGGGCTGAGGTGGTGGGCAGCGACTGGGCCGGGTGGGCGGCAGCCTGTGTGCCCCGCCAACCTGGGAAGGTCAGGGACCAAGACGTGAGCTTCCCTCTTTGGAGTCCGGCCGTGCCGCCCTCAGCCCAGGCCCGCGGGTGGAAGCAGGAGGGGCCGCCCCGGGGCCAGGTCGCGGCTGCGCTGCTGCTGGTGGCGAGCCCTCCGGCCTCGGGCTGACGTGGTGCCCGCAGTGACTCACCTGTAGCAGAAAGGCGGGGCCCAGTGGTACCCTCAGCATCCTCTCGTCAGGGCAGGGCGTGCGGGCGCGGCTGGCGGGGCGTGGGAGAGGGTCGTGCTCTCCGCTCCACTCACATCTCACCTGTCCGGGAAGGTGCATTACTCTGGTAGGGGCTATGTCAAGACTAGGGGCTCCTGGATGTTCTCGTGTTATGAGAAAGAAAAGAGGAATCACGGCCACCAAGTAAATGATATAAATACTTAACAGTTGCACAGTTTGTCCCCACATCGGTGAGACGTGTTTCTGCATCGGTGTGAACAGTGTCGGTGATGTAGGGGACATGGCGCTTCAGATGTGAAGTGCAAGAGGACAGCGGTCCCTGGGCAGGGGCTGAGCGGCGAACTGACAACCCGCTGTTTTCCGACGAAGCACCATCCCTCCACCCACAGCGCCCCACCTGCGTCCGCCCGCGAGGGCGGCGTCACAGTGATGCCCAGGTTTCCTGCCAGCTGCCTCTGGGGACGTTGGTTTTCATCGGCCACAAAAAATCCTTTGTGTTGAATTTTGATGAGGGAGTGAAAAGTGACTTTTGAACCTTCCCAGCATTGATCAATGAAAGCTTTAAAGAAGGGGAACTCTGATTTCCCAGGTGCTTTTTATTTTCTTTTGAAGAAGTTTGCTGTAAGTAATGATGCATCTTCAGTGCTTACATTCAGCTTCAAAGCAGTCACACCCCTGAATCCCACCTGTGCACAGAAGCTCTCACACTCCAGTGTGCTCACCTCTCTTCCCCCCCCCCCCTCTGGTTTTTCTTTAATTAAACACTGTAGACTGCTGCCTGGCATTTTTTGGGGAAGGGCTATCAAATTACCGTTTACAACTCCTATCCCCTTTAAAGTTTTCTGTCCCTACCTTATATCTCCACTATCCTGTGGCTTTAGCAGAATGTTTGCAGGGTTCCTTGTCTTGGTATGTTGATTGTTAGTTCCAAATAAGGAATCATGTTTCTGTAGCTCAAGGCTTGCTTTCGAATTTGACTAATGACTCGTGTCATTATTAGCAAAACTTACCATTTGGGGGGAAATTTTACAAAGTCTCCTGAATGTCTAAAGAATTTTTGAAGGTTTAACTTTTTAAAATACAATAGGCGGTTCCAAGTCTGCTTCCCACCACAAACTGGTCCTTTTCTCTAAACCTCCACCTTACAGCTAAATGGCAGGTGTCTGCAGGTGAGAAGTTAGTTGGAGTGTGAAATGCCACAGCCTTATGTTTCAGTAATGCGTGTTGTGATTGAAATGCTGTGTATGAGCTGGTTAGATTTTGGCTTCCTTGTGTCTTTCACTAATCTCTGATGACATACAAACTTGGGTGTTCACATTCCACTAAACAATAGATACCCTTGGGTTCTCAGAAAGTAAACTTACTAGACATAGCAGCTTTTTTTCTTATATTGGTAGACTTTTGCTTTTGCAGAGCATCTTGGCAAGATAATAGCCCTGTTATACTAAAAGAAGTTGTTACTACTGATAATCATCAGTGGCTGGTAGCTCAGAAAAAAAAAAATTCTTCCCTTGCTATAATTTGTAGGACTGGCAGGGGAATCTGGGATTCTATTTTATTTCTAGCACAGCTATTACTCCACACATTTGTGCAAGTTATTTTCCTTTCAAAGTCTCAGCTTTTCAAATGTAAATTGTGAATAATTATACCATTGTAATGTCTCTTCTCTGCACACTTGCTATCTAAATTTGAAGCCTTAATATTTTTACATCAACAAATACAGTTGAAGATTTCCTAGTGGTGGAAAAATAGCCGGGAGCTGGGTTATGTCAGCCATGGAAATTCAGTGCCTATAGGATATTTAGTCTTTTAGTCAAACAGGGGTAAGGAATAAGGAAACCAGATTTGGTTACTGCATCTCCTGGTTCTAGGTTGAACTTTGGGAAAATGGTTTCTCCTGAAATAAATGGAGAAAATATTGTTCTTTTAAAAATTAAAACAAGTATGCAAAAGAATATTTTAACACGTGTAAGCTATAAATAATAACAATAATTACACAAAACCATGTACCCACCTTAAAAACAGAAGAGTATCAAGACTTTTGAAGGCTCTTGTGTCCCCTTTCTGATCCTATTTCTCTATCCCTCATCTCCCAGGGGTAACAATCATTTAAACTTTTATATTTTAACATTCCTGTGATATTATAGTTTTAACCCATATATATTTTCCCTAAGCAAAATATAATTTCATTTTGCTTGTTTGTGAATTTTAAGTAAATGAAAGCATACTATATATATTCTTTTTGCTTTTCTTTCCTCAATATTATGAAACTTATCCATGTTGACTACTGTAGTTTTAGGTCATTAATTTTTCACTGCTGTGTGGTATTTCACTGTGTGAATCTATTAGGTTGGTGCAAAAGTAATTGCGGTTTTTGCAATTATTTTTAACCTTTTAAACCACACTTACTTTTGCACCAACCTAATACAACAATATAGTGGACGTGGAGATGCACTGTTTGGATTCTCCTTTCAAGGAAGAGCTTGTCCCAGGTGCTCCGAGTGTGGTCAGCAGATGGTTTTGGGCTGTCAGGCCCTTCAAGGATTGCCTTGGCACAGGGCTGTCTGCCTTGCCCAACTGACCCTTTGGATGTGGCCCATACCTAGATGGGGTGCACCATTTTGATTCAGGCAATTGGCATTCAGGCAATTCAGGCATTTTGACCAGGTGATTTGATTCGTACCAAATTGCCTGGCCATTTTGATTCAACACGGGACACCTCTGACAATCCATTTCAGTTCTAGAACTTCTCCAATGGAGGACCCTGAGGTCTCTTGAGGCTACTGGGCCTATATTGCAGCTTGACTTCTCCCCTACCTGGTCCTGCTCCTTTCTCCTTCCTCTTGCAGGCGTTGATCCCACCTTACTAAGCACTCCATAATGAACATCCTGGATACTAAACTGTCTCAGGCTGCTTCCCTGAGAACCCACCTTTACTTACCCTTTCCCTGGTTGGTGGCATTTGGGAGGTTTCTGGGATATGTATTATAATCAGTGCTTTTTATCAACTCTCTGTGCGTGTGTGTGTGTGTGTGTATGTGTGTTGCCTTGTGGACACATGTGTAAATTTCCTTAGGATGGCTGTCTAACAGTGGAGCTGCTGAGTCATGGGCTATGCATGTCTTTATTTTTCTTGGGTAGTGCCAAATTGTTTTCCAAAGTAGTTATACTTATTAATATCCCATTTATAGGATAGGCATGTTTTTGGTATTCTGTATCCTCTCAAGCTCTTGATATTTCCAGAGTTTTAATTTTTTTATCAAGCTGGTGGGTCTAGATGTTGTTTCATTGGTCTGAGGTGAGTATCTCTATATATTTATTGACCATTTGAGTTTCTCCTTCCATGAAATGTCTGTTCATCCTTTTGTCTACTTTCATATTGCATTTTTTTCCATATTGATTTTTAAGGGTTCTTTATGTATTCATGATTCTAGTCCTTTATTCATCATATGTGTTGCAAACATTTTTCTCTCAATCTGTTACTTTGTGTGTGATGGGTCCTTTGATAAACAGGAGTTCTTAATTTTAATGGAGTCCAATTTATGAGTCTTTCCCATTATGGTTTGTGCTTTTTGGGATCTTTTAAAGAAGTTCTTCCCTATTTAGAAGTCACGAAGACATTTTTATATTAACTTCTAAAAGCTTTATAGCTTTGCTGTTCACATTGTGTTCTTTAATACATACAGAATTTATTTTTGTGTGTGATATTATGTAGGAATCCAGTTTTATTATTTTTCATATTAGTAACTAATTCTTCTAATATCATTAACCAAATGATATGTCTTGCCTCTTTACATTGACAGCAAAGCCACTTCTGTCACACATCAAGTTTCCATATACATATGGGGCTCCTTTTCTTGTTTCTTAATTTTGTTCCTTTGTCCACTTAAGACAAAGACATCTTAATAACTATTTTTATGATATTTCTTGTTAACTGGTAGGATAAGTGTTCTCCCCTCTGTCTTTAGCAGCATCTCGGCTATTCTGTGCCCTTTGCTCTTTCATGTATATATTTTTGGAATCAACCTGTCAGATTCCACCAAAGAGTCTGTTGGAATTTTTTAGCTGCATTGAATCTATAGATCAGCTTGGGGAGAACAAGCGTCTTTACAATATTAAATCTTCCCAACTATGAATAAAGTATAACTTGCTATATATTTAGGTCCTCTTTATGACTCTTACTATGTCTTAGAATTTTCTCCATGAAAGTTCTGCACACTTTTGCTAGATTTATTCCTGGGTTGTTGTTAATTTATTGTTGCTTTCATAAACAGCACACTTAAAAACATCACGTGTTCTAAGTATTACTGGTGAATAGCAATACAATAATTTTTATGTATTAATTTTTGTATCCAATACTTAATCCCCTGTTGGGATGTATCACATCTTCAAGAAACTAAGAAAAAGTCTATGGTATGTAAATTTTTTAAGGTTTAAATGTCACGTATATTTAAGACCAGAAAGAATGTATGTTTTCTTGTCCGTACCTTCTTGCCTGCTTTCGTCATTCTTGGGTGTATGATATACCAGATTGATTCATTTTTCAAGTGATAATCATTCATCTTTACCAGAGAAGTGATATATTCTACGAGGTAACTGACTTGAGTAATGATTTTGTTGTTGTAGTTGCCTCCTATATACGCCAGATTTATTTGGGGGCCATGGGATTGGCTTAGTCACTTCATTTTCATTCTTTCACTGTTCTCTCAGCATGTCTTTTCTTTTCCCTTTTCTTTCCTCTACCTTCCTAGTCTCCTTTTCTCATTTTCATCCCTTTTTATTGCTTCTTAACTAATCCCCCATTCTTGTTTTTTTTTCCATTTTATTCAAAATATGAATTCTAAATCGCATAATAGTGTTTACTTCATAAATTTAGGAATTATAATATTTGGTCATGTTGAGCCTAAGGATTTATGTGAATTATAGAACAGAAATGTCATGGGTATAATTATATTTTGGCACCTCTTGATCTGTGTATTAGAAACTAGTTCAAATTTTAGTATAAGGCTGTGAGATTCCCCCGCCCCCGCACCCCACCCTGTGTAGTCATTGGAAAAACAAGTAATATTTTTTTAATTTGATTTTTGTCTCATAGTTTTTTGGGGAAAAATTTGGCAAACATATTTCTGTAAAGTGAAATCAAAGCAAAGAATAGATTGAAATGGACAAGAATATCTGGTAAACCAACTTAAGTTTTACGTGAGCTATGACTTGCCAGCACCTTTAATATCTAAGTACTCTCCTTTTCTTTAGTAGGTTTACTTATGCAAGTATCATATCTATCAAAATGCTACATTTTTTTCTTCATGAGCACTGAGTACACTGAACTGTAAAATTAAACTTCATTTCCTCATTTGAAATTGCTAAACTTCCTCCTCTGGACTTTCCAGTGATGAATGGCTGGGAGAAGAGTCAGCATGAATAAGCAAAGATGTTATTGAATAGTTCTTTTAAAAGGGTGTGTCTAAAATGAGCAATTAATCTGGGGAGAAAGGGCTGATGGGTTAATGTTGCATGGTAAGACGCTGGTCTCTGGATTTCCAACAATGCCAAATCTGTCTAATTCAAATGGCCTTGAGATGAGAACCATGTATATAACTGCAGGATTATTTAAGGCTACAGTTATTACTATATAACAGACACATGAAGGCATTAATTTTATTATTTCAGTTGTCTACCATGATTACATTATATAACCTGGTCCCAGTTATGCTATCTAATGAATATTGTTTAATATATATTACGAATATGTAGTTTAGTGGTTCTTGACTCTGGCTACACATTAGAATCACCCAGGGAACACACACACACACACACACACACACACACCCAGAGAACAGACCCCTCACCAGCCCAATCAAATCAGTATTTTGGGCTAAGGTTTAGGTACCCATGTTCTTTTAAAAACTCTCCTGATGATTCTGATGGACAGCCAGAGTTGAGAACTACTGTTAGGTTGGTGAAAAAGTAATTGCGGGTTTTGCAATTACTTTTGCACCAACCTAATATTCAATGGAATAAGCATGTATCATTTATTGTAATCTGTACTTGTTGAATTTTTGTCTCAATTTTTTAGTGATTTGAAAATAGTTGTGCTTTTGCAAGGGAATTGAATCTTCCTACCAAGATTTCTTGTAAAGGAGTTTGTTATCTTTGCTGAAACCTTTGAAGTGTACTTTTGAGAAGTTTTCCCCCAGCATCCTTATAATCTTGAAAGAAAAAAACACTTTTCAAAATATTGACACATTGCATTCCAGAAGTCTTGAGTCATGTACAGGATGAAAAGAAACTCACTGATATTCTTTTTAGATGTCTGCAAAATCTGCCTTAAGAGGATTTTTCAGTAATTATTCGTTTTCCCATTGTAAATGTGGTACAGGAAATTTAGTTCATTCTGTTTACACTTTTCTAGGATTGAGATGAGTCTGTGTCACTTATTTGACATATGATATTTGCCAAGTGTCTTAACCTCATTCAAACTCAATTGTTTTATCATTACTCTGGGCCCATAATACCTTACAGAGTGTGGATGAGCTAGAAATGAGAACTCTGAAAATTGTGAAGTACTGTTTAGTAGCAGGCTAATTGAATCATATTATTCTTAGAGACTATGTGATTATTCTCATTTAAAAAAAATCAGTGGGAACTATGTCTGACAGCCCAATATACATTGAAAAGTATATATATCACATATAAAAAAATACTTGCCCTCTCCCATTGCCTCACCCCCAGAAGATCTAGGCAGCTTCTTCCTGTGAGGAGTGGGGAAGAGAGATCCAGGATGATTCCTAAGTTCTCAGTGAAACCTGCTCTTTGTCTCTTTGAGTGTTCCCCACCCCCAGCTCTAGTGCAGGAGTCCAGGTCACCAATTATCCTCATTTGGTATCTTGTTTCTTCCATTTTAATCAGGAATACAAACTTAAATTTGCTCTGAGTTATATATTGCATATGTTTGTCTGAATATTGGAGTTTGTCATAATCAACATAATATTTTAACATCTGAAAATACTCTTCATGTGGGGAGGCCCGATGACTCAGGTGGTTGGAGCACTGTGCTCCTAATGCCGAGGTCGCTGGTTCGATTCCCACATGGGCCAATGAGCTGTGTCCTCTACAGCTAAGATTGTGAACAATGGCTCGACCTGGAGCTAGGCTGCCTTGGGCTGCCGTGGGCTGGCTTGGGCCAGCGTGGGTCCCCGTGGGCCCGCTGCCAGCAGGTGAGAGCTGCTGTGAGCGGTTGACCAACTGCCTCAGCCAGGTGGAGTGCAAGGCTCATAATACCAGCATGGACCAGGGAGCTGTGTCCTACACAACTAGACGGAGAACACAGCTTGAACCGGAGTTGGGGGGAGGGGAAAAATAAAAATACTCTTCATGTATGGAAAATGAGTGAAGTTAAAGCAATTTAATTTTGAGGAAATTGGGGAACTAGACATTTCTCCCCAATTAATAGTGATAATTACCAATCTTGTATTACCAATGTTTAAATCCTTTAACTGTGGAATTGAGAGGAATAGCCTGAAATTTTAGTAGAAACATGACAGTCAGTTAACTTATAAGTTAAGTGTTTTGTGTAAAGAATCTTTATGTCCTTCATCAAAATATGGTGTTCATACAGAATACACATATCATAAGTGAAATACATCCACGTAACTATCACTCAGAGCAGGAAAAAGAACATTAATAGAACCCCCAAGTTCCACCTTATGCTCCTTTCCAGCTATCATTTATCCAGCACCGTAGATGCATTTTACCTGTTTTTGAAACTTGTGTGTAAATTAAATCATATAGTTTGTGAATTTTTGGGAGGGGGAGGATCTGGGCTTCTTTTGCTCAATTATTTATGTTGTATGTGATAGCAAATGAAATTATTCTTATTGTAGTACAGTATTCCATTATTTTGGTATCCACTTGATGGATATTTTGAGTTTCCAGTTTTGGCTATTATGAACATAGTGCTATAGACATGGTATATGTCATTTGCTGAAATACTGTGTTTCCCCAAAAATAAGACCTAGCTGGACAATCAGCTCTAATGTGTCTTTTGGAGCAAAAATTAATATACTATCTGGTCTTATTTTATTATAATATAAGACTAGGTCTAATATAATAATAATATAATGTAATATAATACCAGGTATAATATAATAATATAATACAATATAATACCGAGTCTTATATTAATTTTTGGAGCTGATTGGCTAGGTCTTATTTTTGGGAAAATGGGGTATTTGCATATTTCTGTTGGGATATATGTATAACTCCAATTGCTGAGCCATATATGTTCAGTTTTAGTAATTGGAAAACTGAACAGTTTTCCGATTCCCGTTATTAGTGTATGAGAGTTTCAATTGCCTCACATTTCTTGGCACCACATATATTAAAACAGTCTACGTTATGAGTTCATGTAATCTTTGGGGTAACTAATAAAAGAATAACAAAAGAATATATAACTGATAAGTTAATAGGTAGAAGAACAATATAGTGAAACTCTGATTCATCCAGAATAAGGCAAGGAAAGACTAAGACAGTTGAGTCACATTGAAAATAAATAGTAATATGATTGATATACACTCAATATATCAGGGATTACATTAAATGTAAATGGACTAATATTCTAAAGGATCTGCATGGAAGACATATCTTAAATGTAAGAATACAGGAAGATTAATAATAAAAGGATAGAAAAAGTTATGTAAGCACTGAGCAAAAGGAAACTGATGTAGCTGCATATATTGATATCAGACAAAGTCGCCTGTAAAGTGAAAAAAATTATTAAAGATAGGACATATTATAATGAATAAAGGGTTGACTAGTCCAGCTCCTGGTTAAAAACCTATGTGTGATTAAGGCTCAGGGCCCCTTGGCTGACCATAACCTTATGCACAGCGGCACTCCCAGCCCAGGTGCCTTCATTTGGAGGCCTCCTTATCAGGAGCCTCTGCTGAAACTACCTTGGCAGGAAAAGGAGGGGGAACCTTGAAGGTACTTTTTTCCACTCTGACTCAGTACTTGGTGCTTTTCACTCTTAGTTGTTTTCTCTCTGTCTCCCCTGAGCCCCTAGGTCCACAGTACTGCAGGAGCCTTTTATTGGGGGCTTTCTGGGCCCCCTACCTCTGGGCTGAGCTGCTGACCCTTCACCTGTTCCATGGGGGTAATGGACTGGGAAGATGGTGCTTTCTCTGCTTTAGCCTTTTGCTTATACTATCACAGTAAATGGTAAAAGCCTTGACTGTTACTTGCTTTTTAGCTTGTGGCTTTAATCTACTCCTCTTTCTGCTTTGCTGAGTTCCTGACAGGAAGCTATAACAATTCTAAATTTTTGTGCCCCTAATAAATAACAGCTTCAAAATACATAAAGAAAAACTAATAGATACTTAAAAATTTACGGAAATATAACATACATGAAGAAATCTATGCAGGACAAGAGTGTGCAGCTCAGTAAGTTATCAGTATTGCCAACACCTACATTATCAGCACCTCCGAAGCTCCCCTGAGACACCCCCCAATCACTGCCCCTTTCCTCATTCCTAAAGGTCATTATTGTTCTCACCTTTAATACAGTAGATTAGCTTTGCCTGTTTGTAAACTCTATAGAATGGAATTACCAGTATGTATTCTTTTGTACTTGGCTTTTCACTAATATTAAATTTATTAGATATGGGGCCGGCCCGGTGGCGCAGGCGGTTGGAGCTCTGTGCTCCTAACTCCGAAGGCTGCCGGTTCGATTCCCACATGGGCCAGTGGGCTCTCAACAAAAAAAAAAAAAAAAAAAAAAAAAAAATTATTAGATATGTTCTTAAATATCTCCTCAGTATTAACTTGCTATTATTATCTTTTCAGGTATTTTCGAAAATAATTATGAGAGCTTACGTGTACTGAATGTTGAAAGAAATGGAAATATAATCTATACCTATAAGGTATGTCTATATTCTCTTTTTATTGTGGTAAAATATACATGGTATAAAATTTACTATTTTAACTATTTATATTTTTTAAAAAAAGATTTTATCCTCTATTGAAGGTTCACGAATCAGACTGGTTGGCATTTAACCTTTAGTATATGACTTTTTTATTTTGTGAGATTGAATAGGGTGATTTAAATTCAGTTTTATGAAGTGTCTTCTTGTTTAAAAATAAAATAAAACTGCATAATGTCTGACAGAGTATTCAAATTTTTTGAATAAATGAACAGTTCCACTTTTTATAGGAAAATATCAAGTAAAAGATGTTTAAACTTAATAATATTTTAATTTTTTTATCTCTGAGAAAATATTAAATACAATTACTCTATGCCATTTATTCAGACTTAGATACGCTCAGACTTTTGAGGTATTATTATTTAACAATGTGTTTTCAATGTTAAGTATTTTAGGAAAAAATTTAACTTTACTGATAACTTTATTATAGTGCGGAAACATGAAAGAACAATTTCAGTGGCCAGTTTGCTTTGCGTAGTTGTATCACTGTACTTTTGTTTTGTTTAAAAATGCTTTTATTTTAAGTTGTAGTTATAAGTATGCTGCACTTAAGGAACCGTATGATTCAAAAAAGTATTACTTATAAGAATATCATGGACTCAATCCAGCCACTCCCAATATCCATTATACATATTCTCTTAAATAAACGGAAGTACAAAAAGATTGGCCCCTTCGCCGTGCTCAGTCCTACTAGACAAGGTCCCCTAAACTCACTGAGCTGTACGCTCTTAATCCGGTTTACTCTGTGAGCCCCGGTGACCAGCTGAAACAACTTGGGTCCCTTACTGACATGCCGACTTTGTGAACTTTAGAGTGCTTATTGCTAAGGTTGATTGAATTATTGCAGGTTTGTTTGAAAACCTGTAGCATTCTAACTTGCTGAAAAAATGACATTTAATAAACACCTGGTTAATTATTTTTTAGGACAATAAGGGAAATGTCTTCTTTGGATTATATGATTGCCAAATCAGACAAAATGAGGTAAAAAATCACCATAAATTATAGATTACTCATTGTTTACTTTACTGCTTTTAGAGTTTTCCTTCTTTCTGCCATTGCCTTGTTCTAGATACAAATTCTCATTTCATTTTCTAATAATTTAGTTTTTATTTCCTTGCCTTTTTTGTCTTCTCCCTTTTACCCTCTCTTGGCATCATTATCTTAAAAAAAAAAAAAAAAAAAAAAACAAAAGGTGCAAGCCCTTTTGGACCAAAACATCAGCTGAAGTGTCTTAGTCCTTTGAGATTTAAACAAAATTGGCTCAAACCAATTGCCCAGTATTCTGTAGGAATGTAGGAAGTCCAATGCCCTCCCTAAGATTGTGTGCTCCCAAAAGCTTAGGGCCTCATAACAACCTCTGGCTCTGAGTTCTGCTTCTGCTTAACCTTCACTTCTCTTGCTTCTCGTTATTTCTCAAAGACCCCGGTATAGAGAACCCAGCCTGCTTTTCTTCATTTCTCCTCCAACAACTCACGTAAGACATTGGATGATGTGACAGGCTTGTCTAATTCTGGGGGCAAAAGGAAGGGAGTCATTAGTGCCTATGTAAAAACAATGTACAAATATTAAGGGATTAAGAAGTCTATAAGTATAAACTGGCAGAGAAGCTTCTCCAGAACACATTGTTACATGAAAAAAGCAAGTTGCCAGGATAATACATTCCATTTACATTTTAAGAAACTTGCAAGAAAACTATGCAAAATATGTGCATAAATACATATTAAAAACTCATTTTAAAAGACCTGGAAGGCTACAGAGCAAATTACCAACATGTTTCATTTTAGAAGGGAGTTGGGACTGATAATCATAATAGAGAGCTTTGACTTTTTATTTGGTAGTGTTTGCATGTTTTAAATACTGAGACTACATGTTCATGTGTTATTTTATAATTAAAAGAATCAGACACTAAACATTAAGTGTATACATCCATGATTCTTCTTACTTACAAATTAGAATCCCTCAATTAGAGCAACAGTCAAAGGAAACCAAAATTTCTCACGTGAATTCAGAACCTTCTTATTCTTAGTTCTTATTCACAGTTCACTTTCTCTAATCAAGTGTTTCCTGACTTCCCAACATTTTTTATCAACTTCTGGCCATAGGATTCTAGTGTGTTCTCAGTAGTTTTTTTGTTTGTAGGTACTAATTACCTTTTTTAAAAATTAGTTTCAGATGTACAAAACAGCATAATGTTTAGACATTTATACCCTTCACAAAATGATAAACCCACCAAGACTACTACCCATCTGACATCATGCATAGCTATTGTACCATTGACTATATTCCCATGACTATATATATCTATGTATCTATATTTAATTGTAGTTGACATACAGTATTATTTTATATCAGTTTCAGGTGTACAGCTCAGTGGTTAAGCATTTATATAATCGATGAAGTGATCCCCCCAATAAGTCCAGTACCCATCTGGCACGCTACATAGTCTTTACAACATTATTGATTATATTCCCCATACTGTGTTTCATATCCCGGTGACTATTTTGTGACTGCCAACTTGTACTTCCTAATCCTTTCACCTTATCCCCCATCCCCCAACCCCCTCCTATCTAGCAACCATCAGTTTGTTCTCCATATCTACCAATTACCTTCTTAATACTTCTGCCATTCACTGTTTCTCTTAGTCCTTTTTCTCCTGAAGTCTAAGACTCTTTATCTTTCCTTATCCTCTGAGTGTGCTTTAAGAGTGTTTGCCTAGAGGGTATTGTGCTGTGTGTAGTAAGCCAGAGAGCTAAAGAAAAGTGTCATATGATTTCACTTATAAGTGGAATCTAAAGAACAAAATAAACAAGCAAATGAAACAGAAACAGACTCATAGATGTAGAGAACGTTTTGATGGTTGCCGGATGAGAGGGGCTTGGGGGTGGGTGTAAAAGGAGAAGGGATTAAAAAGTACAAATTAGTAATTACAAAATAGTCATGGGGATGTAAAGTATAGGGAATATAATCAATAGTATGGTAATAACTATGTATAGTGCCAGGTGGGTACTAGACTAGTCAGGGGGGAAGGTCATTTCTTTAATTATATAAAGTCTATGCTGTACACCTGAAATTAATATAAAATAATGTTGAATGTCAACTGTAATTGAAAAATTATAAAAGGGGAGAAAAAGATAAAGGGAATAAGAAGTTCAAAGTTCCAGGTATAAAACAAATAAGTCTTGGGGGTGTAATATACAGTATAGGGAATGCAGTCAATAGTATTGTGATAGCGTGGTACAGTGTCAGATGGTTGCTGGACTTATAGTGGCCACTTCTTTAGCATAGGGGTACAATCAATAATATGGTAATAACTATGTGTATTGCCAGGTAGGTACTGTTGAATAACTATGATGTACACCTGAAAATAATTTAATGTTGTATGTTAGCTATATTTTAATAAAAATCTTTAAAAATGAGTGTTTAACTAATATAAATGATTGTCACCAGTTCCTCAATTTGTACCTCACATCCTCCTTCTGCATGACTATTTTCATTTTCTTTAATACTCAAGGAAATGGAATCTTGCAACATTTCAAACAGCAACAAGACAATAAAAAATAAAGATTAAATAAGTATAGAAGATTACTTTGCTAATGCACTAAATATGAGAGTTTTATGCGAGATGCACCTTTGATAATCTCTTAGACATAGCTAATGATATCATGTTATGTAATTTGATTAAAACTTTACTTGCCTTAATAATTATAATAGCTAACATTTGAGTGCTTATCATGTGTGGCAGACTTCATATGGATTATCTCACTTGACCCTTCTAACAAGCTCATAAAAGAGGTATGATGATGCCTGTTTTAGTGATGGGAAGATAGGGAGTTTGAATAACTTGTCCAGAGTCACGCAGCTAGCCAGTGGCAGAGGAAGGATTTAAAGCTGAGTCTAGTTTGGCTCTAAGGTCTGCTCTTAACCACTACACTCTGTTGCCTTAGGGCTAAATTTAAGTGTCAAAAATGGCCTATAATAGCAAACTTAAAAAAAAAAATCAGAAATGTCTCAGAACCAGACAAACTGGTTCATTGATAGTTCTTTAATAAAATGTTTTGCCACCATGATACTTGGTGGACAGTTAAATGGGAATTTGTATTCATAAAAGTGTTATTTAATATAAAACTCCATATTAAAAAATGCTTTTTGTTTTAATAGCATCTCTATACATTTGAGAAAGACTTGCAAGTTGTCAGTGGCTCTGTCAACAGTGAGAGAACTTTGCTTGGTAAGTTGAACTCTTATTGCTACCTACATGTCAACTAAACTACATTTTTTGAGTCTTAAAGTAGTGGATATTTGCAGTATTTGATTAGTCTATTACAATGATTTTCTGGGAAGAGGTAATCTTGGGAGATTGGAGTTAAAACAAAGACTCTGTTGAGTCTACCTAGGGAAAAAAAAGAATGCTTTGTATTCTACCTTAATCATCCACTGACAGGTACCCTGGGCCCTCACTTATTTCAGGCAGAAAATGATAAACTTGAACAGGTCATTGTATGGATCATTTACTAATGAATTATTTATTCTTTTATCCATTAGCTGCAAGTTTAGTTCAATCTACTAAAGAAGGAAGAAAAAATGAGCTTCAACCAGGTAAGGAAATTATACTTTTTAGTGCCTATTGATAGATGAAGATTTATTGAATGAGTCAGTCAAATTTCAGGCATCTTTACAAAGAGCTTTATCTCAGGATGAAAAGTAAAGGTCATGTCAAATGTGAAAAGAGTTTAAAATTTTTTTTTCAAGTAAACAAGAAAGTGCAGAAAGTATTATAACACTGAATAGCAAAAGTATTAAAAAGGCATTTAGCACCCGCAGACTAAATAAAAATTGAGAACATACTAGAACCATACAGTGAAAAGCTGGCGTAAAGGGTTGGGCAAAGCATGGTATTCCTTCAAGAATACTATTCTTTTTCTTATGTCTTGTTAACTATTGACCAATACATAAGGTATTGTGAGTAGTCCACTGATTCTAAATAAACAGTCAATTCTACCCATTTGCCACTTCATAAGTATTATCCATGTGATGTTCCCTCTGTCTTCTTTTTAACATTCTACAACATCCATCTGTTCGGAACACAACACATATTGAGGGGTCAGGTACTATGCACGGTGCTGGGGATACAGTGGTGTGCAAAGAGGGGTGGCAGTTGCTCTCATGGTGAGCTCTAGGGACTAGTAGTGGGTGGGGGTGTCCCATGGAGCACGGATCCTGTCTTTAAGGGGAGGCAGTAAACCCAGTGGGACCAGCTTTTCAACTTATAAAGAGAAGTATGGACTTTTTTGGGTAAACTTTAATGTTTAAATGTTGGCTCATATATTTTTTGAAAATTCTACTCGGGCAATGACAACCACCTGTTGTCATTGGTGGCTGGATACAGCCTATGGACTACGATTTTTCAACCTCTGGTCTAGTGGAGCTCTTTTCAGTGTCTTACTATTCCAGTCCTGCAGTGTGTTCCATCTGTTCTGTTCATTCGGCACTTAAACTGCTTCTTTTGTTAGCATAGTTCCCAGTCAGATGTATTCTCCTGCAGTTGCATGTGATGGAAAAACCCTTTTACATACTTTGTGCGTGAGGCTTATGAGGCCGTCCTGAGCTCCCACAGAGCCAGCTCATAGAGTGTGAAGGAAACCAGAGCTGAGTCTGGATGGGACCTCCTCAGGGACCTCAGCGGAAGAGTTTCTGGGAGAGGTTGGTGAGCAGGAGGCTTCCCCTGAAATCTCACCGTGGGTATTACTCGTCCTACCTTCCCTCCTGCCTGTCGTATTACACCGAGAAGCACAGCAGCCCTCTTCCCTCTTCCGTGCCATGTGCTCCTCTTAGCATTCTCCGGTCTTCTTAGAGTGAGGTGCAGTGCTCACTTCAGAGGTAAGGGGCCTGGACTAGCTTAGGCAAAACAGGATCTAACATTTTGATGTCCTGGTTCTTAAGACAAGGGTATGGACAAAACCAGGATATGACCCTGCTCTCCTGGGCTAATAAACCTCTTTACCCAAGAAGACAAGGGCCAGTGGCTTGTGTTCCTCCCAGTAGCAAGGCTGGGTATCTCTACAGAACTTGGATTAGCTCCCTGCACCTCCTAGTTCTTGAGCCTTATTCCTTTTAGCCTTAGGAATTCTTGATTATGCCGGTAAACCCAGTAGTAATTATGCTCCTTCCATTATGTTTACCACCTATGCCTAATAGTCATGCAGAACAGTGGTGAATAATCATTATAATAATTATTATAAAATGTACTCTCAGACCAACTTCACTGTAAGTTTGATTTGATTTCAACATTAAATCCTATTCAGATAGGCTTACTCAGTTTTGGAAGTTTGATGCAGTGAGATTGGGTGCAACCTCTAGTGAGATTATCTGTCTCATCTTTAAAAATATCAGAGTGAATATTGTCAGTTATTGTATTGGATACCTCATACTTTGTCTTCTTAGCTCACCTTTCCAGCTGGCCTCTGCAATGAGAACCAGCTCTGCCAAAATGTCGTTTGACAGACAGTATCCCAGCTCAGCTGCTCTGCCTACTTTTTGCTTTTTGCCCAGAGCCCTTGGGAAAACCCGGTTCCTATCTGTACATGTACCACCTGTACATGTACCAAGTAAGTTGGAAAGGATTCCAAATAGGCTAAGCCATGACCACTGGGGAGCAAGCAGGTGAAGGATAAATACTCCCCCTTTCTATCCCCAAAGTGGATAAGTCTGAGTTGTACTCCATGTAGCTCCAGGTGGCCACCTGGACGGGACATCCCATCTAGAATTTGATAATGCCCCTGATATTGGCCTACTCTTCTCCCTGGTTCGCTCTCCCCACTCCCTCATGCCAGCCCTTCCTGGCTAAAGTGATCCTGTTCCCTGAGATAACTTCTTGTCTTAGTAGAGTCTGAGGAAAGTATTTGAGTGCAGTTACGTTATTTTGGGGAGGATCCTAGCAGACACTGTTAGAGATCTGCAAGAAGGGAGGGAGCGAGTGAGTGGCTATGGGGAAGCACATTTCTGATGGAGTGCACAGCCCGTGCCAAGGCCCTGAGGGCCAGAGCGTACTTAGTAGACGTTCTGTTCAAGGATAGGTAGGGGTCAGTGAAGTCCGATTGGAAGGAACAAGGGGCCAATCTGTGGGAACTGAAGCTGGAGGAGAACAGGGTGAGGTGTAGACAGACGGGGAGACCCTAGGAGCCCTTTGTTCAGTGAAGATTTTAGAAATGATGTGACCAGAGAGCACTCTACCATCTATTGTATTGTTTTGTCTTTTGAATAAATATTTTGCAAAGGCTTATTCACCTGTCCACGAATGATTTGGTAAGCCATTTGATTATAATATGTGGTCGGTCTCAAGGTGTTATTTGATACTCTGTTGCTTATAATGAGATTTTTCCCATTGAAATGAGACAGACTGTAACATCTATCATCTGAACAAGGTAGGTAGGGTTACTTGGCTCACACCCTTTTACAACACAGTGTTTATCAGCAGTGCTTCTCCTCTTGGCTGTGGCCATGGCAGAGTCAATGTTTATTTAGAAAATGGCCCGCCGTGGGAAGCTAGGCCCAGCTGCCTCCTTAACCCTCCCCTGTAGAGTAGCTTTTGCGACAAGGCACAGAGATCCCCAATGGGCAGCAACTGGGGTGATCACATGTGTTGGGCCCCATTGCCACTGAGGTCTCCAGAGCCCCCACATACCAGCATAGACAGTTAAATGCTGCAGATGCTCCATGGAGCTGTGGTTTGAGTTCCGCACTCTAATAACCACAGCTTCTTTAGAACCGGCCCTACTGGAGTTTTCCAACCTTGTCACCATTTCTCAACATCTAAACCTTCACCAGCTTTAGACCAGCTTCTTTTTCCTACTCTCCACCCTCCACATGCCATGCCTATTCCTGTGCTCCTTTCTAAAAAAGCTGTTTTCAATTTATTTAAACAAAAAACTTCACCCATTTTTTCCACCCCTCCACCCCCCGGCTCTTACAACTACCAATCTATTCTCTGTATCTGTGAAATTGGTTTTCATAAATATATATATTTTATATAATATTATCTATATAATATATAATGTATATTTTATAATATTATGAAATATATATTATATACTGTATATACTATAATATATAATTATATAATATAATACATTATAATATATAATATATAATACTATATATAATATTATATTATATATTATAATATATAATACTATATAATATTATGTATAATATATTTTATATTTTCTAAAATATGTTACATATTTTATATAATATATATATAATTATATTATATATAATTTTTTATTTATTTATTTTTATTGGGGAAGGGGAACAGGATTTTATTGGGGAATGGTGTGTACTTCCAGGACTTTTTTCCAAGTCAAGTTGTTGTCCTTTCAATCTTAGTTGTGGAGGGTGCCGTTCAGCTTCAAGTTGTTGTCCTTTAAGTCTTCGTTGCAGGATGCGCAGCTCAGTTCCAGGTCCAGTTGCCATTTCTAGTTGCAAGGGGCACAGCCCACCATCCCTTGCAGGAGTGAAACCTGCAACCTTGTGGTTGAGAGGACGTGTTCCAACCAACTGAGTCATCTGGGAGCTCTGTGGCAGCTCAGCTCAAAGTGCCCTGTTCAATCTTAGTTGCAGGGGGTGGAGCCCACCATCCCTTGCGGGACTCGAGGAGTTGAACTGGCAACCTTGTGGTTGAGAACCCACTGGCCCATGTGGGAATCCAACTGGCAGCCTTCGGAGTTAGGAGCATGGAGCTCCAACCACCTGACCGGCCCTATATTATAATACATAATATATAATATATAGAATACTATATATAATATTTTATATAATATATTTTGTAACATGTTATAATATATGTTATATGTTTTATATAATATTATACATATTATATATTTTTTATATAATATTTTATATATATATATGTATTTAGATTCCACATGTTATAGAGGTCATACAGTATTTGTCTTTCTCTGTTGGACTTATTTCACTTAGCACAATGCCCCCAAGGATCCATCCACGCTATCTATTGCTTTTGATCCTGCCATGTCTACTTCCTGTGATATCCATATCCTGCCTGGCTCTGTCTTACCTTTCGGTGATGCTCTATCCATTGTCACCTGGATTCTCTAAATTCTTAAGACAACTTTAAGCACTTCATGGAATCAGGTGATTTTTATGGTTGAAAGTGATTATAGAAATATTCTGGTTCTGTAGTTTTTCATTTTATCTTTTTTGATAACAAGGCACTGAGGCCTAGAAAAGCATCATGATTTGCTGAAAAGTATATATTAGGTTAGTGGCAGAGCTTAAACTAGAGCTGATAACTCCAGAATCCTAATCCAGAGCGCTTCCTGTTAGACTATGAAAGCACATGGTATGTTTTGGGAGAAATTCCTGTTTTCAAAATTACTCTTATCATTATGCTAATTATATTAGTTATGCACCTGGGCCGCCCTAAAGAATGGAAATATTAGTGTAGGAAGATGGTTTTTGCCCTTGAAAATCCTCCCATTTTAAAGGCAAGTGAATTTAGCTGATAGCTGGTTATCTCATTTGGGTACAAATTCACTGTCAAAAAGGCCAGATATAAGGTGATTCCTTATTCCCCCCCCCCCCCCAAAGTTTTTTCTTTCCAGTTGAAATACATAACCTTTTAGGGCAAGAGATAAAATAGTCAAATGTCAGCTATAGTACGTAATATATTAATTTAATTATACACACTTAAAATTACATAATAAGGAAAATTGCTTTTTGTCTCATTCTCACATTTCACAGAAAATTTCTATTCTATTTTTTTGTCACAAGGATCTTTGACATGACAGTGTTTCTTATTCCTAAAGCCGTTTTTCAGTCATTCAAGCAAATTCTGAAAGAACCTCACCTTTATCTCTGCTCCAGTTATTAGAAATACTGCAGCCCTTTTGAATTGGTGTATGATCCTGTCACTGGGATTTTTATCCTCAGCTACAAGTACCCATTGCCCAAACAGCATTTGATTTTTGTTTGTTCAGTTGTTGTATATTTGTAATCCCACATAATAATCCCTCACTGTCTTGCTTTTCCAGTAATTTTTAAAGCATTTTTACAGAGGTATCCAGCCTTCTCACAGCTGTGAGGCCTATCCCAGAAATTGTTTTACATTCTTTGCCTTTTTATAAAAATTAAATGAAGCAGTGCTGTCAGATAACGTTTTTAAATAGTGCCAACCGGCACTGATTGAATTCCAGGCTGCTCTGCCATCCCCAAATTGTGCATTGTTATTTACAAAAAAGTCATTGAAAAAGAATCTGAGAATATTAGAGCCTTTCTAACAACTCAGATGTAATTCCCTCTTTTTGAGGTTTACTCTTGGAGGAGGAGAACTCGTGGCCTAAATTGGGATATCTGTGGTCACCCTGTCCTAGCCTGTGTCCAAGGACTTCCTCCTGCTTGCTATCTTTGATGACATTTGCTCAAATGTGACACTGAGGAAAGCAGTGGGTCTTTATCAGCACAGTGGAACTCCATTCCTGAGGGAAGCCAAGCCCATCCTACCATAGATGCTGTCAACCGTCACATGTTGGTACTTCAGAAATACCTTATTATTTTTGTACACAATCGGTATTTGCCATTGTGCTGCAGAGTTGGAATGACTGAATGAGCTGTGTTTGTTTGGACTTACAAGCCAGAGGGCCTGTGAAGCTACTGTGCTGAAAACGGCGGGGGAATGGGCGGCAAAGTATTCCTCACTCCACGCCAATCAACTTCTCCTTTATGATGTTTTCCGTGTCTGTTTTGGGTTTTAAGGAATGTCAAAGTAAAGGTTAAGATTACTTTTCTGTGTGGAATAGCTAATCCAGTCGGCAACACACTTACATTTTCAAAGTTCAGCGAACCTGTGAGGAGATGATCATGTGTGATACTCTGGTCTTCCTTACTAAAAGCCTCCTTTTCTCTGTAGGATCAAAGTGCTTGACTCTGTTGGTGGAAATTCACCCCGTCAACAATGTGAAGGTCCTAAAAGCAGTAGACAGCTATATTTGGGTCCAGGTAAGTGAGCATGTCCTTTTACACTTACCTTGTTAATCCAAAGGCCTGTGAAACCTAGGGCCTGGGTGTTTACAAAGTGCCATCACACGCATGATCACAGTTACTCCTCAAAGCACGCTCGCTGGTAGATGGTGTGGCTGGAACGATCAGCTCTTCCTTTGCAAACATGGAAATCTTTAAAACTCAAACCTAGCTCCTCTGTCTGTATTATTTCATGGTTTGTCTAATAGGAGTGCAGTGTTTTATGTGGTAAAATAGTAAATATCAAAACACATTTAAATTAAGTTAAAAATGGTTTATTTAATGTATTCACAGATTAAATATCTATGATCAATGATGTAAGTAGTCCTGAGATTCATCAGCCCCATGAACTGGTGCAGAATCGCTGTGTGTGTGTAATGCAGGCAGACTAGATGCAGTCAATCCTCATTGTTTACACGTTCTGAATCTGAGAATTCTACTACTTGCTCAAATGTATTTGTAACCCCAAAATCAATACTAATGGAGCTTTCACAGTCATTTGCAGACGTGTTCAAAGTGGTGAAAATGCACGTTTCCAGCTGAGACCCAAAGAGGTGACACTGCCATCTCGATTCAGTTCTCCTACTACAAGCAAATGTTGTTTCCATGGTTTATTTAGTGCCTTTTTTTTTTTTTAACTTGGGGGCTATTTGTTGGTGATTTCATTGTTTGAAATGTCCCCCAGGCATGCTGCTGAAGTCCCTAAGTTCAAGAAGGTGGCAGTGTGTGCTTTATGGAGAAAGCATGTGTGTGTTAGATGAGCTTCTCCAGGCGTGAGGACACAGGTTCCTTAAACAGAAACACACATCAAACAAAGTTATGTATTAACTTGCTGACAAAACTGTGGTGACCAGAAGCTTGCCGAAACCTAGCCTTGTATTTTCCCAGAAACAATGGTCAGTATTCAGCACGCAGGGTTTGTGGTGACTTTTACAGAACATAACTACTGCAGATACATAGTCATGCAGGGTAGCAGCATAATTTACTTGTGTAACCTGAGGTGTCTGCCTCCTCTTTGTCCCACCCACTTCCAGCCTCGAGCCAGTGGGTCTCCCTCCTGCAATGTGTGTTAGGAAAGGGGATTGCCTGTCATCTGCCCCGGGTCCTCCACTGTCAGCGATCCTGTCAGTTGTGCATTTTTGCCACCACTCCTGGCTTCACTGTGGGTGGCTGCTGGCTTCCAGACAGGGCCTGCAAGGAGCTTCTGAGCTGCATTCCCCTCCCCCAGGGAGCCACTCTGTTTGCACTGTCATCAGTGCAGGGGTGCCTGGGACAGACAGAGCACATTTCCTTTCCCTTGCCTGTTCTCTTGGCTCCCTTAGCCTCTCTACCCAGGGCTATATAGGCAATGGAGATGTTATTGAAGGATTGGGACACATAAAGGGAATTAGAACATAGGAAGGGAAAACATTTTACAAGTATTTGGTTTTACAACATGGTGACTATATTACAAATGACCAAATTGTATATTTTAAAATAATTAAAAGGGTGCATTTTATGTTATGTGAATTTTGCCTCAAATTAAAAGCATGATTGCATCCATAGGCCAAGGAAAAGTCCCTATCCAAATAAAGTAAAACCGCTACTTATCTTGGTGCCCCATCTCAGTTCCTAGCCCTGCCCCCCCCCCACCCCGTTCCTCATGCCTGTGCCTCTGGTGAGGGAAACTTCTTCTAACCTCCATCCATGGCAAATCCTCACCTTCTGCCTCTCCCCCTTCTCCTCCCCTTTAGAGAAATATTCACTGTCCACTGAGTTTGGTCTTGCCCTGCAATCTGTCTCTGTTTTCTTATCAAAACATCCATGGTGGTTTCCTGTAGTTCATTTCTCTAAGTCTGCCTGTGCCGCCTTGACCCCCTTCACAGAGGGACTGCAGCAGGACAGGTGGGGTTTGGACCCCAGTCTGGGACCCTTTGAGAGTCCCCTACCAGCATGAGGTGCGTCTTCCGGATACTTCCATTGGGTAATTATATACTCCTTCTACACACCTAGGGTACATACTGCCAGTGACGAATATTAGTAATCAGTGTCTGGCTCCATATTTGTGGAGATAAATATTTCCCCCATATGGTAAAATCTATATGGAGTTCTACTCACAATGCAAAAAGCAGACAAACCAAACCAATCTTGTCTGCTTTTGTGGAGCTGTGTCTGAAACCTGTCTCTTTATATTCTCACCTCCAGGCCTTGCTCTAGGTCTGCCTCATAATAGAAAGAAAAACAACCACCACCTAAATGGGACTTTTAAAATCACGTTCTCACTGATTACCACACAAAGAACAGACCAAGGTTAGAACCCCACAGCAGCATGTCCAGCTGGCAGTCCCAAGCAAGCATGCCTTGTCTACCTGTGGACCCAGGGGAGGCCGTATCATCCTCTGGAGGAGTAGTTCCTTATTTTGAGGCACTGGGCATTTGTTTTTTCATATATCTATGTGGTGTCGCTCATCTTTGCCTCTCCTCAACCCCAGTACATAAAGTGTCCTGTTTGATGTGCCCAGTTTCACAAATCAGGATATAATAAATTCTATATTATTTTTGTAGCTGAATTCTGCATTGCTATCTATTTTTTTTAAAAGATTTTATTGGAGAAGGGGAACAGGACTTCATTGTTATTGGGGAACTCCCAGGACTTTTTTCTAAGTCAAGTCGTTGTCCTTTCAATCTTAGTTGTCAAGGGCGCAGTTCAGCTCCAGGTCCAGTTGCCATTGCTAGTTGCAGGGGGCGCAGCCCACCATCCCTTGCAGGAGTTGAACTGGCAACCTTGTGGTTGAGAGCCCACTGGCCTATGTGGGAATCAAACCAGCAGCCTTCGGAGTTAGGAGCGTGGAGCTCTAACCACCTGAGCCACCGGGCCGGCCCCTGCTCTCTATTTTATGATTTTGAGGTTATTGCTGTGAAGAATGGTATATAGTTAATATCTTATTTTTCAATTCTAAAGGGGAAACTTGACGACAAGTGATTTTAAAAATTGACCGGGTTCTGTTTCTAATTTGTCATTACTGGAAGTTAGGACACCAGGTAATACAGCTTGTCAAAAATTTCCCCAGTCTGTAGAGAGGCTGCCAACTATAAAATAGCGACATAAAAGGTTATGTTCTTTCATTATGTTTTCAAGTTTGGAGGGAAAAGGCAAAATTCACCCGTGGATCTTATCTAGTAAACTTTTATGTTACAAAATGGACCTGCTGGTTTATCGTTACTCTTTTGATAATGGAAGAATTAAGTCACTGGCATCATCCCATGACCAGTGTTCCCTCATCACAGCTGGTGACATCAGGCCTTGTGTTTCTGGCCTCCTGCTTCATCCTGTGGGCTGGCACTTATGGGTGAATGGAGTGAACCAAGCCTTTTCCTCCTAGGGGCAGTCATTTCACGCTTGTAGGTCATCCACCACACGCCAAACTGTGACTCACTGTCTTTTCTTGGAAAGTCCCTGGCTATGTTGTGCTTTGTCTACTGGATGTGGGACTTTGGAAGTTGTGATGGAGAGTCCGTTTACTTAGCTCAAAATACTAGGGTTTAGTTGTACAACAGATTATTGATCACTCTTACTTCGTGCATGTGAAACAGAGCTGTCTGTAGAAATGTTGTTTACCTTATTTCTGAAGGGCATATTCCAAATAGCATGCACCGTCCCTAGAAATAGCTTGCACTTTAGTCTCACTGTTAAATGAATTATGTTGTACCTGTAATCGATCCCCCCCCGACTCCCCCATCCCCCGAAACCTGAGGTCCTGAGAGTGTTCCCTATTCCTGCTTGCTTCCCTCTGTAATTGTACGTGATTGTGACTCACCGAATCAGGACTGTGGTTCCCAGTCCCTTCTATGGTATTCAAACACAACTTTTGGAATATTTGTGTAGGCAAGGTAGTTGCTTATGATTTTGGTGAATTTCCTTTTTGCAGTTTCTCTATCCACATGTTGACAGTCATCCTCTTCCAGAGAATCATCTGTTACTGATTTCAGAAGAGAAATGTAAGTGCATCTTCAGATGGTATCTGGTGACTTCATGAACGGCACATCTAGTGAAGTGTGGGACATGACTGAATCTTCTAGATATCCACTCTCCAGTGCTGAGCGTCCCCTCACCTTTGGTGTCTATTTGAGACCTAAGACTCCTGTGGAAGGGCTTTTCCTTTCAGACCCGACTTGCTGATCCCTCAGGTTCTGCTCTTCCCTCATCCTGGGGATGATGGGCTCCTGCATCTGTGGATTTCCAATTTTGTCTCATGGTAGGATGTTTGTAGAACAGTTGTGCAGGTCAGTTTTGCCTTCTTTAGTCCATCTTTTTTTAGGATTTGTGTCACAGGATAACCATGATGTGAGGAGAGAGGCTTAGGCAGAGACAAAGGAAGGCGTTAGAAGCTAGAAGAAATTTATGACAGAACTTGAGGACACATACTAACATAGCCAAATTCAGGTCGAGGTAAATAAGATTGCGACATCCTTTAATGATATTTTCAAGTTGGGGGCTGGGAGGAGAAAGGACAAATGTCACTAGTGGATCTTATCTACTAAGCAGTCTTTCCTGCTACAAGATGAAACTACTGATTTACAATTGGGAGAACAGGCCTGAGGGATTATTAGGCTTGTGTTCCGTTCCTATGCTCTTGTCCACTGTCTGTCTCACTTTTTTGTATCTAACACTGGCAGAAGATAAGTATAGGGAATGAATCTAAATTACTTACTGAGAAAAAGGGACCACCTACAAATCGACCCAAAATATTTAGAGTTTTGCTAATGTGAAATTGATCCCTATAAAAATGCTTCGTCCAGAGCATTTTTGTATAATGAGTTGTATAATGAGTTTTCTATCTAATATTTTCATACAAACAGGTGTCTGGTACTTGGAAACTGATGGTAACCCTGTCAAATGAGCCTGTGTTAGCTGCCTATAAGACTTATGGTACAGGGGAGGCAAATGCTTGTTGAGAGAACCCAGGGGAGCAGAAAGGTTAAACGCTTCATATGTTGTCGATATTGGGAGCAGAGTAAATGCTGGGCTTGAAACAGACTGTAAAGGGAGGGTGGGGAAAGGGGGGGCTGTGTTTTGAACCTTTATTGTAAAATTTCTGTCTATGATAATATTTTTCAGCCAGTTGTTTAATCTGCATATTTTTTAATACAGAATTATTCACAATGGTTAGGTGAAAAACATACTCATGTTTTTCATGAAGGTTAAATCTATCTTTCTGGTGTTTGTTTTTTTAAAGATATTGAACAATTTCATATCCAAGTCATCCAAGAAGATGGAAATAAAGTGGTAAATACTTGAAATTCCTTTTCCTTCATAGTGTTTTCCACAAACGGTGACATTTCTAGACTGTTAAAGACAGATTAATGTTATAGAAACATAATATTTTCTTTGTTTGATGTCTTTCAAATTATAGACTTGCTGTTGTAGCATGTGAAATAATACAAGATATGTGAAGGGGTTAAATGTCCCCCACCCCAGCCTCCAATGTCAGTCCCCTGAGAAAACTATTATAATAATGACAGCTTTGTGTAACTCTCTACACATTTTACTTTGCTCCGTGCACATGTACAAGGATTCAGTTGTTTTTTTTACCAAAATAGAATCATAACATATAAATTAATTTGCAGCTTTTCTTTTTTGCTTTTTACCTAATACATCAGGGTATCTGTATTGGTTACTAAATAGAGATATAACTTATTTCTCTAATTTTTATACTTAGATACATATACATACATATAATAAATGAGATCATAGCATATGTGTTGGGGTTTTGTATCGTAGTTCTATTTTCTTTCCTTTGTTTCCCCTGTTCTCCATTCTCCCTCTCCTTTTCATCTTTAACTTTCATTCACAACCTGGTATGTATCCTTTCATATTCTTCTCTCTACCTGTATTACGGTATCTATTACCCCCAACCCCATGGGTTTGTTTTTATTCACTCTTCATTCAATTTTGTGGAATTACCTGCAAGTCAACTAGAATAGTTCCAGTTCCTTCTCTTTAGCAGTATATAATAGTCCCTGGGATGGAAGTACACAGTTTTTCATCTATTTTCCCACAGAATTACATTCACTTGATTGCCAATATTTTTTTTCCCACTTGTTTGCATTAGAAATTGTCTCAAATGTTTTTGTGTCTATAGCTTCACATATTTGGTACATATATACTTGGGGCTAAATCCTCAGGGATGTATAATTGGTGGATATATGCTTTAATAAATTTCAACAGATTTTGCCAGATTGCTTCCCAAAAAATTGGTAACAATTCAGTTTTACAACCAAAGTGTAACAATACTCTTTCCCTCTATCTGTACCACTAATAGGTATATTTGTCTTTCTAAAACATTTCCAATTTGATGGGTGTAAGTTGCTATCATTATTATTTTAGCTTTTATTTCCCTTTATATTCGTGATTTGAGCACGTACTATGCTTATTTGCTATTTGAATTTGCTTTTCTGAAAATTGCTTAGTTGTATCCTTTGTCTATTTTTCTTGACAATTTGTATGAGATATTAAAAATGATTTCCTTCAATATTTAAATAGTCTACATCAAAATAGTCTTTCTCTGAAGGTTTTAATTTTAAAGTTAAGTGAACAAAATGGAAATGGAAAATGGCACTTATTAATATGTATCTACTATTGATTGCCTCAAAGTAAGAGGCCAGGCTAGAAAATGACCAGAAGAAAATGTATGGCTGGAGCTCTGGGCCCCCAGTGGCTAAGTGCATGACAGGGCAAGGTCAGGACTAGTGGTCAGAAAAGGATCAGACCAGAGAGGAAAGACCAAAGCAGAATCCAAAAGCCAGTGTTGGAAATTTAGAGGAGAGAGTTAAATAAACAAGTTGGAGGCAGAAAACTGGGAATGGGCACAAAGAACTGGCTGTTTGGAAGAGGGGTTGGGAGCCCAGAAGACACTGCAGAGAGAGTGAGGGCAAAGTCACTTGTCAGCAGCCCAGAAAGGATCATCCTGGCCAAGACGGTGCAGCCTCAGCATTCCTTCATCCATGTGTCCCTCTGTGGGGCACTTTTGCCCTCATTCTTAAAGGCTTAGACTGTCGCTACTTAAGGCAGTGGGTGGTTCCTCATGTTCCTCACAACAGCCCTGCATGATAGAGGTGGCATTGTAATCATCCCCATATTTACAGAGAATTCTACAACCAAGACTCACAGAGCTGGCGTAGCTCCAGAGAGGGAGAAAACTAACATGTAAACCTCAGTCGCCACACTCAGGTTCTTGTCAGTATATACCTTCATTGGAAAGAGTACCCAAACCTACCCCAACCTAACACGTTTCAGAGAAGTGGAAACAAGATAGTTTGTCCAAGGTTTAGAGACAGACAGGCATGCTTGGGTCTTTTCTCTAGTATCACTTTCCTCTGTCCTAAATGTAGTAGACCTTGGCTAGCCAGAAACAGAGGTGCACTATTCTGCTTGCCCTGTGCCTCCCTCAAGTTCGAAGTTAGCCTCAGTGGAGAAATTAGGATACAGGGGATTTTGGGCATGAAAATGGACCATTCTCATGTTCCTTCTTCTTCATTTCTACTACTTCAACTTGTCTACATTTTTTACTTATTGTCCCAATATAGATTACTTATGCTATATAGCATAAGCACTGAGGCAAGTGAATTCTTAATGCCTTGTGTTAAACTTGTGATAGCCTTGGCAATTGATATATCTTATTTCATTTCCCTTCTTCTTCTTCTTCTTTTTTTTTTTTAATTGGGGAACAGCGTGCTTCTCCAGGGCCCATCAGCTCCAAGTCATTGTCCATAAATCTAGTTGTGGAGGGCGCAGCTCAACTCCATGTCCAGTAGCTGTTTTCAATCTTTAGTTGCAGGGGGCGCAGCCCACCATCCCATGTGGGAATTGAACTGGTCACCTTGTTGTTGAGAGCTCGTGCTCTAACCCACTGAGCCATCCGGTCAGCCGCCGTCATTTCCCTTGTTTTGAACAAGTGTTCCTTGAGTACTATTATGTGCTAGAAACAAAACATTGAATGTTAGTTAAAATGTAACTCTCATAGAAGCACCATAGGAATACAGGGGTGGAGAGTTTTGCCTTTGTTTTGGGCCTGAGGTTTACCTTGGGATCCCATCCTCTGTGAAGGTGTCTTGTTGGCAGAGACCTGAGTGGGTTGTGTCCAGAACAGGAAACTCTGAGTCTCTGTTAACCTAGCTGTTAATTGGTGTTAGGCGTGGTTGGCCTCTCTCAGCAACACCAGCCTGTCTACTAAACTAGGAGTAGAATAAAAGAGTATATCATAAAGTGTTTGGGAAGAGCAAGTAAGGAAATGATGCTTTAAATCTTTTCTGGGAAGACTTTTTATGTGTATGTGTTAGGGGGTGGGGTGGAGGGGGACTGCTAAAAATAAACTATGGAAATATTTACATGTATTATAAAGATAGAATGTGCAAAATAATAGTGAATTCCAGATCTGTTCTCCTTTAAAATCGTTGTTTATTTCTGAAATCTTATGGCTTCTTTAGGTAATCAAAAATTCTGGCCATCTCCCAAGAGAGAGAGTAGCAGAGGACTTTGTTTGGGCTCAGTGGGATATGTCAGAGCAGAGATTATACTACATTGACCTGAAGGTAAAAACTAATCCACTTGCCCTCCTTTTTATAGGTATAATGGAATTTTGACATTATATAATTGTAATTTATTAATCATTGCATTTTCATTGATGGGGCAGTCGGTGAAGATTTATTAAAAATAATGAAACAGGTCAAATATACGGTGATGGAAGGAGAATTGACTCTGGGTGGTGAATACACAATGGGATTTATAGATGATGTAATACAGAATTGTACTCCTGAAATCTATGTAAATTTACTAACAATTGTCACCCCAATAAATTTAATAAAAAAAATAATGAAACAGGGTTGCCATCTGGGGAAGATTGGGGAGGGTGAGTAAAAAGGGAGAAGGAATTAAGAAGTACAAATTGGTAGTTACAAAACAGTCACAGGGATGTAAAGTGCAGTACTGGGAATATAGCCAATAATGTTGTAATAACTATGTATGGTGTCAGATGGGTACCAGATTTATCGAGGTGCTCACTTCATAAGCTATGTAAATGTCTAATCACCATGTTTTACACATGAAACTAATATAATATTGTATATCAACTTTAATTGGAAAATAAAACAATTATTAAAACATTGTTTTTTAAATAATGAAAAGATTTTCATTACTGTTTGCTTCTTGGCTACTTCCTTTTCTTTCTCTCTTTCTCTTGCTCTTTTGTTTTTTAACTAGTGTTTTTGTTGATTTTTTTTGGCTACTATGTCATTCTATTTCCTCTTTTAGAAATCAAGGAGTATCTTAAAATGTATCCAGTTTTGTGCTGATGAGAACTTTAACTTAATGGTAAGTCCAGAGAATGATTGGGCTACAGGAAATTTTATAACACGTCCCCTTCTAAAGAGAGTTGTTATCATAAACAGCATTTTAACATTCTTGATGTGTCAGTCACTTGTGTGAGCAAGTAAAATGGCCCTTGCCATTTTGAGGCTTCAACCCTATGACAAATGCAATTAATATAGGAGATTAGAAGAGCACAAACAGAAAATTTCTGCTAACTGAATGCCTTTCATTAAAGAAACAAAAGTGAGGATTAGTAGAAGGTACTAGGTGTGGTCTTTAAGTGGTAATAAGTCATTTGATGCCAGAGGACTTGTGAGGTTGATAAATTTGAGGATAAGGGAAATAGTAAGAGGGTATAGTTTAATTATTAAAACTCTAGCATGACTTTTGCAAATCTATTTGTAATGCTAGCCTTGAGGTGAGGAATGATAGTTTTATTTGTGATGGACAGTACATTCTTCTTCTTCTTGACTAGGACTAATATTGGTGTCTAATGTAGATTGGTATCATACCACTGTAAGAATTTCATTTATTCCTTCTGCCCCACCCTCTCTTTTGACTCAGCCACTGTCCTTCTGAAGACACAGTCCTTCCCTCCTTATGAGGTCATCTGTGTCTTGTAAAAGTTTATTCCTTCCAATTGGTTTATCATACATCCCATTTATGATACTCAAATCTGAGGCAAAGTTTGCCAAGTATTAGCCCTTTGAGAAATAAATATACATCAAGCTTGTGATTGTATGTAAACTCCAGAATATTCTTGATGTAATTTCTGTGCTGTGAATTTGGGGAATGACCTGTGAAGATAATGATGGTTAAATGTGCTCTTCATGATTAGGTAATTACAGTGTTATCAGGCTTGCTCTGGTTTTCAGAACTCTTGTCACGTAGTAATGTCATTTTTTTGTTTTTCTGCTGATTTTTTGACAGTTTGAAGCACCCTTGGACATATCATTAAGTGACTCAGGATTTAAGTAAGTTATTCATAGATTACTATTAATTTTTACAGATACTCATGGGCAAAATGATTATATTTATATCTAATCTGGGGTATGCAGATAAAAGGATAATTTCGTGTATGTGTGTGTGTATCTTCTTTTGTGTTTCTGTTCTCCCTAGGGACTCTAAGCAGTTTTATCAAGCATGAACACAGGGTTTTTCCATGCAAAGTCAAGAGTATTGACTTTTACAGCCATTTCTTTCTGTAGGGCATCTCCATTTATTTTGATCTATGGAAGTGCCCTTCTCCCTGCGATTCAATAAAAGATTTGATGAGTCAGAGAGAGCTACATTTAGAATCAAACATCAAAACCTTCTTGTTGCCATCAAAGAGGATATCACAGGTCAATCCACTTGTAGCTCAGCTGAGTCCACTGCTTTATTTCTTTTCTATTTTCCTCTTTACACAAAAAGCGACTCCCCCCCCCCACCCCGGACTATTTTGCATGTAGTAAAAGCATGAAACACTTTTGAAAAAATACACATAAAGCCAATAGCGCATAGAAGAAATGGAAGTCCTCTTGAATTAAAGTAATGATAATCCTAAAATTTTAAGTGTTTCACTAGCTTTATCTCATCATATATGAATATTCAGTTGTACTTATTTTGAAACAGTATATGCACTACTCTAAATCAGAAAAAGTTATAAAAATGTAAGCTTTGAAAGTGATATATTTTTTCCTCTGTTGCCCAGCCCATACCATTTATGCACCATGTAGTTTTTTAAATCACTGTTTTACAGAATTTTTTTAACCAAAAAAAAAACCCAAACATGTTCTCTACTTAAATTTTTCACGTCTCTACTTCTGTGGGTATATTTTAGTGGTTACTACCTTTTATGAGGGAATTTATTTTTAAATGCATTCACAATGTCATCTTTTATATTCTTAGACTTGTCAACTTTGGATGTGATGACCTTCAAGACCAAGAGAAATTATCCAAATACCTGACTCTGTGCGTTTTTACCAACCATACAGGTAGAATCAGGGTTGCATTTACCAATTTATTCAACTAGAGTTCTATATAAAATTTAGCCATTTAGCTATATGGATCTTGAAAGTGAAATGTAATATGGACACATTTACATAAGTGATCATGTGGAGTTTTATATACCAGATTATCTTCTCCACTGTCATTTTACATTTTTGCAGTCCACAGGGTTATTATTCTACTAGTTATTTTTTGTGTTATTGTTCTAATAGAGGGCATGGATTCTCATTTAATCAATCTCCATTTTCTCACCTACTTCATCTTTTACCAAAAGACACAGCAATGGGGTTGCTTTTTGCATCAGGCTTACCTGATGTGCTTGGGTTCTAAATCTAAATAGTTGGCTACTTTAAGAGCCAAACTACAACCTACTGAGCTAGCAATCAAAGCTTGACATAAAGTTGTACATTGTACATAGGTAAAATACAGGGGGGGAAACAAGTACCTGAAAATGAAAGGAGAGGAGTATGATTACATGAATGAATCTGGGGGTGGGGGACTACTGATTAACCTTAATAGTTATCTAAACGATCAACTGTAATAATTAAATGTAATAGTTATTTTTAATATCCAGACTTGAGTGGAGTTAAGTAGCACTTGGACTAAAATTGTATTCCTTTAAAGCAAAATTATATGGTATTCATTAAGCCAGCATTTATGATGCACTTACTGTGTGCCAGCTATTGGGGATACAGTGATTAGCAAAACTGACCTAGTCTTTATTAATATAGAGGTTACTATTTGGTGTGCATCTTTCACACTAAATAAGTACACACATTTTATTTAAATAGAAGCATAATAAATATTATGAATGAGAATTGTAGGAAGCCATGAGAGCATATAATGGAGTATCTTCGAATATGTTCTGGTTCAGCCAGTCTGTCTCTGTTTCTCCCTTCCTCCAAGATGTCCCCGCCTGCTCTTCATCATAAAAATTACACGCTTTTCTTCCTCACTCTCATAATTCATCCCATTTTCCCCCCTGTCCATTGCAGGTCTCCTTCAGCCACACGAGGCCCTCCATAAACCAGTCTTGAGAAGTTTAGGGAAGGAAGTGACATTTCACTTGAGACTTGAAGGAAGTAGGGAGAGCAATGGGAGGAGTATTGTAAGAGGAAGTGGAAGAGATGGGCAGGGGCCAGGTAATGTAGGGCCCTGCAGACCGGGGAATGATTTAATATTTCCTTCTAGGAGTCATTAAAGGTTTTTTATTTTTTCTTATTATGACATTTTATTTTGAGAATGCTCAAGCACACAGAAAAGTTCAAGAATATAATGAACATCAATGTGCCTTTTACTTAAACAGTTGTATCATTTATAGTATTTTCTTTATCATTTTCCTTACATATTGGTACCATTTGCTTCCTTTTGACTAAACCATTCAAAAGTAAGTTGCAGGGTGGCCAGATGGCTCAGTTGGTTAGGGCATGAGCTCTGAACAACAGGGTTGCTGGTTCACTTCCCACAAGGGGTGGTGGCGTCCCCTGCAACTAAAGATTGAAAATGGCAACTGGGCTTGGAGCTGAGCTGCGCCCTCCACAACTAGATTGAAGGACAACGTCTTGGAACTGATGGGCCCTGGAGAAAGACACTGTTCCCCAATAAAATTAAAAAAAAAAAAGTTCCCCCCCCCAAAAAAAAAAGTAAGTTGCAGACATCATGACACTTTACCACTAAATAATTCAGCATGTATCTCCTTAAATTAAGGGCACTCTTTTATATAACCTCAGTTCCATTATCACTGAAAGAAATAAATTATGTTAACTAGTAAATTATTTAATATTTAAATTTCCATAATTATTTAAAAATATATATGTATGTATATATGTATATGCATATAAATAAATATATGTATGTATGTATATAACTTTTAAAGTCAGGATCCCATCAAGATTTGTGAATTACATTCGGTTATGTCTTTGTAGTCCTGTTAATATAGACCAGTTCCCAACTCTTATCCTCTGTTGTTTTTTTTTTTCCCTTTCACAACATTGACATTTTGAAGAGTCCAGGCCATTTGCCTTGTGGAATGTTCCACATTCTGGATTTGTCTAATTCTTTTCTTGTGAAATTATTATTATTATCTGAAATTATTTAACTTTTTTCACTATCCTCTACATTTCCTATAAATGGGAAGTTAGTCCTAAAGGCATCGTTAGATTTAGGTTAAATAGTTTTGGTAAGAATATTTCATAAGTGATGTTGTGAACTTTATTTGTACCAGATCAGGAGGCGTGTAATGTCAGGATGTCCTAATATTAGTGATGCTACATTTGGTTCCTTGGTTAAGTGGTAACCACCCTCTGTCTCCCTTGTAAAGGTATATTCTGATCTTTGTGTTAGTGCTTTGGCATCATACTCTGATTGTCTTATTTTCCAACAACTTCACCTGTTGGTTTGGGATTCCTGACAGTCCTCCACTGAAGTATTGCAAGCAGAAAGTGACATGATTAGATATGCAGTTTTAAAACATTACTATGGCTGCTGTGTAAAGAATGGGTTGGAGGAGACAGGAGAAAGAGTTGGGGGATGAGCAGTTAGGATGAGGTTGTAGTCAGACTTTTGAGATGAGGGTGCTTCAACTAGTGTAGGCAGTAGCAGTAGAGAGAATTGGATGGGTTTGAGATGAATTTTGGAGAGGGAACTTAGAAGACTTTGCTATAAAATAGATGGAGAGGAATGATTCTCAGATTTCTGGCATAAGCAAATGCGTGAACAGTGTAGTGTTTTTGGTGGGCCTTAGAAAGGAACATCATGAGGTTTTTTTTTAGATGTGTTAACTGAGAGATCTGGAGCTTTGAAGAGGGGTCAGGACTGGTGATGAATAAATGTAGAAGTTGCCAGACTACAGCTGGCATTTGAAACCATGGGCGGGGTCTAGGATCAAAAGGGAAGAAGTTTAGTTATAAAATCGAGGAACAAAAATATATAAAGGTTAGGTGTAACATCCCAAGGAAAAGGAAAACAAATGTGTAGAGAGATAGGAGTAAAACCCAGTGTGGCATTATAACAGAGGGAGTTATTAAGGCAGAGAGAATTTCACAAAGGAGAGAGTGGTTACTTAATAGGTAGTGAGAGGTAGAGTCCCTTGAGTCTGGCAGGATGGAGGAATCTGTGAGTAGTTTGTGTTGGGTGATTAAGGTGATTTTTTTTGCATGTTTTTTTTTAAATTATTAGTTTCAGGTGTACAAAACAATGTAATAGTTAGACATTTATACCCATGATAACCCCTCTGCTACCCGTCTGACATCGTATATAGCTGTTACAGTTCCACTGACTCTATTCCTTATGCTGTGCTCCACATCCTATGACCATATATATATAAATTATAATCAACATTCATTATTATTCAGCTTCAGATTCAGGTGTACACTGCAGTGGTCAGGTACCTAGACCATCCCTGAGGTGGTCTCCCTAAAAGGACAAGTGTCCATTGGATACCCTACCAAATCTTTACAACATTATTGATTATATTCCCCAAACCGTCTTTTATATCCCTGTGGCAGTTTTGTGGTTACCAATTGTTAAGGTGCAATTTTGATTGTGATGGGTTAAGTACCATGTGGGAGTGGAAAAAAATCATAGCAGCCTTTGTACACAGGAGAGAGGCAATGGCTGGAAGGGGAAGTAGAATTAGGAAATATTATTTTTAAGATGGTAGAGACTCCAGTATGTTTGAATGTTTACAGGGTATCTAGTGCCAAGAGAAAAGATGACAATACAGAGCAAAGAGGAATAACTGGTAGAGTGAATTTGCTTAGAACGTGGATGTAATTGGGCTCATGTGGAGAGACCAGGATAGGTTCTTCCTTAGTAATTCACTTTGAATCTATTAGATGTAGACAATCACTTCAGACTTTTATTCTATGAAGCTTTTATTCCTTTTCATTTTACTTCTATAGGAGTTCCTCATGAATAGTAGCAGCTTTCATTTATAAATGGGCTATCTATGACATGTTTTGTTTAACAAAATGTTAGGTGTATCTGGCATGAGATGTGAAAGAGTCTGTTTTTTTCTTTCTCAGAAACATCTAGGAGAATAGAAAATGAACCTGCTCTTCACAGTCAGCTTAGAAATGAAAAAACTAAGCTTATTTCAAATGGGATGCTTCCAGATTTAGGCCAAAACAAGCCAGAGAAATAACCTTTAGGATTTTGACTAATAAGGTGTCAGTTTATGTATTTCTCAAGTTGCTCTTAAAAAATTATTTTTCACCTTTGTGCTCAAACAAACAAAAAGGTACTTCAGCAAAGTAGGAATGGAGAAAGGAACAACTAGTCTAATTCCTGTATGGCTCTCTCTATAATAGAGAGTGTAATTTTCCAGAAAACAAAGTTAATAAAAGGAATGCTGATAGACTCAGGGCCTTATACAAACTCAGCATATTCCACATATTTATATTAATACGCATTAATATAAACTAATATATTAATATGTATTAATATGTATTAATTTATATTAATGATGCTGCTATGATAATATTTGATGTTCAGTTGTCACATATTGGTCATTGGGAGTTACTTTCACCATTACTTCTTACATTCTGGAATGCATCTTCATTTTGAATTTTCTGTCCTAAGAAATGAAACCCGCTACCTTGCAAGGAATTAGAGATTACAATCTGGATGGTGGGGGTGCTCATGAGAGCTGATAGTGGGCAAAAGTGCTGCTGTTGTTGTCAGGCCACTTCTGTATTAAGATTATGAGTTCATATAGATTTTTCTAAGCTTTCACAGTAGGAGGGTGAATCAGAGACTTCCTAAAACATTGAAAGAAAGAAAATGTTCTCCTTCCTTCCATGACTGATAGTTATCCTTGAAGCTGAATTTAGAGCTATCTTGTGTGTTCAGAGTCAGTGGCTGTAATTTTTTTTTTGTGTGTGTGTGTGTGTGTGCACTACCTATTGGGAGGTAGTACTGGATGAAAAGTGTAAATTCTTCTTTCTGCCCATATAATTTTAAGGGTTGCTCTTCACAAGTTTCCAGAATTAGCTCTGTGTTTTAGCATTTTGTAGAGACTTTTACAATGAGATAATTTCCCTTGGACAACTTTGTCCTTAATAGCTTTCATTGTCCAAATGGTTTCCCGAAGGCTAGCCAACGTGGAGATGTTATCTTCATCATTTATGAGTATTTATTAAGCATCTCTGGACGCACCATTAAGAGCATGCTTTGTTTTTTCAAACTGTGACTTCCTCCAAATGTAAATAACAGTAAAATTATTCTGAAATAATGATAATAGCAGCTAACCTTTATCTCACTTAATTCTCATATAAAAATCATATGAGGTAAGTTCTATATTTTCTTTATTTACAAATGAGGAAATTAATTAATTTCCTGAGGCTTAGCTAATTTAATTAATTTGCCTTCAGTAAATGTTAAAAATACTGATGCCTGAGTCTCACCTCCAGAGATTCTGATTTAGTTGATCTAAGGTGGAACCTGGGCATCTATGCGCCCAGGTAAGTTTAATGTACCTTAGGGTTGAGAACCAGTGCTCCAGAGCTATGTTGTTCAATATGGCAGCCACTAGCCACTGCTGGTGATTTACATTTAATTAAAATTAAATAAAATGAAAAAGGCCACATTTTATTTTTTTTTAATTTTTTTTATTAGTTTCAGGTACACAAGACACAGTAATACTTAGATATTCATCATTTATGTCCCTCACACTGTGTGAACCCCCCTCCCACATCCACTATCCCTCTGACATCGCACAGAGCCATTACATTTCCACTGTCTGTATTCCTAATGCTGTACTCCTCTTCTTGTAAGTATATACATACATATATATATGTGTATATATATATATACATATATATATAAAATTATAGTTGGCACTCATTATTGTTCAGCTTCAGGTGTACAGTGCAGTGATCAGACATCTATATCATCCCTGAGGTGGTCTCCCAAATGGGACAAGTGTCCATCGGATACCCTACAAAATCTTTACAACATTATTGATTACATTCCCCAAATTAATTTTCAAAACCCCGTAGCATCTTGTGGTTACCGACTGTTTTCTAATCCCCTCACTTTCCCCCTGATCCCCACCCCTCTCCCATCTAGCAACCCTCAGTTTTCCTCTGTCTCCAAAACTGTTTCTGATTAGTTCATTCACTTATTCTTTTAATTGGGTTGTTTGTTTTTTTGGAGTTGAGTTGAGTGAGTTTTTTATAAGTTTGTGATATTAACCCCTTATCAGATATATCATTGGCAAATATCTTTTCCCATTCAGTAGGATCCCTTTTTGTTTTATTAATGGTTTCCCTTGCTGTGAAAAAACTTTTTAGTTTGATATAATCCCACATGTTTATTTTTTCTCTTACTTCCCTTGTGCGAGGGGATATATCAGTAAAAATCTTACTCCGGGTAATGTCTGTGACGTTTCTTCCTATATTTTCTTCTAGGAATTTTATGGTTTCAGATCTTACATTTAAGTCTTCAAGGCATTTTGAACTTATTTTTGTATTTGGTGTAAGGAGGTGGTCCAGCTTCATTTTTCTGTCCAGGTTTCCAAGCACCATTTATTGAATAGACTGTCTTTACTCCACTGTACATTTTTGCTTCCATTGTCGTAGATTAAATGGCCATATAGGCATGGATTTATTTCTGGACTCTATTCCATTTATCTATATGTCTGTTTTTATGCCAGTAGCATGCTGTTTTGATTACTGTAGCCTTGTAGTATAATTTGATGTCAGGTATCGTGATACCTCCCACTTTGTTCTTATTTCTCAAGATTGCTGAGGCTATCGGGGTCTTTTATGGTTCCACATAAATTTTAGGATTATATGTTCTATTTCTGTGAAAAACATCATTGGTACTTTGATAGGAATTGCGTTGAATATGTATTTTGTCTTAGACAGTATGGACATTTTAACTATATTAGTTCTTCCTATCAATGAACATGGTATGTGAATCCATCTATTTGTATCTTCTTCCATTTCTTTCTTCAGTGTCTTATAATTTTCTGAGTACAGATCTTTTACTCCTTTGGTTAAATTTATTCCCAGGTATTTTACAGTCTTTAAGCAATTGTAAATGGGATTGTTTTTTAAATTTCTCCTTCTGACATTATTGGTATATACAAATGCAACTGATTTCTGAATATTAATTTTATATCCTGCTACTTTACTAAATTCATCTGTCAGCTCTAACAGTTTCTTGGTGGAGTCTTTAGGGTTCTCTCTCTCTCTATATATATAGTATCATGTCATCTGCATATAATGACAATTTGACTTCCTCCTTACTGATTTGGATGCCTTTTCTTTCTTTTTCTTGTCTGATTGCTGTGGCTAGAGCTTCCAGCACTATGTTGAATAGAAGTGGAGAAAGTGGGCAACCTTGCCTTGTTCCTGATCTTAAGGGGAATGGTTTTAGCTTTTCCCTGTTGAGTAAGATGTTAGCTGTGCGTTTATCATATATGGCCTTTATTATGTTGAGATATGATCCCTCTATTCCCACTTTCTTAAGGGTTTTTATCATAAACGGCTGCTGGATTTTATCAAATGCTTTTTCTGCATCTATTGATATGATCATGTGATTTTTATTTTTCATTTTGTTAATGTGGTGTATAACATTAATTGATTTGTGAATGTTGAACCACCCTTGCATACCAGGGATGAATCCCACTTGATCATGGTGTATGATCTGTTTAATGTATTGCTGAATTCTGTTCACTAATATTTTGTTGAGGATTTTTGCATCTATATTCATTAGAGATATCAGCTTGTAGTTTTCTTATTTTGTGGTGTCTTTGTCTGATTTTGGGATCAGGGTGATAGTGGCTTTGTAAAAAGTGTTTGGGAGTCTTCCCTCCTTCTGGATTTTTTGGAAGAGCTTGAGGAGAATAGGTGATAATTCTTTTTTGAATGTTTTATAAAATTCACCTGTAAAGCCATCTGGTCCAGGGCTTTTGTTTGTTGGGAGATTGTTGATTACTGATTCAATTTCCCTGGTGGTAATCAGTCTATTCAGGTTTTCTGTTTCTTCTTGAGTTAGTCTTGGAAGGTTGTACGCCTCTAGAAAATTGTCCATTTCTTCCAGATTGTCAAATTTGTTGGCATATAGTTGCTCATAGTAATTTCTTAATTTTTTTTTTGTATTTCTGCGGTGTCTGTTGTCACTTTTCCTCTTCCATTTCTGATTTTATTAATTTCGGTCCTCTCTTTTTTTTTAATGAGTCTGGCTAAAGGTTTGTCAATTTTGTTTATCTTCTATAAGAACCAACTCTTGGATTCATTGATCTTTGTATTGTTTTTCTGGTTTCTATTTCATTTATTTCCACTCTGATGTTTATTATCTCCTTCCTTTTACTCTCTTTGGGCTTATTTTGCTGTTCTATTTCCAGATCCCTTAACTGTGAAGATAAACTCTTGATTAATGATGTTTCTTGTTTCTTTAGGTAGGCCTGCAATGCTATAAATTTCCCTCTTAGGACTGCTTTCGCAGAATCCCATAAATTTGGGGTCGTCGTGTGTTCATTTTCGTTTGTCTTGAGATATCTTTTGATCTCTTCCTTGATCTCCTGGTTGACACATTAATTATTTAGTAACATGTTATTTAGCCTCCATGCATTGGTGTGTCTTCCAGATTTTTTCCTGTAGTTCATTTCTTATTTCATAGCACTGTGGTCAGAGAAGACAATTGGTATGATTTCAATTTTCTTAAATTTATCAAGACTTGTTTTGTGGCCTAACATATGGTCTATCTTGGAAAATGTTCCATGTGCACTTGAGAAGAACGTGTATTCTGCAGCTTTGGGGTGAAATGCTCTGAAAATATCAATTAAATCCAACTGGTTCAATGTGTCATTTAAGGCTGTTGTTTCCATATTGATTTTCTGTCTGGAAGACCTGCCCCTTGTTGTCAGAGGTGTGTTAAGTCCCCTACTATGATAGTGTTACTGTTGATCTCTGTCTTTATGTCAGTCAATATCTGTTTTATATATTTAGGTGCTCCTATGTTGGGTGCATAGATGTTTACTAGGGTTATGTCCTCTTGTCAGATTGATCCCTTTTTTATTATATAGTTCCCATCTTTGTCTTTTAATATGTTCTTCATTTTAAAGTCTATTTTGTCAGATATAGGTATTGCAACTCCAGCTTTTTTCTCATTTCCATTTGCATGAAATATCTTACTCCAACCCTTCACTTTCAGCCTGTGTGTGTCTTTTGATCTGAAATGAGTCTCTTGTATATAGCATATACAAGGGTTTTGCTTCCTTATCCACTCAGTCACCCTATGTCTCTTGATTGGAGCATTTAATCCATTTACATTTAAAGTGATTATTCATAGGTACATAGTTATTGCCATTTTAAAATTTGTAGTTAGATTGTTTTCATTTTTCCTTTATTTACAGAAGTCCTTTTAGTATTTCTTGCAATGCTGGCTTGGTGGTAATAAATTCCTTTAGCTTATTCTTTTCTGGGAAGCTCTTTATTTCTCCATCAACTTTAAATGATAGCCTTGCTGGATAAAGCAATCTAGGTTGTAGGCCTTTGGTTTCCATCACTTTGAGTATCTCTGCCACTCCCTCCTGGCCTTCAAAGTTTCCGTAGAAAAGTCATTTGATAGTCTTATGGGAGTTCCCTTGTATGTAATCCTCTGTCTTTCTCTTGCTGTTTTTAGGATTCTCTCTTTGTCTTTAAGCTTTGCCATTTTAACTATAATGTGTCTTGGTGTGGGCTTGTTTGGGTTTATCCTGGTTGGAACTCTCTGCACTTCCTGGGCTTGTATGTTGGTTTCCTTCATCAGGTTAGCGAAGTTTTTGGACATTATTACTTCAAATGTGTTCTCAATCCGTTCCTTCCTCTCTTCACCTTCTGGTATTCCTATAATGTGCATGTTGTTTCTCTTGATGTTATCCTAGAGGTCTCTTAAACCATCTTCATTGTTTTTTATTCTTTTTTCTTTCTGTTGTTCTGTTTGGGTGATCTCTGCTAACTTTTCTTCTAAGTCGCTGATTTGATCCTCTGCTTCATCTAACCTGCTGTTAATTCCTTCAAGTGAGTTCTTTATTTCAGTAATTGTGTTCTTTAGTTTTAACTGGTTGTTCATTATGATTTCTACATCCTTCTTTATGTCTTCTCTAAGCTCTTTAAATATTCTTATCATCAGTGTTCTGAACTCTGTCTCTGATAGGTTGGTTACCTCTGTTTCATTTGGTTCCATTTCTGGAAGTTTCTTCTGTTCTTTTATTTGGGATATGTTTCTTTGTTTCTCCATTCTGGCTGAGTCTCTGTGTTTGCTTTGATTTATTAGGTAGATCTCCTAGAGTTCTTAGTTCTTGCTGGGTTATCTTATGTAGTATGTGTCCTTTATATTTGACTTGCACTACTTTGTTCTTCTCCTCTGCATGTGCTCCAAAGGTGACTCTTGTGTTGTGTATATTGTCCTGTTAAAGAAGATCTTTAATTGCTTTTCGCTTGTGAGTAGGTGGGGTTAACTCCTAGGCTGACTAGTTGTGAGACTTGGCCCTGCCCACCACAGGGTGTTCTGCTGCGTGAGGGTTGACCACTTAAATGTGGTTTGGTCTCTGTGGGCTCTTCTGCCTGTAGAGAATTCCCTCTGGGTGTGTTACTTGTAGGTCAAACCCGGTAGTACTCTGGTTTGGTCTGGAGTTGGCCTCTGTGTATGTTGAATCTTGTGCCTCTTAAGCTGAGCCCTGGTAGGGCAATTTCAGAACAAAGCAAATCACCAAGCACAACAACAACAACAAAGAAAAAATCAAATACCTTCACATGTAAAAACAACCAACAACTCCCACTCAACACAGGCAAAGCTATCAAAGATATAAAGACAAAACAAAATAAAACAAAACCAAAAGCAGTGCCAGTCTTGGCTTAAGCCCACCAAGTAATCTCCAGGTTGTCCTCTGCTATATCTAAGAGTCCTCTGCGTATTGTGCAGGCAGAGCCGGTCAACTGGTGCCCAGAGTGACATTGGAACTGCAGATTTAGATGCGTGGGGCTGAGGGGTCTGGATGGTAGTTTCTACAAAGTCAGTGTATTTTCTGCCCTTGCCTGCACATATGCACACTGAGAGTAGCACCACCAGCTCTGTGTCCAGTTCTCCTGAGTCTTAGGGCACTTCTTCCGTGTGTGTGTGTGTGTGTGTGTGTGTGTGTGTGTGTGTGTGTGGCAGGCGGGAGATTTCTGAGCTGCTGAAAGCCCAGAGCTGCACCTGCCGCCTACTGCTGATCCCTGGGAGTGCCACTGCAGTTGTAATTGCCCAGTCCTAGGCAGGCCAGAAAGGGTGGGGGCTGGCAATGGAAGGGTCTTCTCTCTCCCAGCCCCGTGGTGTCACACTCTTCCCGCAGGCCAGAGAAGGTGGTGGCTGAGGGTGGAGGAGTCTCTTCTCTCGTAGCCCAGCAAAAATCACACTCTTCCCAGCCTCTTCCCTGGGTCAGAGCTGCACGCTAGTCTTCCTAGAGCCTGAGCAATAAGGCTTTTTTGTAATCTGACACTACTCCTCAGTTCAGGGGCCAGTTTAAGTCTTTGGAAGGGTGGGAGTAGGATTGGAAGAGTGGGGGGAGGGGCCCAGGTGTGGAGTTTGTGTCCTTTGTCCGGCCTAGGACCCAACTGGAGGTCTCACTGAGGTTATTGCCTCAAATGCTGGATATGCTGCCCCCTCGGTGGGAGAGATCAGCTGTGGGATGCAGGGAAAGAGCCCACCTCCTGGCTTTTGTGTTCTCTGTTCCGTCCTGGGATCCTCTGCGTCTCTGCAGCTGTGGATGCCGGCCGCATTTCCACAGCCACAGGTGCGGACCTTGTTTCCACTGCCACAGATGCGGGCTGTGTCCGCTCCCTTCCCTCTTCCCCTGCGCACCCAATTTGCTGACCTGCAAGTAATCCTTGCACGAGTCACTTAGCTGTTCTGCGTGATGAGCAGAGAGTCCTTTGATGGGTTATATGTCCCCTTTGTGATAAGATCCGTAGGAGCAATCTAAAAATGCGCCCCGCTGCCGCCATTCCTATGACGTCATTCCAGTACAGCATTACTTTTATTCTTAGTGTGTCTGCTGTCATTTTAAGGAAAATGACATTGTGTGCTTAGTAACCATAACAGTAATTTTATATCTGACAGAATTATTACTACTTTTATCTAATAAATCTAGTCTTTTTTGTTTATTTTGTATTTAAGATATTGCAATAATATGTACTTCTAACAATACATTGCAGTCTTAAATGTCATTAAAAATAGGCACAAATGGTAAATATTATAAAGACTGCTTATAATAATCCTTAAGCGGCCTTCTCAGGGGCTTTTTTCCTACATGATTCCTTGCTAAAGAAACTAGTACAGTATAACACAGAAAATACTGAGATTCGCTGAAGTAATGTAATGATTGAATCCACACAGCTAATTAAATATTAGCTTGGGGACAAGAACCCAGGTTTCCAGACTCCTTGTCAAGTTCTTTTCCACCAGGGAAATCTCTTATTTCAGTTAATCACATAAAAATTGTCATTAGACTGAAGTTTAAGCATAATGCCCGCATTTGTAGGTCATTGATGGACATTATCTAGCTATCCATATAGCAACAGTCTCTGGAGATGATGTGTGATTTTGCATATTGAAGGAAGTGGGAGGGCTGAAGGTGTTCTGGAGGGATGGCTTAAGGGAAGGCCTAGAAAGGTCACTCTATGCCAGGAGCTCTCTCCTTCGCCCTCGGGCCAAGGCCCTTTATGACCTAAATATGGGTGGGTAGGGGGCTCACACACCATGTTTGCTCTTATTGCCCCAATTTGCCTTTCATTCTAGATAAATAAGACTGGAAACTTTCTGTAGAGAAGAGACACGTTTTAGATAAATTAGGGTCTATCGCTCTTAGTGATGACTGGAAGACAAGCTAGCTAAGAGGCCAGAGTAGTGTGTGTCTGTTAGGGGCATCTCATGAAGCTCTGGACACTTCTCTAGTCTCCCATGACATCCTACCTAGAATTATCTCCATTCACTTTCCTACCCTTCAGTAGCCTACACAGTACACTGCTTATGGTGGGTGCTGAGGTGTTGTGAAACTGAAAATTGTTAGTAGCTTGTTAATGTACCATTTCTAGAACTCGGAAATAAAAATGAGGTAAATTGAGGCAGGACATCTAAAGGAATGGAAGTAAGGTTAAGTGGTTTAGGAAACTTTTTATTTGTCTATGATTCTACTAAGCTCTACTAAATACCTTCTTACTTCTAGGAAGTTTGTGTGTATGTTACAGCCCGAAGTTTGACTCTTGGGAACAAATCACGTATTCGGTGTTTTACCTTCATAAAGGTACTTTTCATTTATTTTGTATTTTACATAATCACTTTTTCCAAATAGTAGCAAATTTGATACATTTTAAAGTCTTATTACTTTGCAATAAATTTTATCAGTACATTCTGTATCTGTATATATTCTGTGTATATTCTGTGTATATTCTATATCTATTATAGCTGTATATATTCTATATCTATATAATACTTATTTCCTGAAGAAATACACTAGTGATAAATATTAAGTTAGCTAATTATTTTCATGTAGTATATATTTTTTATCCTGACCTATATCTTTTTCTAGGCCTATAAATCAATCTTCCAATCTTAATGGATGTATTTGCCCAAAGTGTGTTTCTTTTTTATTATTACTAATTAGAAAGTATCAACAAACTTAACTTACAAAAGTATGGAAGGATTTCGTTTAAAACTTTCATGGTCTCAGAACTTAACAGGTCTTAGAACTAAGAAACATTTATTTCATTTCACTCATCGGTTGCCCGAGAAATTGATATGTCCAAGTCAGCGTGGGGAGCACAGTGAAATTCCCAACCTTTTCCATTTCTGAAGTCAGCCACAGTATAACCTCTAACAGTTTAAGTCTCACCCATGCTAAGGAGTATTTATTTTGTTTGTTTAGTTTCTTCAATTAGTGTTTACATAGTCTATAACGTGGGTAGAGTTAACATTTTTTACAGATGGATTTTTTTCAAAATGTAAAAAATTTTATGCCAGGCCACTCTGCAGTTTACTATTGTGTGGGAGTGCCTAATGTTTTCTTCAGAAGTTAGTTTGAGGTAACAAAGTTCAATACTTACTCAATAATAAAGAAACTGAATGTAACTTCTAACTAACCACATAGAGATGCTTTAATAGTGTAAGTTTGATATTTTGTGGAAAGTTTTCACACATTTTCTAATGATTAATGATTGATTGTAACCAGTAAATAAAACTTTTCTGAAGATGAAGAGTTAGAAAAATGGAGAGTGAAGCCTAATACACTGAGTTTAGTAAGCATTCTACTACCCTTTTTAAGTGACTCCGACACGTCTCAGAGCATCTTAATGACTTCAGGGATGTGTCAGTGAGCCACCTGGTCTCCTCCATCTCTTGGATCCTTAAGTGGATTCCTTTGGATCCTTCCCTCTCAGCACAACCTACCTGTTAAGGTCTAAGATTATAGAAAAGGAATATAGGAATAACTCCTGCAATGTGACTGCTCTCAGCTCATGCACCTTCAATGCTGGCTTTTGGAGAATGATAGGGAACCAGGAGATCTAGACGTTAAAGAGACTTACTTTATCAGTGTCACAGGTAGTAAATGTTGCGAGTATTACATAGAGTCACTGCCTTGCATGGAATTCCAGCTCTTTGTTTCTTAACATGCTTTCTCTGGCTTCATGTTCATGGCTTCTCTCTCCACAGGGCACAGCAAGACCTTCACTGCTGCTCTCCGGAGTGCCGACTCATGTGTGACACAGGGCATTACTTTTCTCAACCTTGGTGAGTGAGAGAGAGAGGCATCTGTGTTCTGAGCCATCCTTCCAGTACATGTCCTTTTATATCGTCCTTTTGTATCTCATTTTCTTTTCTGGGCACCCCATTTTCTCATGCCTCTTTGGGACTTGGATCACTGACCTTTTTGAAGCCTGATAGGAGAAGGTTTTCTCTGGAAACAACCTCTCCCCGCCCCAAATCCATCAGCCTTTTTATGGTGGGGGAGGTTTGGGAGGAGGAGTACATCTCTCTTTTTAGAGAACCTACGCTGTGAGCTTTCTTACGTTTTTAGTAGCAATCCTAAAAGCCATTTGTTTTTATAAAAATGATGACAGTACATGAGGTGTTCCCTTTTTAAAAGCCCCTGAGAAATAATACATGATGTCGGTCCTTGAGTCTGGAGAGGACAAAGGCATTGGGGAAATGGTCCATTTCCCTGTTGCTAATTGCTAAGAGCTTCCAAATCCCCCAAGTGATTTATGGATCAGCTGGAGTGAGTTGTTTTTCGCTGAGTAAATATGATAAAGGGAACTTGAGTAGTATTAAGGGAGTCTATGAGGAAGAAAATAAAGAAGGGGTTTATTGTACTGCTCCAGTGCAAGCAGCTTCACCATGCTAGTTGGGGCACAAACAGGTCAGCACAAGACTAAACTCAACAATTGCTTGCCTACGTGTGAGACATGGCACAATATTTAAAAAGGAAAAGCTACTATCATGACGTAAGTTTAGGCAGTTGTGATGTGAGGGAACTGGGCAAACTTAGAACCAAAAAAAATAAGAATATCCATGAAAAGGTTTTTTGTTTTGAATGATACTATGGGTGAGATGAGATATCTTATGCTAAGTGGGCCAGTATGTGGCACATTTTATCGTGAGCTCTGAACCTCTGGGAAATTGCCTTGGAGAGGCCTCATGCTACTGCTTCCTGTGGTAAGAGGGATAAATACAAGATTTCTGTCTTGGGCCTGGGACTTGATTCTTATCAGCAATGCTATATATGAGCACCCCATCTCAAGCGTCTTGTGGGAAAGTTTCCACTAAAAACAACTTGGCATTTTGTGAGGAAAAAAAAAGTTATCTTTTTTTTTTTTTTTTTTACCCCTGGGAATGACTCTTGAAAATGGTAGGCATGATTTAATCTACGGTCTTCAGAATGAGAAAAGCGAAGTACCAGAGCTTTGTGAAAAGAAGCTATTTTACGTAGGTCAATGTTCCTTCTTAAACACATTTTACTTGATAGACACAAAATTGTACCCAGTTAAAACTATTCTAGAGGTAATTTTTATGACAACAATATTGCTTTTTTGAGTGATGTATTTTTTTTCTAGTAATTGCATGCAATGTTTCAAAATGTCACCTGATCAAAAGGGGTTTATATTGATTGATATTAAATAACAGAGTTTTTTGGACATTTTTTGTGACTCCCCAAACACCTCTCTATAAGAAAGATATGTTTACAAATAAAAAGCTACCATTTTAAATGAGTATTATATGCTGTTTTACATAAGTTACCTTGATTATTACAATAATTCTGCTTGGTGATGATATCCCTATTTTACAGACAATGAAACTGAGGCTTAGAAAGGCTGAAATGTGTGCTCAGGCTTCTTTTAGTGTCTCTGATCAGGGGCACTATATTAGTTTCGTATTGCTGCTGTAACAAATCACTATAAATTCAGGACTTAAAAAAAACACAAGCATTCTCTTATGGTCCTGGAGGTCAGAATTCTGAAATGAATCTTGAGGAGCTAAAATTAATATATGGGCAGAAATGGTTCTTTCTGGAGACTCTAGGGAAGAATGCATTTTTTGCCCCCACTAGAGGTTAGCAGTTCTTGGCGTGGGACCATATCACTTCAATCTCTTTCGTCCTATGGTCTTCTCTTCTATAGACAAATCTCCCTCTTACAAAAACATTGATGGGTCCGCTGGATAATCTAGGATATTCTTCCTGTCTCAAAATCCTTAATCACATCAGCAAGGTGTCTTTTGTCACTTAAAGTAATGTACTCACAGGCTCTGGGGATTAGCCCATCAACATCTTTGGAAGCCACCATGCAGCCTACCACAAGTAGCACTGACATCTTTGGTGCGACAGTAATTCTTTGTGTGAGAATGTCCTGTACAGTGAGGCATTTAATGTCCCGGGAGCCCCATTCATTGAATGGCGGTAGGAACCCCCCTTCCATCCCAATGATTGTGACAATCCAAAACACCCTCAATATATTTCCAAATGCTCCCATCCCAGAGACATAGTACCATCCTAATTAACTGGTTAGCCTAGGTCATTTGATGTCCAAATCCATACCATTGTGCCCTACTATATTATTATTTGTGTTTTGCTCTTTTAGGTTTGCCATAATTATATTACTGCAACCATTTGTGCTAAGCACTTTAATATCACTTAATCCACAGTGACTGAAAGGACACTTATAAGCCAGTTGGTTAGAGTTTTACATCCTCTTTCCCTTCCTTTGCACACAATGCCTCCTATGCAAATGATTAGCATATATTTCTTCATATAAAGCTCTTCATATAGCTTCTTAGAAAAATGAGTTTCCAGTTGGCTCACTTATAATTTAAATGTTTTATCTATATGAAATTCACTACTATTATGTGAGTTTCTGTTTTCCTATGATCCTAAACAATTATTGGTACTTCTACCCTCCCATTCACCAGAAGTCTATTTTTATACCTTGGTTCAATCTGTATACAAATGTTCTTGGTACAAAAATATGTAGTGCAGGGACCATGAAGGTGTGAATTGTAGGCAGCTAGCTATGCAAAAAAATAAATTAGAACTTCATGAAGTGTCAGAATGCCTGCGGAGATTGTTTTGATGAGTATCAATTTAAAGTTTCTCTAAGCAAAATGATGATGATGACGATGATAATAATGATGGCAACAGAGATGAGGATGACTATGGTGAGGAGGATGAGTGGCCAAACACAGGAAACTAAATTTTAGAGCTTCCCCAAACTGGCAGAAACTGAAGGAAATTCCCACGATAAGCTATTCCCAGCCTATCAGAGTAAGGAATAATTCATAGTGCTCAATATTTTTTATTCTAATGTACTCCCAAAGACCATTGAGATTCACATAAAGCCACAATTTACTTAGAAACAAAACTATAGATTAAATTAAGGTAATCATGGCTAAATGTCTGATGAAAATTAGCCACCAATAGAAATAAATGAGATCTGGCTAGTAAGAAGAAATGTACTGACATCAGAGAGATTGGTATCACGTTGGTCAAACTTTTGTGTTTTAAGAGATTCAAAGAAACATAGGGATACTGTGAAGTTCTGGGCTTTATCTATAGCTGTATAGCTCTTACCACATGTCAATGGCCTACATCTTTCTCTTCTGCAGACTATTATGTGGCTGTTTACTTACCTGGTCATTTCTTTCATCTACTTAACGTTCAACACCCAGACCTGATCTGCCACAGTTTGTTTTTGACAGGTATGGCTGTAGTTTTTCTCCCACAACGTGGTCCAGATGGGTTTATTTTGACTTTAATGTTTATGTTTGGGTGAGAGGTGAGAGGGGGTCCTTTTATTTGCTGATCTACTTTTTTTCCCCCCCAGGAAACAATGAAGTGATTGATATGCTACCTCATAGTCCTTTACAGTCACTGTCAGGGTCCCTGGTACTGGACTGGTGTTCTGGAAAGCTCTATAGAGCATTCCTCAACCAGTCGTATTTACTCGAGTTCCTATGGAACACCCAGCTGGACTGTGAGAAGATAGCCGTATTGCACTGTGTGCTGTCATGTGGCCGCGACCCACAGTTCCTGGAAGCAAAGGTGGAAACATAGCTTAAGTTTCAAAATTGGCAAATAGACAACGTCAAATGTATTTATGTCATGGTTGAAAACGAACAGAAGTTATTTTTATTTGTTAACAATTAATTGAGGTTTATGGTCTCTCTCCTGACTTGAATGTATTCTTCTCTGGTGCTCCTTTTTGTGGATCCAAGTAAACCTCTGGCGATAAGCGTGTGTCTGTTCCTCTGACTGCTCTTTTCCACCTTGTGAATAAATGTTTAGCTACATCAATAACATTTAAAGGAAGTGCTCAGTAAATAATGAGTTTCTCAAATACCTGCTTTTCCACCTTATCTTTATTTGGTGTACGTCGTCAAATGGACTAAAATCTGGTGGCATGTATTTATTATGTTTTCAATAAAGATAGTTTACATTTCAATTGCACATTACAATTTACAAAGCACTTTTACACATTTTATCTTTTAATTTTATAACTATTCTGTGAAGTCAGAGAATCCCTCTTATGAGACTTAATTGGGACCAATGGGTGGTTGGTTAATTGAAAAAAAAAGATACCTTAAACATTTTATTTTAACGTAAAACATATAAATGTACATTTATTCACCCATCTTCTGATGTAGATTAAGGCCTTTTATTTGTATATCGTTAATTGAAGTTCATTATCATTTTTCTTACATAAAACCTCTAGTAATGTATTATCTCTGATTTCCTATTACTTTTTTGTTCCCTAAGGAGATCAATAATTTCAAAGCAATCTATGTATATAGGGCAATTTTTTCTCAATCTTTTATAGTTGCCTCACTTAACATTTAGTTTTTTAGTGTTTTAGACACATGCCTTTCAGCCTTTCCAAAGTATCCAGCTTTTTTGATCCAACAGTACTTTTTTTGCATCCATATTTCACTTACCTATGATAATAGTTTATTAAATTACCTGATTATGAAAATAAGTACAGTTAGCATGAAGAGATTTGGAAATGAAAACAACTTATTGGTAGGAGCAGAAATGTGAGAATGTTACTCATGGCTAGGGAGGCCATAGAGTACCTGGCAATCTAAGGTAAGGAACGAGGGGCTTTATTCCTCCAGCGGGTGCGGATGGTTTTGGAGACTTAAGAGACAGCTGTTGATATCACAGGGATTATCCCTCCCTTGGAAGCATGGTACAGTGATGCTCATAAAAGTTAAATCGTGTGATAATGTTCACACTCATTACTGAGCTGGAATTCAGACCCAGGTCTCCTGCCTCCAAGCTTAGTGGGTTTGTTTTCTCCTGTGTCCTATCGCTTTCCCCACTGGTACTGTGCTAGAATAGGACCTCCTCTAGCAAAAACAAACATTGGGTTGAGGAAAGCTTATTTGGATCCCAGCCAAAGGCACTTATTAAAAAGATGTGTAAAAAGGATCTCATTTATAATACCGTTCCACCCACACAGTCTTGCATTATGTATTAATATCTTGAAGGTAGTATAGAAGTGAGCATATACTTAGGCAATTTCAAAATAGATACAGATTTTAAAAGATTCATATATATTTTATACTTCTTTGGTGGTGGGGGCACAGGGCAGATTTAAATATTAACAGAGTTGTCTTCTTCTTAAAGATTATTCAATGGGTTTCTGAGAACGTCTCTGCCTGCCATTCATTTGACCTCATTCAGGAATTTATAATTGGTAGGTATTGCTGATGTTTGCATGTTAAGTTGAATCCTTGACCCTTTTGCTTGAGGGAAAACAGAAAATTGATAATGTCTCAACCTGTCAAATTGTTGGTTAGGAATTTTTTTTTTTTTTACTCTATTGCAGCCAGCAGCTAATTAAATTTCATTCTCTTGTGGTTTTGTGACAAGTTGTGGCTGTTCAGAGACTGATGAGATATAGGATATGATTTTGATTCTATAACCTCATTAGTGATTTTTTTTTCAGTAAAATGTAACTTTCTTAGTTTTGCGTTGGCTGATTGTATATGAAGTGGTATAATGCCATTTAAATACATATAAGTGCCAAATAATTTTTAAAAAATTATTCTCATTGTCAAAAGCAGAACCTAAGCATTTTAATCAGTAGATAAAATCATAATGGTTAAGGTTTAGAGGATGAAAACCTTTATTGGTTTGCTCGTTTGGGAAAATTACAATGTCTACTACCTTATTATTAAACCATGTCTATTTTTTTTTTAAAACCTGTTTAGCTTCTTCATATTGGAGCATATACCCAGAGACAAGTAATTGGGATAAACTTTTGCCATATTCCTCTGTTCTCACTTGGAGTACAGTAAGTTAATGCTTTATATTCCTTATGTAATTAAAATTGACTTACAGTTGTGGGTCAGTTGTAAGATATTTCTGTCATAGTGACCAACATTGTGATTTCGTTTCAATTTTGACTGATAAGGAGCTGAGTTGGCATTTTTCTGGCAGAAAAATAAAGTGAATCCTTGCTGTTGGCCATAGATATTTGTACAAAACAGTGCAGTTGAAGGAGAAGGTACAGGGTATTTGTTACACTTCCTAGAACTACCAAGCAGAACTAAGCCTCTATCATCTCCAAATGTTATTTTAATTTCATTAGTGACTAGAGTGGATTAATACAGTTCTTAGGGTTTTATAAATGAGGAACGCTGGACCACTGCTATTAATCTGAGAGAGTCTCTTAGTAGATTAGCACCTTCATGACTCCTTCTCCCAGCCTTATAAAGAAAATGTGTAATAACTCTAGAGCTTTACGATCAGTGAATGTTAGTTGTCTTAAGCAAACTCACTGCATTTAACCTTTTCTTCCTGTTGGTCCAGACTCCCTCCTTTTTAATTAGGAAGTGCTGAGCTAAAATATTGTTCATTTTTCCTTGAACATGGTGCAATAAGCTGGGCTTTGTTGGATCAGAAAATGAAAAGCACATACAGGCATCCCCTGAAAAAGGTTCTGCTTCTCCTTTCATATGCAGACGTTAGAACTACACACTTAGCCTGGAATTAGAGGTCCATATCACAAAGGCATTTAGAAAAATAAATTTAATTCAGGTAACACAGTCCTAGGAAAATATGTACTAGGATAAATTGTACTAGGACAGTTCCCGTTTTGTTTTTAGACTAAATATAGTCCTTAAAAAAGACATATCACCTGAGTTTGATTTCTACATTTTTGGTATGCACAATGGTAGTGGTTTCCCAAAGGCCCTTTCTTCTTGTGTTTTACTGTTAAACTTATTGAACTTTTATGCCTCACTGTAGAATTATAAGGGGAAGACCTGAGCTTGTTCCTTCTTTAGGTCCTCACTGTTTTCTTTCTACGTGTGAATATACGTGTAGACTCTGTGGTAACGTGGCAGGAAGTTTGCAGGTTAAACCACCCAGTGTCAGGAAATGTACCTCAGCTTCCTTTCCTCACCACCCATCTCTCTCTCTCTTTCTCCTGCCCTGTCAGGCTCAGGGTCTGGGAGGCAGGGACACAACCTCTAGTTCCCAGGGTTGTGTTTAAAGATGGAGCATGTGTTAATTGGATGTTGTGTGATAATGTCAGCCTGATAGGCATGTCTCCATGTTTGCATTTCCCATGAGTATGTGGCAGAGGAGCAGTTGTGGACATAGAGAGTGACATCCTGCAAGAAGTACAACATAAAAAACCCAAAGTTATAACCATCTGTGTGCTAAGCTTTTTTTAGGGTTTTCCACATTGCTTTAAAGTTCTTGTGGTTGAGGTAGATTACCTTAAAGATCTCTTCTAATCCTGAAATTCTATAAATCTATGCTTATCTTTAGCAATGATGTAAACCAATTTTTTCCCCTTTCTTTAATCTGCAAATACTCTAATGCTACACCATTAATAAACACTTGTCACAATCAAAAACATTAATTTCACACTTCTGTATGAAGTTTATTTCTGTAAATGATTGAATTGGATTTTTTTAAGATAGTAGAAAATATGGTGTTCTTACACATTGATAATCCTGAATTATGCTGTGCTAACAATTAGCGTTATTGTACTTATTTTTTTCACAAAACAAGTTTATTGTGTTGTCTCAACAGTAGCTGTGTGAGTTGTTATATCTATTTTAAGATGCTATTCATAATATAAAGCTGTAGTGAAATTTTAGAGCTTTTTTGAAGTATCCTCTGTTGTTTAGTAGTGATAAGTGAAGCACACAAAAGATTCTTATCACAGGCTTTTTACTCTCTCGGTGGAGAACTCAATTGCTTGAATGTTCTGGAAATTTATTTCTCTACTTTTGCAATCCCGTCTTTCACAAGAATGTTGTATATCCGTAAGATCCAGGATATTTAAATTGTAAACAAGTACCAGATTTTATAGCTACATGACACCTTCTAAATTATTTTCTCATATATTATTTACTTTTTTAGGAAACAAAAGATGAATTGACTAGTTGAGAGGCTAATATACATAATTCACATAGAAACACACTTTAAAACTAACAGTGAGTCAAGGACGACTCTGGAAGTTTACCCTTGTGGTAATGCTCACTAGTTAGCAGAATGTTCTAACTGGGATTTCCACGATGGACTGCACGCCCTTCACTTTGGACCCTGTGGTATCCTGCATCAGTTCTTTACGAGGATCTCTTAGCTCTGAAATTATGGGGGAGGATGAGGTGCTGAAAAGTTTTTCACTAAAGTCACACCAGCATCCCGTTAATCTTGGTTCCTTCTTGTGAGGTGGGACCAAATGTAGTACATTTAAACAAAAGAGGAGAAGAGGGAGGAAGGAGTACAAAAATGGAAACTATCCCCCTTCTGATTACACCAGTAGTGCAAATGCAAATGTGTAAGCAATATGTACTATTTGCTCTGTGGTTCTTCTTTAGTCTTCTTTCCTTTAGAGACACTGTCAACTATTATAATCATAACTTTAAAGACTATTTCCCTTCCTGAGGCAAGAGACCGGCCATGTTCACTGTTATTTATAAACCCCAAGGTTTATTTAAAGCAGAGGTTAGCAAACTGGAAGCTGCCCTCAGCTTCTATCTGTGCAGAAAACTTCCTGAGGCTCGAGTTTGTGGCCACTGATATGTTTAGCAGTTGTGTGTCTGTTTTTCCCACCATAGGAAATTCCTGGAATAACCCTTGTGACGGAAGAGATTGCATTGCCTCTAATGAAGGTAAGTCCCTCACAGAGACAAAAGCACAGACATACGTGGCTTCCTTGCTGCCTCCACTCTCACTGGAGTTAAAACTTGGCTGTCCTGAGTCTTATGGTGGTTCCAAAAGGGATTGTGAACTGTCAGGGGGATGAGGGTAAGGGGCGGGGCTAGTTCTCTAGAAAACCCTTTCCAAGTGGTTAAGGAATCACTAAGGATGATATTAGGGCAGTTCTTAGGGATGCCCTTCGAAGAGGGAAGTTTTCTGAAAATAGAGAATTACAGGTCCCAATGTAAACCATATAGAACTAGTTACTTTCTATCACACCTCGCACCAGTCAGTACTGGAGTTCTTATAAATGACCTTTAGAGGGCCTGGTAGCTGTTCTTTACTTCATTTGTGCGGTCACCCCCTCAAAACATACAAGTACACACACACACACACACACACACACACACACACACACACACACTTTTAAAACCATTAAGTAACCTGGCTGGGATTATTTAATTTCCTTCTGGTTCTAAGGACAGCCTTTCTGTTTCTCAAGAGTGTCCTGTATCCGCTCTCTATGTGGCCTCGGTCAAGCTTTACTTATGTCCTTCCTGCTCTGACTGTCTTTCTGCAGTCTGGTGGTTTCAGAAGAGTTTCCGAATACAATAGGTCGAGCAGGGTGGAGTGGGCGAGTAGAAAAGAATGCAAATGTAGTTAAAAACTGGGGAGTATTTTAGCATAGTTTTCTTGAAGCTCCTTTGTTGTTTTTGGCTTTGCCTCCTGTTAATTATAGATTGGTGTGTACTGGGAAATCTCAACTCCTGGCTGCAGGCAGCTCAGTATGCTGCTGCCTTTTATTTACATTTGATTCTTTTGGATCGTTAAGGGGCTGGCCAGACTTGGACAGCTGGGGGAAAGAAGTGGGCATTTGAGGTCACAGTGATGCATTGGAGGTGAGAGAGGGCCGATGGGGGCAGGTTTAGTGGTTCTGGTTTTGGTTCTAAGAAGGGTGCTTTTAAGGAGAGACTTACAGGGATGTTCCTAGGCAGAAGTGTGGGGCCACTGTGAACCTCTACAAAGGTAGGAAGACACAAGGAAAATACAGCTTTAATTAATAGTTTAACAGGTTCTTGTTAAGAGCCTCCATCCTTTCATTTCATTGTTCCTGCTTCTACTAGTTATCTGCCAAACCTATAATGTGTTTAATGAACAAACAACAAACTTGTGAGGAAATTTTAAAACAGAAAACAAATGTCACCCACAATTCTACAGCTCCTGTCTATCATATCAACTGTCTATTTCTCCCCATTTCCTCTTGGACTCTGTCATAGGTATTCATTTTTGTCTAGTAGTAATGGCAATCTAGAGATACTTAATAAAGATTACAAATTATAATATATACATTCCGTGTTGGTACATAAACATCATAATTATGATTACTAATGACTTCACAGATTCTAGTATGTTGTTGTGTCTTAATTTACTTAATCATTCTTCTTTTTTGGGACATTTGTTTCTAGCCCCCATTTAAAAAATTTGCTATAATTTTGCAGTGACTATTTTTATACAGACAGCTTTTCTTTAGATTTATTCCTTAAGGTTAAATGCCCAGGAGTATTACTGGGTAAAAGACGATGAAAATTTTTATAGCTTTTGATTCTTATTACCAAATTGATATTCAAAAAAAGTTGTGATAATTTACACTGTTATAAGGGATTCATGAGTTTATCAATTTTATTATAATCTTACCTACATTGTATATTTTCATTCAGAATAGTTAAGTAAGTATATAAGAGTGATATTCCCATTTGCTTCTCTTCAACATTTTACCCATTTGCTTATTCTAAGAATATGATTTGGCTTTGCTTGGAAACAAAGTAGCTTAATTTTGCACTCTGTGGTTTTGGGTTTCTTTTTTCCTTCTATTTTTATGTGTGTGTATATAAAATGATGTGTTTTTAATTGTTCATGTTTTTGCTTTTTTTTTCTCCTGGGATATTCATTGTGACTTCTCACTTTTTCTCGTCTCCCCTAACTATCTTTAGCATTTGGCCCTGCAGACGGTTGTTTCCCATTAACCACTCCCAAACATACTTGGGAGCTCTTTGGCGATTCCATATGTGTCCACGTGCTAGTAGGAAGTGTTACCTAGGACAAGTTTGCACTGTGGATCTTTTCATGGCCCTCTCCTCACAGACATGATCCATTGGGGAAGGCAGAGGAATACTGCTGGGCCTGGCCTTGGGCTCAGGAGAATATGGTACTGGATTTGGTTTGGCCAGCTCCCCCACCCCCACCCCGACCCCACTCACTCAGCCTGGGAGACTCTAATCAGTACCTTCCAGTTCACAGGACATCTTGCCCTGAGTTCTCTCATTTGTTTCCCCATCTCTACCAGCATAACACCCATCATTATAAGCTGCTGCCTTTGACCTACTTCTTCTACCCCAAGTCCCAGCTTAATTATATTGTGACAGACCTGGTTGCAGTGGCACCTCCCACCCTTGAGCCTCTCTCCCGGCCCCAGACTGCTCTTGCCATGCTTACCGATGGCTCTGAGCACCTATAACCTGAAGCACAAGGTACCTCTCGAACGCATGCTTGCTGCCAGACTTTCCATGAGGCCCAGGAGAACTCTGTTTACTCTGACCACTTGCTTTGTTCTCCTTGGTAGATGAATGCCCTGATAAGGAGGCACGAGAGGGAAGGGAAAATGAAACCAGGCATAGGCTTTCCTCCTGCTCTCTCTGCAAATCATTTCAGTGTGAAGTGGAGCAGTTTACAATTGTTTAATATATGAACATGTTAGGATGTATAAACAAGTTAAATTAGAGGATTGTTACCTGAAAGACAGAAGACTTCCTGACTTTATAAAATGACTTCCACAAGAATTTAACAAATGAAACAAGAAGTATATTTAAACACGGTTTTCGCCTTAAAAGGAATCCCATCGAGAGTGAACTTCCTAAGAATGATTTTATCCCTTCTTAAAACATGGTTTTCTCTAGGGAAGTGGCAACTTTTGTAAAAGGTTAAAAATTACCCTTGGTTTTATAGTGAGAAGAGAAACTGTTAAAACTGTCCAACCACAGGAAGCATGTATGAGGTGTGATCAAACAATATGGTGAATGTTTAAATAAAAAAGTTTATTACAGTAGAAGACACATTGCCATTAATTCCCCTCAAAATACACCCCCTTGCTTCAAACACACTTATCCCATCGTTCTTGCTGCTTTCTGAAGCAGTCCTGGAAGTCCTCTTTCTTGAGTGTCTTTAGCTGCACTGTCGTAGCTGCCTTAATGTCCTGAATCCTTTTGACTTTGGGGAAGAGTCAGAAGTCTCACGGTACCAGATCTGGTGAATAAGATGGATGAAGACACACCATAATGTTTTTATTTGACCAAAATTGCCATATACCAGAATCGATGTGTGACAGGGAACATTGTCATGACAGAGGATGATTTATGACACACTTTAAAACACACCTTGTCTCAATCATAGTTCACACCTGACTGACTGCACCGAACAAGTTGAAACTTGTCACACATTGTTACTAAGGTTAAACGCACTGCTTCCCATATTGAAGATCCCTGCCTTTCCGTTGGATGGCACTTGGCAGAAGCATTCACCATATTTTGTGATCACAACGGAAAGGCTCAGTGTCACACATCGCTTCTGGTACAGCAATTTCTGTCAAGTAAAAACATTACGGTGTGTCCTCCTCCACCTTGTTCATCAGATCTAGTACCATGCGACTTCTGGCTCTTCCCCAAAGTCAAAATGACCAGGAAAGGGAAATGTTTTCAATCGATTCAGGACATCCAGGCAGCCATGACAGCACAACTAAAGACATTCACGAAAGAGGATTTCTAGAAAGTGCTTCAGAAAGTGGCAAAAATGATGGGATAATTGTGTTTGAAGCGAGGGGGAGTATTTTGAAGGGTATTAATGGCAATGTATCTTTTACTGTAATAATTTTTTATTTAAACATTCACCATATTATTTGATCACACCTTGTATGTATTAAAAAAAAGAAACAATAACTTAAACTTGAATATAAAGATAAAAGTTGAATGAGAATGCCACAAATGGAGAAATGTAGTATTTTTACCAAAGTATTTTTTAAGATAGACATCTTTAGTTTCATTTTATAAAGTAAGGAAGCCTTTTATTTAACCATTTGTTTAGAGATTATTAACCACCTGACCCAGAGACTGGAAAGGCCAGAAAGACTTAAAGTCCCTCCGCACTATTGGCCACACAGAAGGGAGGGCATCTAAAAGAGTAGTTGACACCTGGACTGTTCTGCATTCAGAGACTTATTTACTTAATTATGCTTCTTCACTTAAAAAAAATTTTTAAAACTGTTTTAACAGGGCAGAGCATGAGTATAATTAATAGCTTAGTGAAATACGAAAGACCCTTCCAATACAGACAGCAACCAGCACTTAAATAAAAGGTTTGTTAGATATCCACGCAATCCCAGTGTAATAGCTGACAATTTTTGTAAAAATTAGAGTTGTTAGACAACAATGTAGCATTACCAGAAATGTCAGTTGTTTATGTGGGAAATACTAATTTTCCGCATTTCAGTTTGTACATATGTGATATTGTCTTATAAGTAGAAATATATATTTGGTCTTCATCCCTAGTTCCTGGCTCAGAGCTTATAATTTCCTAAGTGGTAAGAGCTACAGAAACATCTTTTGTTATAACATTTGCTGTTTGTTCCCAGTTCCTGAAATAGTTCCAGAGCACAGAGGTGAGAAGAATGTCCTTTGTTATTTATAACAAGCCCCTTTAAATCCACACCAGAGTTTATGTTAATGAGGTGACTGTTGGAAAGCACCTAAGGGTGGGACTGTGGCCTCCAGAGCCAACCATGTGATTAGAGGGTGGGAACTTTCAGCCACACCCAATTCCCCACATCCCGAGGTGAGAGTGGCTAGAGATGGAGTTCATTCACCAATAGCCAATGATTTAATCAATGGTGCCTAAGTAATGGAGCCTCCGTAAAGAACTCTAACTGAAGGGGTTTGGAGAGCTTCTGGGCCGAATGAACAGGTGGAGGTACAGGGAGGGTGGTTGGTGTGCCTGGAGAGGGCACGGAAGCTCCGAGCGCCTTCCCACATGTGCATACCTGCCCTAGCATCTCTCCCATCTGGCTGTTCCTGAGTTGTATCTTTTATGGTAAGCAAACTGTTTCCCTGAGTTCTGTGAACCACGCTAACAAATTATTGAACCCAAAGAAGGGTTCTGGGAACCTCCAATTTGTAGACTGTCGGTCAGAAGCCCAGGTGACAACCTGTACTTGCTATTGGCATCTGAAGAAGGGGCAAATTGTGTGGGACTGAATCCTTAACCTGGGGGATTTAACACTATCTCTAGGGAGGTAGTGTCAGAATTAAGTTAAATAAATTGTAGGGCACCCAGCTGATGTTGGAGAATCGATGGATGTGGGGAAAAACACCCCCACTTTTGGTGACCAGAAGTGAAGTATTCTGTGAGTAGACTTGTAAAGAAAACAAGCGTTTTTCCTATCCAACATATTTTCTGAGACAGTGAGTTAAATTCAATTAATATTGTGAAACTTAATTTTATGATGCTACAAAGAAACACTACTTATTAGAAACACAGTACCAGGCTGATAAATTCATTGCTGTCGTGTGTGGAGATGGGGATACCTTCAGTTTACTTCCCAGATGATGAAATTGCGGAAAAGGCTCAGGGTCAAAGATTCTTGTTTTTGTTTCTCTCCTACCAGCCACTCGGCTATGCTGCTCTTACTCATAGTTTTCATTGGAGATATAATGTTTAGTTCTTAAGGTTGAGAGGAGGGGAATACCTTAGCCTTGGCTTTCTCAGGGTATATGCTAATTGTGGGATGGAATAATTTAGAGCCATATTTAGTGATTATATTTAAAAAATCCAGCCCACTAAAAATGGTAAGAGAACTACCCTGCTGGGCAAAGAAGAGAGATTTTATTTTTTTAACTAGATGTTGGGAAGAAAGAGGAAGTCCGTTTATAAATAGGAGAACTTGCAATAGGCAGTCCCCTTTACAGGAAGCCTCAGGAGTTCCAGTCACTTGTCCTGGGTCTGGGCGGCCCAGTTCAGAGCACCTGGCTTGGTAGGTGCCTGGCTAGCTTTGTGGACACAGATGTTTCTATTTTATTCTGTTCGTGTTGGAGGTAGTAGGTCACTATTTCTCTGGGCTGCAAGTAAAAGCTGACACTGAGACAGAATCCACTGAACAGAAAAGTAGACTAATGCTTCAGCTCCGCTACTTTGAGCGCTGACACAGAGAATAAAGGTTCTCTCTGAGTTGGCTTCCTCTGTTGTAAGAAGATGCTGGTTAATCAGAAGACTGAGGACCAAAGTGGGAGGGTCGTTTAGAAATGAAAGGCAGATGTTTTTTCCTGCCAGTAATTTGTGAATGAGCCAGTATCACAGGGTGTTTGTTTGTTTGTTTGTTTGTTTGTTTTTTAAATCAACGGGCAATCCAAATCCTAAGCGGGAAACTGTCCCTTAATGTGACCCTTTGGTTCTTTTGTTCAGTTAATAGTTGTGATGGTCTCCACGTGATAGTTACTTCATGTCATCCTAAGAGACAAAAAAACATTATTTCTCAAGAAGAGACTTCTTTCAAAATCAAAGTTTAAAACTCCCGCTTGTGCAGGGAAGTGCTTTTGGATCATTTCTCGAGTATCTGATGGCTTCTAACACCAAGTCTCCCAGAAGTAGTTGAATTCATGGGTATTTGTCTTATAAAGCGTTTTTGTATATTTTAAAGCCTTATGAGCTCTTCAAGTAGCTGGCAGTGTGCGTCTCTGGCCGCTGGGCTCTCACGTTGCTCAGTTGTTGAATAAAGGTGGTGCCTGTCGCTCACTTAGTTCCCTAAGTGCTAGTTGACTGATCAGAGCGGTTTTCTGTACTCCCAGATTGGCTGTGAGGATGTGATGGTGCAGCCCCTCCTCCCTCTCCCCACCATACTGTGTTACAACACCTAAAATTTTATCTTGGAGCTTCTTTTGTTCTCTGGCTTAATGAGCATACTGGCATTCACTTGGCTTTTGTTCTCTGGCTTCACTTGGCATTTGAGATCCTTCACAGGTGGGCCCTAACCCCTCTTCAGTGCTGTCTCCTAGCATTCAACAACACAATCACAAGTCTTCAGACAGTCGGTTTTTCACCAGCCTTTAAACTAGAGGTGTAGATTGAGGAAAATGTTTGAGGGTGGGAGGAAGACTAGGATTACTGGACATGCTCAAGCGTGTTCTCAGCCCTGGCTGAGTGTTAGAATCATGGGGGCCGGGGCTCAGGTGACACCCCACCAGGTAAATCTCTAAGGGGTGGAACCCAGGTGAAGTTTGGAGTCAGCTCTAGAGGCTGTTTTCCCCCTAGGGAATGAAGTGTTATTTGGTTGTTTTCTCTGCTTCCTCTAATGCTCTGCCTCTGATCTAAACCCAGAATCCACATTTGGAGCTCTCAGTCTTCCTCACTTCCCACGAGCCCCACCTGGGACATCCTGTCCTTATCCTTCATTACTCAAATCCGTTTTCATCCGCTGGGTCTTATGTATTAAGCAGGCTTCCAAATAGACCTCCCAATTCACAGTGATCTCTGTGTTTTCATAACTTAAAAAGTTGCATCACTTATCTAGTAGATACCACATAGTGACATGTGCCACTAATTGTTTTTCTCTGGGCGCCCTTTACTAGCTATGGTACAACATCCAGTGCAGTGACTGCCTTGAAAGACCTATAAATTTATATTGAAGTATTTCTGGGGATTTTGGCTAACAGTGTTTCTTTTGTAAGTTGTTGTTATTGTTTTAAACTTAGATCCTTTTCCTTCGAACACAATGATTTTGAACTATTTCAGGCCATGGATTCCTTTGAAAATCTGGTGCAAATTGTAGACATTCTTTCCAGAAAAGCGCTCAAACAAACACGCACTCCATTTTACATACAGTCAGTGGGTTCATGAGCCCCTTTCAAGAAGGTTCAATAAGCCTGTCTATGGACTTATTTAATTGGTTTATTCTCAGTTGAGAAAAGGGATTTTTTTTTTAATGGGGGAGCGAGAAGGAAGGTCATTTTGGGAGAGATCATTTCCTTGGCACTGCAGCGGAAGTGTGTGATGGGCTCTTCTGACAGGAGGATGGCGTTTGGCCTGAGGCGAAGAGGCCCTGTGACAGGCAGGACACCAGCTTCCCTTCCCACACCTTGTCCTGGGTAGGGTCGGGCCGACCACACGGTGGAACTGGCGGCAAAGCAGGCAGAGCTAATAGCGTAACTGACCACAAGATGTCACCACAACACCAATGAGTTTTCCGGCTTTTGGCAGTATGTCTGAACCTAGTGTGTCTGAACCCAGAGGTAAAAATAGCAAGAAAGCTGTAGTGACTTGTGTCAGAGGCCTAACTGCCCAAAGTGAGCAGGATTGGCTTTCAGTATTGTTATTATTATCATTATTACTATTATTTTCATTACAAGGAATACCAGAGGGTAAAGGTACATTAGGTATAAAGAAATGGAAAGTTATAGAAAAGGTGAGTGAGGTAGGTCAAATGGGGAGTGTGCCCTGACTCCAGTGTTCTGATTTCCCCTAGAAATGACACTTTCTTGGAAATAGTTTTTCCTGTCTTTGTGAGAAGGGATTTTGGCTGGACTGGCCTTTTAGGCTTCTAAAACATCAAGTTAACATTATTGTGTAACTCACTTTACTGATCGTCCAAAATCCATTTTAAACCAATTGTGACTGTCCTTTCAATAAGAATTTGGAGAATGTATTTATTATTTAACATTTAACATAATAGTGCTGTTATTTAACATAAGGGCTTTTTGTCTTGATTGAGGCATATTTCACTTTAAGTTCTCTTTTTTTGTTGCAATACAGCCAAGTCTGTTACCATAATAGGTTTAGCTACTTTGTTTTATGGCCACACATTGCACCCTTTGCCCCAGTCAAATCTTTTATAAATGCAAATTTTGGGCAAGAAAGTGTGTATCATAGATCTATCTTCATTGATTTAAAAAAACAAAAAAAAACACAAAAAACAATTTGGAGCAACTGCTCTTCTCCGGGCCTGCCCGCTCTCACCATCTTAGAATATACTATCCTTTTAGCCAATCTGCTGGTTGCTTGACTTAAAAAACAAAACAAAAACAATTTGTCAGTATATCCTTCAACATTAAAAAATATATTATTATTGTGTTTAATTTAAAAATAAATACAATGGATATATTCTTGCTCAGGGTAGTACAATTATATAAATCAGCCAAAGACCTAGACAGGATGTCAACTATTTTGTTCTGAGGTATTTGACAACTGAATGTGAAACTAGGTCACTGCACCTTTCTGATTCCTGGTTTGGAAAAAAATCTAGTAAATAAGTAAATAAGCTTAGCAGGAAAGTAAGCCTAATCTATGTACTCCAAACCTTATGAATATTCTCTGACTGAACATAGCATTGTTGATACAACCTAAATCAGAAAAAAACGAGTCTCTGGGGAGGAAATGACTTGTGTGTTTAACATAGGCTGACCCGCTTAGCCTTAACCCAGGGGAGTCATACCAGTCTGGAGAGGTGAGCAATGGTTCTCTCTGTGTAAAAGGGGGTAGAAAAGGAAGTGGGGAAGGCAAGACTCTAAGTCTATTTTAGAATTCCTATCAGGATGAGAATGCCATCCTTCGTGGGAAGTATTCACTCCGAAATGCTGCCACACAAGAGCTGAGGAAGTGAGGCTGTCACGCAGGGGACCCTGGTCTCTGCGCCATGTGTCATGCGGGGCGGCCTGCGGGGTCTCAGCTCCTGCTCCCCCACATAAGAACGCAGGATATGGTGAGGCCAAAAAGGAACACCCACGGAGCCATAGCTAGGGGAGTCAAACCAATATATTCTCGCTGGCGGCTGGGCTGGAGACACAGGAAGCAGGATCTACATAATCTGCAACCCGCCGTCCTAACAGCAGTCCACGCTTGCCAGCCACCATCTTCTTGCTAGCCCCCATTTTCTGCTAGTGTAGCCACGGCAGTTATATTAGTGGCCAATGACTCACTGGTTACAGCTGACGGCCAACTAGCCACAGCTGATGGCCATCCAATCACAGCTGATGGCCATCCAATCACAGTTGATGGCCATTTACTACCTGAGCCAGCACTTTTCTATGTGAGGCCAAGAGCCTGGATACTGCTTTTTGGGGCTTTGTCCCCACAGAGGCATGCCCAGCTTTGTAGCAAGGAAGGCATGGTTCTTCCTGGGTTGTTTGGCCAACACGTCCCGCCTCTCCAGCTCGCTGATGTTTTTGTTTCCTACAGGTGCGTAGCTTTCAAGACTACTGGGAAAAACTGAACTTCCACCTGGAATATGTCAAGTACTCCAAGCCACCCTTACACTATAACAACAGCGTGGTCAGGAGAGAGTGGCACAGCCTGATCTCGGAAGAGGTATGTGTGGATTCATGAGAACAACACAAGAAGCAAAAGCAATGGTGTATTAGACCCAGGTGATACCTGTGAGATGTCAGGCTGGCTTACATTTGCAGCACTCTCCCCATTGCCAGGCACTACTCATCTCTCACTAGGCAGACAGAGGGGCTTCTCTGTTGCTTCTTTGGGGTGATGGACCAGTTCTGCATCTTGATTGTGTTGGTACATGAATCTATGCGTGTGATAAAACAACATAGAACTACACACTCATTGTACTAGTGTCCGTTTTCTGACTTTGATAGTGTGCTCCATGTAGCTGTATAAGTTGTAAACACTGGCTGGGACTGGGTAAAGAGTAACAGATCTCTCTGTAGCATTGTTGTGTATGGTTGTAGTGTTGTGGTCTATCACATATTCTTGACTTGCAACTTCCTGTAAATCTATAATAGTTTCAAAATAAAACATTTTTGAAACAGTTTTCTAAGAATCTAGGTGTTTTACCTGTTTACCTGGAAAGAGTATTTCTTTTTTCTGAAACTCTTAATTGTATTACATTATGTCTGTGTTGCGAAAAATGTCACCCACAAAATCTTCACCTTTCACACCTCTGACATGTTCTCACTCCTAGAAAACAGGAAAAAGAAGATCCAAAGTGTATGTGAGGAATATTCTTGATAATGCAATCAAGTAAGTAAAGTTAGGGATTATTGTATCTGTAATATGATTATCTCTTGCAGTTATTTTGTTAGCTACCTTTCATGGAAGTAGCTACTTTCTTTGTGTATCCTCAGCAAAAATGATGCTGTCAGTTTAATGAATGCAGCCACTGGGCCCTATTCTGGAGTTTGAGGCTGGAGTTTCTAGTGGGAAAAGTTTATCTGTTAAACGTTACAAACTTGCATCCTGAAGTTGGATGATTTATCAGGGAGAAGGGATAAAGGAAGCTCTTATTAATGGAGCCCTTTAGGCGGGTACAGGCAGGAGGCTGATTGAGAAAAGTGTTAGTGGGCGGGCTGGTGAGCTTCCTCTTATTTTGAAAGCAGATTTTCTGGATAGTGAGTCATCTCAGTACTACAAGTACAGGCCCCATTCCAACCTCTGTTCTATTTTCTGTTCCCATTATTTCCAATAACTGAGAGCTGCAATTGTTGTAAATTATTGCCATTATTTGCACTAAAAGACTGAGTTTTATAATTGCCTAATGTGGCTTTTGCCAAGTTGATTAAAGTTTTTGAGGTTTTTAGCAGCCCGAGTTTCTGCAGTGGTTTTATGGGTTTTTAAAGGACATCTTTGTATGGTGTGTGGCTTTCTTTTTTCTTCTTTTTTTTTTTTTTTAATGTTTCCTGTGTGAATAACATTGGCTACTTTCTTTGTAGGGTGATTTCTAACCTAGAAGCAAGGAGTTTGGGTAAGAGAAGCCTTCTGGATTTCAGCCAGTGTTTTGTTTATAACATTGTTCTTCCTTCCACTGTGGGTTGGCAGGAAGATCACTTCCCACAGTGTGATGAGGGCAGCTCCCTCTCAATGTCTTCCCGCCAGAATAGTCACCCGGCTCCTTCCACATGTGTCTTGGCACCAGAACCTTCAGGGACAGCTGCTGAGTGTGCTTTTGCTACAGGAGTCCCTGAGTGTTGGTGGCCTTCTGGTTTTCCTTCTTTGTCCTCATAGGTGTGATCTCATGAACAGGCCCTCTGGCTGTACACCCAGGATGCAATCCCCTTGGCTTTGGGACGCTTCCTCTCCAGCTGTCATATCTTACGAGGGCCTGTGACTTCTGTGCTCCTTTTGTGTTGGTTGACACTTGGGTACTCACTGGACTGGGTCATGGGGATGCAAAAATGAGCAGCCGCCTGGTGGGTCCTGTGGCTGTGAGAAAAGAGCATGGGCTGGGAGCCAGGCTGAACTGGACTTGAATTCCAGCTTGGCCATGTGCTAACATGTGCGCTTGGGCAAGCCGTTTATCCATTTTGTGTGGTCCTGCTCAGGGCAAGGGCAGAGCGAAAATGAGAGTAAATGGGGTCATGTTTATAGCACCTAGTGCAACGCTTGGCACATGTGGGCTCCCTGAGGTGGCTGCTTTATCATTAGTATATGAGGAAGAAATGCTAACACACAATTTCTAAACCAGGTGACAGGTGTTACGTCATCTCGGGGTGCAAGGCTGAGGGGCTAGCTCACTGCTGGGAATGGTTGGGGCAGAGTCTTGACAAACGAGAGGGACTTAGCTGGATGGAACTGGAAGAAGAGAGTGCTAAGCATATTCAGAGATGAACCCTTTTGTGGTTTTGTTGGTGGGACTCTCTCATGGCTGATAAAGGTCAGCCTCTATTTAAATAGCTGTTGTTTTATATCGCACCTCTGTCTTATGGGCCTGAATGTTTAGGTATGTGTTGGGTGACCCTAACGGAAACTATTTTATACAGTGTGTTGCTGCACATTCTGCAACTGTTACACAACCTACGTGAACTGTGACGGTGAACTTGTCATCTGGCCCTGAGGGAACCAGCCCCTGGCCCTGTTTCCAGGTTATGCAAATCTGAAGCCAGAGTTTCTGCCACTAGCACCAGGCAGGAGCAGATGGCAGGAGTCCTGCCCAGTGCCCCGGGGTGTGATTCAGGGGTTTTGCAATATGGGGAACGTTGCCAGTCTGGTGCATGCTTGTGTTGTGACCACCCTCCGTCCCCCCGTTTGAGCACCTTCTGCTCCTGTCCTTCAGGCCTGCCTGTATCCTGTTACTAGTCATTCTCTCCTGACGCACTTTTGGGAACTTGCTCGTTCCTCTCATGTGCTTTGCTCGTGCTAGTTTCCTAGGGAGAACGCCATCACTGCCAGAAACGGAACCCTCCGTGTGAAATTCAGGGCTACTGGGCTCAAGGTCTGAATGATTTCATCTTACTTATGAAGGTTGTGTAGGATCCAGATAGGATTTCTCCCGAGAAGTGGAGAGGCATCCATGCCCTCCCACAAGGAGTTGGCCCACAGGCCAGCGTGGTTCTGCCCTCTCGACGCTGCTGTGCCTTAGGTGTTTGGAACGGGAAGAAGAACAGTTAAGGAGCATTAGGGCAGACCTTCCAATGAGTCTGTTTGCCTGCCCTTCAGCCTTGCTGCTGTTATGCAAATCATGGTGGAGAAAGTGACATTTGATTTAACCTTAGATGTCACTTTTCCATCTTGATCTCGTTACTTTTTCTGTCAGATAACTTGTGCCAATTACTATTATTGCCCCAGTAGTGGACTGGTCCCCTCAGCTTAGTAACTTCCAAAGACACTGAACTATGGGGGAGGTCAGAAGGGAGTTATGTGATCCTCTGCCGAGTCCTTGTCCCTGGGTTATGGCCCCTTAAGGTTAAGAGAGGGCCCAGGTCACTCTGTCTCCAGTGAAGCAGAGGTTCTTAGACAGCAGTGAGTTTTTGTGTTGAAGAAAAATCAAAGTCAGAGCCTGTAGGTATTGGAAAATGCCTTCCTTCCTCCCTCCCTCCCTCCCTCCCTCTCTCTCTTCTTCCCTCCCTCCCTTCCTTCTATCCATCCTTCCTTTGTCTCTACCTCCCTCTGTTGCACAGAGCTCTTCGTGTGTCACTTGAGTGACAAGTTTAGCTTGCAGGTCACACTTACCTGATGAAAAATTCTCATCTATCAGGGAAGTGTTATGACTCAGGGAAGGGAAACCCAGGCTGATTCCTCTTCTTCTAGCCCATTTTCTGTGAACGACCCTGCTTGACAATCACTCTGTTTAATTTCAGAGCCAAGATTGGCACCCCTCTTCCAGGAGGAAGACAACCCGCAGAGGCTACTTGTGGGGCTGGTGAGTGGTCTGTGGGCTGTTGGGATGCTGGCAAATGATGGGCTCCAAGAAAATAGCTAGACTGTCCTCTCATTCTAACCTTGTTCTTCAAACACTTAGCTGTGCCCAGCCACTGTGGGCCCTATGTGTAGTAAGGAACACATACAGGATTTCTGCCCCTCATGTCTAGTTGGGGAGATATGCATTAATCAATCACCCTAATAAATACATAATTTCAAAACAACATAAGGAAATGTACATCATTGAGACTGTTTAAAAAAAGAGGAAAAAACAAAATCTCTATGGATTTGTATTTGGGGTTTAAAATAAAACAGAATAAAGTATTGTTTCTCAAGAAGTCCTACTACTAAGGAGATGAAAGAAATATAAATCAAAATAAATTAATTGAAGAGCAGAATTGGCAAATAAATCCAAAATCTTTAAAAGACTGATTAGAGACACCTGGAAAGTAATGAAATATTTTTAATACTGTGCAGGCTCAGGCATGGGATTAGATATGGCAAGTTAAAAAATATGAGAAAAATATGTAGAAATACATATTCATACACTTAAAAAATCTAGTTAAAGTTTCCTTGGCAAATAGAATGACCAAACTTGAGCCGAGAAGAAATAGAAGAGCTGAAAGCACAATAACCATAAAATAATTTGAAAAAATGTCAAAGATTCTTTCCAAAAAAAGGACCCAAGCTATTTGGTGAGTTTGTTCTCCCAAACTTTTAAGGACCAGGTCATTCCCATGCTATGTAAAGTGTTTTTGAAAAAAGATGGGAAGTTTCTTAAACACTTTGAAAGCCAGCATAACCTTAAAACCAAAATCTGACAATGGCCACTTTTCCTTATGAATATAGTACTCACAAGCTTAATTAAAATTCTTTCAGGGATGGCCTATTAGCTCACTTGGTTAGAGCATGGTGCTGCTAACACCGAGGTTGCCGGTTCAGTCCCCACATGGGCCACTGTGAGCTGTGCCCTCCTTACCAAAAAAAAAAAAAAAAAAAAGGAAAAGAAAATACTTTCTAGTGGTATATTTGAAAATATAATGTGGCCAAGTAGGATTCTTTGTAGAAAGGCTTAATGTTAGGAAATATATTAATAATATCGGGAAATATATTTATTACATCACTAGGTGAAAGAGGAAAAATGATAATCTTTATAAGTGCTAAAAGTTGATAAAAGTGAAATTCCAACCTTGGAATACACTAAGTCAATAAGACAAAGAATAATCTCCTACTAATAGCCAACATCCTTCTTAATGGAACTTTGGAGATATTCCTATTAAAATCAGAAAGAAGTTAAGGATCCTTGCTATTTTCATTAAAATTTCACATGGTTCTGGAAATTCTAGCCAATGCAATAAGAAACAAAAGAAGATTATAAGATTGTATAATGCAACAAACAAAATAACCCATTGGATAAATGGAAAATAAGGAGCAAGTTAGTAAGCTGATGATTCTATATCTATTTTCTTTTTTTAATTAGGATTAACCAATTAGAAAAGATAATGAAAAACAATACCCATTTCCAAGTCCTTCACATCTAGGTTTAATAACATTACAAGCAAAAAGCCAATAAAATTTGTGACAGTTGACTGATTCACTTGATGAAGTTAAGAGACATGGGACTGGCATCACCAGAGGTCTGAATGTGTTGATCTCCAGTGACAGAAACAACATGGTGCTTGTACAAAAATAGACAGTCAGTAGACTCTAGTTTAAATTAGAATCTTTAGCATATGTTACATGAGGCATTTAAAAATCAACGTGGAAAGAAATAATTTTTAATAAGTCAGTCAATGTTTGCCTCTTTGTAAAAGAAATTAAGTTAGATTCCTCCTATCCCAAATACCACCACTTTATACCATAAGCCAACAGAAATATCAGATAGGTTAAAGAGTGTGAAATATAAAATATTTAACTGTGAAAGAATTTGAGTAAAATAAGTAGATAGTAAAATAGTATTGAAATAGGGAATGGCTTTTAAGTTCCTTTAACTTAAAAGGTCGGACAATTAAGTTTGTGAACTCATCCTAGAAAAAGAGCTACATACCTCATTGCTGAATATCACTGTGGGCACCTTCGAAGTACCCTTGGGAAGCTATGCACTGATGCCAGCGCCTAGTCCATCCTTCAAAGCAATTTTGGAACTCTTTTTCTGGAATGGCTATCAGAGCTATCGTCGTATTACCCTTGATGTCCTGAACGTCATCAAAATGACTTCCTTTCAATATTTCCTTTATCTTTGGGTATAGAAACAAGTCACTGGGGGCCAGATCAGGTGAGTAGGGAGGGTGTTCCAATAAAGTTATTTCCTGGCTAAAAACTCCCTCACAGGCAGTGCCTTGTGAGCTGGTGCATTGTCATGATGCAAGAGCCATGAATTGTTGACGAAAAGTTCAGGTCGTCTAACTTTTTCACACAGCCTTTTCAGCACTTCCAAACAGAAAACTATGTTAACTGTCCAGTTGGGACAAATTCATAATGAATAATCCCTCTGATATCAAAAAAAGGTTAGCAACATCGTTGCAACAAGGTTATGAGCATAATTGTCAAACCTCGTATTATTTAACTTAGACATATAGGAAAATTGACGACAATTTAAATGTCGTAGTAGCAAAGTAGCGCACAGGGAATTGGACAGCCTCACGCCCGGCAGTTGAGAATTAGTGCAGCCACGGTGGGCAGTATCACCACAAACCTTAAGTGTGTGAACCAACAAAATCCATTTCTAGGAATTTAGTGTGACAAAAGAATTGGGGATATGACAAACAACTTTCATGTAAGGAATTTTAATGATATTATTAACAGTATTGAAAGAAATATCTGATATGTACAAGAAGGGAATAAATAATTCAGTTATAGTTCTTTCGTAAAATTGATATTATTAACAGTATTGAAAGAAATATCTGATATGTACAAGAAGGGAATAAATAATTCAGTTATAGTTCTTTCGTAAAATTGATATTATTAACAGTATTGAAAGAAATATCTGATATGTACAAGAAGGGAATAAATAATTCAGTTATAGTTCTTTCGTAAAATTGAATACTGTGCAGCCATTAAAACTAGTGTGGTAAAGAATACTTAATGACATAAACTATTACATGAAAAACAGATGACAAAACGCAAGAATGAGTGTCACACCAGTGTGAGGACAGAATCCCAGAGAGCAGTTTCCAGGCTCTCAGCCTCACATGGAGGGGTGCTGACTTGGGTAGTAGATGGCCGTCAGCTGTAGCTAATGGACCGTCACCTGTAACCAGTTAGCCAATTAGCCACTGATATAATTGCCGCGGCTGTGTTGGTTGGTCAGTCGGTTGGTTGGCAGGCAGAGAAACGGACAGCAGGTTGCAGGTCATGTGGATCCAGCCTCCAGTGAGACTATAATGGTATGACTCCCCTATCTATGGCTCCGTGGCTGTTCCTTTTTGGCCTAGCCATATCCTGTGTTCTTATGTGGGGAGCAGGAACAGAGACCCCGCAGGCCACCTCACACAACACCAGGAAGAAGGAAAACCAAAAAACCAAATGTTAATGTAGATGGCAGCATTATACAGGTGATTTACATTTGTTATCTCTTTATGGTTATTATAGAAAAATTGGAAATCACAAAAAAGGATGCATTGTATCTTAAACAAAAAGAAAATATTGTTTTTTAAAGCTTGATCCATTAGCACATGCAGTAGACTGAACTGAAATAATATACCACTCTGTTTTGGCCCAGGATGCCATGGGCAAAGTTTTACTCAGGGTGTCCTATAGTTAAATGTGCTAAAATAGATGTGCGCACATGTGATGTCAGTTGTGCAGTTCTCATGGGCTGTTTATTGGTGCAAAGATCTCTGTAGCCAGGAGAGTTTCTAGCTGAGCAGTGAGCTGGGCAAAGGGAGAAAAAAAGGAGAAAGGAGGAGAAGGAGAAAAGCGAAAGGTGGGGAGGGCTGGGAATGCCATGCTGATTGGGGATCCCCAAGGATGATCAGAACAGAGCAGATGTAGAAACAAGCCCGGCTGGAGACACTAGAATGAATACGAGATTTCATTACCTTTGCATGTCGTGTGCTGTGTGGAGTGTCTCCAGCCACTGTGCAGAGGGAGGTACCCAATACGTTTCCTGTTTCTCAGCAGGCCCTGGAGCCTGACTCTCAGTTGCTCTCTGGGCTTTGAGTGAATCACAAGCGGTTGCTCTTAAGGAAAACATTGGTGCCCCCTGAGTTATGCCCACCAGAAGAAGACCGAGGGTTATGTATTTCTGCTGGAGGGATCTTCAGACCTAATATGTTTCATATTGATAAGGAATGTTAATAAGTGGATCTATTCAACCAGTTGCCGGTGTGAGTGTGTACATTGTGACTTATATAATCCATATCCTGTTTTCAGATGGTGTCTGAACTAAAAGACCATCTTTTGAGACACCTACAGGGCGTAGAAAAGAAGAAAATTGAACAGATGGCTCTGGATTATGTTTCAAAACTGGTTGGTTTTGTTTTTTTTGTTCTTCACCCCTTGGCCCCTGATATGTAGTTTCCAGTATGTGGTAAAGTATGTATTCCAGATTAGGGTTTTGGTAGGAGTTCTCCTACCCTCAAACCAGTATATCTAGTGTTATAGCTTGAGGAAAGGGCGGGAGGGGGAACCCCAAACAATGAGAACTTGGTTTTGAAAGTGGTTTATTGCACTTCAAATAGTGACGATAGGCTCATGAAAGCATAGAACAGTGATGGATTTAGCATGGTTGCCAAATGTTCACATCTTGGCATCTTCCAGTTCCTTATTAAACACAGGTAATGATTTCTGAACATGGAGTTTTATGCAGACATGAGAGAACTTGCACTTCAATTCTTAATTAGCTCCAACAGCCCAATTAGGCCAGATTCCAGGGCAGTTGTGTAACTACTACCACATTCGAATCTGATTATATTGGCAGCTCATTTACCAGGTAGCTGCTTATTGAACTTGTGTGTGATCCAAATTAAGGACACCAGTTCATATGGAAATAGAAGTGATGTTAAGGTGCCTTGAGTCTTTTAAAAAGCACATGGAATTGAGGCCTGACACTGCTTAGAACCTAGAAATGATATGCTGGGGAAATTTCTAAAAATATTTAAATACACAGAAAGAACATTGCATTTCTCCCAGTTTGGTTAAGACCAATATGTAAAGGAACCAGTGTGCAAACCTATACTTTTGCTTTGAACTTTGGAAGATTAAATTTATTTGACATGGCGCTCTAATTTGAAAAGTTCTGTCTCTATTGTAGTCATTAATATCTGTATTTTGATGTCTTTGAATTTTTACAGTAAGGTTTGAGTTTCCTAGTTTTTAATATATTAGAAGAGGTTGGTATTCTCATATATTGATATTTATTTCTATAATGAACTTTTCTTAAATAATTCTCTTTGCATAGAACTATCCTGAGGAGCTCACATAACAATGCCCAAAGCAAACCCAGTTGCACTTGACATTCACTGGTAGACAAGGGCCTGTAATTGAAGGCCTGTTAACCAGGCTGGGGAGCTTAGCTGGGGTGCCGCCTGCATAGACAGAGGGTGTTCTGTTAGACTCTGGGGGTGCATTTTCAGTGTTTCCATGTTCTGAGGATTCCAGTGCCTTAGAACTGATCTCAGAAAGGCTGGTTCTGTGTCTGGCCACAGCCTGAATGCCAGCTGCGCTGACCATGCCTTCAGAGCTGGGGAGGGTGATTGTAGGGGACCTTAGAGAAAGGGAATGAGCAGAGATTAACAGGCTCTTTCCTCTCCAGCTGGATCTCATTTGCCAAGTACTGGAAACCAGTTGGAGGAAACATAATCTTCATCCCTGGGTTCTCCACTTGTACGCAAGTATTTATCTATCTTATCATGGTGTGCAGAGAGCCAAAGTAACTCCTATTGCTGCCTGCTTTAGCAAAGCCTTTTTGAAATTTACAATTGGAAGCAATTCTCACCAGCCCTGACACTGTCTGTCTCAGTTCTGTACTTGGCATTGAAAGTTATGTCCCTGTTACTTCACCCATCCTCTTTCCTTGGCATGTGGTTGATGAGAAGGGAGGGAGCACATGAGCTCAGTACTGCCAAGAAGGGGAATTTGAGTTAATACAATTGATCGTTTACATGCCTGCTGTCTGGTTAGATTCTAGGCATGAGGCTGATGGTCACCATCATAATTTGAGGCTTTTGACAGGGCATAGCCTTTTGCAATTAGCATGAATTCCATCTGGATGTGGAACACAGAGCCACTGCTTAGATAAATGGGTTTTTTGAGATGAGCTCCTTGGCTGACACGCTGCTTTGGTTTTTTTCCCCAGTGATAGGCAGGCTAGTGTTGCTGAATTTTCAGTCTTCCACATCATGACCAGGATTTTGGAAGCTACTAACAGTTTGTTTTTACCTCTGCCTCCTGGTAAGTCTTGGCTCTTTTATCCTGTGTTGTAATAACTTTTTTCTTTCTTCTTCACACGGTCCCTGAACTTTGGGACATTGTGAGTTTAAGGATAAGACCTCCTGTGTCTGAGAAACTGTGTTTTGTGTCACTGTGAGAAATGGGCCTGAGATGGGTCTCTGCTGACCAGATCGCCCCTGATTATTAAACTATACTGTAGCTTGTCACTAACTTTAGGGAGCCTAGACTGGTCCCCATGCAACTTTCTAGGATACTTTGAACTAGTGGAGCTGATTCAGGAGAGCTTTCTCTGATGTCTGTCTGCGGCCTAGTTTCTCTGATTGAGAAAATTAATGTACAGAAGGAAGTGGGCCTGTCTGGATGTTAAAACTAAGCTGAGGTTTACAAGCTTGGAAGCTAAACATTTCCCTTAGGATTTTGAAACAGGATCAAATATGGCCTCCAGACACCCTTGGCACATGTGTATGCAGTCATTCAATTAATTGGTCATTTGTTCATTCAGTCAGCAAACATTTGTTGAGCAATTATTACATGCAGATACTGTGCTAGAAATTAGAGCAGTCAAAAATTAACAAAAGTCTGGTTGCACAGATATGCATGTAAATCAATAATCATTATAAGAGGCAAATGAGCTCCTGTTTGCTCTAAACTACCTGCCTTATGTTCATTATGTAAAAGTCCTGATGTAAGCTTTATGATAGCTATCGTGACATAATATATACTAGCCAGTTTTTAATATATTTTTTACATAATTCTTTAACTCTAATTTTTTTCAATTATATTGACGTACAATATATTAGTTTCAGGTGTACAACATAGTGATTAGACATCTTATGAAGTGATCTTTCTGATAAGCCTAGTACCTGTCTGGTACCATGCATAGTTATTACAATATTATTGACTGTATTCCCTATGCTATAATTTACAACCCCATGACACTATATTTTTCTAACTGGAAATTTGTACTTCTTAATTCCTTTCACCTTTTCACCTATCACCCCTACCCCCTTTCCATCTGGCAACATTCAGTTTGTTCTCTGTATCTATGAGTTTGTTTTTGTTTTGTTTGTTCATCTATTTTGTACTTTAGATTCTATGTATAAGTGATGTCATACGATATTTGTCTTTCTCTGTCTGACTTATTTCACTTACCAGAATACCCTCTAGGTCCAGCCATGTTGTCACAAATTGTAAGATTTTGTACTTTTTTATGGCTGAGCAATATTCCATTGTATCCATGTACCACTTCTTCTTTGTCCATTTGTCTCTCAGGGGACACTTAGGCTGCTTCCATATTCTGGCTATTGCAAATCGTGCTGCAGTGAACGTGAAGATGCATATGTCTTTTTGAATTAGTGTTTTGGATTTCTTCAGATAAGTACCCAGAAGTGGATCATAAGATAGCTGGGTCATAAGACATAAGTTCTAGTTTTAATTTTTTGAGGAGCCTCCATACTGTTTTCCATAGTGACTGCACTAATTTGCAATCCCACCAAGAGTGTACGAGGGTTCCCTTTTCTCCACATCTTTGCCAGCACTTTTTGTTGATTTATTGATTTTACATCAGCCAGTTTAATTTATTTATTCATATCATTTACCCATCCATCCATCATTACTTCATTCCTTTATTTGTTCATCTTAAACCAACATGTATACAGTGCCCATTTTGTGCCAGGTACTGTTTTAAGTACATTAATTAGCACATTTAATTCTTTTTTAAAAAACTTTTTATCGTGAAACAGCCATGGTCATTTGTTACATATTGCTTTCATGCTACAATGGCACAGTTGACCTTTTTAAGGAGGACACAGCTCACAGGGGCCCATGCGGAGATCGAACCTGCAACCTTGATATTAGCAGCACCACTCTCCAATCGACTGAGCTAACAGGTCACCCCCCGCACATTTAATTTTTCTAACAATACTGAGTCATAGGAGCTTAAATTGAACCACATTAAATTTTTGACCAACAAAAATGACACTTTCCTATGGTTTCACTTAATATTATTCCCATTTATATGACCCAGCAATTCCACCCTTAGGTATCTATCCAGAGAAATCTAAAACGCTAATTCGAAAAAAATATATGCACGCTTATGTTTATTGCAGCGCTGTTCACAACAGCCAAGATATGAAAAAACCAAAATGCCCATCAGTAGACAACTGGATTAAGAAACTGTGGTACATTTATACAATGGAGTATTACTCGGCCATAAAGGAGAATGAAATCTTAGCATTTGCAACAATATGGATGGACCTAGAGAACATTATGCTGAGTGAAATAAGTCAGACGGAGAAAGACAAATACCATATGATCTCACTTTTATGTGGAATCTAAAGAACAGAATAAATGAGCGAACTAATCAGAAACAGCCTCAGAGATACAGAGAAAAAACTATGGTTGCTAGATGGGAGGAGGGTGGGGTGAGGGAGAAGGTGAGGGGATTAGAAAGCATAATCGGTAACCACAAGATTGCCACAAGGATATGAAAGAAAGTTTGGGGAATATGACCAATAATGTAAAGATTATGTAGGGTGTCAGGTGGGTGCTTGTCTTTTTAGGGAGACCACTTCATGGATGGTGTAGATGCCTGACCACTGCACTGTATACCTGAAGCTGAAGCTGAACAATAATAAATGTCAACTATAATTTAATATATATGTAGTCACAGGATGTGGCATACAGCACAGGGAATAGAGTCAATGGAATTGTAACAGTCATATATGATGTCAGAGGGGTAGTAGGTTGGATGAGGGAGTTATCACTTTGTGAAGGAGGTAAATGTCTAACTATTACATTGTTTTGTACACCTGAAAATAATAAATAAATATTATTCCCATTTAAAGATGGTGAAATTGAGGCACAGAAAGGTTAAAAGTAACTTGTATACCCACCAAAGTAGCTAAAACAAAAAACATATATAATACTGAAAAAAAACAACAACAAAAAACTAACTTGCTTAAAGTCACACAGTTATTAGGTAGCAGCCAATATTAAAATCCAGGCAGTCTGACTCCAAATCTGTGCATTTAACTACTATTCTGGGCTGCCTTTTGAATTTCATATTCCAGTTGAATTATTTGATGCTGAAACTTTGGCTGTTTATGGGCCCAGAGTATTCCCAGAGCACGTCTCACTTCTCTGCATCTGTGATCGATCTGATGTAGTTTGGAATTGTTCGTGCTTTCTCTATCCGCACACCTTTTCTTCCAAGGTTTGCTTGTAGTAGAAGTCCAAAAGGAGTTTCTTTTGACTTTATAGGAATCTGAAAATGACCATTCATGAGGAGAATTGATGGCTTTAAATGGAATATGAATGGTGAGGTACCCTCTAGACAGAGTGAGGGATTTCATGAAAACTATACATAGTTTTCTGGCTTAAATTCTTAATTATTTGTCTTTAACATAAGAGACTTGTAGAGGAATAGATTGACAGTTTCAGATTTGTTCACCGTGGATGTTCAAGCTTCTTTGGTATATCAATAAAACTGACTTACTGGGGACAAGATTATTCCCAGAAGAACATAAAAATTTACTTTCTGCAGAACACTGCATTCTTTTCCGGGGATGGATAAGGAGGGAAAACACAGAAAAATGTTATCCATAAAGACTGGGAATTATTTGAGTAGACTCAGTGGCCTGTGTCAGTGGATCAAGTAGGAGAGCACAGTTTCTATCCTTTTCTCTTAAATCTCTGTTTCCTGTATGTGATATGCAAATAGAAACAAAGCAATGCTGGATCGTGTGTGTGCGTGTAAATACAGGGGATTTTTCATGCACATGTGTAAGTGTACGTGCTTTCCAGACCAGTGGGACTAGCAAAAACTGTTTAAGTTCCAAGTGTCAGAAACCTGTAAGCCGAACTGGTTAAAGAAAAAAAGGAATGAGGACCCCAAAAAGGAAGTTGTGGTTTAAAGCGGAGGCATTTGCAGTTTAAAAGGGACCTGTGTTCTCCTTGCTGGCTAGAGAAGGCCAGGACCCCTAAAGGATGAGGACAGGGACTGGCTGGGAAAACTCTGTCTTTCGGGACTGATGCTTGCTTTTAGCCAATTTTCTCTGTTGCCTTAAGCTGACAGGCAGCGAGGAGGCCAGGAATTGACTGTTGAATTTGGGACTGTGCCCTAGGGATAGAGGACGAAGGGTCATCAGGGCTCTTTAGGACATGGGCACAGGGCCGGAGAGGAATTTTGAGTCCAGAAAATCTATAGGATTGATAATCTTTTATAAACTTTCATTCAGAAATAATTTTATAACTTTTTTAATCTTGGAAAGTGTCCAAATCCATTGGAAAAATCTCATTTTGTTAATTAGCTTATAAAATCTCACTATATTTTTTGGATTCAGGGAAGCTAGTGGACTCATCTGTTGTCAGGCCTTTCACATCCGCTTATGGACAGAGTCTGCACGTTATCCAACCCTTGCTGTTGCCCCGACTTGGGACTCAGGTCCCTCCTTCTCATGATTCATGGGCTCAGGGACAGAAAGCCCCATGCTTTGTCTGAATTCCAGTCTCTGCTCTTTGGGCATTGTCTTTGTCCTGTAAGTTCCCAAGACTAGGCAACGAGACTTTGTCATTTCCTCCCTGCATCCAGCCAGTTTACTGCCCTGCCTCTTCCACCCCCTCCCTCTTCTTTCACTGTCACCTCATCATCACCTCTTACACAGGTTCACAGGTTCACACCATTGCCTCCCAACAGGGCCCCATACCTCCTGCAGCAAACTGTTACTTCTGTCCATTCTCTGCTTGTTGGCTCTGTAATATTCCAAAACTAAAGCTGAAATCCTCTTTCTGTCCTGCTTTAACATTTTCAGGGCCTCGTGCAAATCTACTCTATACTAAATTCCTTGCTGCCATTCAGCATTCAACTCCTGTCACACATACTTAGAGCACTCTGCACTTTTCTTTCATAGAGCTGATCATGTGAAATATATATATAGTTATTTTTGTGGTAATTTGATGGTCTGTTTCTCCAGCAGACTGGAGGTGGATGGAAGCAGCGGTTGTACTTGTTTCACCCATTGTTGCATGCCCCGTTCCTTGCCCAGTGTATGGAAGGGGTTTGTTAACTTAACCTCTGCAGCCTTACCCCCTGTCATTCCATTCACACACCAACTCAGCTGCGTCACCTCATGTTTTGTGAACATGCCCCAGACTTTCTCACCTTTGGGCCTCTGCTCATATTGTTCTATTAACACAGCTACCAGTTGTTGGGGCAAGATAGTGTTATAGTTAGAAGCCTAGACTAAAATCCCACAGCCTGCATTCAAAGTTCAACTCACTATTGATATGATCCTGGGCACATTTCTTAGCTCCTGTGAACTCAGTTTTCCCATTTATAAACTGGGAAGCAGGTGGTTCCCACCTCACAGGGTGGTATGAGGATGCAGCGAGCCAGTGTGTGGATTGAAGGCCTCAGTACACATCTGGTACCAGTCAGTGTGTTCCACCATAGGCTAGGCTCTTCTCAGACCAGCTCCGGTTCCCAAAGCAGCCCTGCGGGATGGGTACTGGGGGCCCCATCTGAGGAATGAAAAATGCAGGCTCACAAAGTCTTAGTTACCTGCAGCTAGTAAGCAGCACACAGGATTGCAGCCTTGTTGGTCTGCTCCTGTGAACCTGGCTTTTCCTAGTATCTCCATTCTTGGTATTCTCCTGCCTCATTCCCACTCCCAGGAATTGCATTTACCCTTTACAGCTCCCTTCAGATCATCTTTTCCAAGAAGGCTTTTCTGATTCTCTCCTGGTCTGATACCTTCTTCCATGAATATTGTTTTTATCGTTTATTGTTCCTAGTGCACTTAGAACCCTCAGTTTCAGAGTGTTTGAGGATCCTTCCCCATGAGACTGAGGTTTGAGAAAGTGCCATCCTCTCCAGTGAATTCCTATAGATTTGCTATCTGACCATATCATTTTAATTCTTCTTTTATATGGTTTAGTCCAGGCAGACCCCAAAAGCCTTTCTCTAGGGCATACTCAGAGGTCAGGCATATAAACGGTCCCCATTTGATCTAGAGTTTTTCCTCTTTGCAACAAGGATCCCTGTGTATCCGCCTTTTGCCTGGGTATGTGGAGTTTGAAGGTCTTCTGTTAATTGTTCTCTTACCATAGAGTTGCAAACCTGTTAAACCTGTAAACCGTTTTTCATGGAGCAGGCTTTAGAACTCTTTTTCTCTTTTGGCCTAGGAAGGGGCACAAGGTGAAGGTAACACATACTTGTTCGGAACTTATTATATTCTCAGCACAATGCTTAGTCTTGATTATACAAAGGAAGATAACTTGGACCTTGTCTTCCAGCAGCATTGATTTGACACTAGGTGCCCAGCACTGAGTGAAGTGCTTTATTTATTTATTTTAAATTTTATTTTTTTTATTAGTTTCAGGTATACAAAACAATGTAATAGTTAGACATTTGTCATTTATACCCCTCACAAAGGGATAACCACCGCCCCAATTCACTACCCCTCTGACATCACGTACAGCTGTTACATTTCCACTATCTTTATTTCTAACGCTGTACTCCACTTCTTGTGACTATATATATACGTATATATATATATACAAAATTATAGTTGACACTCGTTATTGTTCAGCTTCAGGTGTACAGTGCACTAATCAGGCATCTACACCATCGCTGAAGTGATCTCCTTAATAAGACAAGTGTCCTTTGGATAGCCTACAAAATCTTTACAACATTATTGACTACATTAGCCAAACTGACTTTCGTATCCCCGTGGCCATCTTGTGGTTACTGATTGTGCTTTCTAATCCCCTCACTTCTCCCTCGTCCCACCCTCCTCCCATCTAGCAACCCTCAGTTTTTCTATATCTCTGAGGCTGTTTCTGATTACTTCGTTCATTTATTCTTTTCTTCAGATTCCACATAAAAGTGAGATCATATGGTATTTGTCTTTCTCTGTCTGACTTATTTCACTTAGCATAATGTTATCTAGGTCCATCCATATCATTGCAAATGGTAAGATTTCATTCTTCTTTATGGCCGAGTAATACTGTGTTGTATAAATGTACCAGTCGTCTTAATCCAGTCATCTGCTGATGGGTATTTCGGTATTTTGGTATTTTGGTTTCCATGTCTTGGCTATTGTGTATAGTACTGCAACAAACATAGGGGCGCATACATTTTTTCAAATTAGAGTTTTGGACTTCTCTGGATAGATACCTAAGGGTGGAATTGCTGGGTCATAAAGTAGCTCCAATTCCAGTTTTTTGAGACACCTCCATACCGATTTCCAAAGTGGCTGTACCAATCTGCAATCCACCCAGCAGGGCCCGAGGGATGCCTTTTCTCCACATGCTCGCCAGCACTTGTTGTTTGTTGATTTATTGATGATAGCCATTTTGACTGGGGTGAGGTGGTATCTCATTGTGGTTTTTATTTGCATTTATCTAATGATTATTGAGGTTGAGCATTTTTTTCATATGTCCGTTTGCCATCTGTATGTCCTCTTTAGAAAAATGTCTCTTCATGTCCTCTGCCCATTTTTTAATTGGGTTGTATGTTTTTTTGGAGTTGAATTGAATGAGTTTTTTTTTATAAACTTTGGATATTACCCCTTATCAGATATATCACTGAAAACTATCTTCTTCCATTCAGTAGGCTTCCCTTTTTGTTTTATTGATGGTTTCCTTTGTTGTGAAAAAATTTTCATTTTGACGTCATCCCACATGTTTACTTTTTATCTTACTTCCATTGCCCTAGGGGTTATGTCAGTAAAAATATTACTCTGGGTAATGTCTGTAAGCTTTCTTCCTATATTTTCTCCTAGGAGTTTTATGGTTTCAGATCTTACATTTAAGTCTTTAATCCATTTTGACTTTATTCTTGTATGTGGTGTAAGGAGGTGGTCCAGCTTCATTGTTTTGCATGTGTCTGTCCAGGTTTCCCAGCACCATTTATTGAATCACTGTCTTTACCCCAATGTATATTCTTGCTTCCAGTGTAATGACGATATAAGCATGGATTTATTTCGGGAGTCTGTATTCTGTTCCATTGATCTATGTGTCTGTTTTTATGCCAGTGTCATGCAGTTTTGATTACTATAGCTTTGTAATATAATTTGATGTCAGGTATTGTGATACCTCCCACTTTGTTCTTATTTTTGAAGATTGCCGAGGCTATCCAGGATCTTATATGGTTCCATATAAATTTTAGCATTATATGTTCTATTTCTGTGAAAAATGTCCTTGGTAGTTTGATAGGAATTGCGTTGAATCTGTATATTGCCTTAAGCAGTATGGACATTTTAACGATATTAATTCTCCTATCCATGAGCATGGTATGTTTTTCCATCTATTTGTATCTTCTTTAATTTCTCTCTTCAGTGTCTTATAATTTTCTGAGTACAGGTCTTTTACTTCTTTGGTTAAATTTATTCCTAGGTATTTTATAGTCTTTGAAGCAATTGTAAATGGGACTGTTTTCTTAATTTCTCCTTCTGATATTTTATTATTGGTATATACAAATGCAACTGATTTCTGAATATTAATTTTGTATCCTGCTACTTTACTAAATTCATTTATCAGCTCTAATAGTTTCTTGGTGGAGTCTTTAGGGTTCTCTCTATATAGTATCATGTCATCTGCATATAATGACAATTTTACTTCCTCCTTACCAATTTGGATGCCTTTTATTTCTTTTTGTGTCTGATTGCTGTGGCTAGAATTTCCAGAGCTATGTTGAATAGAAGTGGAAAAAGTGGGCAAACTTGCCTTGTTCCTGATCTTGAGGGGAATGGTTTTAGCTTTTCGCCATTGAGTATAATGTCAGCTGTGGATTTATTATATATGACCTTTATCATGTTGAGATATGGTCCCACTTTCTTAAGAGTTTTTTATGATAAATAGCTGCTGGATTTTGTCAAATGTTTTTTTCTGCATCTATTGATATGATCATATAATTTTCATTTTTCATTTTGTTAATGGGATGTATCACATTAATTTGTGGATGTTGAACCAACTTTGCGCACCCAGAATGAATGAATCCCACTTGATCATGGTGTATGATGTTTTTAATGTATTGCTGAGTTCTGTTCGCTAATACTTTGTTGAGGATTTTTGCATCTTTGTTCATTAGTGATATCGGCCTATAGTTTTCTTTTTTTTTTTTTTTTTTGGTGATGCTTCGTCTGATTTTGGGATCAGGGTGATAGTGGCCTTGTCGAAAGTGGGAGGCTTCCTTTCTTCTGGATTTTTTGAAATAGTTTGAGGAGATTACATGATCATTCTTTTTTGAATGTTTTGTAAAATTCACCTATAAAGCCATGTGGTCCAGGGCTTTTGTTTGTTGGGAGCTTGTTGATTACTGATTCAATTTCCCTGGTACTAATCAGTCTGTTCAGGTTTTCTGTTTCTTCTTGAGTGAGCTTTGGAAGGTTGTATGCTTCTTGAAAATTGTACATTTCTTTCAGATTGTCTAATTTGTTGGCACATAGCTGCTCATAGTAATTTCTTAATTTTTTTTTGCGTATCTGTGGTGTCTGTTGGCATTTCTCTTTCATTGCTGATTTTATTAACTTGGGTCCTCTCTCTCTTTGTTTTCATGAGTCTGGCTAAAGGTTTGTCAATTTTGTTTATCTTCTTGAAATCCTGGCTCTTGGATTCATTGATCTTTTGTATTGTTTTTTTGGTCTCTGTTTCATTTATTTCCACTCTGATCTTTATTATCTTCCTCCTTATACTCCCTTTGGGCTTATTTTGCTGTGCCTCCCATCCCCCAGATCCCTAAGTGTAAGGATAAACTGTTGATTAGTGATGTTTCTTGTTTCTTTAGGTTGGCCTGCATTGCTATGAATTTCCCTCTTAGGACTGCTTTCGCTGCATCTCATAGATTTTGGGTTGTTGTGTTTTCATTTTCATTTGTCTCGAGATAGCTTTTGATTTCTTCCTCGATCTCATTGTTGACCCATTCATTAATTAGTAACATGTTATTCAGCCATCATGTATTTGTGTGTCTTCCAGTTTTTTTCCTGCAGTTGATTTCTAATTTCATAGCACTGAGGTCAGAGAAGACACTTGGTATGATTTCACTTTTCTTAAATTTATTGAGACTTGTTTTGTGACCTAACATGTGTTCGATCTTGGAAAATGTTCCATGTGTGCTTATGAAAATTGTGTATTCTGCAGCTTTGGGGTGAAATGCTCTGAAAATATTGAGTAAATCCAACTGGTCTAATGTGTCATTTAAGGTCACCGTTTCCATATTTATTTTCCACCTGGAGGACCTGTCCGTTGTTGTCAGTGGTGTGTTGAAGTCCCCTACTGTGATAGTGTTACTGTTGAGCTCTGTCTTTATGTTAGTCATTATCTGTTTTTATATATTTAGGTGCTCCTGTGTTGGGTACATAGATGTTTACTTGGGTTATGTCCTCTTGTTAGATCAATCTCTTTATTATTATGTAGTGCCCATCTTTGTGTTTTAATATATGGTTCTTTTTAAAGTCTGTTTTGTCAGATATAAGTATTGATACTGCAGATTTTTTCTCATTTCCATTTGCATGAAATGTCTTACTCCATCCCTTTACTTTTAGCCTGTGTGTTTCGTTTCATCTTAGGTGAGTCTCTTGTACACGACATATCCAGGGTCTTGTTTTCTTATCCACTCAGCCACCCTATGTCTTTTGATTGGAGCATTTAATTCATTTACATTTAAAGTGAATATTGATGGGTACATAGTCATGCCATTTTTTATTTATAGTTAGATTGCTTTCATCTTTCTTTTGCTTACAGAAGCCCTTTTAATATTTTCTGCAATGCTGGCTTGGTGGTAATAAATTCCTTTATGTTATTCTTTTCTCAGAAGCTCTTTATCCCTCCTTCAATTTTAAATGATAATTTTGCTGTATAAAGCAATCTAGGTTGTAGGCTTTTGGTTTTCATCACTTTGAGTACCTCCTGCCACTCTCTCCTGACCTGCAAAGTTTCTGTAGAAAAGTCTTTTGATAGTCTTATAGGAGTTCCTTTGTGTGTAACCTGCTGTCTTTCTCTTGCTGCTTTTAGTATTCTCTCTTTGTCTTTAAGCTTTGCCATTTTAACTATAATGTGCCTTGGTGTGGACCTGTTTGGGTTTATCCTGGTTGGAACTCTCTGCACTTCCTGGGCTTGTATGTTGGTTTCCTTCTTCAGGTTAGGGAAGTTTTCAGTCATTATTACTTCAAATATGTTCTCGATCGCTGTCTTCACCTTCTGGTATTCCTATGATGCGCATGTTGTTGCAGTTTATGTTCTCTCAGAGGTCTCTTAAACCATTTTCATTGTTTTTTTTCTATTTCCTTTTATTGTTCCACTTGGGTGATCTCTGCTAACTTGTCTGCTAAGTCACTGATTCAATCCTCTACGTCATTTAACCTGCTGTTAATTCCTTGAAGTGTGTTCTTTATTTCAGTTATTTTATTCTTTAGTTGCAACTTGTTGTTCTATATGATTTCTCTATCCTTCCTTATGTCATACTTGACTCCTTAAACATACTCATCATCAGTGTTCTGAACTCTGTCTGTGATATGTTGGTTACCTCTGTTTCATTTGGTTCCAATTCTGGAGATTTATTCTGTTCTTTTATTTGGGACATGTTTCTTTATTTCCCCATCTGGCTGATACTGTGTTTGCTTCGATGTATTAGGTAGATCCCCTAGGGTTCTTGGTCTTTGCTGGGTGATCTTATGTAGTATGTGTCCTTTATATTTGACTTGCACCACTTCCCTGTTCTCCTGTGTGTGTGCTCCAAAGGGGACCCTTGTGTTGTGTATATTGTCCTGTTCTAGTTGAGCGTTAATTGCTTTTGGCTTGTCAGTAGGTTGGATTGACTCAAGGGCTAACTAGTTGTAAACATTGGCTCTGCCCACAGTGGATGAGCTGCTGCATTAGGGTTGACCCTCAAATGTGGTTTGGCCTCTATGGTTCTTGTGCCTGTAGAGAATTCCCTCTGGGTGTGTCACTTGTAGGTCAAACCTGGTAATACTCTGGTTTTGTCTGGAGTTGGCCTCTGGTTGTGTTGAATCTTGTGCCTCATGGGCTGGGCCCTCATGTAGGGCAATTTCAGAACAAAGCAAATCACCAAGCACAAAAATAACAACAACAACAACAACAAAGAAGAAACCAAATACACTCACATATAAAAACAACCGATAACCCACACTCAGCACAGGCAAAAGTATCAGAAATGCAAAAAATGAAGAAAAAAGAAAGAAAGAAAAGCAGCACTAGTCTTGGCTTCAGCCCACCAAGTAATCTCCAGGTTGTCCTCTGCTGTCTTGTGCATGCAGAGCAGGCCACCTTTCACCCTGAGTGACACTGGTACTGCAATTATAGATGAGAGGGACTATTGGGTCTGGATGGTAGTTTTTACAAAGTCAGTTTCTGCTTTTGCCTGCACATAAGTGCACTGGGGCACTTCTTCCGTGTGTGTGTGTGTGTGTGTGTGTGTGTGTGTGTGTGTGTGTGTGAGATTTCTGAGCTGCTGAAAGCCCAGAGCTACATCTGCTGCTTGCTGCTGATCGCTGGGTGTGTCTCCGCAGTTGTAATTGCCTTGCGCTAGGCAGGCCAGAAAAGGTAGGGGCTGGGGTTGGAGGAGTCTCCTTTCTCCCAGTCCACAGGAGTGTCACACATTTCCCAGCCTCTTCCCTGGGTCAAGCTGGGTCTTCCCACATCCTGAGCACTAAGGCTCCTCTGTAATCTGACACTACTCAGTTGAGGGGCCAGCTTGAGTCTCTGAAAGGGGAGGGGTAGGATTGGGAGACTGGGAGGTGGGGTCCAGGTATGGAGTTTATGTCATTTGTTGGACCTAGGGCCCAGCTGGAGGTCTCAGCTGAGGTTACTGCCTCAAACTCTGGAGATGCTGCTTTCTAAGCAGGAAAGATCAGCTGTGGTACGCAGGGAAGGAGCCCATCTCCCGGCTCTTGTGATCTCTGTTCTATCCTGGGGCCCCCTGCATCTCTGCAGCCGCAGATGCAGGCCCCATTTCTACTCTGCTCCCTTCCCTCTTCCGCCCAGTTTGCCCACCTTTGAGTAATCCTTGCATGAGTCTCTTAGCTCTTCTGTGTGATGAGCGGAGAGTCCTTTGATGTGTTACAGATATTCAATTTGTGGTAAGTTCTAGAGGAGAACTCAAGAAGACCACCTCGCTGCCGCCATTCCTGTGAGGTCCATGAAGTGCTTTATTAACACCATCGATTTCATTCCATCTGGGAGGCTGGTGATGCTGGCTGGCTGTGTTCACCTTCCCCAATCTCATTCTAGGTTTCCACACTCTACACATCGTCCTTGGTGTCCACTGTCTCCCTCTGCACAACCTGCTGCATTACATTGATAATGGGGTGTTGCTTCTCACAGAAACAGCTGTCACAAGGCTCATGGAAGGTAAGAGGCCCTGCACTTGACCAAGGGCATGCACTGCTCAGAGCACCACCAGGCATGATTGTGACACAGGGGCCCTGCTGCAACTCAGAAGGTTAATGCTTCGCATTGAGTCTTGAAATTCTTAGTATTTGAACAAGGGGCTTTTTTTAGGGGGCCACAAATTATACAGCTGGTCCTTCTGAGTATAGCTCATTTCTTGTAACCACCCTTTGACTAATTTAAAGTGCTTCTACCCTTCAAGAGACCACAAACAACTTCTCAGTCCACACACAATTATTAGATTCCTTTTCTGTACATGAGAACATTTGGGGGTAGGAGGCTCTGAAGGCTTGTTTCTCAAGAAAATATCATGAAATGGATTACATTCAGCTGAATGACTCTGTCATGGCAAAGTTAGACTTGGAATGCAAAGCAAGTGAGAAATACAGGGCTTATGTGGATTTAAACTTTAAATAAGGTCCGTAGTGTAATCACTCTCACTTAAATGACTCAGTCGTATTTTAAAGATGAGTTTTGTTATTAGGTATTAAAGTAGTTCCAACTCCTCAAGGTACCTTCTGTTTTAAGTTAGTCAGTAAAGTTGCTTTGTGACTGGCAGGCAGCCTGTTATCATTCCATGAAATATAGAAACAGCTTCATTTAAAAATTCCCTTTATTCAGAGAGATACAAACTAAAATTTTCAAAGGATTGTTTGATTTAGCTTGAGAATACAGGCTGGGGTATGTGTTGTCAGGATGAAGTATTATTCGCTTGTTCAGATATTAAAATGGAGATTTCTCTTTTGCTTGCCAATTTAACTTTCTTGTAGATCTGGACAACACAGAGAAAAATGAAAAACTAAAATTCAGCATCATCGTGCGGCTTCCACCGGTAATCCTGAATTATATTTTATTTTATCCCTAAGCCTTGGCATGAACCTCCTTCAGTTTCTCCTTACAGAAAGAGCATTTACTTGATTTGGGCTAATGCCAATTGAATTGTTTCACTTGTCAGCTCTTTCCAAGAAATCCCATCCATCCCGACCCTGTGTTGGCTGTTCCCGCTGGGCCTACAGAGTGCTTGATCCTCTGGCTTTAGACTGCCTTGGCACAGACCACCTGAAACATTTAGCCATGTTTTCCTTTTAGAAAACTGCACTAATGTTTACATCTGTGAGTCTAAGGGGAGGGAGAGGGGAAACAGGTGCTTTTGGCATTTAAACTGATAAGAAATTTAAATACAGGTGAGGTCAAAAGGTTCTGGAACTTCATTTCCTCCCACTGTCATTTCTACCAGGGCAGGAAAACATTCCTGGGTCGAAGGAAGAACTAGTAACATGAGGGAAAGGATTATATAGTCACTCCTCGTTTGTGTGGGAGATATTAGCTCTCAGAGTCAAAAATACTACGAAAATATGAAATTCCACAGCAAGGGCTTCAGGGCCTCTGACTCTGCCAACGTCCTCATCCTGAGAGCCCTGGCCAGCTTGCTCTGTGCGCTGTTTACATACCTTGAGCACTTGTACATCTGGCGCGATCCTCCCACAATCCTCCCCTGAAGGGATGTCCATTGCCTTTCTTTACCTAATCGGCTTGCTTTGTCACAGCCTTCCCCTTCACGGGCTTGCTGAAGCAAAGGCAAGACTAGAAAACAAAGCGTATTTTCCTTGGCTGGATCTCTTTGGGGATGGTGTCTGCACATGTAGTTTGTGCTTTCAATTTGATGTTTTTGCCTCATACTCTTAGGGAATTAAAATTTTCCAGGCAAGACATTGGCAGAGAACATGTCTATAATTTTTAGTTTTTTATAATATGATATTGAAACATCACTTCGGGTTGACATGCAGACCCCCAGTTTTGAGTAGCCGATGAAGTCCATTTCAGAAAAAGAATTCGGCAATCTCAGTGCATAGACTTCTTTCCTCAGGGTTGTATTTCCTCAGAGTATTTTTTCAAAATTCAGAAGCGTTCCTCCTAGTAAATGGCCTTTCTCCAAGGGTCATTAACTATAAAAGGCCTTTTAGACTAACTAGCTACAGTGGAATAATATTTTTAAAGTTATGAATAGCTACAAGGTATATTACTTAATGCAGTGTAAGCTATTTTCTCCTTTATATATTTTTCCATCCTTTTATTTTTATTATTGACTTTATTCTTTTTTAGAGTAGTTTAGGATTCACAGCAAAAAAAAAAAAATCGAGTGTAAGGTAAGAGAGTTTCCATGTACCCTTCCCCCAACGCCTGCATGGCCACACCTGTTATCAACATCCCCATCAGAGGGGACCATTTGTTACAGTTAAGGAACCTACATTGATGCATCACAATTACCCAAAGTCCATAGTTAATACTAGGATTCACTCGGTGTTGCTCATCCTATGAGTTTGGGCAAATGCATGAAATGTAGCCATCGTTAGAGTATCACATGGAGTATTTTCACTGCCCTGAAATCCTCCTTGACCTATTTTCAATTTGCATCATAGCTGATTGGTCAGAAGATCTGTCGGCTTTGGGATCATCCTATGAGTTCTAACATTATTTCCCGGAGACATGTGAAGCGACTGCTCCAGAACTATAAGAAACAGGTGGGTCAGTGTGAGAGCACAGCTCCACTACATGTTTTTTGGATTCTCTTGGCTCATTTCAGCATACCTATATGGACAGCAATTGTAGTTCTTACCACTTTCAAAAAAAAGATTGTGCTTGTTTTAGAGAGTCAACTAATACCAGAAATGGTTTCTTTTTTAGCCTCAGAGTTCTAGGATTGACAAGTCATCATTTAGTATAGAATTTCTGCCTCTCAACTACTTCATTGAAACATTGACAGATCTAGAATCTTCCAGTCAAGGTAATTCACTCCTGCTCTCAGAGTTTTCGTGCCTTTTCCTTGACATATCAGTCAGTCACTATTTACTTCCGTGCACACTTTCCCTTCCAAAATACCAGTGGGCCCTTATTGCATTCGGTTTTAATTAGCCATACCCAATTTATCTAGAGTAAATTACCAAAGGAATAATCATCTCTGAGGTTTAGAAGGGTTTCAGAGGTTAAAAACCAATTTGGTCGATGCAAATGACCTTTCTTGGTGCTGAGTTTTAATACATTTTAACAACACAGTCTCCGAATAATGAGTTTTGTTAAAATGTAAAATACTTCTTACTTCAGCGAGCTGTGGGAACAACATTATGGCTTCATAGTAACTCTTTTCTCTCCTTTCTTCCTCCCCAGCTCTGTATGCTTTTGAAGGACACGATAATGTGGATGCCACGTTTGTGGAGGAAGCAGCTCTGAAACACACCATGATGCTTCTAGGCTTATGAGAAAGAAAGGACAGTTGATCAGCTTCCAATGTTTAATCTTGCTCATCAGCTCTACTTCTATTCTTTAGCAATGTTTAAAATTGGGGACCAAAATGAGAATACCGAGTGGAGCCATCTGAATTTCAGTTCCGTACTTGTTCAGAGAGAACTAAACTGCGGTGCCTCATCTCAGTTTTGAATAGCAGAGGGACAGTCAAGTGTGGAGAGATGACAGGCAGTCCAAGGGGCGGCAGTGGCATAAGTAAGGCACTTCCCGGTGGCTTATCTTCCTGGTGGCTTCATTGGCCAAGAGCTCGTTCCTGTTGCACTCTGAAATAAAATACCTTTTAAAAATGTAGGGAACAGTGCTTAGAAAAACAGACACCCGATGTGTCATTGAAAAAAACATATGACAAGTGGAAAAATTAAGTGCTGCACAAAAAGTGTAGCTGGCAAGAGGATACGTTTTAAAAAACTGAATTGGACGAAGTCAAATCTGCCATTTCTAGTATAGAAGAATTTGCAACACACAGCAGTTTGTATATACAGTATTTAGAGTAGGATTTGTCTTTGTGATGGTTCAGATGGAACTGTATTTGATGATGTTAAGCTTTTTATATTTATAAAAGTTTGATTTAGATGTATCTGATTAAAAAAAGAAACAAAACACTGAAAGTTTGGGCCTGACCCTTTTGTTCTTTGAACACGTTCCCCCAGAGCACCTCATGACCGCTAACTAGTTCTCCCACTTCTTTTTTCCCTCTCTCCTACAGGGACTTCATCCTGACCCATAAATCCCGTTGCTGCCTGGAGTCAGCACACATCCCTTTGCTTTTCTCTCTTCACACTGTTTCTCTCAATGAATTTGTGAAATTTAAATCATTATCAATATCAATAGCTGGTATAATAATTCAACTTTTTTCTAAAATCAAGATTGTGTTCTAAAAATGGTCCTCTCCTGTAGAAATCCCATTTTGGGCCAAATCCTTCATGCTCACTGAGACTCAAAATCTTGGAGCCTTATCAACAAGGCAGTGCTGAGTTTTTTCTCTTGATAAAGTCATTATTTTTCATGCCCTACCCTTTTCTTTTCCCACCTGGGTTGTTTCAGTCGCTTTCTAGAGCCTAATCATCTGACTTATATTTGAGATAACACTAGCTTAATAACTTGTCATTCGTTACGGGATGAAATCCAAACTCAAGTTCGAGGTCTCCCTGATCCTGTGGCCACAGACAGTTCCCCGGCATGAACATTCTGTCCCAGCCATCCCAGTTCACTGGGCCTTGAACACAACTTTTCTCCTTTGACTTCCAAGCCCTGCTCAGGCTGTTGCCCACGCCTGGAGTCCCCTCTCCACCTATGAAAGTTTTATTTATGCTAAAGGGCCAGGTAAGAAGTTCCACCGGACTGTGACCCCTGGCCTTTCCAGCGCACATGGTATCTTGCCTCTCTGAACCAGTAGCATACAGTTGTAATACTTAAATATCCATCCCTTTGTGATTTTTAAAAATTATGTTTCCAGTCTTACGTTGCTAAGCTTCCTATGTGTATCTCTTTTGAACCCCTAATGTGATTACTAATTCCTACAACACAGGAGCTGTGTTTATGCAGCATTTCTTTGTATTAACCACTGGCCTATACAGTGGTACTTACCACAGGCACTCCCAAGGAATTGCTTTTCAGTAACTTCACGAAGCATTCTGGTTAGGTTCAGGGAGACTGAGAATGTTAAATTCCCCTCCAATGTGGCAGGATGGGGCTTAGGACAGATTTTGTTTGATTTAGCAACATAAAGGAATGGGGTATTTCTCACACCCAGAGTTGTGAAATAAAACTTATAACTGATACCAGTATGAAATAAAGATAATTTGGGCATATTAATGCATGTGAAATCACAGGTTTCAAATCTACTTGTGTATTCATGAAAAAATGTAAAAACAGAATTAGGAATATACTTGGATGAACTGCAATGAAATTAGAGTAATGAAATAAATAGAACTGGCCTCATTTTCAACTCTCACATGCCAAGTTACAAATATATTTATTGAAATTTTGAAAAATCTGGTATTAGAACTTAAAATAATCATGAGTTTATCTGCATACAACATTGTGAAAAATTTAGATTTATAAGAAAGACACATTAAGGCATAATTATTTTGGCAGCAAAAGGATTCTTGTAAAAAGAATCACCATAAAATCATTTTAAAAATGACAAGCTTCCCTACTCTTTTTTTTTTTTAATTTTATTTCTTTTAAGTGTGTTTTTCCAGGACCCATCAACTCCAAGTCAAGTAGTTGTTTCAATCTATTTGTAGAGGGTGCAGCTCACAGTGGCCCATGTGGGGGTCAAACTGGCAACCTTGTTAAGAGCACTGGGCTCTAACCAACAGAGCTAACCTGCTCCCTGTTTCTTTTTAATTGAGTTAGATTTATCAACAGTTACTTCAAATGTAACTGTTTATTTAATAGTGAGTTAAGCCCCTGTGATACTTGAAATGTTTTTCTTTTCAAAGATTCTATCTCTTTCTTTAAAGTCAGTATATTGAAGAGCATTTGTTTTTCTTTAATAAACAAAGACCACTCTGCCAATTTCTGTACTTCATTGAAAACTGATTTATTTTTATTGCATTTTTATGGCACCTGGCCTACTATATATTTCTGAAAGGTAGTCAATATAGAGAATGAAAAAGAAGGAAATGCAGATATATGCTTTGACATAATTGTAGGACAGTTGTATGTTCTACTCAACACCATGTAAAATGCAGCAGTTAGTGGATGTAAAAGGAAACCATGTTGTTTTCTGTTGTTCATTAATTGTGGATGTTGTATTTGTCTGTAGTTTAGAGTATTGTGCTGACATTTTCCAGCTATGGACATGAGGAAGCCCGGCTGAAGCGCGTTCTTGAGAAGCCAGGATTGGTGCACATGTTCAGATTTCAATTGGCTTTAAAACAGGTTTTCTTATGTGCCTCATATTGGCCCCAGGTTCACTGGGCTTAAAAGGAGCCAGAGCACCATACGGTTTTGGCAAAGGAAGAGTGGCCTCGGCCTCTGGGATGTAGGCATTTGGACGCGGCTCTGCAGTTGTGTAAACACCACTGGGCAGCTGCCGATTATCTGTTTCCAAGAACTCCTGCAAAGAAAGATTTTTCCTTTTTAGTTTTTGAAAATTCTGGTGAAGTCACTTCATCCCCAGGGCCCACCAGACACAGCTGGGTCTGAGCAGTCTTAGGCTATGCTGGCCAATATTCTCCCACAGGACAGGAGGTTATGTGGGTGAAGTCACCACACACACACACACACACACACACACACACACACACACACACACACGCACACACATTGCATCTCATTGGAATGACCCATGTTGCTCAGGCATCACTCTGTTCTTGGGGTTTAGGGTTTATCATCGTCTGGTTGGTGGGCTCTATATTCACTATATTCCAATCTCAGTGTCATTCATCAAGCACTAATTATTTCCATGTTTTTGTTTTCGACAAAAGTAGGACAATCTATTTCCTTTGGTAAGTCACTGGCGAGCAAGTGTTACAAAGGAAGCGAGAAGGAGTAAGTTAGGATGGGAGGTGAGAACTAGTCAGTGGCTTGCTTTGAGCCTCAGGGTCCTCAAAATTCTACCTGTGCTTCTGGAAAAGAGAGGAATCTCTAACAGCATTTAAAAAATTCTAAGTGATGGAGGCAGGCAAATGACAGCTGGGACACCATAGGTAAAATCTGAATGCCCTAAAATTTATAGTCCCAACCAGTGTGGGAATTACAAATCAGACCCTGTTTTCAGATATTCCTAGCACGTGTGGAATGTACCTTTTAGGGAGTAAATAGTCACCTTTTCAAGGATGTCTACTTGACAATCTGGGAGTGAACTGTAGATCCCAAGATGTAGTCTCCTTAGAAAGAGATGCCTAATTCCATTCTAAGAATATTGAAAGGTCGTGGGAGTAGGCAGAAGAACTATGTACACAACTTGTAGGTGGAACGAGGGATAGACCTCGGCCAGTGGCACTGCGGACTCTGGTCTGCAGAAGGGATGGAGTCTGCAAATGGCTGTCCCAACCATGACAGGACAGAGATCGGAGACCTATGGATAAACCATCGCTGGTCGGGTCGCTGCCATGCCGGTGGGAGTCCCTGGTATTCCACTCCCCAGCCCAGGGCCTGAGACTGTGGCTGGAGCCTGGTGCTTGCCAAGAGAATATCATGGTGCTCTGGACTGTTGTACTTTGACTTGTCTAACTAGTAGCTAAAAAGCCCAAAACTTCTTTCTTATGACTGTTGGGGACCACGTGTGGTAGAATGGGAAATTTTCATCTATTTTGGGAGGATTGAAAGCCCTGAAAACAGCACTTCCTGGCCACTTTAGAAATGCAATACAGAGCCAAAACTTACCCGAGACTTTTCAGCAATGGCCAAGTTATACATTTCTTCATCTCGAAGTACCTTCAGCCATTCTTTCTCAATCTCTTTATTGAGTGGCAGACCCTTTTCTATCCTGGCATTGCAAGAGAAGATGAAGTCTTCTTTCTCCTTGACTTCCTTTTGGAGTTCAATGGCCAGAGCTTGTTTCATGGACAGCTCAGCAACAAGAGCCATCATTTTTTCAGTAGCATCTTTGATCTTTTTCTGGTAGCCATTCATCTAGAATTAAAGAGCCCATAATAATGTATGTACGTTAGCCTATGCACACATTCCATGAAGAGTGGAAGAAAAGGGCGGGCTGCTGGCTGTCTATAGTGGTGGGGGTCATGCTTGCCTGAAGGAAGGAGAGTTTAAGTGAGAAAGTAGAGAAAATGAGAATGGGGGGAGGGGACGGGAAACCTCAGCGATTGAGCCCAACACCCTAGCTGTGTCAATAAGGACAAAGAGGGAAAAGAGATACCATGTTTCCCCCAAAATAAGACCGAGCTGGACCGTCAGCTATAGTGCGTCTTTTGGAGCAAAAATTAATATAAGTCCTGGTTTTATTTTAATATAAGACTGAGTCTTTATAATATAATTATAATATAACATAATGTAATATAATATAATATAATATAAATAATATAATACTGAGTCTTATATTAATTTTTGCTCCAAAGGACGCATTAAAGCTGATGGTCCTGCTAGGTCTTATTTTCGGGGAAACATGGTATGTTCCTCAAGTTACCAGGTAGATAGCATCGAGGGGAATTTTTAAGACTCTGTACTTTTAAGATGTGATGAGGAGAGGAGGATGGAGTGTTCCTGATGTCTAAGTTCTGGCCTAACTTTGCCATGTTATTAATTTGTCATTTACCAGCAGAAATAAATCTAGAACAAAAACTATATTAAATAAAAATAAAAGTAAATAAAAGTTACTCTTTATTTAGATAAGGCAATCAGCAGAGGTCCTGCATCTGAAATGATTTGTAATGGGAACTATCACACCTCAACGTGTTTTTATGATTGATTGTAATTCCTGGGATGCCTAATCATTAGGTCATAACCAAGCATGAACTGAATAACCAATAATTTGAGATGAAATATTCTGGTTGCGTGTGTGTGTGTTTACCATTTCACATCAGCTATTTTTCATAAAAGAATGAAAAGATAGAACTAAGTGGAATAATTGATTTTAAAAGACAGAATAGTAGTGATACAGGACATGGTGGTTCCTCTAAGGTTTCCAGCCCATAGTGCAGCTTTTCAGGGTGGGGCAGCGAGTGGTGACTCCTCCCTCACTGCCAACGCTCTCTATCATATTATCCTGCTTTATTTTTAATTTATATCCTGTTTCACCACTGATGTTATATTACGTATGTATGTATTGGGTATTTGGTTATAATCTGTTACCCCACAAAAATGCACTCTTCATGAGAACAAGGACTGTTTGTTTTATTCATCATATTCCCAGTGTCCAGAATAGTGCTTAGAACATAGGCACCAAGCAAAAATAAAATTGAATGTTTGTTGAATGAAGGAATGAATAAATTCAGTCTATTTTAATCCTTCAGTCCTTTGAACCAGGGTAAATTGAGATGTGCATATGAGCTTCCAAACACTATGCCTGACCTTGAAACCCTCTCCTCTCCTCATAGAGCTCACACTGGTCTGTGCACATTTGCTTCGAGGAATGTTGCCCCTAATGGTTTACCTGCCGCTGAAAAGGCAAAGACTGATTATTATGTATACACTTTGCCTCCTTAAGGGAGTAGGGAATATAAATTTTTAAAACTCTTTTACCCTGCGGTAATTTTTAGGAAGCATACATTGAATAAAAATGACTACCATTTAAAGCTTTGGTGCGTCATTATCTTAAATTTTGTTAATCAATCACTGCACACTTGAGTGTTGTGTGTATGTATAATTAGCCAACCTCCCTTCTCTGAAAATCAAAAAAGTGATGGCATTATTCTGGGTTGCTCTAAGTTTTTGCTGCTATTTTCCATTTTCTGTTCAGTTGGGAAGCTTGGAAGAGGCACGGTAAGCTCTCTAGGAAAGAGGAGAGGCTTGGGAAGACATGCATTCTTGTTGAGCACCCACAAGGGACCAGGCCACTCCTGCTTGACTGCAATGTTGCAAAACAACTTTCGCTAATATCACACCCGTTCTACAGGTCAGGAATCTCAGTTTTAAGGTCATTTATGTATCTTTCTTAAGATCACAAATCACAGATCTGGGATTTGAACATCTTTCTACCTTCTAGCAATGCCTACTATGAGGAGATTATAATTTTAAATATATATATATTTTTAAAAGCCAGAGAGCACAGAAGGTGGGGAAAGAAAAGAGGAGCTGAATCACTAGGCTAGAACTCAGTTGTACTGGAACCTTCCTGACTATGGGAACAGTTGCAGCAGCCACCATCTGCATTTCCCTAGCACTGCTGCTGCCCTCGGGAGAGACTGCCATCAGCTTTGACAAGCTCGCCCTCCGCAAAAACTGACTGTCTCCAAAGACAGGGAAATTCATTTTGCAAAAGGAAGGAAGGCAACATTTAAACAAACATCAGATGTGCTATGTCAGGCAAACTTCATGAGCCTAAAAAAGTCTTAATGTTCTTATTTTATGAGGTAAAGTTGCGAATTGCACGAGTGCCGCTGGACTGATCTGCCTACCAGTGTCAGTCATTGGAGCGGAAGTGTAAAAGCCAAATAAAAATGGCAAAGGAGGCTTGAAATTTAGAATAATTTCCTATTTATCTAGTGTGCCAGAACTGTTTCTAGAATGGGACCGACTGTTTACTTATTCAGTAAATGTTTTTCTAGAGTGTAGTAGACACTAAGCATTGGGGAGACAAAGAAGAATGAGGAAGAGTTGCTGCCCTCTGGACCCCATGATTCATTTTCCTCTCTGTCTCCCGCACTAGACGGCGGTGTGGGCAATGTGTGCCTTCCTCTCTGATTCTGCCCCCATGCCCAGCATGAGGGGAGCACATAGCAGCTTCAGTAACTGCTGCCAACTGACTGAAATCCCTGTGCTGTCACAGCGGGAGGCTCTAAGGGGCCCAGGGGTCAGGTGATTCTCTGACCACCCAATGGTGCAACGTCCTTCCCTCCTGCCGCTGCCCCTTCCAAGGTAGCTGCTGGCAGTTCCCGTCTGACCCTGTAGCTCTGCATCAGCAGTCCTGACAGAGTAGTTTAATCTTTCGAAATTAAGAAGCTCCGTGTTCCTGGCCTGTCGTCACTGGTGGGGCCTGGTGGTAGCTCCACCCCATGGTGGGATAGGCCCATTTGTGTAACGGTTGCCGTTAATGTCCCCTTGCATGTCTGGGTTCTGGCTTAGTTCCCATGCAGACCGATGGAGAAGTGAAGCTCTCCATTAACAAGGAACTCGAAAGGATTTAACTTGGCACATGAAATATAAAGACGATGATTGTCATATTTGAGTAGGTGCCCAGGTAAGTGAAACTTGTACATTGTCATTGAAAGGCTTAGGTTTTTCACGCTGTAAATTGAATTCGGTCAGGGAACAAGACGAACTTATTTTGCACAATTCTCTAAGAGTCATCTTTAGATTTTTCACTTTATATCTTTATGTTTCTCTCATCACAAAGCCTAGTCTCCTCAGGGCTTCCTAAACAAAGCAGTTTGCTGGAAACAGATGGCAATAAAAGAGCAAGGCAGAAGAGAGGTAATGGTCTCAGACAGACCTTCTTGGCCAGGAGCAGTGTGTCCTGCTTGCAGGCCTGAGTTTTGCTGCAGAGCCTGTCCGTGAGCCGGGAGACCTGCTCATAGATGAAATCCTTTTCCAGTAATTGCTCCTCCTTCTTGGCCAGCTGTAGTTCCAGCTACAGTCGAAAACAATTTTAATAGGAAGGGGGAAAAAATGTCATGCAAGTCAAAAACTTCTTTCCTAATTGGACCACTATTTACCCCCCTTAATGAAGAGACAATGCTTTTGTAGTTGCCAAGAGACCTCTAGAAAGTCTTTAGCACTGGGCTGAGTCAAGATTTCCCTTGTCCCAACCCCCTCCAGACAGCCCTGGGAGCTCTTTCTCCCCAGAGCAGAGAAGGGCCCTCTCAGCTCCATCTAGTTTGCATGTTGACCTTCCTCTGATATACTACCAGCAGGAAGAAAAATTAATCCATTCAAGATGCCAAAATTACTCCTTTGGATTATGAGACAAAGTGGGATCTTGAAACCATTTAATTTTTGTTCCTTTTGGCAAGCATTTAAAGTCGAGATTAAGTTTTTTTACTACATTACGATGCAAGGACGATATTAATGACTAGAAGAATGAGGGATAAATCTGTCCGCATAACATGAGACAGTAGTACAGATATCTGTGATGCTGACCAAGGAGGGGATCACTGATGCTATTTTAAGAAAGAATGTTTACCGCATCTAATTTTTTGATCATTTCTTCTTCAGTCATATCTTTCCCTGGAAGGAAGCGGGTTCTGTTCTTACCCTCAGGATTTACAAACTGTTTCTCCAGGTCTTTTATTCTGTCTGTACACTGTGAAAACTATTAAACAAGAAAGAAACATTAACTTCAAAACTAACTCTTTTGCTCAGTAAATCTTAAAATCTAGTAGCCCACGGTCTTTAGTGTCTTTCACTAGGACCAACACAGGCAAAGGTGGAAGAGAACACTGAACATGCTCTCATGGGACTTAAGCAACGCTTTTGCTCACTCATGGGATCAGGAGGATGTCTGTAGCTGACTCTACCAGGCAAGGTGGTAACTCCTGAGTCACCAAAGTAAAAGCTGAGTTTACAACCAGCCTTTTGATTACTTCCCACTTCATGTTATACTCATGGGATGTTTGGTTGCAGAGCTCAAACTATAAAGACTTAACTTCTTTATTGCAGGTTGTTACAGAGGCCAAAGTGGACAACACACCAGGTAGACAATACAGATTTAAACCCTTTCTGAAAATAGCTTTAATGGCTTCCTCCCAGAGAATAAATTCTTAATTAGTAGGTCAATGCACAGTCTGGGAAGAATAGCCTGGATTATTTCTCTTTTTGCCAAACACCCAATATAATGTTTTATGTATACATATATTTGTGGAACTGATGAGACTTTGGATGTGGATGAAGAAATATGGCCACTCCCAAGTAGAAGTAGCAGTTACACTGAGTTTTTTCCCCTTAATATGGAGTTAAAGTACCGTGTTTCCCTGAAAATAAGACCTAGCCTGACCATCAGCTCTAATGTGTCTTTTGGAGCAAAAATTAATATAAGACCCAGTTTATATTATATTATATTATATTGTATTATATTTATTATATTATAAAGACCGGGTCTTATATTATAGTAAAATGAGACCGGTTCTTATATTAATTTTTGTTCCAAAAGATGTATTAGAGTTGATGGTCTGGCCACATCTTATTTTTAGGGAAACATGGTATGCACCTATATGTAATTAAGCATTTGTTGTATTATGATTAACAACACTTAACGTTTCCTTCTCTTAATTAGGAAATTAAATAGGAAACAAAACATGGTGCTTAGTTATTATCAAAGTGGTGCTTTGGTTAGTCATATTTCCCCATGGGCCTTTGAGGAAAAACTGTTCACTTTTTCCTTATAAAATAGTGTTCTTGTGTCCTAAAATAGTTCATGTGACTTCCAAGATCCCTAAAAGGGACCTCTTATTGCAAGCATCAGGAAAATATGACTCACAATAATCCTTGGGTTACACTGTTGGATGATTAAAAACTGTTTCAAGCAACTGAAAAATGCAAAGCATAAGAGAATTCTGAAAATGATGCAAAAATGAGAAGACTGAGAAAAACACAAAACACTGCAGCTTTTCCAGATAACAGGATATGACAGGGATCCAGCACTGCAAGGCAGGGTACAAAAATGGCTTGTCCAAAGCCCGAAATTTCACATCAAGTCCTTCAAAGTGCCCACGTGATTCGTGCTGAATAGACAAATAATTAAGTGAAGTTGAATACAAAATTCCCCATTAGTCTTACTGGTAGAACAGTAACTGGTGATAACACAAAGTCCCTAGGTCTCAATTCATATGCAGTCAGAATGGTAAAGGTTCACATCAGGTAGTCCAGTACTGCCGTTAAACGCATGATTTTTCCTCTTGGGCAAACTGAATTTATAGTTCACACCAAATAACTGGTTTGATATAATAAAATGTCATATACAGTTTTTAGCCGTGGGTTCTCTCATTCACTTTTTCAATAAGTGTAGTCCTGATTTAGATGAATTGGCTGGAACAAAAAAATATATTTTAAGAACAACTAATTATATCCATTGACTAGAAGTATTTATTTGCAATTAACACAAATAAAATGTTTACGTAGTAGAGAGTGAAGTTTTTCTGTTGTGGATTTTATTGAATTTAGTTTTTTTGTTCTGCTGGGCATCTTGATAGTTTAGTATGAGCAAAGATGGCCCTAAAACTGTGCTTTGGGAGAGCCAGGGAGAGCTAAATTATTCTGTAAAATGGAATGAGACAAGTATAAAGGGCCTGGGGGAGGTAGGTGGGGATGGTGGTGGTGGGAAAGACTGAAAGACAAGCTAGTGAAATGGAGCCAGGCTAGGATGCGTACCCTGGGGACTGTTCCTCGTTTGGAGTGGCCCTGTGGAACTTTGAAGGACGAGGCTGTCTGATATTTAACTTGAAGTGCTTTGCATTTCTGTAATGTACCCTCTTACACTGTTGCTCCAAATCTTCAGTAAAGTCACTTCACCCACGAAGGCCTTGCATGAATTGTTTTGCATAGGTGCGAGCTGAACAAGGAGCGAGCCCTGAGTCTGCACTGAATGGCACCCAAGTGGACCAGGCACTGTGTGTGCAAACTGATGTGGGGGTCCCCCAAACAAACCTCACTGGATGCCTGCGTCACAGGAATCCTGAGGGAGACCTGTGGGAGGCGTGGGGAATGTTCCAGACAATCCACCCAAGTCAGGGCTACACTTACTGAAGTGAGTGGGAGAACTTATGGCTAAAAAACAAACACTGGAATCAGAACCGTGGCATATTTGTGCAAAATGAAAGATCCTGTCATCTGCATAGCACATACACATTCAAGTGACATAAAATATGAAAGTAGATTCATCATCCAGTCCCACAAGTCCTGTGAATCCCCATGACATGATTACATTTAAAAAGCAGGACCCAAAGCTGTGTTTACAGCATGAGCTAATGAAAGCCATTTATTTGTACACCTAGAAAAAAACTAGAAGGATCTCTTCCAGATTTTTGATAATTTTAATAGTGATTATATCTTGGGGATAGAATTTTATTTTCTTCTTTAAAAATTTTGTGTTTTTCAAAACTTTATTAACTGAACGTGTCTCAATTTTGTAATCAGAAAAAAATCTGAAAGCAAACCTCACATTTTAGACAATTTGTTATAGGCTAAAATTTGTTCCTACATCAAGTCAATAGAAAAAAGTTTAAGCCACAATTTTTTACCTTAAATTTTTCTTATAGTTTCATTAAGAAAAATCTGCAATTACTACATGTGAAGAAAGTAGCTTTATTTTCTTTATTTCTTTTATTTGCTATTTCATGTTTAAACTATTTTGGCTTTATTCCACTTTTAAGAAGGCCATGTTGGAGGCCAGGTTATTAAATTACAGGGAAACTACATGGGTTAATAAGGAGTCTAATTATATGTGATTGCCAATTAATAACAAACAGCGATCTTGGCTCCACAGGGCAAAAGTATTAAAAATAAGAGAACTAGATGGTCCCCAAGGTCTTTCCAGCAAACATCAGAAGTAATTATGCTGGTAACGGTAAAATAAAGAATTTGCGCTATGAGGAAGTTGAGCTAGAGTTGAGATTTGGGAGGGTCAGCATTCCAGGGAAGGCAGAAAATGCTTCATGGGGCGGGATGGGGAGGAACAAAAAAAAGATAATCTGTTGCTCAGCTGCCTGAAGCTTAGATACCACCCTGTGACAGTGTTCCAAGGAGTTTTTAAACAAGACGTTTAACTTATGGGTTCTTACAGGTACGACCTACAAACCAATAATGGAGGAGAAAAAATCAGCAAATATCCCGGAAGTGTCTCCTGAACACTAGCCTACCTGGATCTGGAGCACTGCCAAGTCGGCATCCAGGGACTTCTTGGCTGGCAGCAGTTGCTTGGTCACATGAATCTGCCTTTGCTTCTCAGCAATCTTCAGTTTCAGAAATCGGATCTTTTCCTCCAGGACATGTATTTCAGTTTCTGCACTTAGTTTCATTTTCTCTTGGATATTTATTTTTTCATAAAAAATGCACACTTCTTCTTCCCGCTCTATCAGCTGAACACCACTATGGTCAAATTGAGAGGCAGAGGCTAAGAGGATGTTCGGGCCACAGTTTTACTAGTCATTGTGGTTCCCTCATATTTCGGTGCAAATTACACAACAACATTGCATAATTGTAGAAGAAAATCGATATACACTGGTGGTTTTCTAGTCAAACTCCACACTTTGATTTTGGGGGGACAGGAGACGGACAGTTGTTTAGTGTCTCAACTTTGAGTGAACCTGGCGGTGGGCGGGCACAGTTTCTGTGCAACTTGCCAAAGGTTTCCTGGGGTGAGAGAGAATGTCATTCCCCATGCATGAACAAAGTGACCCCGTACTCTGATTTTCTGCAGACCCCCTTTTCTTAGACTTGCCAACCAACGTCCTGTGGGAAGTACCCAGGCAGATGGCCAGGGAGTGTTTCTACAGTGATTCTGTTCAATGTGATTTGCCAGGTTCTTTTAAAGTTGACAATTTCTGATGCAAATTTCCTAAGAAACAGGCAACATTCTGTCATTTATAGTCATGCCAGGGGAAAGAGCCTTCTTTGTGAGGAGACTATAGGGAAGACACAAAGTAAGAAATGTCTAATTCCAGCCCCACAGATCTGACCAAGGCCTGGGAGTACACAACCTCAATGCTTTGTCTTGTGCCAGGAGCCAAATAAGAGGACTTTTTTCCCCCAGAGAGAACACCTGCCAGCCCTTTGAAAAATGGTTTCTTCACCACCTTGAAGTGCTTCCCACACACTGTGCATATCCGTTATCCCAGAATTCATGTGTAATTGCTTCTATCTCTTTCTCTCTCCTCTTCCCTCAAAACATGTGTACACATAGCTGTACTTGGCTAATCTTAGCTCTATATTTTGTCTCACTTGCTGTTCATTGGCTCTTCTCATGATCTCCTCGGTTCTCTTAACAATGGAAGTCAGGAGCAATGCTTTACCACCTTTTTTGTACTCTCTGGATCTAGTACCTGCACAGAACACAGCCTTACAGGCGAGGTTTGATGAAAACCAATCTGATACCAGATGAGATTACTAGAGGGCTCTGCAATCTATGTGCCAGATTTCTCAAAGTACAACTTGGGAAACCCCCTAAAGTAGTAATTGATTAATGATATAGTTGTAGCCTGGAAGAAATAAACCTTGATGAGAAAGGTCTTACTTACTTGATGAGAAAATGAACTGAGAGAGTGGCTGAATAAATATCACAATATGAACAAACCTGTAACCAAAAAAATGGATACAAGATCCAAAGACTTATTTATGTCAATTTTACTGAAGTAATTTGATGGTATCAGAGGCATCTTGAATGGTCGTCTGGAAAAGGACTTTGATCTTCAAGTGAACAACTTCCCAAACTTTACTCTTGCCTGTCTCTCTTACAAGGACAGAATTTCTTACTTTCAGGCAAAACAAACACTTACCCGCCCCCCACCCACAAGGCTAGTGAAACCTCAATGTCAAATGTCCCTCACTACCTACTGTCAAGTCTACACAGAAAAAGGGGCAATATTTCTAAACAGGATCACGGGTGCTTCGTTCTCACATTACGTTCCTGGTTTACCTTTCATTCCGACGCTGAACAGCACGTTCATATTTTTTGCGAAGCTGCACCATCTCCTCTTCAATGATTGTGATCATATGGGCAAGTCTGTCAATGTTATTTAACTGGACTTCCTTCTTCTCTCTCATTTCCTGAAGTTTTACTACGATTTTGCACACATCGTTTTGCATGCTCTCTCTAATGGTAACATTGTTGGCATGTTTCAGCATGGAATTCTGTAGCTTTCTTTAAAAATAATGAGAAATGGGTAAGATGACAATTTTCTTTAGTTTCTTTAAAAGTAATGAAGATTTCTGAAACACATGTCATATCAAAGTAGCTCCTGCTTTAGTACATCCCTTGAAATGACAATAGGAGTAGTAATAATAATCTTCATCATGTGATACTCTTCAGGAATTCCTGTAATCCCCCCAGGTCCCAGACCCCCCTCCGTATGGATTAGGACATCTTTCCTTTGTGCCCCAAGCCTCTGCTGTCCCCCTTTATCAAAGTGAGAAACTATAGTAATTCATTTACTGCTCTGTGGTCCCCAGGAGACTGTGCTCTGTTAAGGACAGAGATGGTATATCTGATAATGTCCATTGGAGCTAAGGCGGTTCCCAATTCAGTACAGCATCACAATACTGAATTAATGCATGGCCTCTATAAATGACATTTTACTTTCATGTAGGATGAGAACCTGATTAGGAAATTAGATTTTCTTTTTCATACCAATCCCTTCCCTCCCACTCTGCCCCTCTACTACTCACACACAAGAGGCAGTTTTGTAATATTTGTAATATGAAAGGAAACTGGGCAATACTGGCCACCAGATAAATTTCAGGCTGTATACACTCAGTAGATCAGGGACTAAATATAAGTGAAAGAGTCCAACAGATGTTGGCACTTGGCAAGTAATAAATTAAAAAGAAATTTTTTTGCTGGACACTTCTGAGTACTTTTACATGGATTAGCTCATTTTAGAATAAAAACTCGTATAAAATAGGGACTATTTTTAAGGGTAAGGAAAGTGAGCCTAGGGGGTAAGGTAGTTTGCCCAAGGTCACACAGCTAGTAAGTGGCAGGGCTGGGATCTGAGTCTAGAGAGCCACCTGTCTTAACCACTCTGCTGTACTGCCTCCCACACGACCATGAGATACTTCAAATCTACAACCGGGGATGCTGGTTGATAAATATGTGATTGTCCTCTAACTTTACATGCAAATTATCAAATTTGTGCTTTTCTTTCTGATTGGCTAAATGAGAATAGATAGAGCAAGCACAGTTATATATTATAGTTTTTCATTCATTTGAAAAATAGACGGCTCCCAAACAGAAGAATATGGAATCACATTCACATGCTTCAATTGTCATCAGTAAAGCCAGATGTCTGAGCAAGGGCTTTTCTAGCTTTGTAGAAGATTATTATTTTTATTTTATTTTATTATCCCTAGGGTATTTTAGAGTTCAATGAATCTGAACAGACGTCTTTGAACGGACAATAGTTTTTATAACACTTACCTTTCTTGAGTAACTGCACTATTTCTTAAAATTTCCAGTTCATTTAATGACATTTTATGCCTTTCTTTTATTTCATTTACTTGTTGGTGAGCTTTGTGAAGTAAGTTAACAAATTTGTTTCTTTCATTTCGAATAGTGTCATACAGTTTAGCAAACTCTCTGAGTCTGTGAAAATACAAGTGTTTTTGAAACTTGTGAAGTAAAGATCCGTTTCCCTGCCATCTAACTAGATAAATCATCATGTAATTCTTTACCTCCTATGAATTTCACGTTGTTTCTTCCTGTGTATCCTGATTTCAAGATCCTTTGCTTTCATCTCCTTCACAATGTTAGTATACCTTTGCTGAAATATAAAATTTATGTGTGAAATAATAATTTTTAAAAAGCCCATCACCATCAACGTATGAATACCCCCAGCTTCACCCACCTCATTCCTTATCCATTAAGGAAAATTCTATCTTGGCTGCTTGGGTTGATCAGAGGGAAGAGAGAGGGAGAGATCTGAAAATTGCCTGGCCAGCTGAACTGAATGACACTGGCCAGGGTTAATTAAGGGTTAATTAAGGAAGAGAAAGAATGAGAGATGAAGAAAGAAAAAGAGGCTGCACAAAGTGGGTTTGAGGAAAAGTTTGGTGAACTGTTGAGGGAGCCAAAGAGTGGTTCTGAGTAGCATGGTCGGCTGGGTGAGTGAGGAGATTGTGGAGGATAGATGAGGGAAGAGGAATTCTAGTAAGTTTTGGTAATGTTATGAATTGAATCCTCTGTGGTATTTTGTGGGACTGAAGCCATGATTTTGAAGTACTTTTCTATTCTTTTGTATATCGGGTGTGTTTTCCTACACAATGAAGCACCATGCTGAGATCAGCTATCAGCCATAAGTTGTTACAGATGACACATGAATATTGTAAAAGACAGCATTGCCAGTTCTAAAATCCTAAAAATATACCCCCTGCTCAGTACACCAGTTACTTTCTTCAAATATAAAGATACTGGGTCTTTCATTTAGGGTAAGAAACACGTTCAAAGGTGAAGTATTTGCTGGTAGAAACCAGAGGACGTAGTTTCTGTCATCCTTCTGTTGAGGACTGAGAGCAAAACCCACTTGGCATGAGTGACTAAAAAGAAACTATATGTCAGAGCCAAGACTGACATGTAGCAATTTGATGTCGTTCTCAGTGAGAACAGGAATCAGGACGAAACTAATATTATTTAAGTAACTACATGTGTGAAGAATTCAACAGATATAAAAATTTAGTGTCATCCACTCCCATCTTGGGGATAACAGCAGCATCGGTTTTTCCATTTGCCTTTTGTCTTATTTTAGGGATGTAGATGACGTGTGAAATAAAATGATAAGATGGACTATTGTCATCTGGAACTTACAGCTTATTGCAGCTAATGTTTAACAGATTAATTCCCAATGCTAAGAATACTTAAGGAAAACAATATGTTCCCTTTATTGATTTCCATATTTCAAGAGAAAGAATTGAGTGCTTTTATAGGAATAAGCTCATTTAATAATGAGACTTGGTTTACATAGATTAGTCACACATAGATAAAATATATTTCAATTTTTGAGATTAATTTAAAAATTGTAGAAGTCACAAAATAGATCCTTGTTCCTGGTAACAAGTTGTCCCTCTGCTCTTTCTCCCCTCAGCCACCTTGTTCTCTCAGGCTGCCTTCTCTCCTCCATTCCTCTTTGGCCACTGTCTTTCCTTTGTTAACTCTGTGAGACCCAGCTACCCCATGAACTCTATTGGGCCAACCATGCTAAGCTCTTTCAGTTTCTCAAGTGTTCTGAAGGGGGGAGAAACAATCAGTTAATGGGGAATTGGAAGCCTTAGCTGTGGGTGTGTGGGGTAGATCTTTTCCTCCGTCTTCTCTGCAAAATCTTTATTTAACCTCACTGCTCAATAATGCTTTGATACGAGTCCTTTCTGGAGAACAAGAAGAGATGCGACGCCATGTAAATACATGCTCAGAATTAGAACACAGGCTGCACTTAGAAATACCTGGGCCACATGGTGAATTCAGGGCCACATGGTGAATTCAGGTTTTCCAGTTTAGTGATATGTCATATCATAATCATTTTTTAAAGATTTTTATTAAAATATAGCTAACGTACAATATTAGTTTCAGGTATACACAATAGTTATTCAACATTTATATACCTAAAGAAGTGATCACCATTAGTCCAGCAACCATCTGACACTGTACCACTCTATACAATATTGTTGACTATATTCCTCATGTACATTACATCCCCATGACTTGTTTTATACCTGGAAATTTGGACCTCTTTTTCCCCTTAACCTTTCCCTCCCTTTTTTACTTTTCAATTACAGTTGACATTCAATGTTATTTTATATTAATTTCAGGTGTACAGCATAGTGGTTAGACATTTATATAATTTATGCAGTGATTTCCCTGACTAGTCTAGTACCCACCTGGCACTATACATAGTTATTACCACATTATTGACTATATTCCCTGCGCTTTACTTTACATTCCCATGACTATTTTGTAACTACCAATCTGTACCTCTGAATGCCTTCACCTTTTTCTCCTCGTCCCCAAGGATGCCCCTTCCCATCTATCATCCCAATAAATCTAGTACCCATCTGACACCATACATAGATATTACAATATTATTGACCATATTCCTTATTCTATACCCTACATCCCCCTGACTACTTTGCAACAACCAATTTGTACTTAATACCTTCCCCCTTTTCATCCAAACCCTCCAACCCCTCTCTCATCTGGCAACCATCAAAATGTTCTCTGTATCTATGAGTTCATTTGTTTTTGTTTGTTTCTTTTATTCTTTAGATTCCACATATAAGCAAAATCACATTGCATCTGTCTTTTGCTGTCTGATACTTCACTCAACATAATACCCTCCAGGTCCATCCATTTCATAGCAGATGGCAAGAACCCATTCCCTTCTATGGCTGAGCAATATTCCTCTGTATCCATCATCCATTGATAGACACCCAGGCTGCCTCCACATCTTGGCCATTGCAAACAATGCTGTAATGAAGATATGGATGCACATGTCCCCTTGAAGTAGTATTTTGGGGTTCTTTGGATAATTACCCAGAAGTCCTTCTTTGTTAGTTGTTATAGCTTTTGTTTTAAAGTCTATTTTGTCTGGTATAAGTATTGCTACCATAGCTTCTTTTTTACATTTCTAGTTTCATGAACTATCTTTTTCCCATCCCTTTACTTTCAGTCTGTGTATCTTTTGATCTGAAGTAAATCTCTTGTAGGCAGCTTATGTAAGTGTCTTTTTTCCATATCCATTCAGTCCCCCATCTTTCGATTAGAGAATTTTATCCATTTACATTGAAAGTAATTGTTGATAAATATGTAGTTATTACCATTTTATTTTTCACATTTGTGATCGTTTTTCTTTTTTTGGTCTTAAAGAAGTCCCTCTAACATTCCTTGTAATACTTGTTTAGTGGTAACTTCTTTAGCTTTTTCTTGTTTGAAAAGGTCTTATCTGTCCTTCAATTCTAAATGATTTCTTTGCTGGGTAGAGTACTCTTGGTTGTAGGTCCTTACTTTTCATCACTTTGAAGATTTCCTGCCAATCCCTTCTGGCCTGCAAAGCTTCTGTTGAGAAATAAGCTCACAGTCTTATGGGAGCTCCCTTGTAGGTAACTAACTGATTTTCTCTTGCTGCTTTTAAGATTCTCTCTTTATCTTTAAACTTTGTCATTTTAATTATGATGCATCTTGGTGTGGGCCTCTTTGGATTCATCTTGTTTGGGACTCGCTGTGCTATCTGGGCTTGTATATCTATTTCCTTCGCCAGGTTAGGGAAGTTTTCAGTCATTATTTCTTCAAATAGGTTTTCAATTCCTTGTGCTCTCTCTTCTCCTTCTGTTACCCATATGATGTGAATTTTAGTACACTTGATGTTGCCCCAGAGGCCCCTTAAACTCTCATCATTTTTTTAAAAATTCCTTTTTCTTTTTGCTGTTCTGATTGGGTGTTTTCTGCTACTTATCTCCTAAATCGCTGATTCGATCCTTTGCTTCACCTAATCTGCTGTTGATTCCCTCTAATGTAGTCTTCATTTCAGTTATAATAGTCTTTATTTCTGACTGGTTCTTTCTTCTGTTTTCTATCTCCATTTTTATAATTCCTATCTCTTGTTAAAGTTCTCCCTGAGATTACTGAACATCCTTATAACCAGTGTTTGGAACTCTGTGTCTGGTAGATTGCTTGTCTCCATTTTGTTTAGTTGTTTTTCTGAAGTTTTGTTCTGTTTTTAAATTTGTGAAATGTTTCTTTGTCTCTCCTTTTGGCTACCTCCCTGTGTTTGTTTCTATGTAGGGCTGCTATACCTCCAGTATTAGGAGAGTGGTCTTATGTAGTAGGTGTCCTGTGGGGCCCAGTGGTGCAGTCTACCTGATCACCAGAGCTGGGTCCTCCAGGTGTGTCCCTTGTGTGGGTTGTGTGTGCCCTCCTTTTGTGGTTGAGCCTTGATTGCTGTTGGCACACCAATGGGAGGGACTGACCTTTGGGCTGATTGGTTATGAACAGTGGCTGTGACTACAATGGAGGAGCTGTTTTTAAGGGGCTGACCCTACAGAGCAGGGTTTACTTTAGTGCGGCTCTGGTGCCTGCCCACACCCTTTGGATGTGTCATCTTTGGAGGTGGCTGCCTGATGCTCTGGCCTAGTCTGAAGCTGGCCACTAGGCCTGCCAGCCCTGGGGTCTCCTGGGAGGGGACCCACTCACTGCAGAGTAAATTCAGCCACAGTCTGTGCCCTGCCCGGGGCCACTTGGCATGATCCACAAAGCAATCCAGAGACGGCTGCTGCCTGTGCTGCGCTTGGATGTGCCCTGAGAGTCCAAGCCGTGAACCAAAGTTGGCTGTCACCAGTGACAGGCTTAGGGCTGTTCATCCAGAGGTGTGGGACATGATGAAGCCAGATGCTGTTTGTTTTGGGTTTTGTGAACCTTTGAGAAATTTTAGGAATGTCTGCAGCATGAGCCAAGGTAGGTCGTTTATATGGAAAAGCCACTGGAAGTGGCTTGGATGTACCCAAAAGATCTGTAGGGTGGGTCTCTGTGAATCACGAGGGCAGGGCAGAGGAAAGGTGATAGCCAGTTTGATGGAGCCTCAGATGTGGCTTCTGCCTGCGTCTGCATGCAGGGAGGGGGAGGGCTCAATAGATAAACGATGGCTTCTATCAGCTCCTTCATTTAGAAGAAAGGTGTCCCTCCAGCCCTTACCCTGATGCTAAGGAACTCAGCTCCTCCTGGTATGTCCCAGGTGCTTTTCAAGCTGCTGCTCCAGCATGGGAGCTCCGAGTGAGCAAGTCCGTCAGCCAGCAAGTCAGTGCATGGGCCCTTTAAGAGGAATGCCTGGGAGTGTACCTGCCCTCCATCTCACTCAGCCACAATCTCTGCTGGTTTTCATGGTCAGAATTTATGGGGACTTCTCCCCCCGGCACTGAGACGCTGGACTGGGACCCCTAACTCCTGGGGAGGTGAGTTCCACAGCTCACTGTGGATATCCCTCCCAGTTTTTAATGGTCACACATGGGTGTAGGACCAGCCGGTTTCACGTCTCTGCCCCTCCCCCGAGTCTTAAGGTAGCTTCTTTTGTCTGTCTGTAGTTGTAGGGCTTCAGTTCAGCTAGACTTTAGGTGATTCTCAGTGATGGTTGTTCTGTAGTTTAGTTGTAATTGATGTGGTCATGAGAAGAGATGAGCACTATGTTTACCTACTCTGCCATCTTGATCGGAAACCCCCCATATCATATTTATTTTTAACAGGGAACCTCTGGTTCTGATATTGGAGTTTCAGCTGGCATGGCAGGAGGGTTGTTTTTGCTGTAGGTTTCACTGTTGCTGTGGTTTGGCAATGTCACTCTGGGTCAGCTCTGGTGCTTTGTGGGGAGCTCAGCAAAGTCATGGAGTGAAGCAGTAACTAAAGGTATGCTAGCATTGGTTTAAATGATGCTGGCTTGATGGACTTGGGAGGGAGAGTGGCCTAATGCTACCACTCTTGAGTTGTTCCTAGGCAAATTATAGTTGGATGGGAGATTGTGTTTCCCCGAAAATAAGACCTAACTGGAAAATAAGCCTTAGCATGACTTTTTAATAAGACATCCCTTGAAAATAAGCCCTACCATGTTTCCCCGAAAATATGACTGGGTCTTATATTAAGTTTTGCTCCAAAACATGCATTAGGGCTTATTTTCAGGGGATGTCTTATTAAAAATCATGCTAGGGCTTCTTTTCTGGTTAGTTCTTATTTTGGAGGGAACATGGTGTGTGTCCTGTGTAGCTGTCAGCTATGCCCACCACCTTATTCTTACTGAAATTGTTATCTGTTCAAATCCTTTGCTCATAGTGATTGATCTAGCTGTTTCTCTCTCTAGACCTTTGACTATTGCTAATTGAATCCTGGGACTATTTGTCAGTGCATAATTGAGTCTTGTTTTGAGAAGCTGTATAGTCACTGGAACTTGAAGGAGACTTAACAACTGTAGCTTTCTAAAGAATATTGTGTCAAAATGAGGCTACACTGAACTATTGTAGTAATTAATAGATGGTTACAAAAATGCAGTTACCTGAGCTTTCAGGAAATCCTTGGATTTTTGCTCTTTCTCAATAATTTTGACTTGAGCCATACGGAAAAGGCTGAATACCAGCTCTCTCATGGTTTCTTGCTCCTTTAAAAGCTTGTTTTCTTCTGCAATCTGCTGTTCTACTAATTTAGACTCAGCTTCTGATAGGAGTTTCTTTTGAAAAACAGAACATATCATAATTTATTTGTTTGGAGGAATACACTAAGGCCAGTATCTGAGACTATTTTTTCATTTCCATTGTCGAACTTATTTTGTTAAAACAAAAAGTAACTGTACTATCTTAGCTCCAAGTATTTTCTTTATCTTATAAAAGAATGTGCAAATATGATAATGTGACATAATTTTTTGTTATTCAGACTGCATTTTCAAGTAACTTTAAGAAAAAGAAGAGACATAAAAGCATGTTTTAAAATACTTTGACAGTAGCTTGAATAAAAAAAATTTGAAAATTTAAATTAGACATTGGTGAAATATATGATTTATTGTTTATTATTAATATAATCAGTAGCTCCTTTATTTCAAAGTCTCATGAATTTGTATAACTTTGCTGGTTCAAACACATTTTTCCCAAATTTAATGTGAGTTTGGAGTGGATTTTAAGATGAAGAAAGAGACCTACATTAAATAGGGGCAGACTTTCTTTGATGACTCTCTAATTGGTGAGGTTTCAAGGAGCACTGTTAGAAACCCAACAATTTCATATTAATCATTCTTAGATAGAAGCTTAAATGAGAGTTGATATTAACCTGTTGGGTCAAATTCCTTTTAGCTACTTCAACTTCCTTGTGGAGTTCTCTCCTTCTCTCAGATAATGTAGAATCATCTTTAGGGATAGCTTCAATCTGGAAATGAAAGTTGAAAACAAGAAAGACATATTCGAGGTCATGTAGTGAACTTCATGTACCTTTTGAAAATGGTGGGCAAATTATGACTCTCAATCTTACAGAAACTGCCTATTTTGCTGAATATTCTTTGTAAAGCCATGGAAAACTAAAATATAAAGACCTGCCAAAAATCTATAATGTGCTAACTGCGAATATTCTATTTCTCATTCATTTGGAAATAAAATAAATCTTACTACTAATAGCTGATAACATTTATAGAGCATTGACTATGTGTTAGGCAAAGTTCTAAGTGCTCATATGTATGGTCTTATTTAATCCTCACAATAAGCTCGTAAGGTAGGTAATATTATTATCTCCAGTTGTATAGATGAGCAGAACAATGTACAAAAATATTTAAGCGACTTGCCTCGATAGTGTAGGTACAGACCCAGGTGGTTAGACTTAGAGCCCGGATCCTAACACTGTAAATATTTTACTGCCTCTCTAACTCATCACTCAACAGTTTGGAAACATGCATATTCAAATTATATGTATTATACTTGTACATTGTGAATTCATTTATGAAATCCTATAGCTTAAAGAAAAAAATAGGAGCTATTTATTTATAACAGTGAGAATAGTTGGCTACTCTTATGTAGTAGTTTGATGAGTAGCTGGAAAGTTCTTACACAAAAGAAAACCGTCTATACTTTTTTTGTTGATACCAGAAATTCCACCATCACATTTCTATTGTATTGGCTTGTGCTCTGTCCTCTGTTAAAGTACTTCACAGTGAGGCAACATCTCATTCCATCAGTCTTTGCTGCCTTTTTTTTTGGCATGAACTTGTCAGATTCTTTATGATGGAGAAGAGAGAAGAGAGGAGGACACATGGCAGCTGCTGGGGAAATACCACCCAAAGATACAGGAAGGGTTATTGTGGGGTGCTGACAGCATACTTAGAGCAGGTTTAGAGTTGGGCCTTTATCCTAAAAGCACATGACTCCGATTTGAGTGGTTTGTCTCCTACTGTGACAGCACACACTTGTAGGCACCAAGGTAGAATACTGGCTAAAGTTTGTCCCCAGAAGGGAAGATCATACTGTTTAGCAATTTAAAGGTCATCTAACAGGATCCTTCTGAGGTTCATGCTGCCTTTTTAAACTAGCTAACGGGTGTCTTTGGAGGTCCCCACATTCACAAACCATCTCTACTCTCAGACGCCTGAGGACGTACTGCTGTGCAGTCTCCCCTACTGACATGGGAGACATAGCTGCTGACATGCACACACTGCACTTAGACATGGTCCTGTGAAATCCAGGTAACAATATGCAGAACTTGTGTTTTGAGGATCAGATAACTGCTATAGCAGGTCAGAAAACGGAGACCTCAACGTGAACTTGAATAATCAGGGGCGATTTCATGGAAGGGTTAAGACGTCAGCAAGGAAGAGTTCGATTTCTTCTTCTGGAAGGTGGAGTTAATTCTCCTGGGACAGAGGGAGTCCAGCAGGCTTCCCAGTCCCCCCTGTCTGATTCTCTGCCACGGGGACCCAGGAGTGAGCTGCTCCAAAAGCTTTGCTCCCAAATGGAAGCAAGTCAGTACATGAACCGCTGGGACCAGGGACGCTAATAGGCTTTTGTAGAAGATATGATGGAACACACTCACCGGCTACTCTGTCAACTAAAAACTCCCCGCGAATTTTCCTGGTTTCAGGACTCAGACGTTTAGTTATTTCCAATGTTTGAAGTCATAATAATACTGCAATGAATTGTATTGTTTTAACTTGGGCTAACTGCTTTTCTTACAACTTTCTCATTTCTACATAAATCCAATCCTCTAGTTTCAGGGAGGAATGAAGTATTATTAGCTACTGTATGCCTTTTGCTCTCTGCCCTTCCCCACTTGTGTATGACCTTATGCCTAAAGGTGGAATTGCCACCTGTGAACTTGAAGAAAAAATATACACATTAAGTGTGACAGAAAAAGGAGCTAAGAGGACCCTGGACTTTTCAGTCTATGAAATTACCCGCTGGGCCTACCTCTGGACTTTTTATTATGTGAATAAAACAACCCTCTATGTAGTTAAGCCACTGTAATAGAGTTCCTATTACTTCTTGCAGTCAAATTGCAAACCTAATTCATTCTAGTTATAGTCCAGCTACATTCTAATACTGGAGACTTGAGATATTTACCATTATATTTGATTTCAAAATTGCATGTATCAACAGGTTTTGTAAGCTTATTTATTTTAGTTCTTGGTTTTGTTTTTTATAAAGTACCATTCCATACTTAGAAAAAAAATGTGTTTATTATAACCAAACAATTAAAAAGTGTGCAAAGTAAGAAGTTAAACATCTCGCTTCCCACCTCTACTTCAAATGCTACTTCCCAGGAGTCACTGTTAATAGTTTGGTGTCTGTTCTTTGTGACATTGTCAACACATGAACAAGCATCAGTAACTTTCATAAAAGTTAAGGAATTAGACATCCCAATTATTTGACATCAGTGAACCTCAGTTTCTTTAAGGCTTTGATATTTTTTCTGAACTATTTCAAACTCTCATGAGGCTTGCGGCTTGAATTTCTGGGACACTCTCTATGATGAAAGGCCACAGGAAAATCAAACAACTGTCTCTAGGGGAAAATAAATTCTGAAAAGTAGCCAGAGCTTTTCATGCTTACCTTTTATCTTTTTCTTTTTTGGATTGTATGCAAGTCTGAAAAATGTTCATGCAGGTTGGGAGTAACTGGCCTGACCCACTCTTATTTTCAAGTATTGCCAACCACTGAAGGACTGTGGTCAGGCTAATTATGTGTCATAAGGTCAAAGAGGAAGTTAGTCTCTCACTGAAACCGTACGAGAACAAAAACAGATTTTTCTTGAAATCAATGATGGAAGAGTATTTTAATACATTTTCATTTTGGTAGATGAGGGCTATGTTATGAACTTAATAGCCAGAAGTGTCCTAATGTAAGTAGCATTTATTTATTAAAATCTGAGCAACTTGTGAGCATTTTATTACAATCTCTGCCTTGAATGGTCAAGAGCTGTTCCTGTTATATTTGTGTTCAGCTAGATCAACCTATAATGGCAAACCTCCTCATCAGAAACAGCATCCAATTAGTGGAGTAGTAGCCCACTCTTAAATATTATCAGACAGATAAGGAACACCAGATATTTGAGGAAAGTTTCTAATAAGAAAGAGACATAAACAAACACACAAATAAAACCCCCCAAAACAGGAAAATGTAATTTGCAGAAAATAAAGTCTATGCAGAGAGAGGAAAAAATTTAAAAAACTATCATTAATACCCTCGGTGAAAGAAGAAAAGATATGAAGTAAGAATAAAGACACTATAAAAAAGAAACATTTGGAGAAAAAAAGAGCTTATAGAAATTTAAAATATGGTAGCAGAATAAATGATTAAATAGGATTGGAAGGAAAAGTTGAGAAAATCTCCCTTGTAGCAAGTCCAAAAGACAAAGAAATGGAAAGTAAGAGAAAAAAACCAAGGAAATTGAAAGACTGTTTTAAAAGATCCAACATCTGGTTCGTGGGAATCCGAGAAAGAAAGTGGACAAAATTGAAGAAACTTCGACACAGAGTCTTAGAACTGAAGGACATACGTTTCAATATACAAAGAGCCTACTAAGTGTCCAGCACAATGGATAAAAATAGAAGACCCACAAGTAGGAACATCACTGTGACATTTAAAAATTCTGGAGGCAAGTAAAAAATCCTACAAGTTTCCAGCACAAATAAAACCAAACTGGCTTTAAACAAAAGGTCAAGCATCAGAATGACACCAAGTTTCTTGATAGTGACTCCAGAAGCTAAGAGACAATTGATCAATGCCTTCATTATGAGGGAAGATGATTTCCAACCTAAAATTACATATCTGGTTAAATTATTATCTGTGAGATTAGTGTGAAGTTAAAATATTTTCTGACATGCAAGGCGTTCTGACATGCATTTTCTGCCACACAAGATCTTTACAAATTACTTTCCATTCACCTTTTCTCAGGAAGTTACTGGAATTCATGCTCTTCCTACAAAAGGAGAGTCAGCCAAAGAGAAGAGATTCATGAAATAGGAGATCCAACATAAGAGGGGTGAAGGGAGTCACCAAGATAATGGAGAAAGGCTCCTAAGATAAAGGCTGGGGAGAACAAATAGAGGAGTGAGAACAGCTTGTAACAGATCAGAAAGCTGAGGAAGAGAAAAGCAGCCCCTGACATCCAGGAACTGACCTAGCACTTAAAGCTAGGCCTTGGTGTTCTCCTGTTGCACACAAACAATTTCGCAGAAAATCACCACCAGACAAGACCATTCTATGATCACAGACAAAAACAAGACTATGCTGTATTTGTGTTTCACCACAGACAAAAACATGAGCATTGTCCAATCCACAAAATATCATATATTCTCATCTCACAGTCTTCTTCACCTATTACAGCTTTTAGTTTCAATCTAGTCTTTTCTTTTTCCAGCTGAGATTTATTAAGATACTCAACCATAGAATTACTTTCACTTTCTGACAACATCCAAGTCCATGGCAATGCCCCTTTTCCTTAAATCATATAACACAAGTCCAAATCCTGTAAGTCCTTTCTAATGAGATGCACTCCCATTTCCCATGGTGTGTGTTCACCGTCACTGCAATGAGTATTAAACTCAGCTCATTCAGTTACAGATGTTTTCCTAGTGGTCTTTGGTTACAGGTTATTGACAAGTCTCAGAAGTGATTTGTTTTTTTTTAAATTAAGGTTTATTGGGGTGACAATTGTTAGTAAAGTTACATAGGTTTCAGGTGTACAATTCTGTAATACATCATCTATATATCACATTGTGTGTTCACCACCCATAGTCAGTTCTCCTTCCATCACCATATATTTGATCCCCTTACCCTCATCTACCATGCCCTTCCCACTTACCCTTTGGTAACCACTAAACTATTGTCTGTGTCTATATTTTGTTTCTTCATTTGTTTGTCTTTTTCTTTTGTTGTTTTCAGTTTTATATACCATATATCAGTGAAATCATATGGTTCTTGACTTTTTCTGTCTGACTTATTATCCTTAGCACAATAATCTCAAGATCCATCCATGTTGTCACTTCTTCAAGAAGATTAAATGAATAGACTCCCAAACAGGTTTTAACATATTGAGAGGGATTTTTTACACTTTGTGGATAGTTTGGGGTTGAACTAATAATAAGTACACAGAAAACTACAAATGAAAAACAACAGGTTGTTTATAAATTCCTGGGAACACAAAATTTTATAAAGAAGAATAAAATAATTATCTAATATTATGTGACTCAAGTGTGAATAACCTTTCTATATTCATAATAATGTAAATATCAGATTTTGAACTAGCCAAAATCATGACATGAGGCTATGGAGGGACAAGACATATGTGTGTTGAACAGGGGTAGAAAGAAGCTTAATCCTCATCCTTTATGGTGAGAAGTAAGAAAAAAATCAGGTCTAAAACTGAAAAACCAAGAAGTAGCATTATAAGCATATTCCTTAGAGTATGACGATATACCACAAGAATGAGCTAAACGAATAAGGCTTGATTAGGAGTAGGAAATATGTAATGTATTTGCTGTGATCTGTCTTTCCATACCAGAGGCAGACATCACCAATCAACCACAGAGCTGATAAGCCAAGCTGAGCCTCACAATCCCGTTGCAACGTGGTCACTACAAGTAGCTACCACCAACTGAATGGAGCTGGTGCTTGAGATAAAACCTTTTTGCCTTCCTTAGACCATATGATTTCTCTCAGAATCATACATTCTATGATTATGTAAAATAAGGAACACTAAACGTCTTGAGCAAGTGAGTAACACATGAAAATGTCATGTAAGAATGTTAATTTGATAGCAAAATGGAAGACAGGACAGAATGAAAAGAACAAAGAGAGAACAGTGGTTAGGCAGGTGTGGTCATTCAGATGATGAAGAGTGGGTACTGACAGACATTTCTGAGGTTAATTAATCAGCAGGGCCTGATGGTACAATCGTCTCCATAGGAATGAAATAGCCAGATTCACAGTCTTATCCTAACTGTAAAATTTTCTTTAGCCTTTGAAAAAGTTCATATGGATAAGTAAGGAAAGCAACATTTACTTCTTGGTACCATCTTCTTGGTACTACACACTTTCACATTTGTAATTATTTTTATTCCTTGCAAAGTCCCAGTTGAAAGACTTGGAAATGACTAACATCAGAGTTCAGTGGATCTAGGATTTAAGCCTGAATCTACCGGATGCAAAGCTGATACTCTCTTCAAATAGAATGTTGTCACAATGGTCTTGCACACTGGAAATCAGTCAGTTATAGGGAAAAATGCAGACTCACTTCTAAATTAGAGCAAAGAATGAGAAAACTTTTAGAAAACTATTAATACAAATAAAGGAAAATTGTACTGTTGGGAAAGGCAGTTTCCTGTGTGCAGTCTTTCCACCACCACTTGGCCGCTTACCAATGGGCTTTGGGCCTGAAATAGTTCCTTACCGAGAGATAAAGAGTCCACACAGCCTGTACCAGGCTTATCACCTTGTGTGGGAATATCTTTCCTTGTTTCAAGCACAACAGTGTTCCTTTGTTTCTCCTAAGCATGTATATCCATGACCCTCAGGCACACCGCCAGCTTTCAGTATTGCACACTCCACAGGAGAAGAGTCAGGGTTCTTTCAATTGTGTCAGAACAGGAGGGAGCATAGGCCAATCACTCTGAGCTGGCCGCCAGGAGAGACCCTCTGGCCACAGGGGACCAATGTCCACTACGGAAGTCAATCTAGCTCTGTCTCTTCTCTATGTAAGTAAAGTGTTGGCCCATCCAGTGCTTGACTGTGTTATGTTTTCCTTGGTAACTCCAGTACCAAGATGCAATGGGTCTCCTCCCTGGGACTGCTAAGTGGTGGATGGTGTTCTGCTGTCTTGGGACTGGTAACCTGCACAGTACTCCACTTGACACATACCAAACAGAAAGTGTCATATTCACTTGCTTAGAGGCTTTTGTTGTTGTCACAATCTTGGGCGTGGTTTTGTTTAGAAAGAGAATAAGCTTTCAGACTTGTAACATTCCAACCCTTAAACCATAATAATGAATATCATAGCAAAGCCCCCAGAAGCACTGAGGGGACTGTAGTGAAGTAAAGATATGGGCTTTTATTTCTGTTCAGTACCAAATGGAAGTTAAAAGGAGCCATGATTAAATACAGAGGTGTACTGTAATGTGTAATATTATTATTTGAGAGTATGATGTATTCGATTAAGAAATCATCCATGTTTCAATTTGTCGTGCTAACCCACTTGTATGTTAAAAGCTCTGCTAGTTTTGCCTAACCCCAGTGAAGTCTCTCTCTCTCTATGGCAGGTCCATTTTCTACCTTCCCATGCTTAGACTTGGTGAACGCCCCAGGGAGAAAATAAGGCTACCCAGCTCTGTTCACCTAGGAAGTACTTTGGCCTTGAAGCAATTTACTTCCCACAACTCCCTTATGTCTTTTAAAAATAAATGATTTTTAATTTATCCAATTTTTTTCTGGCTACTATGGCAGAAACCATGGCCCATCACAATATATTATATTTTAACTGGAAGTAGAAATAGCAGAATTACATGTTATGTTTATATATCCCTTCTATTTTACTTAATTTAGATTTTCTAGTGGAGAAAAACTTAATTTTGTTTAGTGTGTGTCATCTTTTAGATCAAATCTTGTGACTTTTATCTATGTATAACTGTTTTTGAAATCAGTAAAAGGTAATTCTCTAAGTGACAAATTATTTTAACTGCTTCTAGTATTTAGGTTTTCATTTTTAAGGGGAATGTTTTGTTGATTCAGCATTAAAAACATGTTTAACAGACTAACTTTACTTACTACTGGAATCACCAAAATTAAAGTTAATGATAATTTTTATCCCATTATTATTTAAAGAAATCTTACTTATGATTATTTGACCATTAAACAGAGATTGTTTTATCAATACAAGTAACACTTGCTGGTTTTAAGAGCCTCCTACTGAACACATTTAGGTGCCCGTCAATACTTGGGACAGATATTATACCTGTCATCTACTGTAAATCTCATTGTGGTTAACGTGAAATGTCTGCAGCGCAGGCTTTGGGCTAAGATGGAACGGCTTATAGTAAACCAATACTTCTAAACAGAATAACTTGAAAAGTTGGATTAAAAAATATCTTTGAGGGAGTAAGAGTTGCAAAGTTAAACAGTTAAAATCTTCAAAGTTTCTAGCATTGTCTGGGAAGTAATAAAAGTATTAATTTATACTGGGACCTAAGAAGTCAAGGATGAATGTTATAATCTTTAGGGTAACCACCCAAAAAATGAATAGAGAATGCAAAACTAACACATATCAAAAATGAGGGGAAAGAATAGAACATGGAAATAGAAAAATTCATCTTTCTGATTAATCCAAATGAGAGAAAGACAGGAGAGAAAATGGAACATAAAACAGATGGGACAAAAAGAAACAATAGTCATATGTTGTGCATAAGTCCAAGAATATTATTACATGAGTGTATGATTAATTACATTAAATAGTTTTGGACTAAATACAAGAATTACAAGGCAGACATTTCAGACCAGATATTTAAAAAGTATATACTGCATATGAAAAACACACCTAAATAAATATGCAGAAAAGAATGAAAGTAAATGAATGAAAAAAGGAATACCAGGCAAAATCTAACCACAAAAAGCTAGTGTAACTATTGGAGTACTAATATCAGATAAAGTAAACTTTTAAGGCAAAAAGCATTTCTAGAATTAAAGAGATTTCACAGTAGTAAAATAACCAATCTACTTGCTGGAACTATAAGAAATATCTTAGGAGAAAGATAAATAACTGTTCTATTTGTTTAGCAAAAGTGTAAAAAGCACATTCTCCCCATTGAGATAAAAAAACATAAAAAGTCCATGAATGCCATCTGACAGAAAGGCCAAGACCTACTCATTTGTATCGCTCATAACCCTACCAAATTATTTTCACACCTTGCTCACGGTTGGCCTCTTAGTCAGGATAGGCTAGGTTATGCTATAGAAATAAACAACTGCCAACTATCATGGCTCTTCCAAGACAGTTTTATGTCTGGCTCTGACAAAGCCTGGGACAGTCAAGACACTTCTCCAGGGCCACTGTTGATTCAGCATTCCTGGCTGATTCCATTTTGCAGCACTTCCATATCATCATATACTTCCACAATTGCCACAGGAGGAGGAAAAAGAGCCAGAGGGTCCCACACTGGCAATTAGATGCTCCAGGATAGAAGTAACGTGTCACATCTGCATACAATCCATTGGCCAGAACTAGTTATAAGACCTGCTCCACTGCAAACGGTGCTCAGAAGTATACATTTTCCATGGACCCAGAAAGAGAGGAGGAGTAGGCATAGATTAGGATCAGAACTGTCTACCACAGGGCGGCCGGGTGGCTCAGTTGGTTAGAGCACGAGCTCTCAACAACAAAGTTGCTGGTTCAATTCCCGCATAAGATGGTGGGCTGCACCCCCTGCAACTAAAGATTGAAAACGGCGACTGGACTTGGAGATGAGCTGCGCCTTCCACAATTAGATTGAAGGACAATGACTTGGAGCTGATGGGCCCTGGAGAAACACACTGTTCCCCAATATGCCCCAATTTAAAAAAAAGAGTCTATTTAAACAACAAAAAAGAAGTGTCTACCACAGCCGGAAACTTCCGCTTAAATTTCTGAGGTCATTAATCTCCATAAAGTCACGGAGCATGACAATGCTGAGGAGAATGGGTATTGTTTCTGTACACCCGGCTGCTTCATCTCAGAGACTGATCTCTTTTTCTCCAAAGGAAGCACTGGCCAAAGTCCAGCACGAAGATGTGTCCTCTCAAGGATCCAGGGCCTTTCGGTGCTTGGACAGTTAGCACAGAGTGCCCCTGAGAGAGGAGAGAATAGGAGGCAACAGGACCAAATGCCCTCACTTGGGAGCACAGAGGACTAAGGAAGTAACAGCTATCTTGAGCATTCTCTGGCTGGAGTACTCCTCTTATACTGTGCAGAAAGGGCCAGATAGCCTGAATCTTGGGTTCCAACAGCCCTTAGCTAGTTGGAGGTACAGACCGACCAACCATTTATATTGACATAATTTGATCTCATCCCTGATTGATGTATGTCTACAATGACAACATTCTGGGTCAATTTCAACTGGTAAAGGTGGTGATTCACTTGGTTCTACCCTGTAGGGACCCCGTTGGCTCTTTCGGAGCTGGGTGGCCCAACTGTTTCCACTGGCCAGGCCGATGCCAGGTCCAAACAAGACATTTCTCTACTCTTGGGATAGCAAGTAGAGATAGAAAAACATTATAGGATTATAGGCTCTATCATAGGTTCAATGCATTTTAAAATTACTTTTACTCTGTTCTTTTTCTTTTCCTCTTCTTTCCCTGTTGATAGCAAAAACAACTTCTTAAAGTATTTTTACTTCAAAAAGACAGCACGGAGTTAGAAATCAGATAGTGGTGTGCAGCACGCACCTCTAACAGAAGCCTTTGATGTAGTGCTTGAGTTTGAGTGAGTGCGTCCCAGGACACTTTCAAGAGCAACTCCATCTTTTTTAAATTTCGAAAATCTCGTTCTTTCTCTCTTTGCTTACGAGAAAGTTCATCGTGGTAGTTCTGCTTGTCAATCAGACAGTTTCGTAAATTGAGATCCAAGATTCCTCTGTTCCAGGTAAAGAAAGAAGAAAATGAAAGCAATTAGTCATCAGCTCCTCTTCATGTTTTTTAAGACAGCAAGCTCAGCATGTAAATGCAGAACAATTCTCATGTTAGAATCAAATTGTAAATAATGCCAAAAGCATTTTGTTTTGTTTTTGCAGGTTGGTATCATTTAGAGCCACAGTTTTACAAAAACTGCAAATGGAATAGCAGACTGGCAGAAACAGAGATTCTGATTTCCCTGAAATTTTACTTAAAATTAGAAAGTAACACTCTCTGAGGGGCATCATTATATTACTCCCATTGGGAAAAAGTCACAATTACCTCAGAAATACCATTCATTTGTAGGAAAAGTCCCTCACCTACAACATGCTCCAGTGACACAATTTTCCAGAGGCACACTTCAGAAACTTACAAAGTACAACAGATTGTGTCCGTATGATTTGGTCACAGAAAGTTGAGGAAAACAATGAGTAAAGGATAAAAAACAACACTTTTAAATGCTTCATTTAATAATGCATGTTTTATTATTAATGGTAAAAATTGATTTAAAATTCTATAAAAATATTTATTGAATAATTCTATAGAAACATATCTCTTTGAGGTGATGTTTTAAATACTCAAATACAAATTGAAGAAAAATTCAGATGACAGACACACACATAACTAACCTTTCAGTTAGTGAAGTTGCTTCATTCTCTCTGGTTAATTCCAATAGCTTGACCAATTGGTTATATTCTCGTTCTTTGACTTCAAGTAAGGCTCTTTTGCCTTCAACTTCCTTTATTACATCCTCCTTCTCTTCCATTAAAGCATGAATTTTGGTTTCAACTTTCTTCAGGGAGTCATTTAGTTCTTTCAGTTCAGATTCCAAGACAACTTTTTTCTTTTCCATTTCTCTGTGGGGGATACACACACACACACACACACACACACACACACACACACACACACACACACACCTTTGTCTTATTTTGAGCTCATGCTGTCTTTTACCTATTTTTACTTCCTGATGAGGTTATAGAAGTCATAAATCAAGTGATCTCAGAAGTGGGGTAAAGACTACAGATGAGTGGAATTAAAGGGTATTAAACGGCACTGAGTGCCATTCAGGCAGGGATTTGTCTGGCCTACCCACTTACTCTCAGATCCCCATGGCTACCATCTCCTGGATTCTACCTTCATCCTCACCAGCCTTTCTGAACTGACCTGAATTTCTCAACTTTGGTGGTGGTCGGCTTGACTTTTACAGTCATTACCATGCCTGCTTCTTTTAAGATCAGTCACCAGAGTAATCACATTATCGCTCCAGAAATTTGTGTCTTCACTTATCTTTATCTTTTTTTGGTTCTCCTAAACCTTGAGAATTTCCTCAGTGGTGTCTGCCTTCAAATCTACTCTGACTGTTTTTGCGGGGGGGGGGGTGTTACACAAGTGAATAGGTGGCAAAGGGTTCTTATCATTTGGACTTCAGGCTTCTGGCAGGCTGATATACACTTCTAGACCATGAAACTCTACACAATTTAAGTAACTTATTCCTTGCTCAGCTCTGTTAAAGTCAATTGGAGTTCTCCATAAAGATATGATTTATAAGTTGGAAAGAGAATATCATGCCAAGTTTAAGACATGAACAAGTGTTATGAATGACAGTAATATGTTGCACTAGTTTCTTTTAATGAGCTTGACATACATAACGTAGACAGGAACAAATGCAGAGATTTTTAAAATTATAATAGTAATTTGATATGTTCAGATGGTTAACATTGTGTTTTAGTGAACACACAGACAGTGGACTGGGAGGGATTAAAAATAAAAATATTAAATCGTACACTTTTTTGCGCGTTGTTTTTTCTATCTCTTTTCCAATTTGTACAGGAATGGCTTGATGGTGGACCACTTCATCCTAGTAAAGAAAGGAAGAAATGAAATCATGTTCAATTATGTAATCTTGGACAAGAGAATTTAAGATAGGCAAATTAAATAGAAGAGAAAAAGGAACTACAATATGTAGACTTGTTATTATCTGTTCTGCACTATGTAGGGTGCTTTAATTATTCCATTTAATATTCACAATGACCTTTTTATACACCAATAACAAAATTAAGAAAACAATTCCATTCCAAGTTCTCTGGGTGGTGAACACACAATGTGATATATAGATGATGTGTTACAGAATGACACACCTGAAACCTATGTAATTTTACTAACAATTGTCACCCCAATTAACTTTAATTAAACAATTCATTTACAGTTGCATCAAAAAAAATCCCTAGGAATAAATTTACACTTGGAAAATTACAAGACACTGAAGGAAGAAATTGAAGCAGATACAAATAAATGGAAACATACAACATATTCATGGACAGGAAAAATTAACATCTTTAAAATGTCCATATTGACCAAAGCAATCTATAGATTCAATGCAATCCCTATTAAAATACCAATGGCATTTTTCACAGAACTAAAACAAATTATCCTAAAATTTATATGGAACCACAAAAGACCCCAAATAGCCCCAGAAATCTTGAGAAAGAAGAACAATGATGAAGATATCACACTATCTGATATCAAACTATACTACAAGCCTATAGTAATTAAAACAGCATGGTACTGGCATAAATACAGACACATAAGTCAATGGAACAGAACAGAGAGCCCAGAAATAAAGCCATGCCTATGTGGTCATTTAATCTATGACAAAGGAGGCAAGAATATACAGTGGGGTAAAGACAGTCTACTCAATAAGTGGTGTTGGGAAAACTGGACAGATATGTGTGGAAAATGAAACTAGACCACCTTTCTATACCATACACAAGAATAAACTCAAAATGGGGTAAAGACTTAAATGTAAGACCTGAAACGATAAAACTCCTAGAAGAAAACATCAGCAGTAACATCACTTTTATAATTTTTTTTGGATATGTCTCCTCGTGTAAGCAAAACAATAGAAAAAATAAACATATGAGACTTCATTAAACTAAAAAGTTTTTTCACAGCAAAGGAAACCGTTAACAAAACAAAAAGCATTCTACTGAATGGGAGAAGGCATTTGCCAATGATACATCTGATAAGGGGTTAATATCCAAAATATATAAAATCTCATACAACTTAACACCAAGAAAACAAACAATACCATTTAAAAATAAAGGAGAAAGGTGAAGTGATTAGAAAGTACAAATTAGTAGTCACAAAATAGTCACAGGGATGTGAAATATACTATGGGGAATGTAACCAATAATGCTGTAAAGAGGATGTAGGGTGCCAGATGGGTACTGGACTTATTGGGTGGATCACTTCATAGATTGTGTAGATGCCTGACTGCTGCTCTGTGCACCTGAAGCTGAAGTATTGAATGTCAACAATAATTAAATATGTGTGTGTGTGTGTGTGTGTAAATAGTTACAGGATGAAAAGTACATCATAGGGAATATAGTCAATCATATTGTAATGGCTATATACAATGTCAGAGGGATAGCAGACTTCGGGGGGTTATCATTTGGTGAGGGGTATAAATGTTTAATCATTATGTTATTTTGTAAACCCGAAACTAATATAAAAAATAAATAAAACTAAAAGAAAACAAAAACATAGCCTACTGAATGGGAGAAGATATTCGCCAATAATACATCTGGTAAGGGGTTAATATCCACAACTTATAAACACATCATACAACTTAACACCAAGAAAACAAACAATCCCATTAAAAAATGGGCAGAGACCCTGAAGAGACATTTCTCCAAAGAAGACATACAGATGGCCAATAGACATGTGAAAAGATGCTCTACATTAATCATCAAGAAATACAAATCAAAACCACAATGAGATATTACCTCACACCTGTCAGGATGCCCATCATCAGTAAATCAATAAAGAACAAGTGTTGGTGAGGATGTGGAGAAAAAGGAACCCTCACGCACTGTTGGTGGGATTGCAAATTGGTGTAGCCACTATGGAAAACAGTATAGAGGGTCCGCAAAAAAATTAAAAATAAAACTACCTTATGACCTGCAATTCCACCCAGGGTATTTATCCGAAGAAATCCAAAATACTAATTCAAAAAGACATATCCACTCCTATGTTCACTGCAATTCTATTTACTATAGCCATGATATGAAAGCAACCCAAGTGCACATAATTAGACCATTATATAAGGAAGTGGTACGTATATACAATGGTATATTACTCAGTCATAAAAAGAACTAAATCTTACCATTTACGACAACATGGATGGACCTAGAGGATATTATGCTAAGTGAAATAAGTCAGACAGAGAGAGACAAATGCCATGTGATCTCACCTACATGTGGAATCTAAAGAACAAAATAAATGAAGTAACAAAACAGAAGCAGACACATAGATACAAAGAATAAACAGGGTTACCAGAGGGGAGAGGGGTTGGGAGGCTGGGCGAGAAAGGTGAAGGGATTAAGAAATACAAATTGGTAATTACAAAATAGTCCTGTGGATGGGAAGTACAGCATGAGAATATAGTCAATAATGTTGCAACAAGTGTGTATAGTGCCAGGTGGGCACTAGACTAATAAGGAGGGTCATTGCATACATTATATAAACGTCTAAACACTATGCTGTGCACCTGAAACTAATGTAAAACAATATTGAATGTCAATTGTATTGAAAAAATATATAATTAAAAATAGTTTTAAGAATTATACATTTTTCAAAAATAAATTTAAATTATCTTCTACGACATAAATGCAGGCCTCCCATCACTTTCCTGGTGAATGAAGTAGAGGGGAATCAAACAGACAAGGATAAGGTAATACAAATATGCAGAAGAGATTAGGAAATTTGGTTGCTCTTCACAGAAGATGCTGTGTTTTTGACACTCATTTACAATACTGAAAAATGCTTGGTGAAGTCTAGAGAGGCTTCTCCTTGGGCCGAGGCTCCCAATTGCAATGATACTACCAAGCACTCTAAAGTCTTTTGTGAATTCCCAGAGTCCAGGTTTAGTTTGACTGGATAAATCACAATGCTGACCATTTCAGTTTGTGTGACGATAATGTGATGGGATAACTGCCCTAATGGGTGTGTATACAGTGTTGTGGGAGGACTGAGGAGGAAGCACCAACAGGGGCTGTGGGTCAAACTTGCAGTCAAACTTGACAACTTCACACCCATGCATTTTTATGTCCATGCAGGCACACTCGAGTATTTCTGAACTCTCGTAGCTCACCTTTAGGTTGACCTGATGTTCCAACAATTCTTCCAGTTCTTTCTGCTCCTTTAGTAATTGCTTTTGCTTACATGTTAAGTCTTCCCGTAAATTTTTAATTTCTATTTTCTTCTGCATTATTTCCTTACGTAATTCTTCGGTGCTTTCTCTCAATATTCTCATTTTCTTCTCCATTTCCTTTAAAAGTCATGAAAATTATCAGTTTATATAGAGCCTGAAGACAGATGTTTATATATCTGAAAGCAACCCAAGTGCACTTGGGTTGCTTTCAGATATATAAACATCTGTCTACCTAAAAATCAAAGTAAAAATAATTTTACTCACCATTTTAATTATATCTGTTTTGAGCTTCCTGAATGTTTTCTTATCAAGTTAAATACAATGTATAATTTCTGACATTTTCAATAAAGGCATGACAATTGTATTACATATGTTATTTTTTACATTAAATTCATACTCTTATTATTTTTTTTTTACCAGTTTTCTTTTCTATCCTCCTGTATTTTAAATGCTTTCTTTTCTGAGTTAATTGTTTATTCATACCAAAAAGCATTAGTGAAAAATTCCAGCCTATTTTTTAATAGCTTTGTGATTTGACAAAATCAGATGCAATTAACCTTTGAACATCTGGCTTATGGTTAACCTGAGTCACACAGGAGATTAGGGAGTTTGTTTTGGAATACCCAAATATCTTTGCACTCCTCAATCTCCCACTTTCTTATTGATATTACATCTCTCATTTCATATACATTCTCTCCCGAATACCTTTCACAGCAGACTCATGACACATTTTTGTTTCCCATGACTGATTATTTGGGGAGTGTTTGACTTATGGAAGAGAAGCCTTTTTATACTCAGAAAGTCCACACATTACTAATGACTGAGTAGATGGATCCATTTAGTCTGTTTCCCGGCTTTTTGCATACCTCCCTCCTCCACGGCTGCTGTGAGAGGGTAAAATTGGTGATCCTATGATCCTGAACTAAAATTCAAAATGCTTTTTTTCCATAAAAATCTGCGTTGTAAATAGTGGTTAGGTATCCTTATATAACAGTATATATTACATATACTGTATAATAATTATATATGTACACATATTATATGTATATGCATATATACACATACATACATATTTTACTCTATGTTAAACAGATTTTCGTACCTTGGAATTAAAACAGCAACAACACGGTTTTGAAATAAAACCATTTAGAAGGTGGAAGCAATGTAAAGTGTGATGCTCTTTCTATTTACTTTGTATAAGAGATTGCAAAAAATGGACACAAATTCCTTCCATTCCTGTACGTCTTTGTCATTCTTCCCATTAAGAGCTAGGGCCTATTTCTCTACCCCTTGATTTTAGACTTGCCCATGGGACTTGCTTTGACCAATGAAATATTCCAGAAATGATTTAAGCAGAGGCTTGAAAAGTGCTTGCATGTTGGAGTTTGCCCTCTGTTAAGGCTGCTTGTCTCTTCTTAAGGCTGGAAACCCTTCCACCATTATGTGACTAACTAGTGACATGTGACCTTAGACTAACTAGCCAGCCAGCTGGCTGACGTATGAACAAAGCCGTCCTAGACCACTTAGCCCCAACTGAGCCAACTTAGACCAGAATTCAAAACTGTGAACAATAAAAAAATGGTTGTTTTAAGCCGCTAAATTTTGGGGTGGTTTGTTATGCAGGAATAGATAAGTGATACGTCTTCTTTATAAAAATTTCTTGTAATAAGCTGTTGAGGAAACTATGAGGGTAATAGCTATAACAAAATAATATTTTTAAATGCCAACCATAGAATCCTTTTTTTCTTCTGGAAACAAAGTAGATATTGTCCAACTAAACAGTCTAAATTAGGTGCCAAATAGCTAAAATCTATAATAGGCACCACCTATATTTACCCCGGAACTTATACAGATATTCCTTTCAGCATTGTCCATAGTTAAGAGTCTTAGATCTTTCCAATGTTTCAGGGTATGACTGTTGTAACAAATTAATATTTATCAAAAGGGATGTTTGAATCCAGCTGTATTTAACAAACTCTAGACTTTCTAAGACTTACTCCTGGCTTAGGTATCTTCTCAAATTCCTTTATTATGAGGCTTTTTTCTTCCATTAAGCTGCAAAAAAAATTAAATTAAATAAGTTTTGACAAAATAGAAAGGGGTTGCTATTTCTGCAGTGATAACTTTCTCTTTTTCTCTTCTCAAAATGTACTTCCTCTCCTTGTTTGCCAGGCCCAGTGTCCATTCTTTATGATGGCTTCAGTGACTCCCAAGGGCCTGTTTAGGTGCTTCCTCTCCAGTCCTCCCACAACACTGTGTATACACACCCAATAGAGCAGTTATCTCATCACATTACAACTGCCTGAGAGCCCAACCTCCCACCTAGACTGTGGCTCCTTCCCGGCAGACTCTGGGCCTTTTCTTCTTTGTATTATGTGCAGTGAACTACTGTTCGCCTAGCTAATTGCTACAGCTTCCACTGGGTCCATCAAATAAGCAGATCCCACCAGCCAGCAGGTCTGCGAACATGTAACTAAAGAAGCATGCACACCAGGTTTTAATTTTATGAAATTTTATTTGCAGTAATGTAAATTAAGGTTAGTGTAATAAATATGTGCCACGTGGAATTTCATATAGGTTAGTTGTTTGGCCACAGGCTGAAGCTGACCTTTTCAGAGCTTTGAATGCTTAACGCCTTTGCTTTGAGAGCTTGCCTATAATTTGACATTATTTTACTTCCCGGCTATTGACCCTACATATCACCTATGCTGCCACCAGGGGGCGGTACTGTGCTACCTTCTTTGGGTTGTAAAAGCAATTTGAGTGTTCCTGAGTTTCAAAATGGTGACATGAAGTTCTCCCACAAGTCAAGATTTATCATCTTTTCTTTAAATAAATATAAAATGATATTTTCTTTAAACAAACATAAAATGGCCAATTCTTTAGGGCAGTTTTAACTAATTATATTTCTATTATGCCTTTTTTCTCGTTTTTATTAAGAAACACCGATTAACTTTTTTCCTTTAAAAATCTATAATTTTCCATGTATAGAGAAATACAGTTGACCCTTGAGCAGCACAGATTTGCATGGGTCCACTTATATGCAGATTTTTCCCAATGAATACTGTAAATGTATTTTCTCTTCCTAATGATTTTCTTAATAACATTTTTCCCTCTAGCTTACCTTATTGTAAGAATAGAGTATATAAGAGATATATAAATATATCATGCAAAATATGTGTTTATTGACTGATTATGTTATTGGTAAGGCTTTTGGTCAATAGTAGTTAAGTTTTGGGGGAGTCAAAAGTTATATGCAGATTTTTGACTGTGTGGTGGGTTAGTGTCTCAACCCCACCATGTTGTTGAAGGATCAACTGTATATCATTCATAATCCCACCCCAGACCAGTTTATCATTTTTATTTTCCTTTTAACATCTTTAATATTATTTCATATCTTCCCAATAGAATATTTTTCATTGATATATTCATATTATTTTTCTTTTAGTACCCTTTAATAAAATTATATCAAATTTGTATATGTGGTTGAATGTACTTTTACCCAACATGTAGTTAAAATATGTTCCCAATTGCAAAACAGAATAATTGAATAGCTAGTTTCAATAGCTAGTGAATGGATGTACCATAATCAAATAATCCTAAATATTATCTATCTTTTACTGAATCTACTATATGCCAGGTCCATGTATCATTTCTAAACTTCAGAATCTTGCTAAGTAAGTATTGATATCTTCATTGTACAAATGAAAAAATGAGGAGTTAGCATCTTTTCCAAAGTCACACAGTCAATCCTGAACTGACATTCAAACCCAGTCCTCTCTGACTCCAGAGTGCTTTTCAGTATCAAGTGCCTCTGGAACACACCATTCCACTATTTCTTAGAATTTGGATTGCTTTCAGTTTTTCACACTTATAACTAATAATGTAATAAACAACTTTATGCATTGTCTTTTTTTCTCCTTTGGGATTCTCATTTTTGCATGGCATTACAGGAATTAAAAAGCAATTTTGTGCCTTTTGATATATATTAACTCTTAACCTTTTAAACTGACATTAACATTTAAATCTGTCTGACATTTTCAGCTTTCCCAACTAAGGCGTGCTTCAATGTCAAAGCTCCTCAGGATTCATTTCTTTTCTGCAGCAAGAGAATCTTAACTAAAACCATGTCATCAAAGGTTTTTGGTTTTAAGGACTTGTGGGTGAAGAGACAGAGCAGGAAACCGTATATGCTGCCATGTGCAAGAGGCATTATTTGCCATAAGGAGTAGAACCAGCCTGAATAGGTTGAAGTTGCAAGAAGATAGATTTCTGAATCAACACAAGCAATAACCATCTAAGAGTCCGGCAGTCCAAAGCTGGCCTGGCTGCTGTGTGGGGAGGTTGTGAAGCCCTGTGACTGGAGGTGTTTAAACATAGACTGAGTGATCACTCGAAGAAGACCCGGGTGACTCTCACATGCAGTCAGGGCTGAGAACCACTTTTGATATCAACAGTTCTCAAACTCTGACGTGAATCAGGATCACATTGGAAGCTTGTAAAAAATTCAAATGTCATCTTGGGTGGGAAGGCTTAGAAAGAAATTAGTTTTAGGGTTGGAGCTACCATTCAAACAAGTACCTCAGGTGCTTCTCTTTCAGTTATAAGGCCGACACTCAGCAAAACCTGTTCTAAGCTGGTTCGGTTCCTGGTTTTTACAGGTGGGGCAGAACATTTTTTTGTTTTTGGTTTTTAAGTTTGGAAGGTAAAATCTGTTCCAACTGTGAGTTTTTCCTTACTGCTAATCCTTATGACTTACTGGTATGCCCCTCTATCATATTCTAACTTTCTGAAATTCCTGATGCATTACTGAAATAATTCCTGTTCCCTTCTTACTAAATCTGTTTGTTTCTTGGTCCCAATGTTGCTGTCAGTATTGGATTAAGGATGGAAAACAACTACTAAACTCTGGGTGAGCACCAACAGGTAGGCAGAGACCAGCTATGGGAGAGTACACAGTCACTCAGGCCAGGATGACGTTGGGACAGTCCTGCAAATGGGCAGCAGGAGCGTCCCCACTCTCCACATCCCCATCCGTGACAGGCAGTGTTAACAATGGTGTGGGGACAGAGCCAGGAGTGCAGTTTCCAGGCTCTCGGCCTCACATGGAAAGGTGCTGGCTCGGGTAGTAAATGGCCGTCAACTGTGATCGGCTGGCCATCAGCTGTGGCTAGTTGGCCGTCAGCTGTAACCAGTGAGCCATTGGCCACTAATGTAACTGCCGTGGCTACAAGAAGATGGTGGCTGGCAAGAAGATGGTGGCTGGCAAGAGCAGACTGCAGTTAGCACGGCGGATTGCAGCTAGCAAGTGGGGTTGGTTGGTTGCCAGAGAAAAGCAAATGGCGTGTGGATTGCAGATCGTGTGGCTCCTGCTTCCTATGTCTCCAACCCAGTCGACAGCGAGAATATAGTCGTATGACTCTCTTATCTGTGGCTCCGTGGGTGTTCCTTTTTGGCCTCACCATATCCTGCGTTCTTATGTGGGGAGCCGGAGCTGAGGCCCCGCATGACAAATGGCCTTGTCTCCCCAGCTGACCTACATTTGTCAGAGTGCATCAGATTTAGCATGAGAGACACAGTTTATTTGCTGTCCAAACCTTCGGAATTACTAGAAAACAGAAGTCAAAAAAAGATAAACTGAAGGCAAGGTAAATGTTGGAAAGAATGTCGGATAATCTTTTCAGGAAAAGTTTTTAGGTAGACCATGACTTCTACTTTGTTTCAAAAATAAATTCTCAACAGTAGTTATTTAATCACTTTATTATTTATTTATAATGTGTTCATTTAACTTATTTAAGTACATATTCTTTTGTGAACTGCATATTTATCAAAAGATCATCAATAAATATTAATCCCCAAACTGAAACTATGTATTGCAACAGATTTAATTATTAACTGACCACATAATTATTCTTACCATTAGCATTTATTTAAAAATTTATATTTTGTGAAAACATGTGAAAATCAACCAAATTATAGAGTGAAATCCTTTCTCTATAGAGTATTCGAACAATGTATTATTCTTAGTTGTTGCCAATGATTCAGAAGTTATTTGGGCTTCTATTATTTAGACCCTGAATAAAATGAGAGTTTGTTGTGCCGATGTGAAAAATATCATCTGTATATTTGGATGAATAGTCTTCTCTCACTGGCTTAGTTTCTTTATTTTTATGTGGGGATAGAAATATCTGCTTCTTTCCTGGGGAGAGAGTGTTGGGTGAATTTGTTTCTGTACCAGATAATACTAAATATGTTAAGCCAATGAAATATGCAGCCTATTATTCTTTCCTGATATTTCTTTTGGCATCACCATTATTTTTATGAAAATAAGTTTGTTAGCTCTGGAGCGGTTAATATTTGCGAATGGAAGGGAATTTTCTCAAGCTAAAGTATCTTGCATTACAAATCCCAAAAGAAGACACACTACACATTCCTGCAAATGTGCATTTTGAATGTTCTTGTTCCCGATAGGTCACTAGGCACTGTCCCCTCCTTATCCCAAGTAACTCAATGGACAATTTGCCTGTCTATACCCAAAAGGCAAGAGTTCTGGTTGTTGTTTGTTGTTTTTTTCCCCTTGGCAGGAATACTTGGAAATTTGAAACAATTTAAATATCAACTGACTTATGTTCCTCTTACCCTTTCATGGAAATGTCAAGCATTCATATTTTCAATACTAATGAACAACTACCAATTGTTTTAATTTCATCATTTTCTCAACTGAAAGAGTGCTTACAGGGCACAGAAATAGCTAGGCTTTCTTTTTATAGATCTCACCAGTGAGCCTGAAACAAGTTTTGATTGAAGGACAAAAGAGAGCTCAGACTTTTTTCCTCTGAATATAACTCTGAGTAAGCTAGCCTTTCTCAACTTCCAGCTGAAAAAATAGGCCCCAAAGAGAGGATTCCAAACCCAGGACCTGTAAGGTCCCCAGGAAGTCACTCAAGTCATTTGCTTATCTTTCAGCAGGACTGAATTATATTTGCTTGGTCAGAAATCTACCTACTCTTAAAAATAGTCAGAGAAAGTTCTACCACCTTAAATGGTAACAAATTTGAGGAGAGATGGTTTGGCTTTCTCTCCAGTACCCAGGCATAGCACACGCACACCACAGCACAAAACCCGGATAGCAATCGTTTCGAAATTCAATCTAAATAGTGTGATTTGCTGAACAAACTCTTCCACTGACTTGTTACTCACAAGAGAAATATTATAGGAGATTTTGGAAATAACATTTACCCTTCTAGCAATACATTTCTACGTTATTTCACTGAATGACCTCCTCTAGATTTGGATAAGTAAATGTGTCTTTCAAAAGGATGTAATTTTCTTCTTTGATCGTAAGGAATAGTTTAGTGATAGGAGTAGAAGTTTGAATGTGTGGTCCACATCCCCGTATTAGAAGAATAGATATGACCCTCAGCTCAAGTAGGCTTGTTTGGAAAGTGCATGTGGGGCCATGCAGTCACGTAATCTGGTGCTGCAAAAAGGATAAGGGGCCACCGTCAGGCCCATAGAGGGCGAGAGTGTGTGCCAAGCCCTTGTTCTGTGGGGTGTGTTCTCTGGCTGCAGCTCCCAGAGCTCTTGGCTTTCCTGACATCCGGAAAACACAGCAGGGAACTCCTTTTCCTGAGAGTGTCTCCCTGTCACCTGAGCTCTTTTCTAGAAGTTGTGTAATGTTATTGTTCAGGGACTGCCTGTTCTAGGGAATCAAGGAAAGCTCTAGGCTTGTAATCTTAATGTTGCTCATCACATACCCATTGTATCTAAAGTTCCTTCCTAATTTAGTCTAATTTTTCTCATTGTGTTTATGTGGAAGTAGAGTGGCTTGTATCTGTGTTCAGCGTGCTGAGAGAACTGTGTACTTACCTATTCAATCTGTACTGGTTGTGGAACTCTCTTTCCTTCACTGCGTCGTATTCATTTTGATACTTGAGAAGCTGTTCTCTCATTTTAGAGACCTCGGTGGAGAATGCCTCTGGAAAATTATCGGCTTGCTGCAGGTGAAACTGCTGCTGTTGGATTTGCTCAGTGAAACATTTAGCATTCTGGAGCAGCTGGACCTCTGACTCCTGTGTGCTGGGTTTTATGAAAAGAGAGATTCACATAATGAGAAGTGCACACCGCCAATCCCCTTAGTAGCTCTTGTGGGGGTCTAGCGAGGAGGGAAAGAGCATGTCTACACTGTTTCTCGTTCCTTCCATTCCTGGATTGAATTCAATTCAGTGACACTTTTGTGCCAAATATTGTGCTAGGTAGTAAAAGCGAGCGGAGCTCACAATCTAGCAGAGAGAGGCAGACGTAAATAGGTAAGTGAAGTACCAGGTGACAAGTGCTTCCACTAGTGTCTAGGTCAAAATGGTGGGAGATAACAGAGAAAGGATTAAGTTAGATGGGACTGTGATATTTGCACTTGACTTTGAAGAACAATCATGACTTCCAGGGGTGGGAGCAACAATAAGGAGAAGGGTCCTCCCTTCCGCTGCCCCAGCAAGCTGGCTTTCTGATTCTTGAATTCTTCTGACCTGATTGTGGGAAAAATCTTTTCCTCCTTAGTACTAAGAGAATACAGACAGTTTTCTAATGACACTTTGCTAGGAAACTAGGAAGAAAAATTCCCCTATAAAATGATGGACATAAATTAATTTACAGGTTTCTGATCTTAAATTTAATGCCTGACTAGAGCTGGACTTCACTGTCACAGTAGAGGGGACTCCTACAACCCCAGTAGTATTTATTGTGTGGTCTTGGCCCTATCCAGGGAGAAGGGTTAACCATCTGGCTAGAAGCAGATTTGAATGGACATAGAAATTAGACTTGATGGAATCTCCAGGATCTTCTAGAACTCACTCATCTACGCTGCCGGCCAGCATCAGCTCCAGCCTTACCAGCAGATATGATTCATCTTTAGAAACCCAACTGCCTCACATTAGCTCGTTTTCCTATTCAGAAGTAGGACCCTGGCCATTTCCTGTTTTAAAGCCACCATTCTCTTTCGGGCGTGCTCCCCACCACTTTTCCTCACCAGGAGAAATCTTCAGGTTTCAGCTCATTTGCAGAGATGCCTAATGACTTGATCAAACCTGTCTCAACTGAAGCTACCAGCTCCACCCATTTTCCCAGGCTTTAATATGTCATTTGCTCAATAGCATCCAGAGGAACATTTATTGGGACATAATATATTCCAGGCACTATGTTAGGTACCAAATAGCAACAACAACAGCTATAATGATAACACATGTAATTTCCATTAATGAAAGATGGAATTATTTCTTATAATTTCCTTATATGCTAATATATACTTTGTAAATCCAAAGTTATCCCATCTTCTTAACATGAATCTTCAACTATGGAATAGTAAGGTATTGTCGAGGGCCACAGCACCTGTTTCCCCCCAGAAAAGAGGTGGACAAAGTGGTTGGGGTTCCAGCCAGAACCAATTGTAATTTACGTACATATAGTGTCAGCAGTAGAAAATTTAACTACTCTTACAATAGTTTTCATGGAAAACTCATCCAGTTTCAGTTCAGCATTTCCAGCCTATATCTACCCTGCTACAGCCAGAGTAAAGAATCTACTTCATTGTGCCTTTCCCAACCATCAGGCAGTGGGAGCGGGTGTTTGTAATGACAAAAGAGGGAACTAAGGACTTAAGAGGAGGTAAAATGTGGGTAGCAGAAAGAGAGTAATAGTTTTGCAACAGAGCAGGGAAGTAGGAAGAAGTAACACCATAGCCTTGGTCCTATATTGCTGTCACTGGGGCCTCAGGAACTGAGCCATAGGTCAGGCAAGGAGGAAGCCACACCGGCACGCCACAAGGGCTCTAGATGAGAGCAATCCAGAGGGCGAGAAATGTTGCAGTGTTCCTTGTATCTGCAAAGAGGTTCGGAGGGATGCCCTGAGAACTGCATGGGCTTTTCTCCAGTTAAGCAGTATGAAGTTTGCTGAAAAAGATTACTCCACACTTTCCATCTGAATCTTCTAAGTTCCTGAGTCTTGAGAACCATGTGCACGCAGCAGCAGGCAGGACCACTTGTGGAAAATGGAGTCTCCATTAAGGATGAAGGTTAGGACTGAGCTGGGGGCTGAGGAGGAGGAGGAGCCAAAGCTGAAGGCTCTGGAGGGTGAGGAACCTCGGTGGAGCTGAGTTAGTAGGGGGTGGGGAGAGTGAAGAGTGCAAGGAATGCAGTTCTGCTCTTCTCCTCATTCACACTTGTTCCCATCCCCAAAGTAGCCAAATGACTGCAAGGAAAGAAATAGGGGTAATGGTTGGAGACTGGGAGAGAGGATGGCTATGGAATGGCAGGATGGAGTTTCTGTCCATTGTTGTCTCTTCTTGGTTTTGGATGAAGACAACATGCAAGGCTATGATGCAGGAGGTGGGGGAAAGGAAGAGAGAAGGGTGGGTGCACTAAGGAGTAGCAGCAGAAAAGGATTTCTCCTTTCTTCACGCTCCTTCCTTCTTGATTCCCAATGGCTGATAGTGGGGACTCAGGAAACCTTGTTGAATTATTCTGTGGAAGCCTGTTCTGACCTGCTGCTGCGTGGGACTGGGCTAAGGTGAGTGGCCTGGCGTAGGAGGAAGAGGTGAGACATTGAGACGGAAATCAAATGCAGGCTGCGGTTGTTGTAGAAACTGGACCTCTGAGTGGTGGGGTGAAGAGAGGTGGGGAGGAGAGAATCCTACTGGCATGTCCTGTAGCAGGTAGTGTCAGCAACCCACCAAAATCCCCTGGCCCACTCTCATACATACCAATAGCACCTGTGTGCGTCTGCCTGAGAGCTTTGGCCATAGGAGCTCACTTGGCTTTTCAAAGGGCAAGCTAGACATCCGGGGAGCTCCTCTCTCTAGGAGCAAACCTTAATCAATGAGGGATGGACAGATACCCCAGTTTCCTTACCCTTCAGCGGGAGCGTTCTGAGGTATGGTCTATACAGTCACACAGAGAGTCCTCAGTGAGACTAAGCCCCAGTTGCCCAGCGTTAACCTGAAGACCAACACATCACCAGATGGATTCCTCCCTTCTCTGTCTCACTTCCCCACTCTCTCACGATAATCTCTGGTATCACTTCTCAAATTACTTGACCTCAAATCCTTGCCTCAGGGTCTGCTTTTGGGGGGAATGCAAAATAAAACAGGTCCAATCACAGCAAGAAATATACATATGATCAAAGATGTCACCACATGGGTAAATGGCATACCTCTTAACAGTATCATGCAGCAAGGTGTACTTGGCTTTTAACTCTGCCATTCTGGTTCCAGGAAGTTTTCCCACAGCGTGTAACTGGCAAAGAGAACACAAGGTCACCTTCTTTGTGCTTTCAGCAGAGGTAACATGGATATATAGATGGATAGCTTTCAGTTGGACATTAGAAAGGATACATATGAGGCAATACGGTATGTTAGAAAGATGCTGAGTGTTTGGAAAAAACAGCTCAAGTTTTATTCTGTCTCCAGGAGGCTCTGTGCTCCTGGGAAGTCCTTTACCTCTCTAGATGAAGACTGATTTCTCCATCTCTAAATTGAGAGAACAAATTGAGTTAGAATCCTCCCATTCTAAAAAACATATTTCTAGGTTTCGCAAACAACCTGAATAGTGTACATTACTAGGATGACTATTTGTATGTTGAGAGAACTAATAATTATTGGGTCTCTATTATGAACAAGTGTTGTGTAACAGCTATTTCATTCTCAAAAATGTTTTGCGAAGTAGGTATTATCTCCATTAAACTAAAGTTTAGAAAAGTTAAGTAGATTGTTCCAAGTTACAGAGCTATTTAAAGGCAGTCAGGATGGGAACCTAAGTGGTCCAGCTCCAAAAATCGATGCTCACTCTCCTGTATTACGAAACCTCTGCCTCTGCTGTCAATGAAGCATGAACATTTATCTGGTACATAGAGCAATATTATTTATTTCTTTTTCATTTCCGGTAAAAGAACTTTTGATTTACTCTCTGAGTTAGTTGATAAGTAGTTAATCATAACACAACATTAAACACTAAGGTTTCCCCATAATGCAATGGGCATTTGTATTAGGTTTGACTTTAACTGAACTGTTAGTGACATAGTATTGAAACATAGAACTAAAGAAAAGATTTGTTTTTCCATGCCCTGTTGTCCTTACTTCCAAAATATTGGTCGAATCTATCTACTCTGCTCTCCCTTCCCTGATCCCACATATCTAAGTCCCATGTCTGTCAGGTACATTACTACAAACCTCCATTTCCTCCCCTCTCTACCAGTTTCCACTCAGTGCCCCCATCTATGTACTTCCCACGGAGATCTTTTTAAAAATCAAACAAGGTCTTGTTATGCTGGGTGTTTAAAACTATTCAAGTGGAATAGAATTTAAGATCCTTGAAATGACCCTTAAGGTCCTGTATGACCCAGCCTCAACACCTGCCTCAAGCTCACGGTGCTCCAGCTGTCCTGGCTGCATTTGATTTCCATAAAAGTATGAATCTCTTTCCTTCCCCAGGGCCTCTGCATCAGCCATTCCTCACTTTACCCCACTTCACTCCAACTCTTTCTTCATACCTCAGTTTAGATATCAATCCATGAGAAGGCCTTCTCTGACTTCTAAATCTAAGATAGATATCCACATACATCACCAACACCCGAAGAGCTGTTTTCCATAATATCCTACAATCTGCAGTAATAAGTTTATATGATGTAAAAAAAATGTTACACCCCAACCAATAAATAAACAGCATGAGGAAAGGGCCCAGATTACCTTGCTCTTCACTCTCTCCTCAGTCAGTGGGTCCTCAAGCACAGGGTAGGTGCTTGGCAAATATTTGCTAAGGAAAATGAATGAATGTAACTGATAAAGTGCAAAGGTCTGAGTCTACACGGTGGGGTTCCATTGCCTCTCTACTCAAATCAGGGTAGAATAACATTGGTAAATGCCCTATGGAACCATCTCTTGTTTGTGAAAGTGTTTGGGATCTTTCACGAGGGCCCTACAAGCTGATACTAGGCCTGAGTTCCAATCCCCACAACGCTTATTTTTAACAAGTCGCTGAAATATGGTGAACATGATTCTTAAAACCTTTGAGGAGCTTCTACTTCTCACTATAAGAAATATCTTAAAATGTATTCATATGACACCTTAAATATAATTTTTATGTAACTTTTTTAAGTGTTGAGTTGCTGTTGGTAGGTTAACCTAATGTTATATTTTATATATTTGACCAAACACACTTTGGTGCTGCTGTTTTCTTTCAGTATTTTTGAGCCAACATATAATGTGTTTCAGGTCTCAGATATTTTCACTGGTTCCTGAAAAGGGGGTAGGCAACAGACACTGTGGCTTTAAAGCCTAATAGATTAAAAAAAAAAAAAAAGATTTGCATATGGGCACTCTTAAAGGAGAAAAGTTACTGGGAAATGTTATGAGAAGGTAGGTGTAAGAGTATATTTGTGTATGTATGTGTGTAGTTTGAAGGCCATCTGAGGGCCAGACTTCTAACCAGCCAACAAACTAGCTACTGGAGGTAAACCATTGGGCGAGGTAACCATGGACTCTATTTTTAAAAACACATATCATATTTAGTTTTGTTTCTAAGCTGAAAAGATCATTATCTCCCAACGACTGCCCTGCATGATGGAAACGGAAGTAAATGTGACCTAGGCCCTAGCCGAAAGTAGCTCACAGATCGAGGAGATACACACAAAAGAAATTACAGAGGGTCTAAACTCTACTTGGTAGTCTTATTGTTAGTAAATGACTATATTTGGCATTTTGTAATTTTCTTATACTGTAAGTTAAAGCAAATAAGTAAAATTATAAATTACAGATCACTTCCAGGGGGTGGAACTTCTCGAATGGTGGTGTAAAGAGCTTGATGAATTCCTCTTCCTCAAAGAAACATTGATTAAACTGGTCAAAATTATGTAAGACAACCATTTAAAGTCTCTGGAAACTGACCTAAGTATGTGCAAGAAATCGAGCAGCATTTGTTCAACAAAATCTAATGAAACTCAGTAAGAACAGTGGAAGGTTGTGGCAGTTGAAACTGAGTTGTATCCATCACTCCTAGCTCCATGTTGTGGAAGAACCCATCCCTGCCACCTTCCTGTTGCTGAGGATCTATTCAGGTGGGCAGGGCAGCCCCAGAAAACTGCTGCACTCATCCTCCAGCTTCCCAGCCCTGTTTGTGAAAGAGCTTCACTGGGTGGGAAACTGCCACTGTTCAGGGGTGGCCATCCCCACAGCCCAAGCTCCTGCTTTATAGGGAGATTCTGGGTAGGGCAACCAAAGACAATCAGAGTACCCCATCCCCCCAACTCCTGCTGGTCAAGGTGGGGCTCAGTAAGGAGGGGGAAGACTTGCAGCTCTGCAGCCCTGCCTGACAGTTGCTCACTTGAGGAACAAAGAGTAGACTATCCATGCCCCAGAGCATTGTCAAAAACAATAGATATCACGAGGGTTAATATTTAGTAAGTGGAGGCTGACCGCTTAGTGATACAAATAGAGGCAGACGAGCAGAAGTTTAACAGAAAAATTGAGGTCCAAGACAGCCAGAGGGTCTTGCTAAAATCACACTTGATTCTGGAGGTCCAGAAGGCTGTGGAAAAGCCCAAGGCTTTGACCACGCAGGAGTGACCAGATAATGGTACTTCTGAGCTATCAGTCCCTGAGCTAAAGGCTGAGCAGGTAGGTAAAGTCCCTAAACTCTAAAGGTGGACCCCAAGCTACATACAGACTCAACAGAAAAGGATGAAAATGTTACTGCCTCAAGCTTAATTAAACAATCTCTAACCAATCAGTGGCTAACCACTAAGCTATGTTGACACAGGCAATCTCCAAGAAACCAAGATTAAAAATAAAAACGGAAGGATATATATGCAAACACGTCAGAGGCTGAACACTGGGGGAAACACACTTCACAGAATTAGTGCAGCCAAGTTACAAAACAAATAAACATATGAACCACCATGACAAAACAAACAGCAACAACAAAAAGCCTGGGGAGGATCGGAATCCAGAGTTGCTACGATAAATTATCTAAAATGTCCATTTTTCAACAAAAAAATTATGAGACATGGGAAGGAACAGGGGCAAAGGCAGAAACTACTTTAGAGGTGCAGATCTTGGACCTAAAAAACACTTCACGTAACTATGATAAACATGTCAAAGCACGAACGGAAACCATATTTAAGCAATTAAAAACGAGTATGATGATAATTCATCAAATAGAGAATATCAATAAGGTACTGATCTGGAAGGATAAAAACTAAGATGTTAAAATGATATTCTTTGGGTAATAAGAATGTGTGGCTTTCATATGTTTACTTTTGCTTATCTGTATTTTCTAGTTTTCTCCAATGCATATTTACTGCTTTTAGTAGACTGCTTTTAGCACTGTTTTAGAAGACTATTAAAATATGCTTGAAAACTACTGGGCTTGAAAACAATAGGGATTTACAGTGATCAGGATCACTGTGATCAGATCCTATTGGCAGATACAGACAGATTCTCGCTCAGACTTCATGAAAACTCAGCTGAAATTTCCCTAATTTGAGTATCACCAAAACAGCAGTAGTTTAAAGCTTGTTGGCAGGTGGGCTAAGGATGCAGGTTGGCGTGTTTTTACGACCACAGGAAAAGCAGGAAGGCTGGAGAAGTTTCCTTTCCTATTCACTGCTTTTGTCACCACTCTCCCTACTGCCTTTGGCGCCAACGAAGCTGTGAAGAAAGCCTGACAGGGCAAAACAATCTCATATGTCTTTGTAGTGTCTACATAAATTGGAAAGGTTAAGTCATAGATGTTCAGAAAGAGGAGTGATAAGCTATCTTTTATTGGTCTCCTCTACTAGAAAAAAAATATATTTTCTTCTTTATTAAAGTTTATTGGGGTGACAATTGTTAGTAAAGCTACATAGGTTTCAGGTGTACAATTCTGTAATAAAAAAAAAATCTCTTTTAAAAAGAAAAAGACCAAACTGTGAAAGATGGAATGTATCCTCTTTAAAAATAAAAATCATAATCTGGACGTTCATATTCATCAAAATTTGACATTTCTATGAAATGTGAACTGTGTCTTTTTAAGCAGGTCAAGCTCTGGTTGGAAACTTCAGACTCAATTCTAGTAGATGAAATGCTTCACTCATAAACATAAACGTGGAAAAAAGTAGCTGTATTTTCACACTGCATAATACAAATGGGTACCGAGTATGTCATGTTTTAAAAATGCAGCATCTAAGAAATAGAGTATAAGGACCAATCTTAAATTGTCAAAGAGTATATACAGTGGAAGGACAGACATAATGTCATAAGTTCATAACATATGATTTCACAATAGATACTTTTGTTACTGAATTGCCCTGTTGGTACTTGAAACTGGAAGGAAACATTTACTCTAGAGCTGAAAGTTTAACAAGAATACATGATTCATAGATGGCATCTAATAAGACGGAAAATATTCCAAAAATTGAAATTCTAGGACATTCCAAGAAAAGTAATAGCTCAGTAAGAGCTTTTCCCAAGTGAAAGGAGTCAGCATGAGGAACCGATTAGGTGTTCGTGTGAGTGTCTTCAGGGCAACCAAGGTGGCCATGAGCATTAACCTTCTCTTTTCTTGTTGCCTCTCTGACATTACGTACTGGTTTGGTCACATCTCAAGAAATAGCTGCCATGCCTTGCGAGGTAGCATAAACTTGAAAGCATAAATCATTACTATTCCCATCTCTGTCTCACCCTCTCCCTGTCACTGCTGGAAATAAACATTAGCCATTTGGAGTAGTTTCCAAATGCGACTGAACTCTGGTTCATTACTCCTTTTTCCTTTAGTTGTTATATCAAGCTTTAGGTTTCCTATACACCTCATTCAGCAAACAAATTTAGGCCACCTAAACTCATCCCCCACATCAACGGATCCATTTATCTACGCCACACCCACCCGTAACTTCTTTCCCCAAGTCTCAAAACTGAAGTCTTCCTTCCTCCTGGTTAAGACCAACTCATCTATCCGTGCACTCAGATATTTATTCTTCTACCTCTCCCTAGGCATTAAATCATTAGTTACACCTTCTCTCGTTTATGATCTCTATTTCTCCCTCTTTGCTGGCTCAGTGTATAGTAGTCAAGTACATCACAAGTGGATTCGGTTTGAATTCCAACTCTGCTGCTTTTTAACTATGTAACTTGGAGTAATATTGAATCAGTTTCTTCAGTTGTAAAAGAGACAAAAATAGCCCTCATTTCCTAAGACTATACTGAAGACTAAATGACTCAATATATGTGAGGTATGTAGTATAGTATCTAGTACAAATAAGGGCTTAATCAATGTCATTTATTATTATCATTAACGTTATCCTCAACCTACAAATTTGCTCATTTTTCTCATTAAAAAGCAAAAAATAATCCACCTTGGAGGCTATGCTCCCATCTAGTAGTCACCCCTTTCTCTCCTTCACTTTCAATTTTTTCTCAAAAGGAGTAGTCCTTAGAGAGTCCCCTTCAGGGATAGTATAGATGCCTGACCCCTGCAATGTACACCTGAAGCTGAAGCTGAATAATATTGAATGTCAACTATAATTTAATATATATGTAGTCACAGGATGTGGAGTACAGCATACGGAATAGGCTCAATGAAATTGTAACAGCTATATACTCTGTTTCTCTGAAAATAAGACCTAGCTGGATGATTAGCTCTAATGTATCTTTTGGAGCAACAATTAATACAACACCCGATATTATATTATGTTATGTTATGTTACGTTACGTTACGCTACATTACATTATATTATATTATGACCTGGTCTATATTGTAGTTAAATAAGACCAGGTCTTATATTAATTTTTGCTCCAAAAGATGCAATAGAGTTGATTGTCCGGCTAGGTCTTATTTTCGGGGAAACATGGTACGATGTCAGAGGGGTAGTAGATTGGGGGAGGGGGATTATTACTTTATGAGGGGTGTAAATGTCTAACTATTACATTGTTTTGTACACCGGAAACTAATACAACATTTTTAAAAATAAAGTAAAAAAAAGAGTAGTCCCTGCTCTTTATCTCCATTCCCTTATCTCCGGTCACTCACCTGTCCATAGTGAAACTGACCAGAGACTTCCTCATATGGGAATGGAGAAAGTAAGCATGCTGAAGAAAATGGAATAATCTAAATATCAAACTTTCAGGGGGTTGGGGGGTGGGAGATGAGGATAAGGGGGATCAAATATATGGTGATAGAAGGAGAACTGACTCTGGTTGGTGAACACACAATGGGATTTATAGATGATGTAATACAGAATTGTACACCTGAAATTATGTAATTTCATTAACAATTGTCACCCCAATAAATTAAAAAATAAATAAATAAATAAATTTTAAAAACAAAAAAAATAAAAAAAATAAAAAGTTTTTTCACAGCAAAGGAAACCATCAATAAAACAAAAAGGGATCCTACTGAATGGGAAAAGATATTTGCCAATGATATATCTGATAAGGGATTAATATCACAAATCTATAAAAAACTTACTCAACTCCAAAAAAACAAACAACCCAATTTAAAAATGGACAGAGGACTTGAGGAGACATTTTTCTAAAAAGAACATACAGAAGGCAAGAAGACATATGAAGAAATGCTCAACCTCACTAACCATCAGAGAAATGCAAATAAAAACCACAATGAGATACCACCTCACCCCAGTCAAAATGGCTATCATCAATAAATCAACAAACAACAAATGCTGGCGCGGATGTGGAGAAAAGGGAACGCTAGTGCACTGTTGGTGGGATTGCAGATTAGTGCAGCCACTATGGAAAACAGTATGGAGGCATCTCAGGAATCTGAAAATGGAACTACCCTATGATCCAGTAATTTCACTCCTAGGCATCTACCCGGAGAAATCCAAAACTCCAATTCAAAAATCTGTATGCACTCCTATGTTTATTGCAGCACTTTACACAATAGCCAAGATATGGAAACAACCGAAATGCCCATCGGTAGATGACTGGATTAAGAAGCTGTGGTACATGTATACAATGGAGTATTACGCAGCCTTAAAGAAGAAAGAAATCTTATCATTTGCAACAACATGGATGGATCTAGAGAACATTATGTTAAGTGAAATAAGTCAGAAAGAGAAAGACAAGTACCATATGATCTCACTTATATGCAGAATCTAAAGAAAAGAATAAGGGGGTGGGATAAGGGGAAAGGTGAAGGGATTAGGAAGCAGCTGGTAACCACAAGATGGCCTCAGGGTTTTTGAAAATTAATTTGGGGAACTTATTCAATAATGTTGTAAAGATTTTGTTGGGTATCCGATGGACATGTGTCCCATTTGGGAGACCACCTCAGGGACACTGTGGATGCCTGATCATGGCACTGTACACCAGAAGTTAAACAATGATGAATGCCAACTATAATTTTATATATATAATGTGATGGCTCGGTGTGAGGTCGGAGGGATAGTGGATGGGGGGAGGGGGGTTCACAGTGTGAGGGATATAAATGATGAATGTCTAAGTATTACTTTGTCTTGTACACCTGAAACTAATAAATTAAAATAAAGTTAAAATAAAATAAAATAAAATTATCTCCCATCCCCGCCCCCCTCACCTACTTCTAAAGATCCTGGGAAGAGATGGTCACAGGTTGGAGTGGGTGGAATCCTGGATGGCAGGAAATGAGCCAGATACCTCTTCAAGAACTTCAAAGGGTGACCCTTAACTGAACCAAAGCCATGAGGGGCAGTCACATAAGGGTCAGGACATCATCAGAGTCAGGAAATAGAGCCAGGTTAAAAACAGTGAATGACTACACTCATGAAATAGGAACCAGAGGAATAGGGGTGAGGGCAAGACTGGTAATGGTCCCAGAAAGAACTGCATTGCCTGCTGACTCTGCCCAATCAGCTTTCAGTGCTTCCCATACAGAAGTCCCACTCTAGTGCACCTCTATAGGCCTTGAGTGGGTTTAGGAGGTAAAACACTGAAGTGGAGCCGGGCCCTTAGAGACCAGAGCATCTCTTGCACAAGGGTTACAAATGTATGAAGATGTCTGCAGCTGGTCAACTGTTTATCTCACTTTGTAGATCAGACCAAAGCCCCTGCCTTGAGCCTGTCCTAAGGGCCTGTTCTGTAAATGTGGCTGAGCCCAGACAGTTGTGGGCTAGATCCCTGGGACTGGCTGCTTTCTATGCTGTTGAGTAGGTGTGGGTGCCCACCTTTCAGGTCGCCTCTTATGTGCTGAGAGTACCACCCTTCCGAGCAGGCTGTCAGCCAGTGTCCCCCAGCTCTAGGCTGTGAGGTTTCAGGAAAGGGACATAGCCACTCCCCACAACAAAGGAACTTGGGACCCGTGGTGCCCACCTTCCTGTTTTGAAGATGCTTCTGCCCATAGTACTACGCGAATCCCCAGCATTCATAAATAACCATCTATTTAGCGCCGAGGCATCCAGGAAGCAAGGGTCCCAGCAGTGTGTGTGCTGCGGCAGTGCCTTCCACTTCCCCCTTTAGCAGGCAGATTGTGATGGACAATGAAGCCTTTCACTGCTAATCACAGAAGTGTTCTTGGAAAAAGAACAAAACCCCCAGATTGCAGCTTCAACTTCCGCATTGACACCATAAAACGGAAACTTAGGAGCAGAATATGGGGATGTTTCACTCTTGCTAATTCACGGGTAAAGGAGTTTTAAATCCTGGCATATTTAGACAGCCGTTTAATTTTTGTTAAGGTTATTCTGAAGTAGTTATTCCTTTAATTCTATTATACATGGAATTGCTTTCACAATTTCATTTCTTGGATTGTTTATTGCTAGTGTGTAGAAGGCCTTCAATTTTGTTAACTAAACTTATTAACCATGAAAATAGAGGTTAGTCCTCATAATCCTGGTGCAAACATTTCTACAAATGTTTCAGTTCGGGCAGAATATCTTTGACTTTTTTGTTCATGTGACGTATCTTGAGGATCTAAAACATTTAAACCTAAGTTAGATCCTCAGAATCTTCTAGTTTATGTACTAATATGACCCAATTAGTCATCTTGGAAATTTTTTGAAATATTGTAATGAATGGTAACAGATGGATAGCTATTATTCATGGCGATTAAATAACAGATTATCCTGGAATTTCCTCAGAAAAGGGTAGAATATTCAGAAATTAACAACTTTCCAAGAAATCTGGTTTTGATAATATTTGGAGACATAATTCTTTAGCATGTCTTAATTTTGGAAAAAGAGAAAAATCACATAATATCACCAAGTATGATTTTAACTTTTTCATTTGATACCAAAGCAAGGTAAAAAAAAAAAGAAAAAAAAACACGTTTAAAAAGTAAATTCTAATAAACATTTCACCAAACACAGCTGTTTCTAGTTTACTAAGTCGACTATTACAAAATATTTTAATGTGCTTTCTGGCAAACATAAATAGCCTCATTTCATGGAAATGCCACATTCCCGGTTATTCCTGATAGGTTGTAAAAGTTGAGAGATATGCAACTATTTCTATGGATTTCTATACCAGAAAAAGAAGGTAAGATAGTACCTAAATCTCTTAAAATACGTAAAATAGATCTTAATCCATGTCATAACAGCATATTTCATGGTAGAGATAGCAAATTAGCAGCCAATAGCATAAATATACTCTGCAGATATTTTTAGTATGCACAATTCTTTTAAAAATTAGAAAATTCATTGGCAACATTTAAGAATTGGTAAGTTTTGCCATAAAAATCTGAATTTTCATACTCTCTTGAAGAATTACTAGATTTGATGATACTGGATTCATATTCTAACTTTATAACAATCACCTGGCCTTTAGCAGAGACTGCCAGAGGAACTAAAAGAGGCTGTCCCTTTAAAAGGAGCAGTCTGCCCCGTCCACAGTGTGAGCAAAATGTACTAACACCTCAGCTGTTTCACTAATTTATGTCAGTTCTATGGATCTTGGAGGCATTTGAGCCTGGGACACTGCTTTATTCTTATTTATGATATAAATATAAATATATGTATTTAAAGGTTGAGAGAATGGTTCCATTTATAAGATTCTTGCACAAACTTTCTGGAACGTCGTATTCCTCAGGGTTGTGTCTGCCTGTCTCACCTATCTCTGTACCTACCTTAGCATGCATGAGTGTATTCCTGCACCATCTGAGGTTTAGAACTTAATACTTTAAAGTTTCTGAGATTTTCTTCCTGTTTTTCCATTTTAGCTTCTGATAATTTTATGAAAAGATTAAATAAACATGAGTCTAATATTTTTGACAAACTGAAATATTTAAAAATTATTTGAATTGAAATATTTTCTTACTTGAATATTGAAGTGATTTTTAATTCAATAAAACATACACCGTGGAACAAAATAGAAGCTGAAAGGATTATGAAGACACTGTGAAAAAAATGTGTCAGTCAGCTAAATTTTGTTGGGGCTTGAAAACAGGAAGCATTCAGTTAACATAAAGAACTTTTTCTTATCTATGAACATTATCCTTGCAGCGAATGTTCCCTTTGGCTCTGTACTTTATGACTTTGACAACAAAGCAAATTGTAATTTGTAAGGGAAGTAAAGATAAATTCTGAACTTACCCCAGCAGTTATCATTTTAGTAGAGGTTTGAGCTAAACAGGAAGTGAGCATCCAGTAATACAGTCAAATGAGAAAATTATTTCCAGGCAAGTCAATCACTACCAGCACACTAGGGATTTTAAAAGGGGCGTTATCGAGACAAAAATAACTTATTCAGAAAAGGCATAATTTATGACTTCTGGTAAAATGGAAGACAGGAAGTTTTGTTAAAGTAGGGAACATGTCCATCTTTCCCTTCACTATATCACCAAGGTCTAGACCATGTGCAACTCACAAACTCTTGTTGAGTATGTGAAAAAAAGAGTACACACAAATGTTTAGCAAATAGAAGTCATTCGATAAAATTTACTACGTAGATGAGTAATTCGTGGAATGAATTTATTCAATAAATATCTATCAAATGAATGAATACACAAAAGGTACAAATAAAATTATTTTATCTTATTGAAATGAATGCTTAACATTTAGTTATTTATTGAGAGGTTGTCATGTATTGTTAGGTGCTCTATATGTTATCTCATTTATTCCTCACAATAACCCTATGAAATAAGCATTACAACCAAAATGTTAAAAGAAAACAAAACTCAAAATGGTTGAGCAACTTGAGCAAGGACACAAAGCTGGTGAGACCTTTGTAGGGATTTGACCACAATCCTATTCTGTTATTCATTTTTAAATAAATTAGAGAAACTCAGACATGGGTAGCATAATCTTGTTGATGGTATGGCGGCAGTGTGAAACACATTTGGAGAACTTTAGTAACACAGGTTGGCAGACATAAAAGACCATGTAGGATGTATAATATTCACAGAAGGACACTATGTCAAATTGATGCTGTGAGGAATGGAGGGGAAGAATATATAGTTGCTCATTTTGATATCACTTAGAGTATGAAACCAAAGACAATAGTAAACATTAATTATAAAAAAGAATGGAAAGAGTATTATAGAATGGTATAAATATAAAGGTAATCACTAGAACAAAAGCACAAATCTTCCTAAATTCCAGGAGCTACACTATGAATAAAGAAAGACACATAAATATAAAAGAAGGATAAACATTAAAATAGAGTTATACTATAGGAAGAGGGAGGGTATCGAGTGCAGGGATAGGGATAGAAGCTAGAATTCTTTGTACTTTGTTTAGCAGATATGATCTAGAACAGTATAATACCTTTATTATCAAATTAAATTAAACTTAAAAGCAATGGCTAAAAATTGAAAATAAATTAATTGACCATAAGTAGGCATCAAGCTGGTGCATAACTGCACAGAGACGAACCATTCCAATTTGACTATAAACCCTAAGTAGGTTAGACCCTAAGGACAAAAGACCAGCAACTGTTTCTTGTCACATTGTTGGTGGTAGTGTCATTCTGAAACCATTCTGTGTGTATTGTGGGATAAAGTAAACAAGTAATTATATCAGTGCATTGAAAACCAAAATTTTGGTGGAGAAAAGAGGTGTCTATAAGATTGATGAGGTTAAGTAAATTCCTTGTCTTACTAACTTTGAATTGGAAATATCATATTGTATTTTACATACATATACACACACATATATACATATATATAATATATATATATTCTGTCCATTAAAAAGATATAAAAACAAAGATCAATCTAGTAGCAATGAGCACCTCCAGTCCCCATATTCTAATCTCCAAATTAGCCTTATTCCCAGTAAACGAAATAAGGCTCCTTGGAGAAATGGCTGATTCCAGATTTGTATCATGAAAAGAACAAAATAAGCCCTGAACACCTGTCACACCAGAAAGCAAAAACGTTATCAAAGGCTATTAGAGTTTTGTCAAAGGGATTCAAAATTATGTCAAAAGACTCCCGCTGGCCAAAAATGGGTCAGGTTGATTGTCAATAAGGATAGTAACTACAAAGAACAGGAATGAATATGTTTAAGTAAGTTCATGAAAAAAGAAATAAACCTTGCACCTTTGGAAGACACTAGAGAATCAATTAAGCATTTTGAAAACTGGAAAACCAAGGGAAGAAATCAATTATTTATCATGCCTTTCCTGCATGAACTCTACCTCAGGGTAACCAAATAGTTGATGAGAGGAAGTTACTCTTTTCAGAAGGACGCTAATTAATAACTGAAGAAGAAATGATAGTAGTACAAAATTGTCCTTTTGCAATCCCTAATGAACAAATGGATCCAGACAAGGATTATCAACCAAAAGGGAGAAAACAAGCATGATGTGACTCCTGATGAAAGTATATGGCACCATTTAGAAGGCAGTCTTGCCTGCCCCTCCCCACCAAATTTAAATGTGACTCAGATAAAGCTGCCATAAAAGCAAAGGAAATACAGGGAAGAGAGCACATGTTGAACAAAATGATGGGATGTAGTAAGTAAAATCCAGACTTGTGAGAACTTTTATAGGACAAATGACCTAGTTTCTTAAACAAAACATCGCCAGAAAAAATTGATAGGAGGAACATAAAGAATAAACACTCAGCTGCAATGATTGGATCTTACATGATGGACCTTATCTGGATTCCAGTGCAAGCCAACAAACTGTAAGAAAACAAAAACAAAAAACTCAACAACAACAAAAACTGTATAGGGCAATTTAGGAAGTATGAACACTGACTGGATATCTGATGATGTTAAGGAATTTTTGTTAGCTGGGGGAGTATGGTAATGACATTATAGCTACAATTTAAAAGGGAGTTCTTATCTTTTAGAGATATGCACTGAAATACTTATAAACAAAATACTTTGATATTAGGGATTTGCTTGACAATAATCTGGAGTTTGGTAGTGTAGGAAATGAGTGGTGATGAATCAAGACTAGTCATAAATTGATCATTGCTGAAGTTAGGTTATGGATACTTGGGGGTTCATTCCTTACTTCTGCATAGGCTTGAAATTTTTCATTAAAAGGTTATATGTTTCTTGATAACCAAAAGTATCAGAATTTAGATATCCAAGTGAGTGTTGACCTAAAACGTTTTAAAGGCTATCAACTTATTCCAATAATATTATATTGCTTCTCTCTATATATACTTGTATATCATAATTATCAATATTATAATATACTTAACCGTAAGTATAGCCAACCTTACTTTAAAAAAAAAAATCACTATTAGTTGGCTTGCTTTCCTACCTTAATCACCAAACATTGCTCTACATAACCTTTGGCTCTCCTCAAAACCCAAATCCATCGTCAGAGAATGAATATATGCCAGCCATACATATGATTAAAAGAATGTATCACAGAATTAGGATAGATTATATCAACTAGTTTAAACAGAAAGCAGAAAGGAAAAATAATTTCTAGACCATCTTACAAAGATACTTTGAATATTTAAAAGTTATAATGTTGAAGTAGCATTCTTAGTAATAGATGAAAATTGGAAACAACCCCAATGTCCATCATCAATATGATAGATAAATAAATAACCACACAACAGAAAAATACATGCAAAATATATGTATTTTTTGCTCTCACAAACATAATGTATAGTGAAAGAAGTCAAACATAAAAGAATACATTTGGTATGATTCTATTTACATCAAATTTTAAAAATAAGCAGAACAAAAGTATAGTGTTCAAGGATTCATGTTAAGGTGGTAAAACTATAAAGAACAACTAGAAAAGGATTATCATATAAGTCAGGACAGGAGCTACTACAAGATGAGTGACAGGGTGTGAGGGGAATTTCTGGAAGCTGGCAATACTGTATTTTTGACATGGGTAGTGGTTGGGTATTTGATTTGAATTATACCTTCATATTTTGAATATTTTAATGTATGAGTATTACACTTCAAAATTTAAGAACTATGTAGAAGATGGTCTAATTTTTATAAAATTTACAAAAATTACATACACATAATATATCTTCAGAAACATGATTTGAAATATTCCAAAATGTTAGCAAAAGTAGTAATATTACACTCACCAACAAAAATACAACCCTATTCAGAAATCGACAAAAGACCTGAATGGACATTTTCCCAAAGAAGAACACCAACAGCCAATAAGTACATAACTAGATACTCAACATCACTAATCATTAGGAAACACAAATCGAAATTGCAATGAGATACCACTTCACACCCATTAGGATGGCTATTGTTAAAAAACAAATACACACAGAAAATAACAATTGTTCACAAGGATGTGGCGGAATTGGAACCCTTGTGCATGGACAGTGGGAATATAAACTGGTGCAGCTGCTGTAGAAAACAGCATAGCATTTCCTCAAAAAATTAAACATAGAATTACCATATGATCCATCAATTCCACTTTTGGGTACATACACAAAAGAATTGAAAGCAGGGACTCAAACAGTTCTTTGTACACCCATGTTCACAACAGCTTTATTCATTATATCCAAAATGTGGAAACAAACCGAATGTTCATCCACAGATGAGTAGATAAACAAAATGTGATATAGAGCGTGCCAAAAAAAGGTTTACACATTTTAAGAAAAGAAAAAACTATTAAAATTGTAACACTCAATATATACTGATAACAAAAGATGAATACAGGTCATGTGTATACATTTTTTTGGCACCCCCGATATATGTATAATGGAATATTACTCATCCTAAAAAAGGAATGAAATTCTGATACAGGTTACAACATGAACGAACCTTGAAGACAGTATACTAAGTGAAATAAGGCAGTTGCGAAGGACAGATATTGTATGGTTTCTCTTATATGAGGTACCTAGAACAGTCAAATCCATAGAAACAGACAGTAGGGAATGGATACAGACCCTCATGATGAAAAAGTACTGGAGATAAATAGTTGCATAACAGTACTTAATGCATAAATGTACTTAATGCCATTGAAGTGTATACTTAAAGATGGTTAAAATGGTGAATTTTATTTTATGGATATTTTACCACAATAAAAAAAGTAATAGGATTACAGTTGTCATATACATTTCTCATCTTTTTTTTTTTTTTTACAACGAATGGGTATGTAATTTATAATTAGAGAAAATTTTTTTCTCATTAAAGCTTTTTTTAAATGTGTCACATGTAAACTGCTTTATTAGCAGCTCTGAGTAGGGTGGTCACAAGAACTTTTTAAAAAATTATTCTAAGAATTTATACTCTAAGCCAAACAACACATATAAGCATAGAGAGAAAGGTAAATGGGGAAAATATTATAGAGACAGATTAGTAGTATATATTGGAGAAATTGAATCATTTTCTTGTACAGCAACGCACGTGAATAGCACATTTGGGAACTCCTAATTGGAAAGACCTGAAGAAACTGAATTGTTTTCGAAAATCCCAGAAGCATTGTAGTAGAAAAGGTTTGATATGGGTAAACTATATTTTTGTAGCATTTTTCTATAGTCTAGCTACTATAGAGATCAATCTAGAATAGATGCTCTGGAAATTGGAGACCCGAGCACCCTTGGTCAGGCTTGGCCAGGTCATCTAGCTTTTCTTAGACCTGTTTACTCAGCTGTAAGATGAAGGAGCTGGTTTTGATAGCATGTAACTTCATTTCCTGAGGTTTTCTGGCACCATGAAAAATAAGTTTGAAATAGCTGTTTGTTAAAGTTGCTTCAGTAAACTCTGAATGCTATTTGTTCTAAGTATTTTATATTAATCACTGTTCTAAATATTTTATATTAATGAATATAATTTTATATATATTTATAGGAATATACATATATTCAACTTCCACCTGACACTGTTATTTGCTGTAATGCTGATGTTTTAAAATATAAAAAAAAAAAAAAACTCAAGCAATTACAACAAATTAAGTTACGAAAGCAAATAGCTTAAATTTAAAGCAAAACTAAATATTTGGAAATTGGGTATGTTGACTAATAATACACACTGTTAATAAAATTATGCTGTTTGAAATTTGTATGTCCTAAGTGTTTAAGTTTGTTGATGGACAACATAATAATATAATCGGAAGCAACTATTAACATGACTGGCTACTGTCAAAATGATGGAGAAGGCTTTTATCTCTGATGTCCTAACACTTTGATTCTAATCATGTCCTCTAACTTTGTTCCCTCCATATCTATTCTAGAAAAATAAGTCCTATAAAATTAGCTTTGCATATGGACTTAATATCTTCATTAAACAAAGGGTTGTGGTACCGCTCCCACAGTGATTCTATTTCTCTCCCTCCTTTTCTCTCGAGTCTCCTTGTTTTTTTGTCATCTTTATCCCACTGCTTTCATCACTCTGGGCCCCACTTTATTCCTCTACACTATATTTCTGTCTTCTGTGTTTGGGTGGGAATTAGAGGGAAAAATTAGAGAAGATAGGCCACATAATAAGCAGCAGATGTTAGCTATTTGTGGCGCAGTGAGGAAGAGCAACTTAAACTTAGCCTTGGTTCTCCAAGCCTCCTCTTCTGGTGTTTGCCTCTGAAAGGAGAAAAATAAAACCCCTAGATCCATGTGCTTTTTATTTGCAAAAAAGCAACTTCTTCTCCCTCCTTATCCCCACAGTTTCACACTGTGAAAGTAAAAATATAAAAAAGAGGGGGAAAATGGGGAAAAGAGCAAATGTACAAAGCAATGACTATATAGACATTTCCAAGAATGTAACGCCATGGACTTTGTAACAACATACAGTCATCTTCATTATTCATGGATTCTGTATTTTCCAATTCACCTACTCATTAAAATTTGTTTAATGATAATGCTTGTGGGATCATTTATAGACACGTGAAAAATGGCGAAGAGTTTGAGTTGCCCCACATGCACATTTCCAGCTGAGATCAAAGAAGGCAACACTTTGTAAACAAATGCCCTTGTTGTAGTCTAAGTACCATGTTTTTCACATTTTTGTGCTTTTGGTTGTGATTTCACTGTTCAAAATGGCCCCTGAGCTCAGTGCTAAATGTTGTCCATTTAAGTACAAGGAGGTTGTGATGTGTGTTATGGAGAATATGCGTGTTAGATAAGCTTCCTTCAGGAATGGATTATAGTTCTGTTGGTCATGAGTTCCATGCTCAACAATATGTATTAAATAAGATGTCTTTAAGAACAGAAACACATCTAAAACAAGGTTATGTATTGATCTATTGAAAAAATATTATGACCAGAGGCTTGCAGAAACCTAACCTGGTACATCCCCTAGGAGTAATGGTTCAGTATTTGCTAATTCAATGTTTACAGTGACTTTATAGAACATAACTACTATAAATAATGAGAAACAAAAAGAAGGTATAGAAACCCACAAATTGATTTTTCATGATTTTTTACGTTGGTTTAGTTTCAAGAATATGAAAGGAAACTTAAGATCAATTTCCAATAAAGAAATAAAAATAACATTTTGTTTCCTTAACATTGGTTATATGAAGTTTTGGAAAGCTCTAGAAATTAGAGAGATGGCAGCAAAATTAGATGTCATGCCCCATGGATCTCTTGGATCCTCCATGACCCCTGGCTTACTGTGGGGTACATAGTAGAAAGAGATTTTGTTGATAGATATTGACTGGTAGACATTCCAAAACTCCCATGGAATATTCCAGTTTCACAAAATTCTAACCTGACAAACCTAAATACCCCACTGAAGACCTGGGCTGTGGGCACCTCAGATGACTATATGTTTTATAATCTCACAAAGAGTAGACCTTTGGATATTTCTGCACTATACTTTGATTGAACCAGAACCCTTCAGGATTCATGTATGGATCTTTCACGGTAGGTCCATACTGGAGGGATTTCTAGTTTGAACGTCTTCATTTATGCTAAAGTAAGACAAATGAAAGAACTTACCAACTATTCTACTTTTAACCAAAATCAGGCAATTCTTGATCTCTCTATGGGTTGTGTTTTCATTTAAAATTCAGGATTTTGTTTCAAATTCTTTTCATGAACATGGACTAAGACCTCTAAGGAATATTAAAGCAAACATTATTTACCATTGACATATCAAATCAAGCAGCTTAAAAAGTGAATGTTTTAATTTTTTTTATCACAAAAGTATGCATTCCCTAAAGAATAATCAAAACCTCTTGAATTTAATAAATCAGAAACTACAAATATGTTAAATTAATCAACATAATATCAGCAAAAGGCTCTCAATATTATAAATGATTGTCATTAGGTTTACTTACTTCCTTTGGCACAAAAAGAAACATAAAGTGTTTTCTTAAAAAAATAAAAAAACTTTATTAGAGGAAATGAAAATTTGCTTTTGAAATCTGACTTAAATACACTAAATGCAGATCCTCCTTTGAATATATTTTGTATAAGAAAAAAAAAGGAGTCTGAATATGTTGTGAATGTGAATATAGACTGATGAAAGTAATTTTCATATGTGGCTTATTGAAACAAATCTTGCTACTTTGAAATCCTACCATATATTGGCATTAAATAATTTGTTTAGACCTGAAAAACAAATCTGTAAATGGGCATAATGTATCAGTTCTGTGGTTGGGGCAATTTTGGGGTAGAAGAGAAGATTCTGACACTACCATGAGGAATCAGTAGATGATACTAGGAGTCAGGGAAGGCTAGGCATGAGAAAATCCAGAAAGGGTATCCAGCAAGGAGCAGGAAGCCAAAGTCAAGGTCAGAGGATGAGAATTGCATACTCCCCAATAGACTGCTCCCTCTTACTCTCATTGCCATGGCATTACTTCAACCGGAGTCATATTTCATTGTTCTCCCTCCACTCTCCCTCTTCTTCCATTTCTCATCACTATGGCTTATATCACTTCTCATAATAATGTCTGCGACCCATTTACCACCCCTCCTGCCACCACACTGGTTCACCAAGTATGTAGAGCCTGCCATCACACTAATACCTCACAGCTAGGACACCATTTCCTGATGGTTTTGAGCAGAAGGTTCATTTCTCCAAATGGTCCTAGAAAATAAAGGGTTCCTATTGTTAACTAACATTTGAAAAATGCAGCATACGCCACTTTCCTCTTGGCCAGCCATAATACACATTAGCATAAGACTGATATTTTTTCAGTTGCTTGTCCTAGAACACTATTTTCATATAACATTCATCAACATCTAGTCACTCATGTTCCAGAAAACACGCTTTGGGAAACAATGGCTTAGACCATTTAAATGGCCTCTAAACTGCTCTCTTTATCTAATCTTTCCCTTTCCAATGCATCCAGCATGTCATTGATAGATTAATTTCTCAGATCTGATTGTGTTATTCCTTAACTGATTGTGTTATTCCTTTGCTCAAAGCTTCAGTGGCTCCCCACCAATTCAAGCAGTGATTACTCACCAGGCTTTCCCACAATATAGTACCAATATGCCTTTCTGGTATTATCTCCCTTACATGGCAGTGTGGCTGCCACGTGAACTTTGGAGTCAGATCCAGGTCCAAATTCCAACTCTGTGTCTTAAAAACTATAAAGCCATAGGCTCAGAACCATTTATTGCTTTGAGCCCTTTCTTTTCTCATCTGCAAGCGCAGGTAGTAATTGTAGAGATGGGGGGATGTAGTGAGGTAGTACCTGTGAGCGCTTCCTGCATAATTGTGGGACAGCACTCTTGCCCCATGGGCGATAAGCCCATTGGGCAGGTTGAGCCTCTTTCATGGGGTAGTCACTTAATATCTCCCTGTAAGTGACTAGTGCTTTTTTAAACTGAGAACCCAGAGGATCACATATAAGTATCAATGAAAACTGATTAATGAAGTAGTTCTCTGCCTTGATTTAGGGAACTTTTAAATGGGTCCTGAAGGGACAGAAACTAGTTCCCACAGCACATCCATGCTTTTTAGGTGGAACTGTGTCATTGGCCCTTGGCTGAGTGGGTATGCCGGGCCCAAGAATTGCAGCAGTGTTCGCAAAGCAAATCTCTGATTCAAACAGATGAAAGAAAAGCCCGAGAGTCAGAAAGACTCTCTGCGAGAGTCAGAAAGCTGTGCTTTTGTTAGATGTAGAAACTTTTAGAAGTACTATGATTTACTTGAAAGTCCCACATAAAGAAAATACCCCTTCCCAACAAGGAAAAGGAGATTTTTGTTTTACTTCTTCACTAGTGTAGCCTAAGTGCCTGGAATAGTGTCTTCTTGCATGTAGTGGGTGCTCAGTTAATATATGATGGATGGATGGATGGATGGATGGATGGCTGGATGGATGGATGGATGAGTGAATGAACAAATGAGAGGCCATGCCTGCACCTCCGATAAGCTCTTAGCATAGGGCTGAGTATACGGAAGATCCTTAATCAATACTTGACTAGCTAAACATGGATTTATACCCTAGCCAGTCAAGGGCATTTAATAGTTTATTATTATTTAATAATTAGACATTAGTCATATATTTCTACTTTATAAAATATTTTTATATATCATCTATACTCTTTCCTTTCAAGTTTCTTTTTTATGATTCTACTTTATAAAGTATGTTTACATATTGTCTATATTATCATCATTCTTTTTCTTGTAAAATTATCTAATCATTCATATTTCTCTCCTCAAAACAGGGGAGTGTCACAGCTTGAAAGTGGGTAAGGAGAGAGAAAAGGAAATTAGGAGATTAAATAGATATATTTAGTCATGAAGTTAAAAATTTTTGTCTAAAATTGGTCTGAATACATTGAATAGAATGAAGAGAAAAACAACCTAATTTTCAAATAGCTGGAAGAAGATGGAGGAAAATGAGGCAGAGGGTGTGTACAATATGTTTGACAAATTTGTTTGGAAAGGATGTTATGCGTAAACACTCATTTTTTTCCTGAAGCACTCCACTCAAAGTTTTTATAACTATTATTCTCGTCTGAGGGAAGAATAGCCAAATTGCTCCTTCACAGTTACGGGAACCGAGGCTCAGTAAAGTTAATGATCTATCAATAAGAGGTCCATCCAGGGGTGAAATCCAGGTCTCCTGAGTACTCAGGAGTAAATACAAATGTGGAAGTATGACGTGAGCCTGACACATTTAGAGAACGTGAATAGGGGAGTTTGGCTGGAATGAGGCGGGTATGTAGGAAAGTCATAAGAAATCAAGTTAAAAAAACAAATATGAGCTAGATTACAGCGTACATTAAGTGACACAATAAAGAATTTGGATGTTTACCCACGTCAGTCATTTTGAAATTACTTTTAAAGCAATACAATCCTTCTTTAAAATAAGAAATGTTCTATGAGATGCCAATATGCAAAACACATAAAAGGACGTGGTTTCTTCAACTGAAGCTGTTCCCCCTTCCTGCCCTCAGTCTCTGAGGAGAAAAGTTTGAACACTGAAAAAATTTGAAACCAAGAAAAATTTGAAAAGTCATGAGCGCTGACATGTTTTGGGCCAGGTGGCGATACACCAAGAGGCGTAGAGACCAGAGAGAGGGACTCACTACAGAGGCTACAAGCACAGAGGCCGCACTGTCGGGGCTGCCAGTGGGCAAAGAAGGGAGATGCCTGGATACAGAAGCCTCAGCACAGAGCCAGGAATATTTCCAAGATTTACACTTGTGTAAATCAGCTGTGGAAGACGACAATACAATCACAAAAATAGTAAAGGGCAAAGGAGGAGACTGTTGGTTTTGATCAGAAAGACACTGGTGTATTTTGTGTTTTAGTCATTTAATCATTTCAACTATATTATGTTACGGTCAATGGAATAGAAAGAGGCCCATTTTTCTCTACCACTTTTCTTCCCTTTTCGAAATAGTCCATGGCATGAGTCAGAAAGCAGCACTTTGTTATTAAAAAAAAAATGTAAGTACTTAAGATGTCACCTGAACATCCAACATGAAGAAAATACTGGATCCTGAATGCCCCATTGTTAAAAGGAAAAAGGGCCATTTCCATTTTTGTAACATTTTTGCTCTTCAGACAGTCTGGCTAACCAGCACTTAAGTCTTATCTTAAATTATTGTCCCAGTGGAGTTAAGTACAATTGAATGATTTACTTCAAGCATAATTATTTTGAAATCCAAGATTTTTCTTGTGCTTTATAAAATAAATGGTGAAAGTCAAACTTGTTCAGTATGTGCATCCGACCAACTAATAGGAATGCTGATGAGTATAATTTTGATGGAGAATAAGCAGCTTTCGGCAAAACGCGTTTGATGAGGACAAGCTCTCGTCTGAGTTTCTGAAACTTGTGATGCAAGTGCTCCCGTCCCGCCCTTTTCAGAGAACAGAAAGCCTGAGTCAGGCAGGCGGCTGCCGCTATTAAAACAGCTCCAGCCCTGCACACTTCCTTGCTGGGGTGAGCGCCGCAGCAAAGATGAAACCAGCGATCTGGTGTTGGCTGAGCTCAGCTGTCCTTGCTGCTTATGGTTGTTTGGTTGCAGCAAACAATGAAACAGAAGCAATGAAGGATGAACCGGCCAAGGACGTCTGCCCGGTGAGACTAGAGAGCAGAGGGAAATGCGAGGAGGGGGGCGAATGCCACTACCAGGTGAAACTGCCCCCGCTGACAGTTCAGCTCCCGAAGCAGTACGGCAGGATGGAGGAGGTGTTCAAAGAAGTCCAGAACCTCAAGGAAATCGTAAATAGCCTGAAGAAATGTTGCCACGACTGCAAACTGCAGGCTGATGACAACCGAGAGCCAGGCAGAAATGGACTGCTGTCACCTGGCACAGGAGCTCTGGGAGAGGCTGATGACAACAGAGTTAGAGAATTAGAGAGCGAGGTGAACAAGCTGTCCTCTGACCTAAGGAATACGAAAGAGGAGATCGACGTGCTTCAGGGTCGCCTGGAGAAGCTGAATCTTGTCAATATGAACAACATAGAAAATTATGTTGACAACAAAGTGGCAAATCTAACGTTTGTGGTTAACAATTTGGATGGCAAATGTTCGTCCAAGTGTCCCAGTCAAGAAGTACAGTCACATCCAGGTATGTATAATAACACTTTATCATTTGTTCATGGATGTGATGTAGCTGGACAATGTCTATAAACATTAACCTGGGCAAATAAATTCAATAAATGACAGATTAAATAAATCAATCCTTTTATTTATCAAGGTAGTACAGGAAAAACTAGTATCTTTACAAATGTGACCACAGAAATGATACAGGACCCTAATTACAAAAATCATAATTAGTTCTGTATCTATGAGAAAGCGCTTTCAACTTCAGAGATCGTTGCTGATGCCAGAGCTACACATAAACAGAAGTAGATAGATGGAGTCTCTTAATGTTTTAGGACATTTAACTTATTTATGTCTTCACTGAAGTGTTTGAAAACAATGAAGATAAGGCAGTGTTTGCGGTTGTGCTCTGTTCTTTGAAAGTCAGTTTCTTGCGGTCTGCTGACTGTTCTTCTCTTTTGGCAACAAGAGATCTTTGAAGATTTTAGCAAATAATCTGCAATTCATAATCCCAAATAGTCAGTGAAAATGGGAGATTTTATAGATGGAATAGAAGCAGTTATATGGTTTCATGTGTGTGCACAACTTTTTGCTTTAAGACCTAGGGGCACAAAAACATTTTAAGGGGAGTTTTGACATGCCACTAAGTGAAGGCATACATTCCTACTTCTTTCCCACTTTTACTTTAAACTAGAATTTAAACATGTAAAAGTAGAACCCATCCTCACCATCCAGATCACCTGAATTAACTGTACTAAGTATATGTTAAAGACAACAAACCTAACTGCCTATCTGCTGTGGCACTGGTTCCTCCAAGCACTGGATTTCCAACCGAGTTTCTGGGACCACTGCTGCTTTTGGTCTTATTACACTGTGGAAAGCCACCTCTGCATTAGGACCTCCACTTACCATGAGTGTGAGGTTGAAGGGATCTGGTGCCTGGGACAGGGATCACGGTCATTTGGAACAAGCACCTCGTGCATGCTCCATCCCCAAGAGAAGCTGCCAGGGAAGGTAGGTGGGGGTTCCAAGGACCACTGTTGCTAATACTCCTGGCAGCCCATGTCTGAAGGCCTCCTGCACCTTAGGTGACATCCTTGGGCACATATTAGATTCTATTGTCTATTTTTCTACTAAAAGTTTTGGGGAAATATCTGACTATTTTAAATTCTACATACATATGAATACATTTGTGTGTGTGTGTGCGCCTCAGAGTAGTTTATATTCAACTTACCTTACCTGGCAGAAATGTTTTATAAAAATGATCTGGGAGTAAATATCTGTATTTGATTCATACAGAACCATGTTAACTGATTAGCACACTTATCCTGAACACAATCACCTGTCATTTCTTTCGAGAAACCAAACATGTGAAATTTGGCTAAATGCTTTCCTGGATAATAAATTCGGAATAAGGATATCGGTATATTATTGAAAAAAATTTCTTTTTTACTTAAGCTTCTTTATTTAGTTGTCAAGCAAATAAAATAAATGTGAATGTATGATCAATGCTGTCCATTAGAATTTTAACACATCATCGGGAACATACCTATGAAACGTTTTGACGTGGGAGGCTATCAGCCCCTTTAGGTGAAAGGAAATAAAAGCCCATGCCTCATTTGTATGCATGGAATAGGAGAGTTGGAATCATCTGACTTTCAGGACCAAGGGATGAGGTGGTTGTAAGAACAAGCTGTGCAGCTGGCCAGATCTGAGTCCTGGCTCTGCCCATTCATGCTTCTCTGAACTTGAGCAAGCCACTGATCCTCTTTGAGCCTAAATATTCTTACCAGCAGATTGGCAATAATATCGACATCATAAGGTTCATGTGCAGATTAAGTGTGAAAATGTTATCCAGCCTTTGGCAGAATGCCTAGAACATGTGGCTAAATATTACTAAATTACTAAAATTATTATTTATATTTACTCTTTTTGTTCTTTGTTGTCAATGCTGTCAATATTATTACCAACTCAGAGTATGTTGGAGAGCTTGTCTGCTTTGTAACACCAGGTTCTTGTTCTGAGGTCTTAATAAACATTTGCTAAACGTGTTCAAGTAAGTTTAGCAGAGCGAGGAGTAGTTGTCATCACTGATGGGATTGTCAGACTGCTTCTGAACATACAAAGAATTCTTCAGATGCGTAGCATATGTTAATAAAACCCAATGCTTTCTTTTCTTCCCCCTGCAGTTCAACAGCTACTATACAAAGATTGCTCTGAGTACTACACAATTGGCAAAAGAAGCAGTGAGACCTACAGAGTCACACCGGATCCCAAAAACAGTAGCTTCGAAGTTTACTGTGACATGGAGACCATGGGCGGAGGCTGGACAGTGCTGCAGGCGCGTCTTGATGGAAGCACCAACTTCACCAAAACATGGCAAGACTACAAAAGAGGCTTTGGAAACCTCAGAAGAGAATTTTGGCTGGGGAATGATAAAATTCATCTTCTGACCAAGAGTAAGGAAATGATCCTAAGAATAGATCTGGAAGACTTTAACGGTGTCAAACTCTATGCCTTGTATGATCAGTTTTATGTGGCCAATGAGTTTCTCAAATACCGTTTACACGTTGGGAACTATAACGGCACAGCTGGAGATGCCTTACGTTTCAGTAAACACTACAACCATGACATGAAGTTTTTCACCACCCCAGATAAAGACAATGATCGATATCCCTCTGGGAATTGTGGGCTCTACTACAGTTCAGGCTGGTGGTTTGATGCATGTCTTTCTGCAAACTTAAATGGCAAATATTATCACCAAAAATACAGAGGTGTCCGTAATGGGATTTTCTGGGGCACCTGGCCTGGTATGAGTGAGGCACAGCCTGGTGGCTACAAGTCCTCCTTCAAAAAGGCCAAAATGATGATCAGACCAAAGCACTTTAAGCCATAAATCACTAATGTTCATTCCTCTGTGTATTCATTACCTAATAGGGCAATTAATTCCTTCAGTACTTTGGAATATATTTTGTACTCCTTTTCCACGGCTAAAAATTTATCTCTGAGCAGTGGGTTCTTATGAGACACAGCATTTGAAATAAAGCGGAAAAATATACATTTTAAAGGAGTGTTCTGTTACTGTTATGCTGTTTTACAAATGAGTACTTGCAAGCAATTGAGAAGATTGAGAATTACACATTAAATTTACAATCCTCTTAATTTCTATTAATTGAAAGTTTTTTATTACTTGCTGTAATTTAAAAATAATTGTTTAATCAGCAGGCTAGATTTTACATAAGCAATTTGTATTTTGGCTGTGACAAACACTTCTGAATATATATCACGCTTTGGGGGCTGCACACAATTATTTGGGTGTTTTTTGTTTGTTTGTTTGTTTGGTCTATAAATACCCTAATCCTCATTCTGAGATAAACTTATTCAATTTATAGCTTTCACTTTGGGCCAGGAAGAGCCTATAGCATTTTAGTTCCCAGTCAAAGGGAAATATATATATAATTAAATCTGTTCATGTACCATTCAAGAAATGTAAAATGTTTGTCATTTAAAATGTGTTAGCATAACGTCACTCCTAAAAGCATTCAGAAAATTAATTTAACCCTAAAGACCATGGTTTAAAGGTAATTCATTCACAGTTTATAACTCTTTCGATGTTTGCTGGTGAAAACTGCTTTAACATAAAAATTATCTTCCTTTGTTCGGTATGCCCGGTACTTTTTAATTTAAGATTTCTCACTACTGTGCGAGACTACTGGTAGGCTTTCTTGTGGAGTAGGTGTGGGTAGGGAATGAACGAAGCATTTATTTATATTCTATAATACTCTGAAGGCCTGTGTTATATCCAAAGCAATAGCAGCTTTAAAGCTAAGTTTTATAGGACAAATAGATAAATCTATTTGTAAAAAGCATATGAATTTTGAAATATATAGAATAGTAGTTCAAATATTATATATTTTAACTCTAACTGATGTACTGCTTATTTTGCTATCAGAAAATGCAAATATAGGTGTTTATTTTTTTAACCAAACAAAAGTACTTGGACCTTTTATAATGCATCAATTAATTCTGGAATGCAAGTATCATAGTCAAAAGATTTGTGTTAAATGTCATCATTTAAGAAAGGGATCATTTCAGGGAGAACAGCAGTATTCTGCTGCATATCTGAAAATGCTCTAGCATAAAATTTGAAATAATATACCATACTGTATGTGAATCATAGGCACTCATTCAGCCTTTAATTTATAGTGTCTGTTTCCACTACAGTAACCAAGTTTTCAAAATATATTCACAAGTGCATGTTTAGTCATTATTTGAAAATAACGTAGCTGTAGGTAAAAAGTTGATTTTTCAAATATTGCCCTTTATAGGAAACTCTAACAAAAAAGAAGCAAAATATTCTTTAAAAAGTATATAACGTGAAAATTCCAGGTAAATATAATGAAAGGTATTATGAATACTTTAAAAATGTTAAAGAGAAATGCAAATAGTTAATTAAGTGATGACCAAAATGTAAAATATCATCGTAGATTTCAAAGGCTGCATATCTAGCCAATAGGACACCAAATGTTAATGTAACTGATTTACTTTTCATTTCTCTCTTTTTTTCTTTTTTTAAAGACTAAGACCATTTTCATATTATACAATGTATTTATTATAGATAAGGGCATTTTCATTTACTCTCTATAATTATTAACATAGGTATAAGTTTAAGAACATTTCTATGATCAAAAATGGACTCCTCACAGAATGTGGTTCTAAAGAAAAATAGCTCATATAGTGAGTGTCCACTGATTTAATAGGAAATAGGTATCATTGCAGGAGAATTTGGCATATAATTCATTAATCTATATAAATACTCAAAAGCTTGTCTTTCTATCTTTCCACCTTATTTCAAAGGATCACAATTTTATTTTCTATTATGCTTTTATAGCACTTTTCTAATAAAAAATTCTGTAACATAGAAATTCTTTTATGAAATAATTTCATGTCACTTGTTATTAAATATATTTTAGACTTTTATAATCTTTAACACGTTGATGGAAATAGATTATATTTAAGAGTCTTTTACCATAAGATAACTACTTACTAATATATGCTAATGTTCATAAATGTGGATTTACTATTAACAAATATATTATTTTAGTCTTGTCTTGGTTCCATTTTAATGGTCAATATTTGTTATCTTAATAAAGACTTTATTTTTGAGCTTTATCTTTCTTTGAAAATGTTGACTAAAACTGGGTCCTTAAAAATTCTAAGTGGAACTGATTCACTCAACTTTGAGAAAAAAATATCAAATTTTTCTTATAAGTAGTGATGCTCGAAATGAATCTGTTTAATAAACAAAGAGCTTAAATATACAACGCATAAAAATATTCTAGTAACAAAATTTGCTGTTCCTTATTTTTGACTGGCTATCCAGACAAGGGTTTTAATGGTAAAAGTGATGGCTAATGTCATCATGATAAGATCTTGTTTATAATTCTTATTTTCCTTTATGTATAAATAAGTTTGTTTCCTGACTTTTAAAAACCCTGTAAAATAAAAGATTTAATCTTCACATCTATTTATTTCTTCAATGTGGAAACATTAATTATTGTCTGTGAAATAATATTTATATTACTCCTGTCTGAAAAGTTGTATAATGTTTACCTGACCTTTGACTCTTTGAAGATTTTAATGAGTACTGTTTCATTAACAGGAAGACAGAGGCAAACACAGGGATACCATTATCTTATTTCCTCTATTTGAATACTGTTAACATATCTGAAATACGCAAGTTTCAGTTTCATTTTGCGCCATTCAACTCAATCGCCTATTTTTCCATCATTAAGGTTGCTGCTCTGGTTCAGACCCCATCATCTCCTCAGGATAATGCAAATGCTTCCTAGTAGTAAAACTGTGCTCCAGGTTCAATCTATTCCAATTTATCCTCTGTATCACTGCCAGAGGGATTATTCAAAAATACAATTCGGATCATTTTGTTGTCCTTAAAACCTTTCATTTTGACAACCCCTCATTTCCTATCTGGTAAAATCCAGCAAATAAGCCCCTTTGTGAACTGGTTTCTGCCTACCCTTTCAATGTCCTTCTCTACCACTACTCACACTCCCAACCCACTGAATGCCTTGTTGTCGAACAAACCATGTTCTTTCATTACTTGGTGTGTACTGTTCCCTTGGTTTAGATTGGATGCCATCTTCAACCCACGCTGAGTTTTGTCTTCTCACTCATGATTGAAGGAGGGACTCAAGAGCCAGACTTGCTAGGTTTGAATTTTAACTCCACCACATTTTCAAGTTGTGTGATCATGGGCAGAGTCACTTAATCTCACTGTTCTTTTTTCCCTTCAATTATAAAATAGAGATAACAAGAGAATTTCCCTGTTAGAGTTAATGAGAGGATTAAATGTGATAACGTATGTAAAGTACCTAGAACATATACTCATATGTATATATCATCATCATCATCATAATCATTATTATCATCAAAAATAGTTATCTCTTATGGGCAGTCCTCTCTGATGACATCAGGAGGAATTTGGTACTATGGGGACAGAGCCAGGAGTGCAGTTTCCAGCCTCTTGGCCTCACATGGAAAGGTGCTCACTCGGGTAGTAAATGGCCATCAACTGTGATTGGATGGCCATCAGCTGTGGCTAGTTGGCCGTCAGCTGTAACCAGTTAGCCACTGGCCACGAATACAACTGTTGTGGCTACGAAGCAGAAAATGAGGGCTTGCAAGAAGATGGTGGCTGAGCTAGCAAGCACGGATTGCAGAGAGGTGGATGCCGCCAGCGAGAATATAGTGGTATGACTCCCCTATCTCTGGCTCCGTGGGTGTTCCTTTTTGGCCTCACTGTGTCGTGCATTCTTATGTGGGGAGCGGGACCAGAGACCCTGCGTGACTCCCCGCATGACACATGGTCCGGTGAGCAGGGTACGGTACCGGCCAAAGCTCTCTGAAGGGCGGTGGAGCAGTTTGTGCGTATGAACACTCAGTCTCAGGAAGACCAGGAGGAGCAGCTGCCAGAGAGCTGGACCCCCGTGGAGGGGTGGAAAGATGTGGATGGTTCCCCAACCAGCAGAGGCCGGAGAAAGCGAAGGTCGTTGCCGCCCTGTGGGCTGGGAACTGCTTGCTGAGGCAGCCCGGATGCAGACTTGTAGTCCCAGGAGGAAACGCTTGCTGAGTCCTCTGTGGGAGATGAGGGTGAGGTCAATGTCGTCCCTCACCCCCAGGACAGCCCTGGCGAATGACTATGGACTATGGGGAATTGCCTTCTATCCCTGATTTAATGGACAGCTTGACTGTTTGGGAACATACCACCATGTAGTGGGACTGGCGGATGTTTGCTTTTGTGTATTGACTGACCGCCATCGGGAATATGTAAGCACCTTGACTGTGAGCTGCTGTTGTTCCAGCACGGTACCCTGAGAGGCCCAGGAGAGTGTCAGTGCCCTGAGAGCCCTGGCCGAGTCCAGGAAGCCTGGCCGTGCCCAGAAGGACTGGTGGTGCCCTGAGAAACCCTGGCTGTGTCCAGAGAGCCTGGCTGTGTCTAGGATATTGCATTTACCTCCAGGCACAGGGGCCCTCGCAGAAGATGCTTGTTGCGTAGATTGTGAGGCGAGACCCTGTAGGGGTAGAGTGTGGGGACAGAGCCAGGAGTGCAGTTTCCAGGCTCTCGGCCTCATGTGGAAAGGTGCTCACTCAGGTAGTAAATGGCCATCAACTGTGATTGGATGGCCATCAGCTGTGGCTAGTTGGCCGTCAGCTGTAACCAGTGAGCCACTGGCCACGAATACAACTGTTGTGGCTACTAGAAGAAAATGGGGCTAGCAAGAAGATGGTGGCTGAACTAGCAAAAGCGGATTGCAGAGAGGCGGATGCCGCCAACGAGAATATAGTGGTATGACTCCCCTATCTATGGCTCCATGGGTGTTCCTTTTTGGCCCTACCATATCCTATGCTCTTGTGTGGGGAGCGGGAGCTGACACCCTGCAGGCCGCACTGCACGACAAATGGCGCAGCAAGGAGTGTCTCCTGCATGACAGGTACCTCTCTTCTTTGGTTCTATATATTCCTTATTATACATTACATTATTCAACAATTGTCTGGGTTCTACCCTGAAATCAATCTGTTTGTCTAAGATGTAAAGGATATTTGAGTCAGGAATGTTGTTTCTCACAGTGGTTCATGCATATATTACCATAGAGGAAGGGCTGTAGTCTAAAGAAGCCAGAGTTATAGTAGTTGGGGAAAGAGTAGATACTGTTGAATCAGAGGATTTGGGAGACAGTAAATACAGGTGAGAAGTGACTTAAGCCAGGGGAGATACGGCAAGATGAGATCACGTATATACTATAGGATTGGGCACATAACAATGGCAAACTTCTAGAAGGGGTACTGGGACATGCTTCTGGGTACATGCCACGCAGGAGAATATGGCTGTACTGGGCTGGACAGTAATTGTTCTACCTGAGTTCCTAAAGAAAAAAGTATTTTTCATACTTCTTTACTGTATTGTAATTTTGAAATTAATTTTAATCATAAAAAATCCACAAACGCTTTAATTTCTTAAGATTACAGATTAAAGACCCTTTGCAAACCACCTTCACTTTCAGTCTCCTCCCTCTCCTCAGAGGTAACAGGCAGAGTTGGATGAATACAAACTGTAATCTCATTTTGTGAGTTGCCAAGTTGCAACGTCTAGTGATACATAGCTTTGCCAGGTTGTTTTTGTTTATTGATGGGGAAGAGTTGGAATTGAGAATAGAAATGAGGGAAACTCAGAAGCCCCACCCCCCCCGAAATTCCAAATGTGACTGAGCCTCCCTTGCTCCTTGAAGTGGTCCCTAAGGCTCTGTTGCTTTTTCTCCTGAGGGAGCAACTTTAATTCTCCTCTAGGCTCTTTCATGCCACTCCTCACCATCTCCAGATCTGTAACCAGGACGTGCCCTGATGTCAATTGTAAAGTCAGATCATAAGAGAAGGTTTACATGACTTTGCTCCTTTCATCAGCAGAAAACTGGGGAATACATGTGGAGATAGATTTTGTGGTCGCTTGACTAAGAAAGAAAAACAGAATTTCATATGTGACTGAAATCATTGATACAAGTATATTTACCAAAAATTCTGAATTCAGTGAGCTAACGTGAGCAGATGTGTTTGGTTCTAATAGTTTGCTATCAGACTAATTAACACAAACCCAGATTCAACAGCAGCTCAAGCTAACTAAAGTTGAGAAGCCAGAAATGTGTCGGAACTAAAAGACTTATGGAGATAGAAATGTCGGAGTGCATTTAGCTGTAATTTATTCAAAAAGTACTTATTGAACATTTACCATGTGCTGGCAGTCTTGAAGGAAGACAAAGATACATCAGCGACCCAAACAGACAGAAAAAAACAAATAAACAAACAAAAAATACCCTGTACTTGGGGAGTTTATATTTCATCAGAGGAGATGAATAAACAATACATGATAAATGTCATAAAAATTCCGCAGGGTAAGGGAGAGAAGGGGTATCAGAGAAGGTGTTATTTTATATAGGTGGGCTGGGGAGACCTCTCTGAGGAGGTGCCATTTGAACAAAGACTAAAAGATAGGAGAGAGCAAGACAGGCAGGTATCTGGGAAAAGTGTGTTCCAAGAAAAGGCAGCATAAGGTGCAAAAGTGTTTGGCATGTTTTAGGGTCAGTAAGGAGGCTAGTGTAGGAAAAGCAGATAGCACAGAGTCGGGGTGGCTTAGGAGGAGAGATCAGAGAGAGTTTAGGGAATTGGGGTTAAGTAAGAGTGGAGGTGGGGCTGCCAGATCATCTGGACCTTGTCAGTCCTGGAGAGGATTTGTGTCTTACTCTGAGTAGGTAAGAGACATAGGATTTTGATCAGAGGAGGTACATGATCTCATCCCGTTTTAAAAGTACCCCTCTTGTTGAGTGTTGGAGACAAGACTGAAGCGTAAGTATCAGTTTGATGTTGTTAGCAATAATCTTGAAGAGAGATCATGAAGAGAGATCATGAAAGCACTACGGAAGTTGGAGGGAAGTGGATCTTTAAGCTGACAACATTTGCTGATCAACGAGCAGGGCGGGTGGTGAAAAGACCAGAGGCATCACCAAAACGACAGGATTTTAGCCTGAGCAGCTATGAAGAAGGGAGCTGCTGTTAACTGAGATGGGGGAGACTGCAGGGGGAGGCTGACTGGAATGTGGGGGGCGGGATCAGCAGCTTTGAACATGCTAAGTTCAAATATCTATAAGATATTCAAGTGGATGGCATTTGGACATTCAAGGAAGACATCTAGGGTTCAGAACTACATTTGAAAGTTGCTGGAATATAGATGGTAATGAATCCATGAGAATCTGTGAGATAACCTAGTAAACAGTGTACATGGAGCAAAGACATCCACAGAAAGAGTTGGAGATACAGAGGAACCATCACAGTTGTCCCACCCATCCACCCACCCTGTCACTATGTCATCTGAGAGGTCCCAGGACTGCTTCCTTATGGAGAGGGCAGAGATTTATTCCCACTGGAACAAATACTTTCTCTAGATTATTTTAGATTTGGACGTGCTTTTTCTTGTTCCTGCAAACAACTATTTTGTTGAGTTACGAGCTGTCTTAAAAACCATTATGATATCCTACAATAGTTTTCTACACATCACTGCTTTAGACTGAGGCAGTCACTCCACAGTGAAGGGAGGAGGCAATGACCTACCGTATCTTCTGGGGGACACCGCCTTTTGAGGCTGGAGTGCTGTCATGCAGGTTACGGAGTGTGAGAGTGAGTGTGTGTGTGTGTGTGTGTGTGTGTGTGTGTGTGTGAACACAGGCACGTAGCAAAAGAAATATGAACTAGGCTGCAGACCAAAAAACGGTCTTTGTTAACAGTGTGATGCCCACATTTGAGGAATCATGTATGGTCATTTTAAATCGTTAAGGTACCAGTTTACTACGATTATAAACCTTTAGTTAAACAGAGACTGTTTTTACCTTTATTTTAGAGATATTAATGATCTTCAATCTTGTTCTATTCATAAATATTTTCCAAAAATTATCCAAATTAGAGGTATCCTAAATCTTCCGTTTCTAATAGCTTTCCAAAATTTAACTCTGGGCTAGCTATACATGAAATCTGACTGGCAATGTTCACTAAGTGCGGAGGCCAGCTGCAGGTAGAAATGCGTGTAGGCCTTTTCCTATGGTTGGTTCTCCTTGTGGTACACACATACACACATGACACATGTACATATATGATACACATGCAAGCTAAAATGCTACGTGTAACACATACACTGTAACACACCAGGAAAATTGCCCATGGAAATAAAACAGATATACAGCTCTTACAGACAGTCAAAAGTCAAACAACAAAAACCACCATGGTCAATAGCTAGCTTATTTTAAGCAATGCTATATAAAATAGAATAAGACAAAACAGAACATTTATTTCTTTAAATCCCCTAGAACAGTTCTATGCTGTTAATGCTACTATTATTTCTTGAATGGTTCCTTCTTTACTGCCTCTCCTCTCCTCCACACCCTCGTGGCATGGCTCCTTCTAATCTGCTCTTTCTACTTCTTGACAGCTTCTCTGTCAGGTCAGCAGCTTGCTGTCCCCAGGACCACATTCAATTCTGCCTCTGCTCTGTTTCTCACCTAAAGTCCTAGGGTGAACCAAAATTGAGACCGTAAGCCAGCTAACTTATGATCAGCATCTTCCCAGACATCACATGGTCTCTCAAAAAGATCTGAATTATTCTATTCGCCATTTTCAGAAGGAATCTACATGAAACATCTAAAAATATATGCTCTTTTTTTTAAAGAAAAAAAATCACATTTGAAAATAAACAGCCTTCTGTATTTTAGCCCTTTAAAATAACTATTACATTTATATTTATTATTTTAATCCAATAAATATTTATCACTTGCCTACTATGTGCATAGCATGGTGCTATAGGCTTATTAAAGTATTTTGCATAAGATATTTTCCAAATAATGACTCTCCAAACTTTCAAAATCTGAGTTTAATCTCTAGTATTCGAGATTTTCTCTGAGTAATTACAGATAATACTGTTTAAGATGAACTGCTTCTCTATTACAAAGGCCTCATACAAAGGTTCAGTATATTTGGGATCACACAGGATCTGAAAATTTGTTGAGCTTCTATCGCTGGAAATTGTTTTGTTTTTTTTTCACCCTCTACCAGAAACAAATAATGTGTGCTTTTGCTGTGCAAGTTTATATAAGAGGGGTCCACAAAACTAGTTGCTTACATTTATTTCCCATTCAGTAGTAATGCTAGTATATTTTTTTCAGTTAATCTAAGTAACCTGTTTTATTTTTTGTTTAGAGAGTCTTGCTTCTACATACTAATAATGATAAGCAGCTGTCACTTGCTGAGTGCCAGCCACGTGCCAACCAGCTTCTGAGGAGCATTTGCAGTGTTATCTCTGCTGAGATTAACGCTGCATAATGTTTCACACTCACTAAAGTCTTCCCTGAAAAAAAACCAAGCAAACCTCTGTTATCTCTGTTTATCATGTGTGGAGCATTATCCATTTTCAGCTCTCCTGGCTTTCTTGGTCTATTTGTCATGAAGTGGACTAATTTTCCATGATAAATTACCCACGGTAACTCCACGGTGAAGCATACACACGCAAATCTCAGTATCACCCCTGCTCTGACTTTCTGTGTAAATCTGTTAGGTGATTCCAATGAAATCTTAGCATAAGGTGAAACATCTCTCTTTTTGTATCTTATCAAAACAACTACATAATATTCTGTTGATTGGTGATATTTCAAAAATTAATGTAGTTTCCAAGTGTGTTAATGTCCCTACTTAACCTAGTGGTTAAAATTTATTTTCTTCCTGCCGCTAAGTCAGAATTTATTAACAACTCTGACAGAAAAGGCAAACAAGTTTCCCTGCTGTCCAAAACACTATTTTACTTCCATGGTTACATGGCAGAACTAACTGATGAAAACATTTTGCTGAAGTTCAAAGCACTTTGCAAGTTCTTTGGAAGTCGAAGGATTTCTTGTGTAAACACCAAAGTTCTTATCTTCACTTGTTACATAAAACGATTCTTTGAAAATGTGAATGTCATTTACAAATGAATGTTGTTGGTGAAGGTGACTTTTTTATTTCTATCTTATATCAAGTAAAATTTTTGTCTTTGTCTGATAAGTCAACAATTAGAAATCTAGAGAAGCTCTGGTATCGTGGATAGTTATGGAAGTTGGACAGGAAGATTGATATTTTTATGATGAATATAATGTTGGTATTTAACATGCTGAACTGCTAGAGTAGGGGTTCTCACACTGTGTCCTCAGCAACCCTAAAGTTCTGCAGACATATTTCAAGAATATGGAAAAGCCAGGAGAATGTATGATGCACAAAACACTGTTCACCTAGAGTAGTTCTGCTTTTGTTTTATATCTTGGGGCTCCACCTTCAATTTCTGTTAAAGAAAAAGTTTTGTTTTGTTTTGTTTTCAAAAAACATTTGAAAATCACCACTTCATCCTTTGGAAATTCAGCCAGCAATCATAAAACTGGAATATATGCACGATGGTTCTAATTTGGTATGATATTTCTAACATTAAACATTTAAATATTGAGAGTTTAAGTGGATTTGATGTGGAAAATACATTCGGAAATGTGGAAGAAATTTCTCCTTTTTGAGTTTGCCTTGTAAAATAGTGATTCACTAGTGTGATTATTTTGATGGAGGGCTTTAGTGATTACTATGTACGCCATTCCTTTGAAAACGGCATGGCTACACGCACAACAGTGAGCTAACTAACAGTTTGCAAGGAATAGCAACAGGAATAGCATACTATCGGTTAGTTAAACAAACAGGAAAGAAAATAATAAGCGGTCTAAGGTAAGTACAAGCACAATGTAGGAAGGTTACAGAGACAGCAAGTGGAATTCTTCAAGTAAAAGGTGGGGTCTGAGCTGTACTTGAAAGATGGGTAGAATTTTGAAGCACAGAAATGTGGAGGAGTGCACTCCTGGGCTAGGTATAGGGTGAGCAAAGGCATCAGCAGGCTGGAAAATCAGGAGCTACGTAGGAAAACAGCAATACATCTAGTTTAGCTGGAGCGGAGGGTATGCGGCAGGGGACAGTAAGGAAAGGAAGAAAGGAATTGTGGATCAGACTAGAGTGGAGGGAGGCAACTGTAAGGTCGAAGAGGTGACATTTAATCCTTCTGGTAGAGCAGGGAAAATCAAACCTAAGTTTCTGCAATCTCCCTTGCCACATACTGAATGCTCAGTTTTGTGCCTAGGCCTGTGAAGTGATGATAGGCTGCTGGTGCGAAGGAAAACTGGAAGGAACAATGAAGATTGTTTTACAAAATAATGACATGGTCAAACATATCAAGAACGCGGATAGAAATACAGAGGGGTGAAAACAGCCTGGGGGCAGGAAAACAAGTTTCTGGAGGAGCTTTGAAAGAGGGGACCAAAGAGGTGTGGGAGAGGCATCTGCTGTGATGAGGAATTTTAGGAAGTTTTGTGGCCACTTCTGTGTATATATTAAAGGTACTTGAAAGCAGGATCTCAAAGATATGTATGTGTACACCATGTTCATAGTAGCATTATTATTAATAGCTTAGAGGTGAAAGTAACCCAAGTGTCCACTGACAGATGAATGTATTAAAAAAATGTAGCATATACATCTGACGGACTATTATTCAGCCTTAAAAAGGAAGGAAGTCCTACCAGAAGCTACAACATGTAGGAAACTTGAAGATGTTTTGCTAAGTAAGCCAGTCACAAAAAAGACAAATACTGTAAGATACCGCTTATATGACGTATCTAGAGCAGTTCAATTCATAAAACAGAAAGTAGAATGATGGTTGCCAGAGTCTGAGAGGAGGGGGAGTTAGGGAGCTGCTGTTTAATGGGGATAGAGTTTCAGTTTTGCAAGATGAGAGGTTCTGGATATTGGACGCACAACAATGTAAACATACTTAACAACACTGAACGATACACTTAAACATAGTTACGGTGGTATATTTTACGTGTGATACGTATATTTTTCCACAATTAAAATCTTTTAAAAGTGAGCAAACCCATTGATCCAGCAATCACACTATTAGAAATCTGTCCATTTGTTATGATTATTCCAGTGTGAAATGATGCATACATAAGGTTATTAACTCTCTCATTGTCAGAATAGCAAAAGATTGGGAATGACCAACATGTTTTATAACAGGGAATCGGTTAAAGTATGCTCCATGCTTTGAAATGTAATACTCTGTACAAACATTACAATATAATAATTATATATCTATGTGAAAAAAACCAAGTGTGTATATTATAATACCACTGGCTTATTTGTGCACAGACTTCTGTAAGGCTATAGAAGAGACTTAATAACGGTGTCCTGGGCAGGAGGGCTGTGGATTATGGGATGGGTTGGGAGGCTGGCTTACTTTCTACAGTATACTATTCTGTACCTTTTGAATTTTTGTACTATGCCATATTTTATATTAAAAAATAGTTCAAAAGAAAAAAAACTAACCTCATGGCTGAAAGAAACTTTATTACCTGGCTCTCTGATACTTTGTTCTTTAACTTCCTAGAAAGGCTTGTGTCTCATTACTTGACTACTGAGACCTTGATCTTGCTTGCCTAATGAAAATTATAACGATTGCCCCATTTTAGCCAAATTTGCAAGTATTCACTACTGTTGACTCATTTACTGATGTGACCTTCATAGCCAAATTCCCAATCCTATTCCCCTCTGCTTTATTCCCCAAAGAATCTACCCAACAGACAAGAGTACTCTCTCCCTGTCCACCTATATATAATAGATTTTAATTGAAAAAGGCACTATTTATTTTGATCCTTAAGCTTCCATTTTTAGTTCCTAATATACTCAAATACAGTTATGTGTCCTATAAGGATGTTTTGGTCAACAACGGACCGCATATATGATGGTGGTCCCATAAGATCATAGTGGAACTGAAAAATTCCTATTGCCTAGTGACTTTGTAGCCATTGTAATGTAGTACAACACATTACTGTTTTGTGACTGTCTCGGTCTATTCATAGTAATATTAACACTAGAAATACCTGGGGGACTCCCCTGGGCCCCAGTGAGTTTCCCACAGACATCTTCCCTTTCTAAACCACTGTTACAACTGGACTGACTCTGGTGGTTTATTATGATTGCAAGACACTGGTCAGCAACAACCATTAGGAAACTTTGAAGAAAAAAAAGTGTATTACTTACAGCCCCTGGAGCATATAAGGTATTCCAAGGGGCATAGAGTGAGGTCGTGGTAGAGAGAGAAAGAGTACATATAAGCTTGGGAGTCTGCTTTTATTGGGGTCCAGGTTGGGGGCCTAGGGTTTCTTTTGTGGGCTCACTTTTTATTGGTGAATTTAAAACAGAAGGACAGGAATTTAAACTGAGGGAAGAGAAAAAAAGGAGCCTAAATGGTCAGTTATTGAAATCAACCAAGATCTCTAATACAAAGGACCCTCCGCAGGGGGTGTGGCTCTTTGTCAGGAGTGTACCTGGCTGTGTGTTTATTTGAGATAGCCTTTGCTGGAGGGCATGCCTCAGCACCTCAAGCCAGACACTTGCATTACAAAAATAAAAGCCAATTGTCCGTGGTGATGCTAGTGTAAACAAACCTACTGAACCACCAGTCCTATAAAAGTAGAGCACCTACAATTAGAGTAGGAGGCCATACCACGTAGGCTTGTGTAAGCACACTCTAAGATGTTCACACCTTGAGGAAATCGCCTAATCACACATTGCTCAGAACCTATTCCTATCCCCGATGCTAATGGCACCTGACAGTAGTTCTGGGATTACTAAAGGTACTACATTTCACAAGATGCACGTAGTCTACTGAGAACCCTAAGCTTTCAAAAGTCAATTTACTCTTTCTCAAGGACTTTCTCAAAAGAGGAAACAATAGCATTAAGCATTTCTCCTAACACTTATTTTAAAAAACATCTGTTCACAGTGACTTTAAAAAAAACAGCATCCGATTTAGATGATGATTTTTAATATTTAATCAACGTGGTACAACAGTAGCTAAAGAGACAATGAAAAATAGAGGTAATTAAAACTTTGTTAAATATATAATTACAAATAAACACTCAGGAGTGAACACAAACACAAACTAGGTCCTCATTACATCAGCAAAGGACTTGAAAAAAAGAAAGGGAACTCAAAGAAAATTAACCACACAGGTAAAGGGACAGATGAGTTGCTGAGGGTAAACTACTTTGCAAAGTGGAACGTGGCTTGTATTCTTGTGATTCTACTACACATCTTTAATCTTTGTAAATAGATATGAACCATGTCAATACCCCAAATGTTTAAGTGCATTACAGGCATGTCCCAAGGTTTCCTTCCATACTGGAAAGACTTAAATCTCCACCTTACTGTCAGGGGGGAAAAATTATGAGAAAAATGGAATCTATCTGTATCGTTTAACAAATTATCAGTCTGTTTAAAGTTTCTTGACAGCCAAACAAAATTCTTGCAAGGTTGCCTGGATGTGTGAAGGAAAAGTGAAAACATGCCAACAATAGCAAGACTTGTAGAAAGATTTTAAAAAGAAATTTAGTAGTTATTTTTAGATGCATATCCTCTAAGTACAGCCATTAGTGAGGTGTGAGAACAAAGATAAGGACAGGGAGACTAAGGGAGAAATATTTAAGTATAGAGTTAAATATCATTTTTTCCCTTTAATATACAGTTTACTTAAAAAGTCAATTTGTAAAATCCTAAAATAGCAGTGTTTAGATAGCAGTGTTAGAAGTGTGAATGTCAAGTGAAGAAGGTCAAGTGCAACATGTACTAAGATAGGAGACAGGAGACTGGGTTCCATGCCTGGCTCTGCATCTGCCCAGCTGTGCAAGCCAGGGCAAGGTTTCATCTCTCAGAGCCTTAAAGATGGAAATGATGCTAGCTCACATTTCTATTCCTTATGGAATCATTGTGAAAATTAAATTATGTAATTGAAACCACATTGACTGTAAGCTTTTGGGGGTAGAGGTCTTATATTTTCATCTTTGTTACCAGTTAATTTATTACTTAATTCATGTATGAAAGAAATAGAAAACTTTTTCATTCTTTGAAAAATATTTTAAATTTCATTACGGATTATCTCAAGAAATTCATCAGTAACTCTATGGAAGGTCCAACTAGAAAATACAGGAAGTTTTAGCAGCATCAGAAAATCAGCATTTTCAGTAATTAATCTAAAATTCTTATGAAAAATTCCAAAATGTATTTAACCTGCTACCAGCCTTAAAAGAACAAAATGGATAAAAAATTAGAAAGTATCTTTTGAACATGTGAACATCCCAGTAAAAGAGACAATTTTAACAGTAGGAAATTAGTAAAGGATGCCAACATCTTTTTATAAATACGCAGTGGTAGACTGTGCTGTTAAATATACATCAGAAGCAGTCTGCAATCCTTTCAGAAAGCAATCCGAATACTATCAAGAAGCTGCTATGTCTGTATCTCTACCAGGGATTTCCCTGGTAAACTCAAGATCCACACAGTGGACATTCCCCTCTAACCAGTTGCTTCTTTTGAATTTCCTGTCATGTCTAGTACCATAATCCAGCCACTTTCTGAAATCAGAAATCCAAGCATCAATTTAGACTCTTTCCTCTCCCTCACTGCCACCCCATCACCAATTCATTCAGAGACTAAATCCAGTATCTTATAGTTCCTGAATATCTCTCCTATGTGTATTCTATCCCTTTTTCCATTGTCACAGCCTTGGTTCAGTCTCTTTTCGTATCTTATCTCGATCATTGAAGTGGCATTCTAATTGGTGATATGGCAGGAAAGGAAAAGAGACAAATTTAATAGATGTTTAAGAGAGAACCAACTGACAGAATATAGGTAGAGAATCAGGTTCGGGAGAATAATGAATTTAGTTCTGAGCATGTTTAGCTTGAAGTAACTTGCGGTCATCCAGGTGAAGATATTCCAAGTATGTGCATGTGTGGGTGTGGGCAAAGCTGAAGGATAAAAAGTAGGTTCATAGTGGATGCCACGGATATGAACGAAATATCTCCTCTCATGTCCTATAGTCTCCAAAAAGCTTTTTCCAGATCATCTTATCCCACAGTGAAAAGATTAATTCAAGAGATATTTAAACTCTCAACTGACAGAAAGAACACAGGAGGAGAATTAGGATTGAGAGAATGATGAATTCAGTTCTAAGCATGTTGGTTATAGCTATATGTACAAATCCACTGAGCTGCATACTGAATACTTGTGAGCTTTACTGTATATACATTAAACCATAACAAAAAATTTTAAATAAAAATTAAATAGAGGAAGACCAAATTTCCACGGGACAAGAAAAGTCTGTGGAGTGCCAGGCCTCATAGTTAGGCAGCAATGGCAGAGCTGGGGAGCATTAACTCACACAGTCCACTGATGGGAATTGTGTGGCTTAGTTCCCAAGAATCACTTTGAACATTCATCCCAAAGTGTAAGTTACCACAGTGTAGTTCCTGCCCTGTTAGGTCTTACTGCTTAATGTGATTATCGTGTCAGTGGGGAATCCTAAATTTTCTATCAGCAATATTTTGCGATCAGAAGATATTCAATAAATATCTGCTAATGACCTTAGTGCTAAGTGACAGGTACAACCTACAAATGCTCTAAGAGTTGAGAGGTTGAGGAAACCACTGTGAGCTGGCTGCTCAAGCAAAGTTTCTCAAAGGAAAATTGAGCTAGACTCTAAAAGGTTAGGAACAGATACAGGGTTTGTAAAGTGTGGCCTATACAAATATTTTCCGTGACTTTTTAAATGGCACAGTCTTTCAAGAGGCAATGTGACTAGGAAATCTATGGATATCCATGACCTTGCATTATGCTTTATGACTATATGCAGTTTCCTAATTATCTAATATGTGAGAATTGGTAAGGGAGCAACATAAGCAGAAGATCAGGGGTCGAAGTGAATTATTAGATTGCAAAAATAGTTTTGGCACAAATTACAGAGTGCCATGCATGCCATACTGAACATATTCTGTAGGCAATATTACATTAGAGCATGACATTTATGTTTTGCAACTCATTAGTACTGGGCCAATTGTGAGACTAGCATTAATAACAATAAATGCTAAAAGCAGCTTCTGGTTCATTCAATGTGATGTCAAACATGTGGACCTTTTCAAGTAGATTTTTATGGCTTTCTTTCAGTTGCCATCTGACCCTTGCTATTCTACAAATACAGCTTCTGTTTATACAACCGAAAGGGGATAGCTTATATAAAGTAGGTTAAAATTTTTTGTAAGATCAAAAATCTTAGAGGAATGTTAAAAGAATTTAAACAACAAAAGGAGGGGTCAAAATGGTGGAGTAGAGAGATGCTGTGCTGGGCTCCTCCTATGACCATAGTAAAAGTAAAACTAAATTATAGAATAATCAATGCAGAACCATTTGAAATCTAGCTAAATAGAAATCTTACAACTAAGGCTATAAAGAGGGAGACATGTCGAGGTTGGGAGGGGGGATAGAGACACAAAATGGGTCAGCTCCACACCTGTGTGTTGCAGTTGAGAATCAGGAGGGATGGCTTGGCTGTGGAGGTCCCCCCGGGAGGAGTGAGGGACTCCAGATGGACACTGGGCTCTCCAGCCTGGAGTACCAGTGGAGGGAAGAGGAGCTTCCACAACATCTGGCTGTGAATAACAGTGGGGATTCTGACCATCTGGGTGAGACAGAAGCATGCTGGAAACCCAGAGGCCCTCTTAAAGAACCCATTCACAGACTCACTTGCCTACCGGTACTCACCCTGGACAATTTGGGAGGCACCAGAGACGTACAGGGAGAGACTGAGTTGTGTGGCCTCAGGGAGAGGACTGGAGGGACAATTACCATTTTCCCTGTGTCAAATCCTCCCCCTGTGTAGCCAGCAGGCAGGTACCATCTTTCCTGTGTTGAGTCCTTCCCCCTCATGGCCAAATCTGAATCTGCATTAACCTGGTGAACACCGCTCGCCCTACCCTGGTGGTTCCCTGAGATCCTGCCTCACCTAACTTGCGTACCACATGAAGCTCTAGCAGCGGCTGAGCCTTATGCTCAGCCATAGGTGACAGCAGGCCTCAAAGTGCCCTGGACATTTTGCAGAGCTACCCCAGGCCCAGTGGCAGCTGCCCTTGGTTCACAGCATGGCCTCTCCCACATGCCTACAGTTCCAGCACAGGCAGTGACCAACCACGGATCACTTTGTAGCTCCTACCAAGTAGTCCTGGGCCAGTTATAGGCAATGGACGACCTGGCCTGCACAAGAGCCCGTCCCAAGACGTCCCAGAACCAACATACCCAGAGGCTGGCTTCAGACCACAACAGAGCATCACCCAACAAAACAAAAGATCAGTGAAACCAAGAGCTGGTTCTTTGAAAAGATAAACAAAAATGGTAAACATTTAACCAGACTCATTAAGAAAAAAAAAAGAGGACCCAAATAAATAAAATCAGAAATAAAAGAAAAGTGACAACTGACACCACAAAAATACAAAGGATTATGAGAAAACATTATGAATAATTATATGCCAAAAAACTGTACAATCTGGAAGAAATTGATGAATTACTAAAAACAGACAATCTTCTAAGACTGAATCAAGAAGAAAGAGAAAATATGTACTCACCAATTACTACCAACAAAATCAAATCAGTAATAAAAGAACTCCCAAAACACAAAAGTCCTGGACTGCATGGCTTCATAGGTGAATTTTACCAAACATTTAAAGAATAATTAACACCTATTCTTCTCAAACCATTTCAAAAAATTCAAGAGGAGGGAACGCTACTAAGCTCATTTTATGAGGCCACCATTACCTTGATTATGAAACCAGACAAAGACATTACAAAAAAAAAGAAAATTATAGGCCGATATCCCTGATAAACAAACATGCAAAATCCTCAACAAAATATTAGCAAATCAAATTCAGCAATACCTTAAAAAGATCATACCCCATGATCATACCCCTTGCATTCCTGGGATGCAAGGTTTGGTTCAACATATGCAAATCAACTGATGTGATACACCACATAAACAAAATTCAGGATAAAAATCATACAATTATATCAATAGATGCAGAAAAAGCATTTGACAAAATCCAGCATCTATTTATGGTAAAAACTCTCAGCAAAGTGCGAATAGCTGGAACATATTTCAACATAATAAAGGCCCTGTATGACAAACTCACAGCTAACATCATACTCAAGGGGAAAAGCTAAGCGCATTCTCCTTAAGATCAGGAACAAGACAAGGATGCCCACTTTCACCACTTCTATTCAACATAGTGCTGGAAGTCCTAGCCACAATAATCAGACAAGAAAAAGAAATAAAAGGCATCCAAATTGGAAAGGAAGAACTAAAACTGTCATTATTGCAAATGCCATTATACTATATATAGAGAACTCTAAAGATTCCACCAAAAAACTGTTAGAACTGATAAATGAATTCAGTAAAGCAGCAGGATACAAAATTAATATTAAGAAATCAGTGGGGAGGGGTGGCCACTTAGCTCAGTTGGTTAGAACGCAGTGCTTCTAAAAACAAAGTTGCCAGTTCGATCCCCACATGGGCCACTGTGAGCTGCGCCCTCCACAACTAGATTGAAACAACTACTTGACTTGGAGCTGATGGGTCCTGGAAAAACACAATTAAATAAATAAAAGTTTAAAAAAAAGAAAAAGAAATTGGTTGCATTTTTATACACCAATAACAAACTGTCAGAAAGATAAATTAAGAAAAGAATCCCATTTGCAATTGCATCCAAAAACCCCTACAAAATCCTAGGGGTAAATTTAACCAAGGCAGTAAAAGACTCGTACTTGGAAAAGTAGAAGACACTGAATAAAGAAATTGAAAAAGATACAAATAAATGAAAGTATACAAGTATACCGTGCTCATGGATAGGAACAATTGACACGTTAAAATATCCATATTGCCCAAAGCAATGTGTAGGTTTAATGCAATCTCTATTAAAATACCAATGGACTTTTTCACAGAACAAATTATCCTAAAATTTATATGGAACCACAAAAGACCCCGGATAGTTACAGAAATCTCAAGAAAGAAGAACAATGTTGGAGCGTTTATGCTACCTGATACCAAACTATATTATAAGGCTATAATAGTCAAACAGCATGGTACTGACATAAAAACGGACACACAGATCAATGGAACAGAATAGTGTGCCCAGAAATAAATCCTTGCTTAATCTATGACAAAGGAGGCAAGAACATACAGTTGGGTAAAGATAGTCTATTCAATAAATGGTATTGGGAAAACTGGAGAGATACATGCAAAAAAAAAATGAAACTGGACCACCTTCTTATGCTACATATAAAAATAACTCAAAATGGATTAAAGACTTAAATGTAAGACCCAAAACCATAAAACTCCTAGAAAAAACACAGGAAGTAAACTCTCAGATATTACCCTTAGTAATATTTTTACTGATATATCTCCTTGGTAAAGGAAACCAAAAGAAAAAATAAACAAATGGGACTACATCAAACTAAAAAGGTTTTGCACAGCAAAAGAGATCATCAAAAAAACAAACACAGATTACTGAATGGGAGAAGATATTTGCCAATGATACATATGATAAGGGGTTAACATCCAAAATTTGTAAAGCACTCTTACAACACAATACAAAAAAACCCCAAACAATCCAATTAAAAAATGGTAAGAGGATCTGAATAGACATGTCTCCAAAGAGGACATACACATGGCCAATAGACATATGAAAAGATGATCAACATCACTAATCATCAGGGATATGCAAATCAAGTTGGTTAGAGTGTGATGCTCTTAACAACAAGGTTGCCGATTCAATCCCCACATGGGCCACTGTGAGCTGCGCCCTCCACAACTAGATTGAAACAACTACTTCACTTGAAGCTGATGGGTCCTGGAAAAACACACTTAAAATAAGTAAAAGTTAAAAAAACAACAACAGGCCACAATGAGATACCACCTCACACCTGTCAGAATAGCTATCATCAATAAATCAACAAACAACAAGTGTTGGTGAGGATGTGGAGAAAAGAGGCCCCTCATGCACTCTTGGTGGGATTACAAATGGGTGCAGCCGCTATGAAAAACAGTATGGAGGTTCCTCAAAAAACTAAAATTAGAACTACCTTATGACTCAGCTATTTCACTTCTGGGTATTTATCCAAAGAAATCCAAAACACTAATTCGAAAAGATATATGCACCTCTATGTTCACTGCCACCCTAAATTCACAACAGCCAAGCTATAAAAGCAACCTCTGTTGCTCATGAATAGATGATTGGATAAAGAAGTGGTACATACATGTGTATACAATGAAATATTACTCAGCCATAAAAAAGAATGAAATCTTACTATCTGCGACATGGATGGACCTAGAGGGTATTATGCTAAGTAAAATAAGTCAGACTGAGAAAGACAAATATCATATTATCTCACTTATATGTGAAATCTAAAGAACAAAATAAATGAACAAATAAAACAGAAACAGATACATAGCTACAGAGAATAAAGTGATAGTTGCCAGAGGGGAGAGGGGTTGGGAAGTTAAGTGAAAAAGGTGAAGGGATTAAGAAATACAAATTGGTAGTTACAAAATCATCATGTAAAGTATAGCGTGAGGAATATAGTCAGTAATATTGCAACAAGTATGTAGAGTGCCAGGTGGGTGTTAGACTAATTGGATGGATCACTGCATAAATTATTTAACCACTGTGCTGCACACCTGAAACTAATATAAAATAATGTTGAATGTCACTTGTAACTGAAATAAATAAATTAATTAATCAATCAATTAATTAAAGTTACAGATGCCAATAGGAGCCATCTCAGAGGTGTTTATTATGGAAATAATGTTGTTTGAAGCTAATAATTCATTCTGCAAGACTTTGCCAACTTGAGGAACATTTCTCATGCAGTAAAAGTACTGGTATGATTTCAAGCAGCAATTTTACACTACTCAAAGGGGTAGGTAAGACCATTCTTTGACACTATAATCTAAGGTCTCCACTTATTAGGGGCTGTTAATACCCAAGGATTAATAACTACACTTTGTGCATATATGTGTATTGAGAAATTCTTGAAATATTTAATAAAGTGTTACATTGAAGGTAAATATGCAGGAGATGTGGTCCTAAGTTCTCCTTTGACTTTACAGAACAAAGCTTTCATGCTTTTTTTTTATCTGCGGCTTAAAAAACTTGGCTATAATTTTTATTGCTAGCATAAACTTTGGTAGAAATAAACTCTAGTTTAGCCTTAATTTTTGACAGAATTATTAAGGGTAGTGGTGTAGAAGTAGAAATCTTACTGCAAAATTGGGCCTATGATAAAGTTTAGCATAAACAGAGAACCCTAATCACTTAAAAATAGTAAGACTAGAAATATGAACTCATAGTTTTCAATATATAAAGATAGATATAGAAATAGATGTAAATGCGTGTGGAGAAATAAAATCATGCCTCCATTTCCTATCTCTGTCTGCTGAGAGGACTCAGAAGCAGTGACAGACCAGTAGCCATGAGCAGACTCAACATTAAGATTTTAGTTTTCAAATATCATTCTCCACTAAAAGGAACAAGGGATCCTTTGAGAAATGGCTGATTCCAGGGTTGGAGCAAAGAAAACGCAACATGAGCCTGAAACATATTATTATGACAGAAAGAACTACACAAAGAATCATAGGGGCCTGTCAAAAAGACAAGTGAGCCTTCGTGAAGGGGTCTACACTGACCAAATCTGAGACAAATGAGTCAGCAAAACGAGTAATGACAGTGATGGATTATAACCCATTGAATAGAATAAGAATTTGTAAGTCCAGATAGGTAGATAGATAGACAGTCAGACAGACAGACAGATGAACAAACAGACAAATACATAAGAAGAGACAGTACTTCCTTACAGCAGGAAGCCAACTAATTAATGCAGAAGGGAATAAGAAAATCAGCATTTGGCAACCATCATAGTAATAGTTACTTTGGACAAAAGACATCAAGAGACGTAAAACTAGTAGGTGAAAATTTTAGGACGAATAGCATACATAGTCTTGGAATATCATCCCATAGGTGCTTATTAATTTCAAACAGAGAAGTAATAACTTTACAGAGGAGAAACCTAGAAGTTATCACCTTAACCAAGTGATCAAAGTTGACACCATCAGTAATGGGACAAGTCGACATTGTGTGTGTGTGTGTGTGAAACTTAACAGTAGTTGTGGCAATTGTTTAAAATATTTACACCAACAAAATATTTGTGTGGGGGGGATTTGGTTTTGCTTTTTGGTTTTGAATAAACTCCATTTTTGCTTTGAGATTTTTTAAGCTTATTTTTATTACGACTGTTCATTAAATGTTTTATTCAAAAGAAGTTGTGGTACATATACACAATGGAATACTATTCGGCGTTAAGGAAAGATGATATAGGAGCATTTGTGACAACATGGATGGATCTTGAGAGTATAATGCTAAGTGAAATAAGTCAGACAGAAAAAGCAGAGAACCCTATGATTTCACTGATATGTAGTATATAAACCAAAAAGAAAAAGACAAACAAATGAGAAACAAAAACTCATAGACACAGACAATAATTTAGTGGTTACCAGAGGGTAAGGGGGTGGGGGGTGGGTGATGAGGGTAAAGGGGATCAAATATATGGTGATGGAAGGAGAACTGACTCTGGGTGGTGAACACACAATGGGATTTATAGACGATGTAATACAGAATTGTACACCTAAAATCTATGTAAATTTACTAACAATTGTCACCCCAATAAATTTAATTTTAAAAAATGTTTTATTCAGTTATATTCACATAAATTTAACAATCCAGAATTCAAATGTCCTCTAAACCGTATTCTAAAATATAGCTCTCAAGCATGATATGGTAATAGTTGCATGTGTGGTCAGTTAATATATTTTTTTAAATCCTCATATATGGGTATTTCCTAAATGGTCATCCTTTCAAAGAACATCAGACAATGAGAATGTATATCATGTTCCCCTCTATGTTTTTCTGCTGATAGGAAACAGGTTTCAATGCTCTACATTCAGTTAGGTAAATGTATACTCGTATTCTGTTTACAATATATGACAAGATCTTTTATCTTCACTTTATGGAAGTAAATGTAGTATATTCAACAATGAATTAAATCTCTTTTATTTCATTTACCAACTTATGGAGTGTGCTAAACTGACTGCATATATGCAAATATTTATTGTGCTATAAAAGTATCAGAACTATTGCATTAGTACAGGATTACATGATAAGCTCTTGGAAGAGAAGGTAGAAACTATTTTATTGTAAAATGCTTCAAACTGTACATATTGCCTACAGGTTATATGTAATGAATTATTTTGATAATGATATTAACTTCATCTGAATTTTTAAGTAGATAATGATTCAGTTCTTACTATAGTACTATATAAAGAGAAATATACCTCATGCAGACAAATGAAAGCTGGAGTTGTAGACAAATCAATGAACCGCTCATCTTGGATGTTAATTGTGGGTGCTACAGCATAAATGGGGTCTTTTTGATCCTTTTCACCTTTCTCCTCCTCCTCTTCTTTTTCTGTGTCTGTGGTGCTGTCTTCCATTTTTCACAATTCTAAAATAAAATCATTCCATATTTAGCTATTTCGGGACGTCTTCATTTATAAAGTGAAATTAATGGCGAATTATGAAAGTAAGCATAACTCAACTGGTGGAAGCTATTCTCCAGTGAAACCATAGGTCAGGAAACTTAGCTATAATCACATTATTCTAAATGCCTGCTTTGTTATAAAGATACTCTCTGTTGTTACATGCAAATCAATATTCAAAAAGTAGGCTATTGCTGCATTAATTGAAAATTACACATACATTACTAGAATGTAAGCTCCATAAGCGCGGAAACCTAATTTTGTTTACTAATCATTGTAGTAGGCACTCAATTACCATTCACTGATTGGGTGAATAAATATAACCTATACCTTGAAAATACAACACAAAGTTAATTCAAGTTATTTTTGGTAAATGAAACCCAACGCCCAGTGGTGCCCCGAGCTGCCTGAGGCAGGCACCTGCGCACCAGGCCACCAGGGTGCTGCTCCAACGCCTCTGCCCCACGCTGGTGTGTGCTGCCACGTGGCCTAGCTCTGCGGCTCACAGGTGAGCTCCTGTTGTCCCACTTCACTTACAAAGCACAAGCTCAGAAATAAAATAATCAAGAATTTCAAGATGGTAACACCAGAGCATGCAACTAAATGCAGGACCCTTCTGAGAGCAGGTCCTTATGTGACTGTACAAGTCACGCACCTATGAAAACAGTCCTATGTAGTGGCCATTGATTTACTCACGTATTCAAGTGGACCCAGAGAAGTTTCCAAAAGGACCCCTGTCGTGGCCTGCAAGGTCTCTTTTGGCCCACTTTGGTGGCACTGGGATGGCTGCCCTTCCTTTGCACAAGAGAATGTCAATTTAATCATCAGCTCTTTTGATCTCTGAAATATCTGACTCTACACACTACAGAAGAGTATACCTGCATTCTTCTCTTGCCAAAGAAGATAACTCCAACTGTCATAATTTTAAGGTCTGGATTTTCTGTTGAACATGTATTATCTCTTATGTCTACCTTATCCTATTAGCTGCTCTTTGATTGTAGGAATCCCCAGTTTTTTTAAATATAGAAAGCATGTTCTATAATCCGAATCTAGAAATCATATAGGCTCTGGTTCCTGAATTTATTAGTCAAGTGGCCACAGGCATGTCATTTATTCAGTAAGTCTCTTTCTTCCTCTCTAAATTGGAGTAACAGTAACTATTTTTTCTGCTTCTTAAAGAATATGTGCAGATTAAATGTGATAATGCCTCTGGACAGGTGGCTTCCACTCTGCTATCTCTAAATTTCTACACTATCTCTAAATTTCTGCCACAGCTATAAACTACACACACACTTGTTTTCTCCCTCCTGCTACAAAAATACTTCATAGGTGGTAGCATGTACTTCTATCAGGAGGCACTAAATGTCAGGTTGTCTTTATGTTATATAAATAGACATTGATGTCGTTTGGACTTTCCCTCCTTTAACACAAATACATTCTTTTCAATGACATAAAGTAGTTTTTAAAAAGAACCTATTATTAAAGCATCACACAACACTTTAGTCACAGTTTATGGCTTAAATCTTCAGTGAGAGAAAAATGATTTGGTTATATATATCTAGATTCATTGTGTTTGATAAGCTAAGATTTGTATGTTCAATCACTTCATGGATGTCAAATGTTAATGACTATCCAAGAAAAATATTTCCTTCAGAACGTTAGACCATACCTGTCTAAGAAATATTAAGAAATTTAAGAAATATTTCAAATATAAACAAAAGTCAAATAGTATAATGAACCCTCAGGTACTCATCAACCAGCTTCAACAAATATCAATTCACAAGCAATTTTGTTTTATCTATACCATTCCACTTCTCCTGTTCACTCTCTTTATCATTTTGAAGCAAAACCTAGCTACCTAGACACACGAATACATCCTGAAGAACTCCATAATAATGTGTAGAGACAGTCCTCATTCTATTTTACTGCATAGCACTGTTGCATAGAAACACCACAAGTCATTCAAACAACCCCCAATTTATAAACATATGGAATGTGTCCAGTTTTCTGCTTTTCTACTTTTGCAAAGTATACTACATGTATTTATTTAAAAATGTTTTGAATAAGGTTCCTGTAATCTTTATAATAAAGATGGCATTAACTTTGAAAACTTGAGTTCAGGCAATTTTCTCAAAGAACTGTACCTTTAAATGTGATACAATTTACACAGGCAACAAAAGACAGATATTATGCTGAATTTGTGCAAATTCATCAGCCTGTTCAAGCTTTCAATTTCTATTATTTTAAAAACAGTCTAAATATTTTAAAGCAGGTAAAACATTTTACACAGGGAAGCAACTAAAAGAGACTAATGACAGAGTTCTGGTAGACATCAGACAATCTCTAACCCTTACGCAAAAAAGAAGAGTGAATAGGAAAGTAAGGAAACACAATAGAAACAAATACAAAAGTGTCATGTGAATTAAAACCTAAAAGACTAATTAATCTAATTAAATAATAGGTTGGAAATGGCTTAAGTAGATACCCAAGTTTAACAGATAAAAAAAAATATTCAAGTATTCATTAATACAGGATTGCAAAGTCCATTGTATTAATATTACCATGCTGCAGGCAATATGATTGACGGCTATAAATAAAACAATGGAATAAAATATATGCTCAGTCTACAGGATATAAACAAAAGAATATTTATGAAACATCTTAAATTAGTGGTGTAAGAAGAATTACATAGTTATCAAGTATAGTAATTCTACAGATTATCTCTCCATAATACCTAAATCATTTAAACAAGTATTTTTTTTTTTGCAATTGGGTGCTTTAATCAATAATAATATATATTCCAGTGTTTAATCTAAATTTTATTGTACTCTAAATTTCATTTTCCATCTGTATGTGTAACATTTGATGGCATGTTATAATTAGATTATATAAAGTTCCAAAACAAATAATGGTATTCAAGGTTGCTGTGTAAAGGATATTAGTTTTATACATTCAAGTTGAATACATAGCATTATTTTGTTGAAATTCCCTGGGGGGGAAATAAACAGCAGAAATCACTGAATTGACCATTACCTGCTTCCTACAAATAAGGAATATAATTGTTTTATCAGACTGATCCTAAAAAAAAAAACTCTGAAATTCCATAAGTGAGTAAAACATTGACTTACAGTTTTTGATTATACAAAACTAGATGGCTTTTCTGTTTGGTAGAAGTTTTTTTGATATTATCTTAATATAATGATGGTTAAAATTATGGTTTCTGGAATCATTTAATCTAATTTCAAATTCCAGCTTCAGTACTTATTGACAGTGTACCCCTTAGCCAAATAATGTAAATTCTCTTTCCACAATAAATGAAGCAATGCATACAAAGCCTTTGTTCAGTACCTGGTAAATGAATAGGCTTCATCAACAGTAGTGGTGGTGGTAGTAGGACAAAGGGACAATGCATAGAGTAAGAGGCTAGTGAGGGGGGGTTAGAAAGGAGAGCTGGGGAGATCGAGCACCCTGGGAATACAACTCAGGCTTTAATCTAGCCAATTCTGAGATACTGCCCCCCCCGGAATCACTTCCTGTTTTGAGGTAGTTATAGCAAAATTTGTTTCCATATTTGATGTCTTTATAGCCTTGAATAAAGAACATAGGATGACAAAAATACTTAAATAATAGAAATGGTGACATTTGATACTTGAAGTTAAGTTAAAGACAAAGCATTAGTTTTAGCCATGAAGAGATCCCAGGTATGGCAGAGAATGTCCTAGAGATAGAACTATGAAACCTGTTAGTGTACAAACATCTGCAGATAATCCACATAGGCACAAATTTTGAGAGATGGTTCAAAGTTGTCAGTGCTGTGTAACTAATTTTGTATTGATTGTATTGTATCTAAAATGATTCTCTGTGCTATTGTATATGTTACAAAATTTCACCTGTAACATCTTTATGCATGTACACCAAGGATCAGTTGGATTTTCACGCTCTATTATTTTTGGTTGTGCATGTTGAAAAAGTAGCCTTATTTTTAATGTAAATATAATTTGTAAATTTGTAATGTAAATATACTTCAAAAGATGGTATCTTTCCTTTGCTTTTCTTTTTCTCATTTCTTTTTCTTTTCTTTTCTTTTCTTTTTTTTATTAGTTTCAGGTGTACAAGACAAGGTAATACTTAGACGTTCATCATTTATATCCTTCACACTGTGAACCCCCCTCCCCCCATCCATTATACCTCCGACCTCACACCCAGCCATCACATTATATATATAAAATTATAGTTGGCATTCATTAATGTTTAGCTTCTGGTGTACAATACCATGATCAGGCATCCACATTATCTCTGAGGTGGTCTCCCAAATAGGACACATGTCCATCGGATACCCAACAAAATCTTTACGACATTATTGAATAAGTTCCCCAAATTAATTTTCAGAAAACCCTGAGGCCATCTTGTGGTTACCAGCTGCTTCCTAATCCCTTCACCTTTCCCCTTATCCCCAACCTCCCCCCGCCGCCCCCGCCCATCTAACAACTCTCAGTTTTTTCTTTGTGCCCTCAAAACTGTCTCTGATTAGTTCATTCACATATTCTTTTCTTTAGATTCCGCATATAAGTGAGATCATATGGTACTTGTCTTTCTCTTTCTGACTTATTTCACTTAACATAATGTTCTCTAGATCCATTCATGTTGTTGCAAATGATAAGATTTCTTTCTTCTTTATGGCTGCGTAATACTCCATTGTATAAATGTACCACAGCTTCTTAATCCAGTCATCTACCGATGGGCATTTCGGTTGTTTCCATATCTTGGCTATTGTGTAAAGTGCTGCAATAAACATAGGAGTGCATACTGATTTTTGAATTGGAGTTTTGGATTTCTCCGGGTAGATGCCTAGGAGTGGAATTACTGGATCATAGGGTAGTTCCATTTTCAGATTCCTGAGATACCTCCATACTGTTTTCCATAGTGGCTGCACTAATCTGCAATCCCACCAACAGTGCACTAGCGTTCCCTTTTCTCCACATCCGCACCAGCATTTGTTGTTTGTTGATTTATTGATGATAGCCATTTTGACTGGAGTGAGGTGGTATCTCATTGTGGTTTTTATTTGCATTTCTCTGATGGTTAGTGAGGTTGAGAATTTCTTCATATGTCTTCTTGCCTTCTGTATGTCCTTTTTAGAAAAATGTCTCCTCAAGTCCTCTGCCCATTTTTTAATTGGGTTGTTTGTTTTTTTGGAGTTGAGTTGAGTAAGTTTTTTATAGATTTGTGATATTAATCCCTTATCAGATATATCATTGGCAAATATCTTTTCCCATTCAGTAGGATCCCTTTTTGTTTTATTGATGGTTTCCTTTGCTGTGAAAAAACTTTTTAGTTTGATGTAATCCCACATGTTTATTTTTTCTCTTACTTCCCTCGCGCGAGGGGATATATCAGTGAAAATCTTACTCCGGGTAATGTCCATGAAGTTTCTTCCTATATTTTCTTCTAGATATTTTATGGTTTCAGATCTTACATTTAAGTCTTTAAGCCATTTTGAATTTATTTTTGTATATGGTGTAAGGAGGTGGTCCAGCTTCATTTTCTTGCATGTGTCTGTCCAGGTTTCCCAACAGCACTTATTGAACAGACTGTCTTTACCCCATCGTACATTCTTGCTTCCATTGTCATAGATTAGATGGGCATATAGGCATGGATTTACTTCTGGACTCTATTCTGTTCCATTGATCTATGTGTCTATTTTTATGCCAGTACCATGCTGTTTTGATTACTGTAGCCTTTTAGTATAGTTTGAAATCAGGTATCGTTATGCCTCCCACTTTGTTCTTCTTTCTCAAAATTGCTGAGGCTATCCGGGGTCTTTTATGGTCCCATATAAATTTCAGGATTATATGTTCTATTTCTGTGTTGGTATTTGTAGAGAACTTATCTGAGCGTGTAAAGATGTTGGTGACCATGAGAAGAAAGGTCTGGAAAGAGTGTGAGGCAAGGAGACAATCAGAGGCTAGGCACCAGCCACTGTGCTATGGATAGGAAATAGATTTAGTGGTGAGCAAAACCAGACAAGGTCCCTGACCTCGGGAGGACTCACAGACTGCCGGTGAGACAGAAATTAATCAAAGAATCATAAAGATAAATGTGAACACACATGTATGTGTAACTGAACTGGTACGATGAAAGCCTGAGCTGCAGAACCAGGGTTATGCCGTGCACTGCACACTCGGGCAGGCACCACTCACACAACAAGTTCTGCAGGGAAGCAGCCCGAACTGCAAGGTTAAATAATGAGAGCCTGAGCCCAGGCAGCACCACTCACACTGCAGGAGTCCAAAGGAGAGAGGACATGGTTTTGTGAGGCTGTCTAGAAAGAATAGGACATGCACGGAGCTTTGACGCAGAAAAGCAAAAGGCCAGAGAAGGAGAAAGGAAGGTAAATAAAGCTTTTGTCCTATTACAGAAAAACACTGAACTCCTCTATTATTCACACTTCATCTCGGGGATAAAAGATAAAGCCTATAAAATAGGAAGCTTCATAAAGAAATATTAAGCAATAAACATTGCAGGGTCTGCCTTGTTTTGTAAGACACACCACTGCTTCCTCTTTGTTAAAAGCTAAAAAGGTGACCATCATTTTGTTTTGATTTTGAACTCTTAAGGAAATTTTTCATGACAGTTACAAGGAGCACATGCTAAACCCAGATACCCTATGCACCAGGGAATGGGGCAGAATACACAAACAATGTGACCTTTCGAAGGTAAAACAGCAATGCTTGCTTCAAGAAAGATATAGCAGGAAACCACTCTGTCTTTCAATATTACTTTGTCACTGAACAAGCACGAAGTTTGCTCACTTTAGAAAAGCAGGGTGTAATGTAAAGTCAAATGTGACTTTTCTCTCTTAGTCCCACACAGAGCCTGAGCATTCTTTGTCATAATTTAGCTCTTCTAACTGCCCTGGAAACACGATCACGTGCTCCATTCTCCCGCTGCCCATTGCTAGAGGTTAGTTACATGACTATTTCTGTGGTAACTCACAGCCAGACCTCTTGGAGAAAGAAAGAAGTCTGGGACACTGATGTTTTTTCTGTTTGTTTCAGTTCCCTCTATTTACTAAAAAAATAGATATATCAAAACGGTTACAAAAACTGTGGTATATTTAAAGTTGTATGACAAGTTCCTCTAAATCCTGTCAGGGTATCTCTGTGATTGTACATGTGTTCTCTTTTGGAGATAATATTAAAAGTCTACATTAAAGGCCTTTTGTGATAGGCCTCTGGTCCACGATCTGAGAGGCTTAGAATACTGGGCAGCCAATCCGACATGCAGCTCACAGTTACCTCAGGACCATTTACTGCAACAACATCATCATCAGACACTACCAACTTGTCCTGAATGCAACGATACAATTATTGTACTTACTGATGTCTAGATGTTTTATTCTGTGTCGTATTATATAATACCCATTATTACTATACAAAGACAAGATCACGCTTGAAACTTTTTTTTTAAATGCAGATAACAGATTTCAGGTCATGTTTTAAAAAGAGGGTGTAGAAACACTTGGTCATTCAAAGACCCAACATATCAAACCACAACTTCCTTCTGTTTCTAAAAAAAAGAAAAAGAAAAAAAAACTCAGAGAAATATCCCACAAAAACAAAACAAACAAAAACAACCGTTCTGGCACAGAAAAAAATAAAACCACTGCAGTATGTACAGAGAAAATTTGCCTCATAATTGAAGTGTTAAAGGGATGATGTGGTTTGGACTACGTTTAATTAAAAACATGCATACACATGAAAGAAAACTCTTGCAAGGAAGCTCCAAGTGCATAGGTAGGCTTTAAAGTAAATGTTCACAGTATTATGATACGGGCCAACGAGTAGCCTTCCTCCACCCTCCCACTGAAAATCTCAGTTTTCTTTCCTATAGAAATTTTAAGTTTCCTTCTTCTTAAGTTTCCTTTTCCCCAGTTTTTTAGCTCCTATCCCTGCTTTAGATAATTACCCTAAAACTTGTGGTTCATACTTGTTGATTGTAGTCATTGAAGGTTAATGTTCTTTTCTACCCATTCTGAGCCTAACTCCTGGACAATTAACGACACCTGAATGATTGGATGAATGGCCACAGGCTCTATAGAGCTAACAGATTTATTGATTAAAATCTAGTTTTCCTCATTCAGGCGCCTTGGGGATACAGAGGATACTCCAGCAAGATTGCCAGTCACAACCAAAGAAGCCAACGCGATCTTCCAGGTGGATCTCGAGATCCCTTCCTCTCATCTTAGATCAGATAGGACGAAAGTTCCATGAATCCCCCAGGAGGGAGAGACAGCTCTATGCCCCTGTCCAGCAGGAAGCAGATACAGAAGAAAAATGCCCTGTCCCTCAACTTCCCATATGGATTTTATGGGGATCATGTCTCTCAAGGGGAAGACAAGGCAGGTAGTCAGAGACAGGCATGGGGTCTCTGCATTCATGCATAACCTACAGAATGCGACCACCCAAAAGACCTCCCCTCTCCGCCCAAAACTTCCCCTTTTCATTATAATTATTTACCTCTATGAGGAAACAAATGATACAAAATACCCAACTAGATTAAACTGGTCACTCACACCTGCACAGTAAAGGCCACAATGACCTTCATTTCACCTGGGCCTCATTATACCACATTATAATATCATACATATACCCGGAGTTCATTAATATCATTATAACAGACTGAATTCTGGGAAGGAACATGTGCAGTCTATAAAGATGAGGTAATAGCCTCTTGTCAATCACAGGTGTCATTCAAGTGGAACAGCCTATTCTAGAGAAAGGAACAGCCTATTCTAGAGAAAAAAAGGATAAAAACTCCAAGTTCTCACCAGTCTGGGCCCTATGAGACTTTTGAGCCTTGGTTTTGCTCAGGGGGCCACTCCCAACCCTTCGGAGGGTACTTTTTCTTTTAATTATGAGCCCTTGAGCCGGGCCCGCTACTATTTCTTTGGAGTGTAACCATCTCTTCTAATAAACTACTCTTTCACCACTTTATTTCTGAGTCTTGTTCAATTCTTTGCTCGAGACGCGAAGAACCTGGACACCGTGCTGAGAACAGCCCACTCTCCAGTAACATATTTGACAGTTAAATCTTAAATTATATGCATGTGTAGCCAGTGAGGAACCTGTTAATTGCCCATGATCACAGAGAACCTAAGACTCCGCTACAGTATAAGCTCCCTCCCTGGGATGGAAGGGTGCTGAGAGCACCCTACGCCTCCTCCCAACTCGTTTCTCTCTCCTTTGGCCTCCCTTTGCCCACTCCCACCCTACCCCAAAGGCATACCCAAGAAAAGTTACTCAGTGTCTCTTCAAAGCTTCTTACATATTTTTCCCATTTCTTCTTAGAAACCTACACAGGTTTTATATTTTATTTATTTTTGGAATTATATTTTATTTATTTTTGAGTGGGTATAACATATAGGGTCATGGTGCACTATTCATGTGAAAGAACTGTCATGGAAACAGATGTGACTTTTGTCTCTAACATATACTCCTGGTCGCCCTCATCAGCATGCAGACACTCCTGCCCCAGGGTCACTCATCTGTGCACCCGATGGTTTCATATACAGCTCTTCACAATTTAAACAAAACTTTCCCTTATTTATTTCACTTAATCCTTACAATCATGTTCCATATGAATTAATGTTCATTTTGTAGATGAGAAAATTGAAGGTCAGAGAATATAAATGATGTGCCCAAGATCTCACAACTATAAATGGCAGTATTTATTCAAACCCACGCTCACTGGCTCCAAATCACTAACCCTTTTCTATTACACTGTACAGGGCTCTCACCATCGCCTTAGCAAAATCCATTCCTCTTGGCCTCCAGTAATGGGAAGCAGGATCAAGGATAGGGGCTGGTGGAGGGAACTCAACTGTCACCGCAAGGTATAATGCTAGGACCTCCTTTAGCAAAGAGAAAACTAACACCGTGTAAATCTATTAAAGACAAATTAATTCTCATAGAAAAGTGATTAGGCAGTCCATGAGGTGGTAAGACTAAGCTCTGCAAAACAATGGGCTATAGAACTTGTTGCTATAGTTACAAAGCAAAGGAAAGCCTTCACAAATACAAAGCACAGCAAGAAACACTGGTCTTACATTTGCAATAATTTATCGTCATTCTGCAAGTCCATTCAGCCTTCAGAAATTCAAAGGGTGCCTGAGAGGCCCTATCAGTTAGTCCCCTTAATAGTTTCCAAATGATTCAGTAGTGAGCAGAGACTGAGTTCCAACTCCTGTGGGAGGTTTGGAATGCCCAAGTAACTCTAAAGCTGACAGTCTTCCAGAAAGTCTATAAAGCAGAGATTCTACATGTTTCACGTAATCTGGAATCCTCACATTATAGGTCACTCCTTGCCATTGCTACGAAAATGTGCATGTTTCTCGAATTCCACTCTCTTTGCTTGAATTTTAAAAAAAGGTACCAGAAAGCATATTCATAACATTACCACAATAGTCTGTATATCCTGTCTAATTAGGCCATTGCCTTGCAAACGTGCTCTTTCATACCCTTTTCTCTTCCCCATACCCCAGTTAGTAGGAACTGTGGGTCTAGATGGGTCTGTTTCCTTAGCAAAGAACTTCTTGAAATACGGGCTATCACTGCTTTCGATTTGCACAAGCCCAGGTTCCCTTTCTCCCCCCTTCTTTCTTTCCCTCCCTCCCTCCTTCTTCCTCTTCCTCGTCATCGTCCTCCTCCTCCTCCTCATGTTATTTCAGCTAAGAACACAACTAGACAGCATGCAGTAATGGAAATGACTACTTTGAAGTTCATCAACTTGGGCTTCAATTTCATTCCTGTCCTCCCTGTGTGACCTTGGGCAAGATACTCAATCTCTTAACTATAAGATGATTTAAAAGTTGTGAAGATTAAGTGGCACAATGCATGTGAAGTCTCAGCCCAGAGCCCAGCATTAATTCTCAACAAATGTAAGCTCCCTACCACCACTGCCTGGTTCTCTTGCTTTCATGTCCATATATGCCATAAATTATTTTGATAGAGAACAAAGAAATACAAGTCAGCCTGGGGCTGGACAAAATATTTCAGGAATCTATAAGCAGGAAAAGGTAATCTGGGTCCTTTTCAGTACAAATTTGTCCCAGAACACTCCTTGGGATTTGGTGTGGATCATGGTAGACCAAATCTTCAAACCCCACTGTGAGATGTTTAAATTTAGAATAAGAACAACTACCTAGGACACTGGGTACTGAAGAGGGAGAAAGAAAGCAACACAAGTTTTAAAATGCCCTTAAAAGAATATGTGTCAAATCCAAGCATGAGCAGAACCAGCTTTAGACAATTAAGTAAAGCAGGCAAAGTCCCTCTCCCATGTCTGGAAATTTCATAGTCTCCTCTTGTGATTGCATAAGTGTTTCCTGTTCGCAAGCTTCCCCTGGCCCTAGGCAGATCTCCACGTTAGTCTTCCTCCCCCCAGGCAGCTTCCCTTACTCAATTTCTTTCCTTCCTCTAAAGGCAAAGATTCTTACATTAATTATAGGGTTAGGAGAATATTTGCCAAGCCAATATTCCTATTTTACATTGAAAAATAATTAAAAATAAAAAGAACCCTTTCTTTGAGCTAGGGAACAAAGAGAGTTGGTGATAAAACAAGTTGGCATGGACCCCTGAGGCACCCTGTCTGCTCAGAACCAGGCTCAGAAGATGAAATAGTGGAACTAGGACATACAAGAACATGAGACAGATAATGTGCCTTTTTTCCCAGTCAGGACTTGGAGAAAGTGGCAAAGTTCCAGAGCCATCATCAACCTTACCCTCATGTGACGAAGCAGAGAGGACTACCTAGATAGAAAGGGCCCAAGAGAGTTTACAGATGGCCTGGGAGAGGTGTTGAGGCTGGCTGGAAGTACTACACCTCAAGAATCCTTGATGTTATGATAAAAAGACACTGCTTCATGAAGCTCTGTGGACCATACAACTGAGAACCAGAGGGGGTCAGAATTCTCAGAAATGGCAGCATGGAGACCCATGTCTGAGACCCAGATGGACATTTCAGGAGGAGTCAGCATGCTGCGTTTCCCCGAAAATAAGACCTAGCCAGACAATCAGCTCTAATGCATCTTTTGGAGCAAAAATTAATATAAGAGATTGGAGACGTCATCAAAATGGCGGCGTGAGGTGAGCCTCTGTAAAGCTCCCCCAGAATTTACAACTAATCAAACAACAATAACTCCACAAAGGACTCCCTGCACAGCAGACAGGCAAGATGAAGAGGCTCATTACTGAATTCACCTAAAGGTGGGAGAATTGTGCGAGCGGGGGAGAAGGGAATAGAGAAGTGCGAAACGGAGCCACGCAGGCGCAGGATGCAGACCTGGCTCAATGCTCTGAGCTCGCTGCATCCCGGAACTACCGCAGCTGCGGGAGAGGGAAGAACTCGGACTGCTAGGGCTCCGCTTATGGCCCACAGGGCTGAGGGGGCAGCATATAACACGGCTGAACCCAACGCTCACGGCAGAGACCTCGGAGAAAAGTCTGAGGGAAGAAGGCTGAAAATGGTGGTTTAAGCCCTCACTGCCGAGCAGAGAACGGAAGCCTTAGGCACTGAGACTAGCCGCCCCCTCCCTCCCTCCCAGTGCTCACCCCGCCCCCACCTGCCCGATGCTAGAAGCGGAACAGTAGCAGTGTCAGATCAAAAGAACAGAATATTTGCTGTTCTGAGAACTGTGGACCACAGACATAGATTTGCAGCCCAACTAGTTCCGGCAAAGGGGAGGGAGCTGTGGAAACAGGACAGGATGTGGTGGTGGTCGCTGCCATTGCTCTGGGCCACCTCTCACAACTCACCCTGCCCCTGGCCCCACCTATCTGGACGGATCCCTGTAGGAGTAAACAGAACTGTTGAAACACACGGGTTCTGAATCTGGTGCAGGAAAAGCTTTGGAACTTCAAAAGCTCTCCACATACCCACATGGACACTGCGCCCTGTGACCCAGGCGAACTATTAACAGAGGAGAAGCCCATCTCCCAGGGAATCCCCCCATTGTGTGAGAAGCTTGAATAGTGCAGAGAAAACATGGCACTACCGTGTGAGAGAGAAAAAAAGGCTGCAGTTGGAGAGAAAATAAAACATTCTACTAACAAGTACTGGAAAACAAAAGAAAGACCTCTTCTTATCAACCTGTTGCAGAAGCCACTCCTGTAGATGTCTAGGAAGAGAAATAATAAATCAGTAATTGCCATGAATAACCAAGACAATAAGACAGCTCAGAAAGAAAGTGAAAAGTCTCCAGAAAAGGAACTTAAACATATGGAAATATGTGATTTAAATAATAGAGAATTCAAGATTGCAGTTCTGAAAAAACTCAACGAGATGCAAGAAAACACAGAAAGACAGTTTAATGATGGATATCAGCTGCAAAAAGAAAGCATGAAAAAACACAAATACATGGAGATTAAACAACATACTTTTAAAGAACGACTGGGTCAAAGAAGAAATTAGAGGAGAGCTCAAAAGATACATAGAAACAAATGACAATGAAAATACATCCTACCAAAATTTTTGGGATGCAGCAAGAGCAGTTTTAAGAGGGAAATTTATATCATTACAGGCCTATCTCAAGAAACAAGAAAAATCCCAAATAAACAACCTCACGTTATACCTTAAAGAACTAGAAAAAGAAGAACAAATGAAACCCAAGATCAGCAGAAGAAAGGAAATAACAAAAATCAGAGCAGAACTAAATGAAATAGAGAACAAAAAGACAATAAAAAAATTAACGTGACAAAGAGCTGGTTCTTTGAAAAGATTAACAAAATCGACAGACCCTTGGCTAGACTCACTAAGATAAATAGAGAGAAGACACTAATTAACAAAATCAGAAATGAAAAAGGGGAAGTTATCATGGACACCACAGAAATACAAAGGATCATCCAAGAATACTATGAAGGACCATATGCCACCAAATTCAATAACCTAGAAGAAATAGACAAGTTCTTAGAAACATATAACCTTCCAAGGCTGAACCATGAAGGACTGGAAAATCTAAAAAGACCGATCACCAGTAATGAAATTAAATCAGTCATCCAAAACTGTCCCAAAAGCAAAAGACTTGGACCAGATGGCTTCACTAGTGAATTCTACCAAACCTTCAAAGAGGATCTAATACCAATCCTGCTCAAACTCTTCCAAAAAATCAAAGAAGAGACAGTACTCCCTAACTCATTTTATGAGGTCAACATTACCCTGATATCAAAACCTGGTAAGGACAACACAAAAAAAGAAAACTACAGACCAATATCTCTGATGAATACAGATGCAAAAATCCTAAACAAATTCTAGCAAATCGAATACAACAATGCATTAAAAAGATTATTCATCATGACCAAGTGGGGTTCATCCCCGGAGCACAAAGGTGGTTCAACAACCGCAAATCCATCAATGTGATACATCACATAAACAAAATAAAGGACAAAAATCATATGGTTATATCAATTGATGGAGAAAAAGCATCTGACAAGATACAACATCCATTTATGATTAAAACACTTAATAAAATAGGAATAGAAGGAAAATACCGTAACATAATAAAGGCCATCTATGACAAGCCCTCAGCTAATCTCATAATTAATGGTGAAAAACTGAAGCCCTTTTCTCTACGTTCAGGAACATGACAGGGCTGTCCCCTATCACCTCTGCTTTTCAACATAGTGTTGGAAGTCCTTGCCAGAGCCATCAGGCAAGAGAAAGAAATAAAAGGCATCCAAATTGGGAATGAAGAAGTTAAATTATCACTCTTTGCAGATGACATGGTGCTATATATAGAAAACCCTAAAGACTCCACCAAAAAGCTGTTAGAAACAATCAACGAATACAGTAAAGTTGCTGGCTACAAAATCAATGTACAAAAGTCCATTGCATTCCTATATACTAACAATGAAATCTCAGAAAAAGAAATACAAAAAACAATTCCTTTTGCAATTGCAACAAAAAGAATAAAATACCTAGGGATAAACTTAACCAAGATGTGAAAGACCTATATGCTGAAAACTAGAATACATTTTTGAAAGAAATTGAAGAAGACACAAAGAAATGGAAAGACATTCTGTGCTCATGAATTGAAAGAATCAACATAGTTAAAATGGCCATATTACCCAAAGCAATATACAGATTTAATGCAATCCCCATCAAAATCCCAATGGCATTTTTTAAAGAAATAGAACAAAAAATCATCAGATTTGTTTGGAACCACGAAACACCCTGAATAGCCAGAGCAATCTTAAGAAAAAAGAACAATACTGCAGGTATCACACTCCCTGACTTTAGCTTGTACTACAGGTCTACAATAAACAAAACAGCATGGTATTGGCAGAAAAACAGACACATAGACCAATGGAATAGAATTGAGAACCCAGAAGTAAAACCACACAAATATGGACAGATAATTTTTGACAAAGAAGCTAAAAACATACAACGGAGGAAAGACAGCCTCTTCAATAAATGATGCTGGGAGAATTGGATAGCCAAGTGCAAAAGAATGAAACTGGACTGCTATCTGTCACCATGTACCAAAATTAATTCAAAATGGATCAAAGACTTAAGCATAAGACCTGACACAATAAACTGCATAGAAGAAAACATAGGTACTAAACTTATGGACCTTGGGTTCAAAGAGCATTTTATGAATTTGACTCCAAAGGCAATGGAAGTAAAAGCTAAAATAAACGAATGGGACTATATGAAACTTAAAAGCTTCTGCACAGCAAAAGAAACCATCGACAAAATAAAGAGGCAACCAACTGAATGCGAGAAGATTTTTGCAAACAGTGCCTCCGATAAGGTGCTAATATCCAAAATATACAAGGAACTCATGAAGCTCAACAACAAAAAGCAAACAACCCAATTGAAAAATGGGCAGAGGACCTGAAGAGACATTTCCCCCAAGAGGACATACAAATGGCAAATAGACATATGAAAAAATGCTCAACATCACTAATCATCAGAGAAATGCAAATGAAAACCACAATGAGCTATCACCTCACCCCAGTCAGAATGGCTATCATCAACAATACAAATAGTAACAAGTGGTGGAGAGGCTGTGGAGAAAAAGGAACCCTCATACACTTGTTGGTGGGAATGCAGACTGGTGCAGCAGTTATGGAAGACGGTGTGGAGGTTCCTCAAAAATTACGAATAGAATTACCATATGACCCAGCAATCCCTCTCCTGGATACCTACCAAAAAAAATCTGAAAACATTTCTACATAAAGACACGTGTGCTCCAATGTTCATTGCAGCTTTGTTTACGGTGGCCAAGACATGGAAACAACCAAAATGTCCTTCAATAGATGAATGGATAAAGAAGATGTGGTATATATACACAATGGAATACTATTCGGCAGTAAGAAAAGATGATATAGGAGCATTTGTGACAACATGGATGGATCTTGAGAGTATAATACTAAGCGAAATAAGTCAGACAGAAAAAGCAGAGAACCCTATGATTTCACTAATATGTGGTATATAAATCAAAAACAACAAAAGAACAAGACAAACAAATGAGAAACAAAAACTAACAGACCATAGTTTAGTGGTTACCAGAGGATTAGGGGGGTGAGGGGTGGGAGATGAGGGTAAGGAGGATCAAATATACGGTGATGGAAGGAGAACTGACTGGGTGGTGAACACAGAATGGGATTTATAGATGATGTAATACAGAATTGTACACCTGAAATCTATGTTGTCACCCCAATAAATTTTTTAAAAAAAGAAAAAAAAAAGAAACTTTGACGGATGAAAATAAATTACATGGATTGACATTTAAAAAATTAATATAAAACCTGGTATTATATTATTATATTATATTATATTATATTATATTATATTATATTATATTATATTATCTATAATATTTTACTATATTTTACTATAATATCAGACCGGGTCATAACATAATATAATGTAATATAATATAATATTTTCAGGGAAACACGGTAGTAGACACCAAGTACTGACCAGACAACCATCCTGAAGCCATAATGCTACATAATAACCCTGAACTTGGGTCTCATGTCTAGGAAGAGGGCAGGAAAAGGAAAACACGAATTAAGTTTTATTTTTTAAAAACAGCTTTATTGAGGTAAAATTTATGTGCAATAAAATTCACAATTTTAAGTGCACAATTTGATGAGTTTTTTTTAACAAATATTGACAGTTGTGTAATCACTGCCACAAACATTCCTATCACTCTAAAAAGTTCCTTTGTACCCCTTTTTAATCAGTGCCACCTCCTGTCCCACCCCCTTCATCCCAGGCACCTGACAACCACCAGTAGTTTTGCCTTTTTGTAGAATTTTGTGTAAAGAAACTCATAGATGTCTGGCTCCTATCATTTAACATAAGGTTTTTGAGGTTAATGCACATTGCTGTCGATATCAATATTTCATTCCTTTTTTTTCTGAGTGCTATTCCATTGTAGAAACATACCATGATTTATCTGCCTTTCTCTGGCTAATACACATTTGATTTGTTTCTCATTTTTGGTTATTATGAATAAAGTTGCTATGAACATTGGAGTACAAGTCTTCATGAGCATATGCATTTTCATTCCTCTTCAGTAATTATCCAGAGGTAGAATTGCTGCGTCAAAGGATGAGTATATGTTTAATTATACAAGAAACTGTCCAATTGTCATCGAAAATGTACCATTTTATATTCCCACCAGCAGTGTATGCGAGTTCTCACGGTTCCACATCCTTGTCAACACTTGGTATTTTTAGTATTTGTAGTTTTAACCATTCTGGTGGATGTGTAGTGGCATCTAATTTTAATTTGTGGTTTTAATTTTCATTTCCGTAATTACTTACTATGTTGAATGTGTTTATTTGCTATTTATATATCTTATTAAGTGAGATGTCTATTCAAAATTTTTTGCCCATTAAAAAAATCAGGTTGTTTTTCTTCCTATTATTGTTGTAAGAGTTCTTTCTTTGTGTATTCTGGATACAAGTCCCTTATCAATATCTTTTGCAAATAGTTTCTCTCAGTCTCTCACAGTCTTTTAATTTTCTTAGCATTGTCATTTTGAAAAGTAAAAGATTTGAATTTTGAGGAAATCCAATCAGCCATTTGTTTTCTTTTATGTTCATGCTTTTTGTATCTTATTTAAGAAATGTTTGTCAAATTCAAGGTCACAAGATTTTTCCCTATATTTTCTTCTAGAAATTTTATAGTTCTAGCTCTTCTATTTGCATCTTTTATCTACTTCAAGTTATCGTATATGGTGTGAAGTAAAGGGTGGTGTTCTTTGGTTAAGGAGGAGGATTGCATAAGGATAGCCAATTTTTCCAACAGTATTTGTTGGGAAATGTATTTTCTTCCTATTGAACTATGTGGCAACTATCTCAAAAAATCAATTAACCAAATTGATGTAGGTCTATTTCTATATACTCTTCTGTCCCACTGACTTATATGTCTATTTTTACATTGTATCAATCATTATAGCTTTATGGTAAGTCTTAAAATGAGGTAGATTAAGTTCTCAAACTTAGTTTTTTTCCAAAGTTGTTTTGGCTATACTAGGTACTTCACAGTTCCACATACATTTTAGAAACAGCTTGTCAAGTTCTATTTTTAAAAAAACCTAGTGGAATTTTGACTGAGCAATGAATCAATACATCAGTGTGGGGTGAAATGCTATCTTAACATTGAATCTTATTTTCCTTGAATATGGTATTTCTCCCTGCTTATTTAAGTCTTCTTTAATTTCGCTCAGTGATATTTTATGGTTTTCAGGAGACAGATCTTGCATGTATTTTATTAAATTCATCCCTAATTATCCCACATTTTGTATGTTATTGTAAATGGAATTGTTTTAAAATTTCAATTTCAAAATGCCATTGTTAGTCCTTAGAAATATAATTGATTTTTGTTACTGACCTTGTATCTTGTGACATTGTGAAACTTTTTATTAATTTAGTAGCTTTATATAATAGTTCTTAGAATTTTCTACTTAGTTGAACATGTTGTCCGCAAATAAAAACAATTTTATTTCTTCTTTTCTAATATATTCCTTTTATTTCTTTTTATTGCCTTATTGCACTGTGTAGGACCCTCCAGGACAACGCAGAACAAAAGTTGTGAGAGTCAACATCCTTGCCTTGTGTCAGGTCTTAAGCAGAAAAGCATTCAATTGTTTATAGTTAAGTATGTTATTAAGTTTAAGTTTTTCATAGATGCCTGTTTCAGGTGGAGGAAGTTCTCTTCTCTTCCAAGTTGTGGAGAGTTTTTATCCAAAATGTTTATCCGAAACACTTTGCTAAATGTTTTTTAAAAATCCACTGAGATAATCATATCACAAATAATGCTGGAACAACTGGACATCCATATGTAAAAGAATGCACCTCAACTTTAACCTGCATCATTTATAAAAATTTACTAGAATTAAGGCATAGGCCTAAATGTAAGACCCAGAGTAAAAACAAAACAAACAAATCAAAACTTCCAGAAGAAAACAGGAGAAAATCTTTGTGACCTTGGATTGGAGAAAGATTTTTTGTTTTTGTTTTTGTTTGTTTGCTTTTTTTCTTAAGACATAACACGAAACCACAAATCATAAAGAAAAAAATAGTTAAACTGGACTTTTTCAAAATTTAAAAGATCTGCTCTATAAGGAATAGAGACAGTGGAAATGTAATGGCTGTGTGCGATGTCAGAGGGATAGTGGATGGGGGAAGGGGTGTTGTCACTGTGTGAGGGATATAAATGATAAATGTCTAACTATTACATTGTTTTGTGCACCTGAAACTAATAAAAAAAACATGCTATAAAAGATATGCTCTTCAGAAGACTGTGTTGGGAAATTAAAAACAAAAGTCACAGATGCAAAAAAACATGCAAATAATGAATCTGAAAAGACTGTTATCAAGAATACATAAAGAAATATCATAACTCAATAATAGGAAATCAAACAGACCAATCGAAAATGGGCAAAAGATTTGAAGAGATACTTCACCTTAGAAGATATACAAATGGCAAATAAGAATGTGAGAATATGCTTACTTCATTAGTAACTGGGGAAATGCAAATCAAAATCACAATAAGATACAACTACACAGTTATCAGAGTGGGTTTTTTAAAATGTGACAACACCAAATATTTGTGTGAGGACATGGAATAACGGAACTCTCACATACTGCTAGAGGGAATGTAAAATTGTACAGCTCCTTTAGAAACAGTTTAGTTATTTATTATATGCACATATTTACCAAATGACCCAGCCATCACACTCATATGTGATTCAAGGGAAATGAAGACTCATATTCATTTAAAACTGTACACAAATATTTATACTGTCTTTAATCATATTCACTCAAAACTGGAAACAACCCAGATATCAACTTGTGGATGTATAAACAAATCGTGGTACATTAATACAATGGAATTCAATTCAAATATGAAAAGGAACAAACTACTGATACATACAGGAACATGGATGAATCTCAAATACATTAAACTAAGTCAGATGGCTATGTGCCATATTATTTCATTGATATGAGTTTCTGGAAAAGGGAAAAGTGTAGGGACAGATAATGGATCAGTGGTTGCCAGGGTCTAGATGTCAGGGAAAAAGGACAGACTACAAAGGGGCATAAAGGAACTTTTGGCAATGATGGAAAAGTTCTATATCTTGATTGTCACAGTGGTTACTTGACTGTATAAAGTTGCTAGAATTCATAGAGCTGTACACCTAAAAAGGGTGAATTTTATTGTGTATAAATTATAACTCAATAAACTTGACTTTAAAACAAAGCAAAGCAAACAAAAAGAACTATACCCTCATAGAGTGCTAAAACTGTATACTATCAAAACAAAGAAAAACATTCCAAAATTAATCAAAGAAAAAAAGCAGATTCTCTACAAAGGAGCTAAATTAGACAGAAGACTTCTCATTAGCAAAAACTGTACTTCTTTGAAGTATTGAGAGATAGTAACTGTCAACGAAATTATTATATGAGAGTTAGGGTAAAATAAAGACATTTTTAGACAAAGTCTAAAGAAATTTCTTAGAGACGAATTGAATATATATAATGGCTCTACTTCAGTTAAAAATGAAACTGAAACTAGAAGGAAAGGGGTGAGCAAATAAATTAGTAAACATTGCTAAATTTAAATAAGTATTGAATATAAACAACAACAACCAAAATAATTATTTGTGTGGCATCAAAAACAAAGTGGTACTAAAATACACATGGCAATAAATGACATGGAAGACAAAGGGAAAAAACTGATATTAAAGAATTCTGTCATTTGAAAGATGGATGAAGATATTGACTGATTAGACTTTCATTAAGTTAAGTGAGTATGCTAAAATTTTAAGGATAATTAGAAGAAAAGAAAATAGCTTTCCAAATTACTACAGAGGAAAGAGGTGAATAAAGAAAAGCATTTAGACTAAAACAAGAACATGAATGAAGAGAAAGAGGAACAAAACAGGCAAAAAAGGTAAGGTTAGTAGAAAATACAAAAAAGAGGGTAAGAATAAGCATAAATGTAAAAGTAATTACAAAAAGTGTAAATGGATTAAATTTACCTGTTGAGACAGATTCTCAAATTAGATTTAAAATATCGAGCTATATTCTATCTATAAAAGACTAGTCCCAAATATTATGTCACAGGTTTGAAATAAAAGAATGAAAATATTATTAGATAAAAATATACATCAAGAAACAGAATGTAATATTAAAGATAAATAGGATTATTATTTAATGACAAAAACATTATCAGGAAGCAATATTAATCCCAAACCCATACATAAATAATAGCATAGCCTCAAAACACATAGAGTTTAACCGGAATTTCTACTCAAAAGATACATCAATGCTAGTACTGTGTGACTGGTTGAAATACTATTGCTACCTTGTAGAAATAGAATGAAGCATTAGCACTAAAAGAACTCTAGTCTAAAGTAAGCTTTTAAAGTGTTTCTATTATAAGTAAACTCTCTGGTTGTAATAAATACTATCTCAGACCACACATACAGACAAATACATATTGCTTTAATGTACAAAGCACTCACATCCCCCTACCTGGAGAATCTTCCTGAGATATTTGTTACCCAGGCAACTTCTCAAGGTGTTTAAAGTGGGGAAACTTGACTCTATTAAATAACAAAGTTTTTTCCTGTACATCATCTGCCTGGAAACAAACAACATGTAGATTTCAAATGGAACTACCTGTATATTCATTAGATGCTTCTTAATACTGTTAGTTATTAGGTTAGATTATTAAGTTTAAAATTTCATATGAAGAATAGAGGTCATAAGATATATTTATACTAAAAAGGTTTTAATTAAGAAATTTAGCAAATTCCTAGGGCTTCCCTCACTTAAGTTGAATTCCTTTGTTTAGGTTACATTTTTCTGAAAACTCTCTCATGCCCTCTGCTGTCCATTTATTGAATATAAATTATTAAAGTAAAATATTCATGGACATTTACATTTAGATGGTAAGAAACCCTCTACCTATTTCATTATTTGAATCAGTCTTAGGAAGCAATATATGCTAAGAAGCAATATATGCTAAGCAATATATGCTAATTTAAAATTTTTAAAATTATAAATGTAAAATATGTTCACTATTGAAAGCACACACACAAAAATGTAGAAATAATTCATTATCTCACTACTTAGAGATAACCATTGTTATCAAGTTTGTGTATTTCCCTTTGGAATTGTTTCTATGGAATATGTTTTTATGTATAATTTTATGTTAAAATTACTATTATTATTACAAAATTGAGATCATACTAGACATACAATTTGGTATTTTGTTCTTTCCACTTAATTTTACTGTGAGGTAATAGAAAAAATATATATGTTGGTCTCTGCCCCTGGCTCCTGAAACAGGGCTTCCGAAACCCTTATAGTTTCCTGGGTGATAGGAATGCCTTTTGTTCTGATGAGGGTACTTTGGGTGGTCTCCTGTTTGGCTCCTGGATGAGGGCTGGTCACCGGAAAGAACAAGCCATGCTTAGAAATCTTGGAATTTTTAGCCCTGACCTCCATTCTCTTGAGAAAGTAGAAGGGCTGAAAATAGAATTAATACTCTATCATGCCTATGCGACAAAGCCTCCATAAAAATCCCAATAGTTTGGGGTTCAGAGAGCTTCCAGGTTGGTGAACATATCCACCCTGAGAGGGTGACGCACCCCAACTCCACAGGGATAGAAGCTCCTGCTCTCAGGATCCTTCCAGACCTCACACTATGTATCCATTAGGCTACTTATCTGTATCCTTTATCATATCCTCTAATAAACTGGTAAATGTAAGTTAAATGTTTTCCTGAGTTTTGTGAGCTACTCTAGCAAATTAATTGAATCTAAGGAAGGGGTTGTGGGAAGCACCGATTTGTAGCCAAATCAGACAGAAGTTGTGGGTAGGGTACGAACCTACTACTTGCGGTTCCTACTACTTGAACCTACTACTGAAGTGGGTGGGAGCAGACTCGTGGGACTGAGCTCTCAACCTGTGGAACCTGACATTATCTCCACATAGTGTCACAATTGAGTTAAATTGTAGGACACCCAGGTAGTGTCGCAGAGAATGGCGTGTTGTGGGGAGAAGCCCCATATACTTGGTGACTAGAGTGTCAGCAATGAATTGTTGTGAGTGTGGCAGTAATGTGAGAGTAAAGGGGACACTCACGGAAGGAGAACTATAGGTTTTCCCCTTACAATTATATTATGGGAACTTTCCCATACCAATGAATAGTCTTCAAGATATAAATTTTAAATTGTTCCATAATATTCCAGATGAATACTAATTTATGTGACTCTCCTATTTTTGAACATTTAAGTTGCTTCAATTCTTTACTATCTTTACTAAGTAACCCTGTAAAACAAAACTCCTTAAACATAAATTTTTTTGAATAGCCCAAATTTTATGTTTACATTAAATTCCAAAAAGTATAATTTCCAAGTCATGAATACATATGTTTTAAGGCAGTTTATGCATATTGCTGAACTGAACACTGGAAAGTTTGTAATAACTTACATTCCCGCCAGCAGTATATGTTTATGACCATAGGAATAGCTTTTTTTTAAACTTAAGATGTAAAAAATATACTACAAGTAAACTCTAAATAAGGGGGAAAAGTTATCTACGTATGATTCTCCATTCATTTGATGAATAATATTTTTCTTCAAAGGTGTCAGGAAGATAGACCTTTTGGTAGAGCAATAAGAGGGCCAGATCTTCTAACTGTGTAATCTTAAACTTTCTGAATTTGCTTCCTCATTTATACTGTGAGAATAATAATATTTGCCCTGCTAAACAGAGTGTTTTGTGAGGATACCCTGAGATGATACATGTGAACATGCTTTGAAAACTATAATGTCATACAGACGGAAGGTAGTGTAGCCACGCCTCTTGTAATTTTACTGCCCCTAGTATTTTTGGCAACTAGAATTAAATAATTTAGTTATTAATTATAGGATATAGGTATAGGCTTTAACTAAATGTTTCAATCGCTTTGGTTGTCACATAGCTTATAGTCAAAGATTTAAAAAGTATGCTAGTCATGTCATGCAAGTTCCTTTACTGGAACTTGCCTGTAAAGCAAGTTCCAGGAGAAATGTTTAAAAGTACACGTTGCTTGAGATAATAGAAAAATAAAACAATAACAGCTTAAACAATGACAATAGTCACAAGACGTCTAGTTTCTGTTTTTTGCTTTAAAAATAACACCACTAACACAAAATTATGAGATATTTTGCAGAATTTTGGTTCTTCAACTCAGCACCCCTCATTCTCACAATGTAATTTTGTGTTGCTGATTTACTGTTTCTTTGTCAAGTGGGAGGAGATAACTTCAGGGCCACAAGGAGAATTTATGTTCGTTTTGCAGAAGGAAAGAATGTCTCAAGGTAGCTGGGATCAGCTGCTGACACCCAGGAGTCTGATATGAAAAAGCGTCATCTATGACTAAAGAAATACAGACTTCTCTCTGTTTCCTGGAACTTCCCCTCCCTTACTCCCCAGCTGCATAAAAACTGCCTACTTTGCTTTTTGGGAGAGATGGATTTGAGAGATCTTACACTCCCATCCTCTCACCTTAACCAAATCAAATCAAACGCTATCTCCAAGCACTGGTGTCTCACTGTTTTGGCTTTACCTGTGCGTCGTGTGCACTAATCTGGATTTTGGAAGGTGATTCTACAACAGTAATATTTTTATTAGTCATTATTGACATGTGGACAGATTTGATACAGAAGTCATTAGACTTTTTAAAATATCAATAACCTTTTAATATGTTAATCTTAATTATCAATCATTTTCAAACTCATATGATCAGAAAAGTAATTTTTCAGTCTATTTAGTTTTATTATGTTTACTTCAAAATAGTAAAAACAATCATTTTGCCACAGACAGTGAAGGTTCAGTGGCCAATTCCATTTACTTGGCGTGTCTCAGAAAAGAAAAAATTACCATAGAAACAAAATTATCTATTAGGGATTCCTAGTTAACCTAAAAATATTTGGCACATGTACAACAACTATGAGTGCATTCTCAACTTGCTTAAACAAACTCCTTTATCAAATGCTTTTTCAAAGTTATTCCCATGGGTCTTCATTAAAAAGACAATTTGAAGATCAGTCTGAATAATTACGACCAAATGAAACACAAAGCCAAGGACTGTACTAGTATTTAGTAGGAACTTGGTGAATCTAAAAGTTAGCACCTATTGTGAGCCTTCACTAGGAGGAAGAATAATAAGGGAGGAAAGACTAAGAGGACAGAAAGGAGGAAAGAATAACTTAAGAAAACACTGAATTTTTGAAAATGTATTGGGTAGCAAAAAAATCTGTGACTCGGGCCCACAATGGACCTTAGCTCAGCTCACTAAGACATTTCTCTATCATGATAGCTCTCAGTAATTCTGATTATTGCAGTTAGCCAAAGGTTGTTTTTTAAGGCATTCAATTTCTGCACTTGAATTTTATTAAACGTCCTTGTTTGCAGTGTGTCTTTACTAAGAACTTAGGGAATAATTTATAGGAGGAGGAAATGGCACAGAAAGGGAGAGAGAAGCAGGAAATGAGGAAATAAATCTTTTCCATTTTTAAAATTACCCACAGAATAATAAAAAGTAAAGTCATTTAGTGCAATTCCTCATCATCTTAAGGTTGAAGAAACAGGACCAGGTGACACACACAAACCAGGTGCAGAGGCAGGAAAATAATCAGTCCCATGTTCTTCCCATTGCACGATATTCTCTCTCTCTCTCTCTCTATCTCTCTCTCTCTCTCTCTCTCTCTCTCTCCCTCCCTCTCCCTCTCCCCCTCCCCCCTCCTTCCCTCCCTCCCTCTCTCTTTCCCTCTCCCCCTCCCCCCTCCTTCCCTCCCTCCCTCTCTCTCTCTCCCTCTCTCCCTCCTCCCTCCGTCCTTCCCTCTCTGCCTGCCTCTCTCTCTCTCTCTATCTCTCTCTCTCTCTCTCCCTCCCTCTCCCTCTCCCCCTCCCCCCTCCTTCCCTCCCTCCCTCTCTCTTTCCCTCTCCCCCTCCCCCCTCCTTCCCTCCCTCCCTCTCTCTCTCTCCCTCTCTCCCTCCTCCCTCCGTCCTTCCCTCTCTGCTTGCCTCTCTCTCTCTCTCTCTCTCTCTCTCTCTCTCTCTCTCTCTCTCTCTCTCTCTCTCTCTCTCTCTCATTTTAGCCCTAAAACCGAGGATCATTTCTAGTTAAAGAGATCGATACGGCTGTCAACACAAGTCCTGATCTCTCAGCTTTTCTTTTCGTAACTTAGAGGCAATGTTATCCCTAAAATAAGAATAGAGTACTTTATTTACACTGCAATTTCGCAGCCTGTGCACCGCGTTCGAGTCCATTATCTGATTTGATCCTTACAAAAACCCTTTGAGGCAAGATAAGGAAGGTATTATTGACCTCATTTTAAAAGCGAGCAATTAAAACCCAGAGACGTCCAATGACTGGCCTAAGATCACTTAAGAGTCAGAAGGAGGCAGGACTCTACTGCTATTGCTATATTTGTTGTCAAAGAGGGAGTTCACTCAAAAAGTACCGATCTGGCTCTTTATCCTCTTACCTTAGAGATCCTCCATCCCAGGGTACCCCGTTCTAGTTTTGTGAGTTTTGGACCTAACCTCCCACTGACGGTACTCCTAGTTTGCATCTACTTTTCACCTTAAAACTGCAGTTTCTTACCCCTTCCCTTGATACTGATCCTTATTTAGGCTATTTTTCTCTGTAGGTTATGGCTTCTAGGGTCTCACTCCAAAGCTCCACCCTCTCTAAAGAAGTCGCGTCCTCGGTATCTAAGGAAACCACACAGCCTTGCTCACTTAGCCCTCTCCGCTCTTTCCATTGGCCAGCTGGATGCCATGTAGATTTTTCTTTCCGTCCCTCCAATGGCTAATGGCGTTGAGGCAAAGAACGCGCGCCTTCGGAGCAGAAGGCGACACTTGCTCTTACTACCTGCGCATTGCTTCCTGGGATATGTAGTTTCTGAGCTGCCAGGAACTCGTCGCTTTTTGGCTCCCTTTAGAACTACCTATCCCGTGGGCCTTTGCGAAAGGGGAGGTCGGTAGGCGAGATGTCCGGTCAGGGTGGATACTTAGAGCTTTTGACATTTCATGCTGTTGAGGCATGAGCGGCTGAGGTTTAAATTGAGGGATATAGTGAGCAGTCTTGCTCTTACTTCAGCAAACCCTCGCAAATGTCTCCCTTGTGACTTGAGCGGGCACAGTGCAAAGTCGACTGGCGGTGGCGAGACTGGGCTGTGAGTGAGGTGATCAAAGGGAGCGCGAGAGGGGCGCGCCATGTTCGCCCCTCGCTGGAGCTGGGGACTCGGCTGCCTCCGGCTCCGTCAGCTCAGAGTGTGGGACGGCGAGGCCACCGGGCGCTGGGCGTGTCGGGCTTGTGAGGCCCGGCTATCCGGCGTAGGTGGGGGGCCCGGGTCCGAGCCTGGCCCCGCGCACCGGACTCCGAAGGCGTGGGCGCTGCTGGTGAGCCCGTTCGGGCGGCTGCGGGCGCGGCTCCCGTGCCACCTGGCGGTGAGGCCCCTGGACCCCCTTACGTACCCCGACGCCGACCGCGTGCTGGTGGCGGTGAGCGGACTGAAGGGCGGGGCTCAGGACCTGGCGGACCTGCAGGTGAAGTACGACGAGGCGCGGAAGGAGGTGGCCATTGTGTCTGACACCATTGACCCCCAGGCGTCCGTGGAGGTGATCGCGCCCCTGAAGTTTGGCAAGTGAAGTGACGTTGTCACGGGTTTGGGTCCCAGGGCACACCCAGGACCTCCTCACATTTGGCGGAAGTGCACTTTTAATTGGTCCCTTTGGATCTGACTTTCCAACCTAATTGACCGTTGTCCCTTGCGGAAGCTGCTGCTTTTTTCTGTCCTACTTTGAGTTTCCCGGTAGTGGTTACGAATTAGTTTCCCAATTATAGACATTTAATGAATCGAATGGAAACATGATTTGGAATGTTCTTTGTGAAATGACATTTGTGTGGAGCCCCTTCACGTTCTCCTTTGGCACTTTGTTCCTGTTTCTGTCACTCATTGTACTTTGTCAATAGCAGAGTGGTTTGTTTTGGGGGGTTGACTTTGCTTGATAATCCCTTCAATGGTGTGTGGCTGTCCATCCACATTTCCTCCTGCTCACAGCCTGGGGGTCTGTCCCCAAACAGCCCTGCCCATTGGATTTTCCATTTCTAACGTGGACCAAGTGTTTGGTTTCCAATGGGCACCCAGTTTCTTAACTGATGCGTCTCCATTCATTTTGGCCTAAGTAAATTTTCCGAGAATGGCAGGTTTTAAAGAAAAACACATAGTAAGACTAAGTTGAAGTGGAAAACTTCAACTGATAATGCCTGCAAAATGTGTGTCCTAGGTGTTTGGGTTGCATGTTATTTCTCAAATACAAGACAACACTTACGTAGGAAAGTCTCGCCAGGCTCCCTTCCTTCTTGGGACTGATATTGTTGATGATCATAACAGCAGCCTACACTTCTATGATGATTTTTTCAATCCTTACAATTGCTCTGTAAAGTAGATACTGTTATTGTCACAGTTTCAGATAAGGAAATTGAGATACAGCAAGTTTCATAAAGTAAACATTTATTGTGGGTGAGCAAATAGAAAAAAAAATCCATGCCTTTATGAAGTTTATATTCTAGTAGGAGTACATCAAGAAATATGCCTGTTTGCGCTCAGAGATAAAGTGGAACTGAGATTTGAATTGACTGGAGTCTGCTTAACCACTATGCTTTATTGCTTCTCAACTTCTAACTAGCTTAGGTGAATAAGAGACCCTGACCTCAAAATGTAACAGTCTGGGGTGGGGAGGAAGATCTGCCTTTATGTTATTGTAATACAAAGTAGACTAAGTATTGTAATAGAGATACACCAAATTTTATGGCAGCACAAATAAAAATGGAATTACCTGTGTTGGTGATCCCAAACCTCGTTATTTATTGATTCTACTTTTTAGAGCCAGAACCCCATTTCCAGTTCACTGTTTCCATGTGTCCATCCCATAGCTCCTGAAATCAGTGTAATTCAGTTTTCTTCATACTTAATTATTCATCAAGTTTGTCGATACTTGTTTCAGTGAATGGATGAAAGTAGGATTACTGTCACTCAATGTCTAGCCTTAACTTCTGTACCTGTCTAATGAGGGTAGAGTATATTTAGAATCTCTTTTCCGTTCTCCATGTCTATCAACGCTGTGTTAGGTCAAGCCTTAGGTTGTAACACTACTTAACTGGGTAAAAATTTTGTAGTTACACTTGCACCCATGTAAATGTGGGATAAAATTTTGTATTTTAGATTAATCCCAACCAAAATATTGCTATTATTTTAAATCTTTATAGAGACTGCGACATATTCAAGAAATTGATTTTTATGCCATAACTACTGAATTTGTGGTGTTGCACCCCAGTAGTTTGTGTTTGGGGCAACATAGTGTTTGCTTCTCTAGTCTAGTTTAGGTAAAATCATCAATATTTATTTGAATTAGGTAGTAAATGTCAGTGTTTTTTTATTTTATATTTTTGTACAGAGACACTTAAGATTACACTTTAAATTGACAGCCAAGGATGCCACCTGTGACTCCTTATTTTCCAATTTTTTTAAGATAATACTGTTATTTGTCCACAATTTTGAGGTTTTAATATCGTTTAGTACTATGTTTTTCAAAGTTGTTCCCATTTTTCATTACTGAAAATACCTTTTGATATACCTGCATGGTAATATCTTTATTTCTTTAGATATGAAAGGTTAGAGATAGGACTTGAAATACTAAGTCATGATCATATATACTGATCATGCTACTCCTGCAAAATGCTTTTTAATTTGGGGGAGGTTTGGAAACAAATTTTTAAATCTTAATGAATATAAGAGAGTAGTCTAACTGACTCACCCAGTTTACCATAATGACTGTTAAACTTGCTGTATTCTTACTCGAACTCTGTGTATGTGTGTTTTTTTCAGTGGGAAAGAAGCTTCTCTTTTCCCAGGAGTGCCTGTAAGATTAGGAGTTTCTGACCTCCCTTACTTCCCTCCTATATTACTTTCTCTCTTTAGATGATACAGGCCAATGAAAACTACTTTATTTCTAAAAACTGGCAGAAAAGGGCATTACATTTGGTGTTGGCATGGTGGAGACCCCTTACCTTTAAGGAGAGACTACTGACAACTATGCTCTCCCCAGGGCTCAGTAATTATGGATATAACTGAGGAGCTAGATTTCTAGGGGGTACTAATATGCTTTGGAGCCCATTAACCATGGTACTAACTTGTTTTTTTCTTTTTTCATTTCTAGACTTGAATATCAAATCATCAGGGTCTGGCTGTATAAAAGTCCAAAATATTGAATGTGATAATTGCAATATTGAAACTGAGCAGGGGACTAGCATCTTACAGTCTATTAAGGTATAAGCACTTTTCTAATTTTGTTTCAATATTATTTTTAAAACAACTCTTAAACCATGAACTGCCATATCAAACTAAAGCTATTATTCTGAGTACCATTTTGAGAATATTGAGTATCATTTATTCATTACTCAGAAATTACCTGCAAAAATTTTGCATTGACATTAGTTCTGTTCTGAAAATACAGAGGTTGTAGCAACTTTGAAGGCTTTTTCTCATGTTCCTTTTAGATTTCATTTTGAAGTATACATGAAAATAATAGTACATTTTAACAATATTAGATTAATCACATTTTTAATGTACCAGGTAGCTCATTACTTAAGGATTAAGTAGGTATTTGTGATAAACAACAAATGATTCATCTTGTTTTGTAATAACATTTTTATATTTAAATTTTTTAATTAAAATTTTTTGGTAAAATTATATAGGTTTCAAGTGTAATATTTAATTTTCTTAAAATTAGATTGGTCTTAGCTCAAAATGATTTTAAATACATCTCTAATAGGTTTTAGATATCCTTGCTAGAACTGGTACTTCTTATACTTGCATGTTCAAAGCACAACAGTTTTGTTAACTTTGGTGGCAGGTAACTTTGTTGAAGTGAAGTCAGTCGTCTTTATTTCATAATTGCAAAACATTTTTATTTTTAGATTCATAAACTAATTAGAATAATTAATGCATTTAAACATTTTTACATTATTAGTTTTGTTCAAATCACTCTTATTTGCATACCTGCCTTTAGCATCTGTCCACATGTAAACCATTCCAAATAAATTTAGTTCCACCAATATCATAAAAGATTAAAGGATACTGTAACATGTCCTTTTTCAGCACAATGAGATGGTTCAGGTTTCGATAAAAGATTGCACAGTGAAATCTTCATGTTGGATGGTTACCTGGATGAAAATGCTATAGTTCCTTTTTTCCTTAGAAATATATAGTTTACTCATCAATGCTTGAGTTTCAGAAAATTCATGTAAAATATTGTCCTCTGAAGACTCAGAGTCTTATTATTTTTAAATTTTTATTTATTGGGGTGACATTGGTTAGTAAAATTATATAGGTTTCAAGTGTACAATTCTATAATACATCATCTGTATATTGCATTGTATGTTCACCACCCAGATGAAGATTCAGAGTCTTAGATTTTCAGTTTCAAATCAAAATTAGAAACTAGTATGCTGCTATCATTCATCTTTTGATTTATCTGGTAATTCTGAAAGATCTTCTTGTCAATTTTCTCTTTTTTTGCCATTGTGGGCATAAAATGACAATTGGATCCTCAGCTTTGGCACTGTTGACATTTCGGTGCAGATAGTTCTGTGTGTCAGGGGCTGACCTGTGCGTTGCAGCATCCCTGGCCTCCACCCACTAAATGCCAGTAGCACATCGCTCAGTTATGACTCAGTTCTCAGAATGGAAAATATCTCCACACTTTGCCAAATGTCTTCTGGGGGACAAAATCACCTTAAGCCGAGGACTACCATTCTAGGTAAATCCATTGTTCTTCTGTTGTCTTATTTTTTTTTTTGTCTTTTAGCATAATTGGGAATAATTGACTAATAATGATGAATTAATTCCTAGGATAATGAAGTAGCAAAATGTTATAAGACATACGAAAAATAACATAAAGATCCCGTAATGTATTTTAGATTTATAAAAGAGTCCAGTGGACTGATAGGGTAATTTTAAGATAGAATAGGTTTTATTCTGTGTGTTTTTTTTTAAATAAGTATATTTTCTATTTGTTTTTTGGAAAACCTCTAAGAAAGAATAAAAGTTATGAAATAATCAGTCCTTACAAATAGAATAGCTCAAAAAGAAATTTGAGAACTAAATTTGGGTCCAGTGGATCCTAATGGTATACACCAAGGGTTAAGAGATTTACTCCTAAGATCTTAGGATTTAACTGACTTAAATTCACAAATGGAAACATTTGGTAAAATATCTTGTTTAAGTTTTAAATACGGTATAATAATCATTATCTCGAATTAATAATTGCCTATTAATACCAATTTCTCTTCCACTCATTTTAAGACTTGAAATATATTTGATCTATGCAATAAAATGTTTATAGCAATAATAATAGCTACTGTTTATTGAGCCCTTATTATGTACCAGAAAATTTAGGTAAGCCTTCATTTAATCCTTGAATTATCTCCTTTTATCAAGGAAGAAACTATGAGGCACCAAGAGATTGAGGAATTTAGTTAGGTTCACATAGCTAATAAATTGAGCTGAGATTTGAACTTGGGTCTTTCTGATTTCCCCATTTATGCTTTTTCCACCTTTCTTTATTGTCCAAGCAAAATGTATGACAATACTACATTTAACTAAGTAAATTTTTTAGGCAGCAGACCCTTAACTCATTGAATGCCAGATATTTACATTTTTAAAAATAGAGCATAGTAGTTTGTTGTACTACATAGTGATTTAAATATTTATTTTAACTATTTTACATATTTTTTAAAATTTTATAATCTGCTTAACATTTTTTTGGAATTAAATGATCTTTAAATTATAAAAATAGCTCTTAACATTTTTGAGCCTTAGACCTCTTTGAAAACCTGATGACTGTCTCCTTAGAAAAAAGTGCATATGTATTTGAAATTTTGCTTATAATTTCGTAAGTTTCACAGATTCTGTACAAATTCATGTAGGCTTGGTTAAATGTGCCTGATATAAAATAACGGTTGTTTTGGAGATACTCTTTTCTAGAGTTCATCAATTACTTGTCTGCTTGATAAAAAATTATATATAATTTTACTTCAGACTCATGTTTCTATGGGCATGAAGTAGTCTACAATGCTATAATACAGATAAACTTTTTAATTATGATTCATTTTGTCCTTTTCACTAAATGTTTTGAAATTCGTTCCTGGGCTGTTTTGCCTAAGGTTTTACTATTTTACCCCCTGAATAATCAAGCAACCAGAAAGTATATACTTGTCTTGAATTTTTACTCCCAATGTTTTAGACGCTTCTCTGCTGTTGCTGGTCAAGATATTGGTGAGTTTGCTTTTGTTATTTTTCTTCCTCTGTTATTTACCTACTATTTTTCTCTTTATAATTGTAGCAGAACTGAAGATATATGTAAATGGTTAAGGTAAACTACTCTGAAAAATAAACCAAACATCTAATGGCTCATACCACTATAGTTTATTTCTTAATTGTGTCCAAGTGTGTGGGTGGCTGTTTCTGTTTAATATTTCTAGGTTCATCTCTGGCTCTGCCATGTCTTAGAGCCTTATTGTAATCTGCACTCATTTGGTGAAAAGGCAGAGCATAGAGAAGGCATACCAACTCTTCTAAAAGGACAAGCCTGGAAATTGCATATAGCATTTCCATTTACAGTCTCTTGGCAAAAACTGAGCAACACCTAAGGGGTAAAGGAAGCTGGAAAATACAATCTCTTCATGGGCCCAGCTATACTCTTACTTTGGAGAAAAAAATGGATTTTTGTGGACTTATAATAGCTTCTGTCACAGTTGCCAAGTTTGAAATCAAGTCTCTCTTTCTCTCTCTGTCTCTCTGTCTCTCGGTCTCTCTGTCTCTCTCTCTGTCTCTCTGTCTCTCTCTCTTTCTCACACACACACACACTTTTTGTTTTGGTCTAGCAGAGGAGGCTAACTCACCACTATTTTCATTTGTGCTTAGAGGAATTTTCAGTTAGTTCCAGTTTCAGGGGTATGTTGTGCTAGAAAGTTTAACAGTCCGTTGGCTGTTAACCTAAGTGTGAATATATTCTTTAGAAGACCCCAGTCATAAGAGTGTGGGTTCTATTAGGTCAGATTTTGTTGTTTTCTAACAGTGTCACCTGATAAATTTATTTATTTTTTCTGATTCTTGGATTTCTCATGTGAAATGAGGAAAATATAATATCCATTTGTCTGAGTTATTGTGAGGATTAAATGATAGTTAATGTAATGTAGCGAACATTATATATGGTGCAAAGAAAATGCCAAATAAGTGATAAATATCATTGTTATTACTAATGATGACCAATAAGAGTGATTATGGTGTTATCCTCATCCCCATTTCTGTTCAGTTAGCCAACCACTGTGATTTTTCATTCCCAAGTTCTTTTTCAGTGAAGCTAGTGGAAGCTCCAGTCACTCTTCTTTTTCCCTTTGAGTCCAGATGGCTTTATTTAATCCCTTTAACAGCAGTTGACATTCTTTTCTGGTTGATGTTATTATTCCAAATAGTGCATTTCTATTTTCCCTTTTCCTCTTTTGCTGCTTTATTGTTATTTAAAAAGAAACTTTTAAAATGTTGGAAAATTTTTTATTAGTATAAGTCAAATTTATTCTTCTCTATATGTATTTTTGTATTTGTCTTTCAGAGTCAAAAACTACATGTTCAAGCAAAAGGAGGCAAAGTGATCTGTCTGGGAACAGTTTATGGAAATATAGATATTTGTGCATCAGATAAAAGTGTAAGATTGAAACTTTCTTGTTTTAGTAATTACAGTTTTGCATCAAATTGGCTCTACAGCGGGTAGGCTCTACAGAATTTGTGGCATAACATTCCTTCTTTAATGCATTTTAATTCATTGGTAAATTCAAATTTCAAATTCAGGTGATTAAATATTATACACTTTAAATTTTAGTTTGTGATTTAATACTTTTGACAGTTATTTAGTTTCTTATTTGGAATCAATAACATCTTTAAATACTTAATGTTTTAATTCTAGTTCTGAAGAAATTTTTATTTTTATGATCATGGATTAAAATCGATCATTAAGTAACACCACCATAGTTGGGATTAAATTTTTCTTCTGTGTTATGTTTGAGTATTTTTCCAAGATCTGTTTACTTTGCCTTTAGCGACAATTGAAAGATGAGTTCAAAAGTCAAACTTCCTTCAGTGTTTTCCACAAGATGGCACCACTAGTTTACATTACTGTTCTCCAAAAGCTTTTATTAGCTATAGAGATTTTGGTTGTTATAAGATAGTTTGTATTTTTTAATCAACTTTTGTTGCTTCCTGTGATTCAGCATAGTATTAAGAGTAAAGGTATAATTTTGAAGTATAATCTGTCATAATTGTTTTTAATATGATCGATAATGTTTTAAATCTGAAAAAGGTCAAAGTCACTTCTACAATTTGCAAGGATCTTTTGCTATAAATTTGTTCGTTTTCATACTCAGCTTTATTCACAGATAATTGATAGGGAGCAATTGAGAGTATATCTTATAGATTGGTAGGGAGGAATTGAGAGTATATCTTATGTTGGCATAATTAGACAAGGTAGATTATAACACTAATTGTTTCTACTGTTGTAGCTTTTATTTTCTAGCATCAACTTGTGGGAGACTGTTTAAACCCACACATTTAAATTTATCCTTTAAATTAAACTAGGAAAGTATTGAAAGATTGCCTTGCCTGATGTGGCAGCTCTTTTGAGATGGCATTGAGTTTTACCTCTCAGGTTGCTTTGGTCTTGAAGGTGCAAAGGGAAATTAGACAACTTTGCAGCTCTTCAAGCTCTGTCCTTTAAATGATGGCTTGTGGTACTTGCAATTATCTAAGTTAGCAGAATATTACATATTGACATTCAACTATAAGTATCAAAAAAGAATTTAAATTATCTCTTCATCGTTTGCTATTTTGAATATTTTGGCCCCTATTTCCACTCATTTTTGTTTGTTCTAACTTTCATGGTTTAGTGCATATTTGTTTATTCCTACTTTTTATTATACTATTTTGTTTCTTGCCAATTGAGTTTTGTGCTGTACTAACGAATAAGTCTAGATACTTCCATTATATACAGTGTTAATTTTTTTTAAAAAATATTTTTTTATTGGGGAAGGTGAACAGGATTTTATTGGGGTACAAACAGTGTGTACTTCTAGGACTTTTTTCCAAGTCAAGTTGTTGTCCTTTCAGTCTTAGTTGTGGAAGGCGCAGCTCAGCTCCAGGTCCAGTTGCCGTTGCTAGTTGCAGGGGGCACAGCCCACTATCCCTTGCGGGATACCTTGTGGTTGAGAGTACGCGCTCCAACCAACTGAGCCATCCGGGAGCTCAGCGGCAGCTCAGCTCAAGGTGCCGTGTTCAATCTTAGTTGCAGGGGGCACAGCCAACCATCCCTTGCGGGACTCGAGAAGTTGAACCGGCAACCTTGTGGTTGAGAGCCCACTGGCCCATGTGGGAATCGAACTGGCAGCCTTCGGAGTTAGGAGCACGGAGCTCCAACCGCCTGAGCCACCGACCGGCCTGTACAGTGTTAATTTTTAAAGCATATTTCTAATTTTCTGTTTTATATAAAATAAATGCTTATGAAATGATAACTTTTAATATACAACTTACACAGAAATATGCTTTTGCATATTTGAGAGGTAGCATAGTGAATTGGTTAAGAGCACAGAATTATTGAGAACCAAACTACCTGGGTTTGAATCCTGGCTTGGCTATTTACTAAGTTCTTTAACTTCAGAGAAGTTACTTTATCTGTCCTCTTTTTTGGAAAAATGAAATTATAGTAATATACTTAACTCAGAGGGTTGTTATGAGAATTAAATTAGTTAATGACACAGTACTTAAAACAATGTCTGACACATAGCTAACTCTAACATAGTGTTTATTGTAATGATGATGATGAAGGTAAATAAAACACAGATAACAAAGATAATTGAATCACTCTTAGATCTCCCAGGTAACTTTACTGAGACTTCGTTTCATTATTCATGAAACAGGGACGATGTGATTTGTTTTTCATACTCAACAAGATTGTGAGAATCAAATGAGCGCTATAAACATTTAACAGCATTCTTTATGTGTTATTTTATATGGAGTGGCTGTTTTTAAATTTTATCATTAAGTTCAGTATCCTGTTCGGTACAGAGATGATAGAAATTCATTTTATCTGATCGTTGGATAAATTGATGACAGTTGTTAGTTGACCTCTTTCTTAGCTTGGGCTACAAAGCCACAGTGCTTTCTTAAAACTTGGTTTTCATTATATGTAATGTTATTTTATATAACTAAATTTATGAAAAGTTTTCCTTCTCATATAGAAAAGAAAATTAATTTATAATAATATCTCTGTCAGGAGGGTATTGATTTTTGGATCTACTTTTTAAAAATTTTTTTAAGTAGGTATTTCTGTTAATAAGCAAGCTATACAGTTTAATCCAAAGAGTCTATGACTTTTTGTTCCATTAGCATTAATAACTATAAAGTAGAGCCTCACTATTTTGTTGTTAACTGTAGTGTCCTAAGTTTAGTAGTTCTAGTTAGTATCTGATATTGTGCATTACCTGTGGTCCTCAGTGAATTTTGAATTTCTCTCAAATTAATTTTATGGAATGATTGGTTAAAATAACTATAATATATTATTGTCGTGGGGGAGGTATTATACTTTCACTTGATTTCATTTGCTTTGGTGGAACAGTGGAGGATACTTTTCTGGCTTCCTACAGAGTAAAATATGTGTTTAATGAACAAAGTAAATCTTTGACATTTTCCAGATACTCACAAGGAGTCTCTTAAAAGCTTTGTTTGGTTGTGGGGAGAGTCTAATCAAAAGTGCCTCTTTGCCAATTCAATTGAGTTTCAAATATTCTTTCAGTATTTATCATTTGGTGTTCCCTAAAACAAACTCACTATCTATAAAAAGCTACAGTACTCCTACTTGTTATCTACTTTATGGAAATTTGGAAATTTTGAAACCATGCATATAACTTTTCATAAAGAAACTTTGTAGGTAAAGGATAAATTTTTTCAGGAGTTTTATACCTTTACTATAACACTGAAGAATGCAAAACATTTGTATTCTGACAAATTTGAATGTACATAAAATATCTTTTTTTTGACAGAATTATTGAAACTAGATTTAAAGTAAAAATTCCTATGAATCCATAATTAACTTAAAAGAAACTGTAATAGATAAGAAGCAATTGGGTGTATATTATATACTTAATAAAAGTCCATTAGAAAAGAAAGTTACGTACTTCAAATCCAAAGGGCAAAGTAGTTCTTATTTGCTTCTCATAAGAACCTCAGAGTACTTTTCTTTCTCTTTTCATACTTCTGTTTATCTTCTAATATTTTAGTATTGTTGGAACTCCATTCTTATTTAAAAATATTTTGAGCTCTTAACAGTTTCTGAAGGACATATTAGGAGTGCATTATACTAATGTCCATGTGTTCAAAAATAGAGATGTTTCTTTAAACATCCTAGTATAATACTTGAATTTGACCTTGGGCAAAACTCTGGCAAACATTCCTGGTGATTCAGTTTTTATGTCAACAATTTTATATTAACATTAATTTATCCTTAAAAAACATTTGCTTAAAATGCTATGAAATGATTTGGAATCTTAAATTAGATATCTTCATTTTATATTGTGCTCAATATTTGAGACAAATACATACTACATTTTGTTAGGGGAACTTAGGAACAAATACAAAATTCCCTCATTTTGTTCAGTGGAAACCTACTGTCTTATTAGCTGTAAAGTGGAAAAATTCTAGAAATAATATTTATTCACTGTATTAACAGATGAAAGAAAATCATGATAGTCTTAATAAAATCAGATGAAGTATGTGCTAAAATTCATGATTTAAATAGCAACAACAATAAAACAAATTTGAAATATGAGGGAACTTTCTTAATTTGATAAAAGGTATCTGTAGCAAACATCATACTCAGTGATACAATGTTGAAAACTTTCCCTCTGAGAACAGGAATAAGATAAAGATGCTTACTATCCCTGGGCTTCTAGTCATCATTGAATTGGAGGCCTGAGCAAGATAGTAAGGGAGGAATGAGCAGGAAAAACAGTATTAATATAAGGATGAGAAGGGAAGAAATGAAACTATCACTTATATACAATATAATTATGCATGTAGAAAATTTTTTTAATTCAGGTAAATTATTAGAATTAGTGAGTTTAGTGAAGTTGTTGGATTTAAGGTCAAATACAAAAGCCAACTAAGATAAAATGAAGTTAAAAATTACATCTTTTATAATAAATACACTTAGAAAATATCAAATAGGAATAAATTTAACATAAGATGAAGGAAAACTCTACACAGAAAATATAAAACATTATTAAAAGAAATTAAAGATCTAAGTAAATGAAGAAATATAATGGGTCTGTTCCACATTCCACAGAGAATACACCATTGCTCACAATCGTCTAACAGATCGAGTTAGGCAGTCAAAAGTCACTAAAGTGATTCTGCGCAGGATAGTAACTTTTTTGCAGTTGCCTACAAATTCTATAGGTACCATTTTGACTTTTTACCAGTCTTTGTTTTATAATGAACTGATTTGAGTCTTTTTCTTACTAGACTGTGACTGTAGACAAACTGCTGGGAAGTGCTGTTAATATATCTACTGAAGATGGTTTGCTGAAAGCCAAGTATCTTTATACAGAATCGTCATTTTTATCTTCTGCTGCTGGGGATATTACATTAGGAAGTGTTCATGGTAAGATGACAAATGCCTAATGCATCTCAGACTTCCCACATAATACCAATTTTAGGAGATGACTGTTTATCTGTAGTTGAAAGATCTGCCATTAGGAAGCTGGCCCTCTAAATAATTAATTGCAGACTAACCATCTTTTAAAAAACTCATAAAATAAAATGACCTATGAGCTATGAATTTTATTTTGGCAAGAAATTGAATATTAGGCTGTTACACATGCGAGTAATAATAATTCTATGCATTTTTAATGCATTTCCTTATAAAAGGAAACAAGGAAATATATGCAGGAGATATTCAGAGGAAACCACAATGAAATAAAAGCAGTGTTAAAAATAAAGATGAGTTTTGAGTGGTTGCTTTTATGTTATGATAAGAAAGTTAAGGATTGAATAGATTAATGAAACATTTGTGTGGAATCTAATTATAGAAACTCAGTGATACTATATGGACTAAAATGTTTTATGTGTGTTAGTACTAACTTGTCAGGAGGGAGTGGAATCAAATATTCAAACTATTGAAAGAGAGAAATTACCAGCCAAGAATAATATATCCAGCAAAGTTATCCTTTAGATATGAAGGAGGAATAAAGACCTTTCTAGATATACAGAAGCTGAGGGAATTTTCCACCACAAAGCCTGTGTTACAGGAAATACTGAAGGAGGTTATTCTACCTGAAAAAAAAGACAAGAGGATATAAAACTATGAGTAAGATGACTAACAGACAGAAGCAGGAAATGACAACCCCTACACAGAATAGGGCACTATATACTTAAACATAACATAAAGGGTAAAGGAGATAAAAACAAAAAAAGAGACAGCGAAGAAGACAATTTGCTACCACAACTCAAGTGAACTCACAGCATAAATCGGGATAATTTGTGACAACAAAAAACATAAAAGGGTAAGATGGTGAAGTTTTGAATTTGCAAAGAGGAATGGAGTTAAGAAACATGCTGAAGAAAAAGGACTACTATATATATCGTGCTTCCTTAAAAATAAGACCTAGCCAGACAGTCAGCTCAAATGCATCTTTTGGAGCAAAAATTAATATAAGACTCGGTTTTATTTTACTATAATATAAGACTGGATTTTATATAATATAGTGTAATGTAATACCAGATATAATATGATACCAGGTCTTATATTAATTTTTGCTCCAAAAAACACATTAAGACTGATTGTCCAGCTAGGTCTTATTTTCGGGGAAACACAGTATGAAATTTTCTTTTACATAAACTTATTGGTAACTATTCAAAAAAAAAAATCCAGAATGAGATACATAACATAAAAAAAGAGGAAACGGGAAAAAATCATAGAATACCACCAAACTAAAATAACAGAAACACAAAGGCAAAGAAACAATGGAGACACTGAGCTACCAGAAAACAAAAGATAAAATGGTTATAGGAAATCCTCATGTATCAGTAATCACCCTAAATGTAAATGGACTGAACTCACCAATAAAAAGGCACAGAGTAGCAGATTGGATCAAAAAGCAAAACCCAGTCATACGCTGTCTTCAAGGGACACATCTCAGCTACAAGGACAAATATAGACTCAAAGTGAAAGGGTTTAAAACGATACTCCAAGCAAATGGCATCTAGAGAAAAGTGAGTGTAGTTATATTTATACATGACAAAACCGACTTCAAGATGAAAAAAGGTAACTATGCAAAGATTGGCATTTTATAATGATAAAGGGGACAATACACCAATAAAACATAGCACTCATCAATATATATGCTCCCAATCTAGGAGCACCAAAATATATAAAGCAACTACTAACAAAACTAAAGGGAGAAATTGACAAAAACGCAATTACAATAGGGGGCCTAATATGCCATTTTCAGCTAGGAATAGATCATCCAAATAGAAAATCAATAAGTAAATATCATCCTTAAATGACACATTAACCAAATGGACATAATTGATACTTGTGATTGTTCAGTCTGGAGCACCATGCTATACATTTTTTTCTAGTGCACGTGGAGCATTTTCAAGGATATACCATATGTTGGGACACAAAACTAGCCTCAACAAATTTAAGAATATTGAAATCATATCAAGCATATTCTCAGACCACAATATGTTGAAATTGGCGATAAACTGCAAAAAGAAAGTGGGAAAAACCACAAATACGTGAAAATTAAACAACATGATACTGGAGAATGACTGGGTCAAAGAATAAATAAAAGGAGAGATCAAAAGATACATAAAATCAAACGAGAATGAAAATACATCATATCAAAATTATTGGGATACTGTGAAAGTGGTATTAAGAGGGAAATTTATATCATTATAGGTCTATTCAGAAACAAGAAAAATCCCAAATAAACAACGTAGCATTACATCTTAAAGAACTACAAAAAGAACAAATGGAACCCAAAGTCAGCAGATGTAAGGAAATAATAAAAATTAGAGCAAATTAAATGAAATAGAGAACAAAAAGACAATAGGAAAAATTATGCAACAAACACCTGGTTGTTTGAAAAGATTAATAAAACTGACAAACCGTTGGCTACACTCACTAAGAAAAAAATACACAAATAAAATCAAGAAATGAAAGAGGAGAAGTTTTGACGGATACCACAGAAATACAAAGGCTCATATAAGACTACTATGAAGGACTATATTCTAACAAATTCAATAACCTAGAAGTTCTTAGAAACATATAAACCTTCCTAGACTGAATCACAGAGAACTGGAAAATCTAAATAGATCGATCAACAGTAAGGAAATTGAAACAATCATCCAAAACCTTCCCAAAAGCAACGGTCCCCAAGACCAGATGGCTTCACTAGTGAATTCTACCAAACATTCAAATATGATTTAATACCTGTCCTCCTCATACTCTCCAAACATTTGAAGAAGAAGCAATACTTCCTAACTCATTTTATGTGGCCAACATTACCCTGATACCCAAACCCAATAAGGATAACACAAGAAAAGAAAATTATAGACCAGTATCTCTGATGAATACATATGCAGAAATCCTAAACAAAATACTAGCAAATCGAATACAACAATACATTAAAAAGATTATATATCACAATCAAGTGGGGTTTATTCCAGGGATACAAGGGTGGTTTAGCATATGCAAATCGATCAATGTGATACATCACATAAAATAAAGGATAAAAATTATGATCATATCAATAGATGCAGAAAAGGCATTTGATAAGATACAACATCCATTTATGATTAAACAGTAAAATGGTATAGAAGGAAAAGACCTTCACATAATAAAGTCCATATACTACAAACCCTAATGTCATACTTATGGTGAAATACTGAGATTTTCCTCCAAGATTAGGAATAAGACAATGCCCTCTTTCACCAGTGTTATTCAACATAGTCCTGGAAGTGCTAGCTAGAGCAATCAGACAAGAGGAAGTCATCCAAATTGGGAATGAAGAAGTTAAATTGTCACTTTTTGCAGATGACATGATTCTTTGTATGGAAAACCCTAAAGACTTCACAAAATAACTATTAGAAACAGTAAACAAATGCAGTAAATTTGTAGGATACAAAATCAATGTACAAAAATTCATTGCATTCCAATATACTAACAATGACATTTCAGAAAAAGAAATGAAAAACCAATTCCTTTTGCAATTGCAACAAAAAGAATAAGATTTTAGGAATAATCTTAACAAAGTTTATAAAGACCTACACACTGAAAACTATAAGACATTAGTAAAAGAAATTGAAGAAGACACAAACAAATGGAAAGATATTCCATGTTCATGGGTTGGAAGAATCAACATAGTTAAAATGGTCACATTACTACCTAAGGCAACATACAAGTTTAATGCAATCCCATTCAAAATCCCAATGGAATTTTTTAAAGAAAGAACAAAAAATCATCAGATTTGTGTGGAATCAAAAAAGATCCTGAATAGCCAAAGGAATCCTAAGAAAAAAGAACAAGGCTGGAGGTATCACACTCCTTGACTTCAATTTATACTGCAAAGCCATAATAATCAAAACAGCATGGTATTGGCCAAAAAAGCAGACACACAGAGTAATGGAATAGAATTGAGAATCCAGAAATAAACCCACATGTATATGGGCAGATAATTTTCAACAAAGGAGTGAAAAATATACGCTGGAGAAAAGAAAGCCTCTTTAAAGGTGCTGGGAAAATTGCCACATGCAAAAGAATGAAACTAGACTGCTATCTGTCACCATATGGCAAAATTAACTCAAAATGGATCAAACACCTAAACATAAAACCTGAAACAATAGATTACATAGAAGAAAGCATAGGTATTAAACTTATGAACCTTGGGTTCAGAGAGGATTTTATGAATATGACCTCAAAGTGAAAGGAAGTAAAAGCAAAAATAATTAATGGGACTGTATCAAACTAAAAACTTCTCCACACCAAAAGAAACCATCAACAAAACAAAGAGGCAACCAACCGAATGGGAAAAGATATTTGCAAACAATACCTCTGATAAGGAGCCAATATCCAAAATATATAAACTCGTATTCAACAACAAATAAACAATCCAATTTAAAAATGGGCAGAGTTCCTGAACCGGCACTTCTCCCAAGAAGACACACAAACGGCCAACAGATACATGAAAAGGTGCTCAACATCAATAGTTCTGAGGGAAATGCAAATCAAAACCACAATGAGATACCACCTCGTACCTGTTAGATTGGCTATTAACAAGACAAGTAATAACAAGTGTTAGCAAGGATCTGGAGAAAAGGGAACACTCATACATTGCTGATGGGAATGTAAATTGGTATAGCCACTATGGAAAACCGTATGGAAGTTCCTCAAAAAAATTAAGTATAGAATTACCATACGACCCAGCAATCTCTCTTCTGGGTATCTACCCAGAAAATTACAAAACATTTATCTGTAAAGATATATGTACCCCTGTGTTCACTGCAGCTTTATTCACAGTGGCCAAGACATGGAGACAACCCAAGTGTCCCTCGATAGATGATTGGATAAAGAAGATGTGATATATATATATGTGATGGAATATTACTTCACCATAAGAAAAGACGAAATACTGCCATTTGTGACAACATGGATGGATCTTGAGAGTATCATGCTAAGCAAAATAAGACAGAAAAAGTCAAGAACCACATGACTTGTGGCATATAAAACTGAAAGAAACAAACAAGACAAACAAAAAATCATAGACACAGACAACAATTTAGTGGTTACCAGAGGGTAAGGGGGTGGAGGCGTGGAAGAAGAGTGAAAAGGGGGTCAATATATGATGGAAGAACTGACTTTGGGTGGTGAACATAATGCAATGTATAGATGATGTATTATAGAAATGTACACTTGAAATCTATATAATTTTACTAATCAATGTCACCACAGTAAGTTTAATAATGATTTAAGAAGAGTTCATTCCTTGGCTTTTGTAAAGCCTTTTATGTTTACTGACTTTTAATATGAAGTCCAATACCTTTCCTTGAGCAGTTTAAATCTGAGTCAGACCTAGATACTCTTTTGGACTATTGTCTCAGGTTGGGTTTCTTGAAAGCAGACTCTGAGATGGAAATTAAAGTGCAACAAATTTACTAGGGAGGCCTTTTGGGACCAATTCCATGCAAAGGACAGAAGTCCAACTTCCATGAGAGTAGTTGGACTCAGTTTGAACACTCCAAAGAGGGAGCTCTGAAGCTGGGATGGTCCTCAGAATTGTCTCAAGGTCAGGTGAGGGGAGCTGGACCTTTATATCCCCAATCATTGGATGCAAACTGGCCCAGGAAGGAGTATGATCTTGGGCCGAAATGGTTCTCTTCATTTGAGACAATTCCTTAAGAGAGCTGGCAGCTGAAGGCTGTCTGCCAGGAGTACTCCCAAATAAGCTCTTCACAGTTACAAAGGGGATTCTGGATCATAAATCACAGCATCCACTACAGTTGTATTTATTGATTCTTTCTGCACATTTATTGATCACCCACTTTGTGCCAGATTTTCAGGCACCAAAGATACAAAATTGAGCAAGAGATGATACCTATTCTGAGAGAACTTACAGTCTAGTGGAAGGATTGAATGTCATCTTCCTTATTTATAATATGAGTACAGCAGAGAGAAGGGGAAGGAAAAATTTGATCCAGTTGCCATTGTAGAAAAGTTTCCATGTTGTTCAACTCTCACAGTGGTTTCACCCTCACTCTGATTTTTCAGTGGCAGTAATATATAAAAGAGAGAAAAGAAAGACACCCTCCTCATTTCTTAGTCACTCATTAGTGCCTATCTACTTTTTAAAATCACCCTTCAGATAAGCCCATTTCTTGTCTCCCCCTTCCATACCATCTCTGTTTCCATCCTTGTTCTAAGGGATATGAGCATGCTACTTGAGTTTGGAGTTTGGGATTTGGAGATGGTCTGGGCATAGAAGCACAGGCTGTGTTCTAGCCTTGCGTGCTAGTATGTGAGAAGATGAGAGTCATGCTGGTGAAAGCAAGTCCCTATGTTCTAGCTACTGGGATTTTAGCAGGGAGAGATACAGCCCAAGGATCATTCCAAGCTGCAACTCTGAATAGATATTCTAGTGAATTCTTTGTTATAAATGGTGATGGTTATATAACACAAATGAGGTATACAGTTTGGCTATATTTGAACAAACTAGCTTGGGAATCTTAAAACACGTTTTTATGGAAAAATATGTTGCTACTTCTAAGTAGCTGACTTACAGAAAATAAACTTGGAGAATACGTACATTTTAACCTGCCTGTTCAAGATGTATTTAGTTTGGCTTCTTTTTTCTTAAGGCTTAAACTGATTTTTTTTTTCAGGTAGATTTTTAAAAACCCAGCATACAGATGTTGTACAAAGCCAATTATACCACAGATATGACAGTCACTGTCTTTTGATAGATTTACCAGATACATGAGTTTGGAGCCCTGGTGTCAGAGGTGGATGGGTGGTTGTTTGAAAGCAAATGTGTTAAATACCAAAGTGGGCCAGCCCCTTTCACCTAAGGGGCAATTGGATGTTTACACATAAAGAAAACAAAATTTAGAAATCTAATAGTTTGCTCTCAATGAAAAGTTAATTAGTGGAAAAGCAAGGATTTTATCCAAGTTCCTTGATTTTTTAGGAAATGTTTTTAAGCAGTGTTCAACAAATTTTTGTACATAGCCATGGTGAACTTCTTGATTGCAACAGAGATTCCAGCATTGCTTTGAGGGCTTCTTGCCTTGCTCTAGGGATGTTTCCTCTAGGCAGACAGCACTGCAACACAGATACACTGCTTCAGCTGTGTTCTGTACTGTGAACTCCAGTTTCAGGGTCCTGTATTATGCCTATGACACCTGGCACAACATGTGGATGTTCAGGTTCAGCTTAGCTTCATGGAGGCATTCAGGGACTCCGTTCATTCCATAAAAGAGATGCTGTCTTTAGTCTGTGGTTTCTAAGGCTTCCGTGAAAGGGAGAGCGTGAAATGTATTTGTTTGTGTTTTCTATTTGTTCCTATGCCCTGATGGCAAACTAATATTTAATTGTGCTAAGTACTAATTAAGAGAGGATGGTCAGTAGTGAGGAAAGGGATAATGAAAGAGTAATATGGTTTTTTTCTGGCCTTGCAAAGTGACCCCTATATGTATGTTGTCTCCTGTCTGTTTTAGAGAGAAAGAAAACCTTCCTTGAAATGGTTTGCTGGGGTTGGTTTTATTTACAACATAATTTAAACAAATTGATTAGGTTTAATATGTAAGCGTACTCATGATATTTATTGTAATGTTTTATATTTAACTTATTTGGAATAAGTGATTAATGAGTGATTAATGAATAGAACCGAATTTTAAATATTTAGATTCCCTATATAATTTAGAGTCTTATTTTAGGTTTTTGGGGAAACATACCTTGATAAATAAATTGCTAAGTATTAGTTCTCTCATTTTCTTAGTACTTCAGAAGTCCTTTGTTCCCCAAAGACTTAGCAATATGTACGTGCTTAAACTCTTTCTTCAATAACTACTTTGGATTTTAGGAACTTTCGTAGAAGTGTAATTATATTAACTATACAAACACAGTTGATAACTTTGATAGCACTGAGAATTTCATAAAGAAATGTCACAGTTTGCTTTAAGAAGGTTGTGTAGTCACTGGAGAATTTATAAATCTGCCTTGTGAATTTAGAAAGTCAGAAATAATATAGAATTTTAAAAGAAAGGAGGTTTTATTGGGAAAATGCTTTGTTCAAATTCCGGTATTCTTAAGTCCATTGTGAAGTTTCGGTTTGATTATCATTTTGACATGCTAATGTTGTGTTAATATTGAATCTGGACCTAAGATATTTTTAAAAGAAATAATAGAAAGGAATTACAGCTTCCTTTTTTGTACAGAGAGCATAGATTTATTTTTCCCCCCGGGATTTAGACATGTGATACTAAATGCAGTGTTTGGACTTGGCTCAGCTCCTTGGAGGGACTTGGCTCCTTCTTTAAAGGTGGTGCCATCTTCAGTGTGTGGCTTCCAAGCCTCCACAAAAGGAAGAGAGATCATAGGGGATCATGCACGAAGTTTCAGAAACCAAGCCTGGAACTGCATACATTGCTTCTGCCATATATTTTTAGCTATTAATAGGGTATTTTCAAGTGACTTTATCTAATTATAAGAGGCTGAGATACAGAGTTTAGCAGTGTTCTAAGGAAGGAGAAAAGCACACAAACATTGGTGGGCACTGATAGTCTTTGTCATGCGAGTATCTTATAATTGCTTTTTCTCAAACTTCTATGAGTTCCTCATAAACCACCCTCTTTGTATTCTCCAGGATTTCATCCATATTTCATTGTTCTTTCCCTCTTTCTTTTCCTTGGGCATCTTATACACGTTTGTGTCTTAACTACCCTTGTATTCTAATGATTCACATCTATAACTCTAGCCCTGACTTCCAACTTATACATCTATCAGCTTGGTAGACATAGCCATTGGATCATTACAGGGATCTCAAACTCAACATTTCTAACTTTGCACCTACTTTTCCAGGTCCCCCCAACCCCATCCATAATGTGTTCCTCCATTTTTATTTCCATTTGCAATTTCTGATAATTACCATGTATCTGACTCCAAAGCTGTAAATCTAGAAGTAATACAGGCATACCTCAGAGATATTGCAGGTTTGTTTTCAAACCACCATCATAAAGTTAGTATCACAATAAAGTGAGTTATAATCTTTTTGCTAGTGGAGGGTCTTCCTTCAGTTTATAGTAAATAAAATATATATATATATATATATATATATATATATATATATATATATATGTATAACCTGTGAAGCACAATAAAGCAAAGCACAATAAAATGAGGTGTAACTGTACTAACTTCCTCTCTCTTACCTCCCACATCTAATCAGTCACCAGGGTTAGGTCAGTTTTGTCACCTAAATATTTCTTAATTTATCCCGTCTCTTTCTTTCTAATTTCTACTGTTCTATTTCAGATTCTTGCCATCTCTTGCCTCAACTCAATAACTTTGCTTCCAGTCTTGCCTTCTTCAAATCTATGCTCTTCACTAAAGCTATGGTTATTAGAAATGCACATTGAACATGGTATTCTCTTCCTCAAACCTTTTCTTCTTACCTCAGTGATCTGGCTAATTTACCACTTCCCTCTTCTGACCCTGTGCTTTGTCTTCCAGAATTATATAATCTCTTACTTTTTCCTTTATACATTCTTACCTGTTTTATACTTCTGAGTCCTTGATCAGAGCCTTTGATACTACTGATTATTGTTTATAGTCTTCCTAAAATGCTTCTCTCAGCTTTCTTTATCTCACTGAGTTTTAGTAATCTTTCATAACTCAGCGAAAGCATCCTCTCTTCATCTCTGGCCTTCCACTGACCCATAAATTCTTGCTTAGTTATAAACTCTTCAAGAGCAAAGATCGTGTTTTAGTCATCTCTATATTCTTAGCATTTAGCACTGTGGCTTGCGAATAGCAAGTTCCTTCCTTCTTGCCCCTCTTCCCTACCCCCCCAAAAAAAACCACACACACACAAAAGGATTTAACCTTTAAAGATATTTGATTGCTCTGTTTGGATTGTGAGAATGTGTGTGATGTTTTAACCATAATCACATTTCTTTTAGTGAAGAAAAGTAAACTAATATTTATCTTTAAATCGATATCTTATTTTTCCCTCTGACCATGCTAGAATTACGAGTTGCTAGCTAAGTATAACTATATATTTTCTCAAACACTGGGGTTTGTGGAAAAATTGTGTAACTTGAGAGTAGATTAAGCACACATAGTTATTAAAGACTATGTAGCCTCTGCTTTATTGGAAAGACAGCTTTTACAAAGATCAACTCCTCTCAAATAGTGGATTACTTTATTGTTTTCAGTGATTGGAGATGAAAATCGGTAAAACCAAAACACAGAAAATTGTGTTAGTAATGCCCGTTTCGTTGATTTGTGTACTTTTAAATATTCTACAAAGTATTTTGAAGTAAGAGGTCCATTTTGTATATTCTAATGACTGGGATAGTCCTGTTTAGGTAGAGACTTTCTAAAAATTTTAGTATGATTTGGAAATACGTTTTTTGTTTATTGCTTTAAAAGTCCTTTATAATTGACAAATATTTTGAAATATTCTTAATATTTACAAATATTTCTTATTTTCATAGTTTTCTGGTTTTATCAATCATGCTTTCACTGTACTGAACTCTAACATTTACGAGAGACACAGTCTGAGACTCTATAGGTCCCATTATAATATGAAGTAGTACTCATTCTTTAAAGAATTTAAATCTATTTTATGGCTCTAAAAACCATTACTTCCTTGTAATTTACTTTCATCATGAACACCAATGATATGCTCTTTAAGAAAGACCATATTTTCATTAAAAAATAGTAAGTTTTTACTTCATTCACAAAGACTAGTATGAGATAATAAAGTTCCTTTGCCTTGCCAAGTGGGTGACCAGACTCACTAGCGAAATGACCGACTGTGAAACTATGTCATAATTCCTTACTAATAGCTAAAATCACAAATGTTAGGGGTCTGCTGCATCTTGCTTTTGAAGTGTTCAGGAAGTGGAAGCAATGAAGAGAATTCTGCGTGGAAGCATCCTCTGTCCCACACTAGGTTAGTTGTCCTAAAGCATGGTTTCCGTGTATTGTTATCCGTCTTGAAATTCTTCACTGACTCTTTCAGTGTAGGATAATGTCAGTAGACTAGCACTCCGTGGTTCTGCTACAGATTGCTTTTTCCAAACTAAATTTGAACAATTTGTTCAAAAAGTAACAGTGTTTACTATTATGTACTGGGCACTGTGCTAAGCCCTCAAAATATAATGCTAAATAAGACGGGATCCCTGTTCTCATAGACTTGCCTAACTGATCTGCATGATTTAAGCAGGACATGTATAGGTCTGCCTTTTTATCTTTGTTTATGTAATTCTTTTTCCCAGAAAATCCTTCTATCTCAGCATATTCAAATTTTACTCAATGTTTCAACTCTGGTGATATCTCCAATATGACTATTCTTCCTGTGCACATCAGGTCATTTTAGTCTCTTTCCTCTGAGTGACTGTGGCACTTAATTCATACTGTTAACTTGCAATGTTAATGTATACTTATTAATAAATACTAATTTTTAACTTTTCATGTGTGCATCTCCCCAGATAACCTATAAGGTTTGGGATGACTGGTCTGTCCTCTGTCCCCTCCCCCCAATAATTCATGTCCCTCCCATATGCAAAGTACTCTCCCTTCCAAAGATCCCAAAAGTCTCATCCCGTTATACATCGCCTCAGAGTTCAGAATCTCTACATCAAAATCATATCCAGTGTAGACGAGGCTCCTCAGGTGTGGTTGCTTAAGTAGAACTCCTCAAGTCCAGGCATACCTCACTTTATTGTGCTCCACAAATGTTGCATGTTTTGTAAATATAAGGCAAGCCCTCTATCAGCACAAAGATTACCACTCGCTTTATTGCAATATTCACTTTATTTGGTGCTCAGGAACTGGATGTGGGGTATCTCCTAGGTGCGCCTGTGTAGTTCCTCTGAACCGGAAAACCTGTGAACTAAAGAGGTATTATCTAGCCACCCCCCCAACCCACACTCAGACCACCTACACACCCATCATGCAATGGTGAAACAAGCATAAGATAATTGCTATAGACTTTCCAGTTAAGGGGGAAAAGGAGAGGCACAAAGGAGTTGTTGGTTCATAGTGATTTTGCAATTCGGGTGGGCAAATGTTGGAGGTTCCTTGATTAGAGCTCAAGGCCTAGGAAAAATTCTTTAAGGTTCTAAGCTTTGCACTCTGAGCTCTTGGTTCCTCCCTCTGAGTCATCCTGCCTTTTTCATGAAGGAAGTATCATACGTTTGCAGCTGCGTAGTTTTTTCAGTCTGCTTCCTGTCGTAGAATTTTGTGGGACCAGTGGTCTCTTTTCACTTTGTACTGTCACTACCCCTTTCAGTCTAACTTAGCAGTGTGTTTGCTGATGTAATTCTTTATAAAATTTTGTCAGCCTCCTGTAAATCACATTGGGTTTTATTCCAATGGATAAAAGCCACACCCAAGAATCTTGAAAACATGGGCTTCTGCAGCTATATTGAGGTACAATGCCTGCCAACTTTCTAGGGGGCCTGTTGTTTGATTGAGAAGATCTGTGAGACATACCTTAACCTTTTTAAACGACTTTTTGTAAAACTGATTAAAATGTACTATGAGATGTGACCCTTGATCTTTCTGTGGTCGTAACGAAAGGTTTACAGTCAGCCCCTCAGTTCCATTGTTAGGCCACGTTCTGGCAGTGCCCTGAATTATAATATAAGACCGGGTCTTATATATTAATTTTTGCTCCAAAAGACGCATTAGAGCTGATTGTCCTGCTAGGTCTTATTTTCGGGGAAACACGGTACTTAACAAGGGTCTTCCAATTTACAAAACCTTTTTTCTTCACTTCCTTTTAAGCCATCATGGAAAGCATACTAATGGTCTGTTCAAGGCAATTTAAGCCATCTCTAACATGCTCAAAATCCTTCCAACCTCTGCCCACTGCCAAGTTCCAAAGCTACTCCCACATTTTTAGGTATTTATTATCGCAGCATCCCACTTCCAGCTTTCAAAATCTATGCCGGTTACCTCAGCCTGTGTAACAAATTACCCTCAACACTTAGCAGGTGAAAACAACAAATATTTATTGTCTTATAGTTTGGGTGGGTCAGGAATCTGGGTTCAGCTTAACTGGATCCTCTGTCTCAAGATTCCTCTTGAGGCTGTAATTAATGTGTCTGCTGGGACTGTGGGCTCATTTGAAGGTTCAACCAAGGGAGAATCTGCTTCCTAGCTCACCTGCGTGGTTGTTGGCCAGATTCAGTTCAGATCCTGCTGCGTGGAACCTCTTTGAGTTCCTTGCTAATAGGCCTGTCATAGGGCAGGTGACATGTCTAGCTGGTTTCCATCAAAGCAAAAGAGGGCCAGCAGGAAGCCAGAATCCTTTTGTAACCTAATCTTAAAAGTAACATCCCACCACTTTTGCCCTATTTTCTTTGTTAAAAGTAAATCATTCGGTCCAGTCTACACATGGGGGGAGGAAATTATACAAGGACTGAGAGGCCGGGATCATTGGAAGCCATCTTAGCAGCTATATGACCTTTGGCCACTATTTGTATGTGATGGTGAATTTGCATTTACTGGGTTTGAAAATTAGAAGACCAGGTCGCGAACACACCAATGAAATAATATTTATATAACACATTTAACAGTTTCTTTACAACCTTGTAATTTACTGAGACTTGAAAATAATTTTATGAGCTTAACTTCCCACAAACCATGTTTTGTTCCTACACAAATGTACCTGTTGCTCATATACTTACCTGAAGTATGATGGAATATAAATCTTTTAGAGAGATTGTTGCAATGGAAGCACATCTGACTATTGGACAAAGAATCACATGCCTTTTTGGTTTATTCTAGGTACTAGTACATGTTGGTATTTATAAGATGCATGAAATGAAATAACTGAGTTCACTTACTACAGATTAATTTTGAGATAAAAGTTATATCTTTGCTATTTAGTAAAGTTTTGGAATTATTGTACAAGAGGTAATATTGCTTGCACTTTCAGTGCAGTAAATGTAATTGTACTTACAAACACACATATGAAGAAAAATCCTATTTTTGGTATTGGAAGTAGAGGACCAGAAAGAAGGGTTGCAATATCCCATATTGTCCTGGAAAATACATTTTCATTGGAAGGTGGAAACCTTTGAAGCTTTTTTCTTTGTTAGTCATAGTTCAATGTATTCATTAATCCTACCTCAAACCTCAAAACTCTTGGCACAGAAACCATTTTAATCTCACATACAGACATGGCATACTGGCCTGAAAAATAATAGTAATTAACTGTTTTTCCTATGGATTATTTTAGTATTACTGGTTCAAAACTTGGCCTTGTGTGGTCTGGTAAATACAGTGATATTTAGGTTGAAAATGCATAGTCAATGCATTTAAGTAATTTTTTCACTTTTGGATTTTAGAACTATCATTTTTCTTCTGTTTCCCAGAATGTATGGTGGTGTGTTGTATAGTTATGCTATAAAAGCTTAAGGTGGAGTGGAGGAAGAGAGTTTGTACAGATGCCTAAAGCTATTTATTTCAGAATTGCCGCTAAATTTCTGATTGATGTGTGATACTGAGAAAAATTGCCAACAACAATAACACTGTTATTAAATAACATTGTAGATATCCAGCCATGTTTTAGGATAACATATAACACAGTTCCTTTCTAGATTATCCCGTGTATATAAAATTGTCTTTTTCTCTCTTTTGCAGGTAATATAACATTACAAAGCAAGATGGGTAACATCACAGTAGGTATGTACTAACATGCTACTTGGTAAATTATTTTTTAAACTCTGTAGCTCTAACTTAATTTGGACTTTTATGAAAATACAATTCAAAATTCAAACTAGTATTTACATAATAAAGCAGTAAAATTAGTGGGATTTTTTTGTTTTGTTTTTTTGACCATGGGATGAGAAAGAACTGTGGAGACTTGAGTGTGCTTTTATCCTGGCTTTTGAGTTATATATAAAACAAATTTGTAAATTTGACTCATGACTCACTTAGTTTCTGTCAATTGTAGTAAAGCTGCCATGGCCATTCTTAGACAAGTCATTTTATGGATATATGGATACAGGGATATATATATATATATATATCCCTGTGATAACTACCACACTTTTCCCCAGAGTTCCATTTTATACTCCTTCCTATAATGTAGGAAAATTCTGGTTGCTCCATACCCCCACCAACCATTATTATATGCAGTCTTTTTAATTTTACCCATTCTGGTATGTGAACAGTAGTATATCTCTGGTATTAATTTGCATTTCCCTGATGACTAATGGCGTTTGGCACTTTTTCATATGCTTATTGGTCATTAGCATATCTTTCTTTGTAAAGTTTTGTTCAGATCTTTTGCCCATTTATTTTTCAATTGAATTATTTGTCTTTTTATTATTCAGTTGTAGGAGTTCTTTATATATATTCTTGGAACCAATCCTTTGTCAAATATTGTTTTTCTGTTTTTTCAGTATATTTTCTTAATGGTGAACAATCAGGGTGAATGAAAAATTAGAATTGCCTTCAGACAAGTTTTTTCATTTCTATAAGCAGAATTTTATACCTAACTGTATGTTACTTAGGCTTTAAAAATAGAGCTGATTTCAGTAAATTGGTAAATCTCTTTGTCTTAAATAGAATGAAATTTTATATTTTGTTTTTTAGTGGGAAAACCTCATTTCCTCAAAACAAAAGTTTTGCTCTAGGCGTTGGCAAACTTTGTAGAGTAGAGCCAGATAGTAAATATTTTTGGCATCGTGAGCCACACAGTCTATCTGAACTATGTAACTCTTGTCATTTTAACATAAAAGCAGCCATTGACAGTACACAGACAAATGGATGTGTCTGTGTTCCAATAAAACTTTATTAATAAAAACAAGAAATGTCTGTAGTTTGCCAACCCTTCTGTAGAGCCTAAAAACCATTGTTGTTATGAATCTGCAGAAATTTTGGGTTTGATGCCTTAATCCCAAAAGTGAAAAACGGGTAATATTTCTTTGAAATTTCTTTGTTTGTTGGTTTGTGTTTTCCTTAAAACAAAAGATCCTCTTGAGAAAGTTGAAAGCAGTTCTTAACAAATCATGACAACCTAATTAAAGTCTACTGAGTAACTTGGATTTTGATGAATTGAGATTGATAGAAACAAAACAGTTACAAAGAAACAAAAAGTGATTGTAGGAACCTGAGAGGGAACTTTGTTAGGATAGCAGAAGTTTCAAAATACTGGAATGGGTGTTGAGAAAAGATTATATATTATCTAATTGGAATATTAAAAGATTTGAGATTATTTAGGTATTATCCTGTCTGACTTCAGGAAAATATATTGTCGTTTCCATGATTCCTTTATTAAGAATATGTATAATTATGGTCCATTATTTCTAGTTTAGATAATACAATTGATCAGCCTCTTAAATAATCTCATCAATCATTTGGATTTTGTATATACATTCTAATCTACCTCCCGAAACCCTGTCTTCCTAATTTCCATAATGTAGATCTCTCTCAGGAGCTGAAGAGCTATAAAAAATTCCATTATCAAAACCATGATTTTCCTTGGGCTCATTTTTTTTTAAGTGATCTAACTTTTCTTTTTTTAAGATTTTTTCTTTTTAATTGGGGAAGGGGAACAGGACTTTATTGGGGAACAGTGTGTACTTCCAGGCCTTTTTTTCCAAGTCAAGCTGTTGTCCTTTCAATCTTAGTTGTGGAGGGTACCGTCATCTTCAAGTTGTTGTCCTTTCAGTGTTAGTTGTGGAGGGCGCAGCTCAGCTCCAGGTCCAGTTGCCGTTGCTAGTTGCAGGGGGCACAGCCCACCATCCCTTGTGGCAGTCGAACCGGCAACCTTGTGGTTGAGAGGATGCGCTCCAAACAACTGAGCCATCCAGGAGCTCAGGGGCAGAGGCTCAAGGTGCCGTGTTCAATCTTAGTTGCAGGGGGCACTGCCCACCATCACTTGCGGGACTTGAAGAATTCAACTGGCAACCTTGTGGTTGAGAGCCCCTGCTCCAACCAGCTGAGCCATCCGGGAGGCAGCTCAGCTCAAGGTGCTATGTTCAATCTTAGTTGCAGGGGGCGGAGCCCACCATCCCATGAGAGACTCGAGGAGTTGAACTGGCAACCTTGTGGTTGAGAGCCCACTGGCCCATGTGGGAATTGAACTGGCAGCCTTCAGAGTTAGGAGCATGGAGCTCTAACCCCCTGAGCCACCAGGCCAGCCCCGTTGGGCTCATATTTTTAAAAATATAACTTTCTTCTGGAACACGAGGTCATGTTCCATTTAAAATGAGTCAACAGGAGAAGATCCAAGATGGTAGAGTAGATAAACATTGTGGCTGCTTCCTTCCATAAACAAATTAAAATTACAACTAAATTATGGAACAATCAATCTGAAGAACCATCTGATGTCTGAATGAACAGAAGCTTTATAACTAAGGATATAAAGAAGAAGCCACATTGAGACTGGTAGAGGGGCAGAGATGTGAAACTAGCTAACCTAAAATCTTCATGTGACAGTTGAGAATTGGGAGAGATATATCAGCCGCAAAGATTCCCCCCAGAGGAGCAAGGGACCCCAGCCCCATAACAGTCTCCCCAGCCCCGAGTACTGGTGCCAGGAAGAAGAGCCCCCATAATATCTGGCTGTGAAAAACAGTGGGGATTCCGACCATCCGGGTGAGATAGAAGGTGGCAGGAAACCAGGCATCCTCTTAAAGGGCCCATGCACACTCACTCACTCGCAGGCACTTACCCTGTGCTCCAACGTAGGGACGGTGAGTCCAGGGGATGTCAGAGACATACGGGGGGCAGACTGAGTTGTGTGGCTGCAGGAGGAGGGCTGGAAGACAATTAGCATTTTCCCTGTGAGGAATCTTCTTCCCATGCAGTTGACAGGCAGGCGCCATCATTCCTGTGATGAGTCTGTTCCCTAAACTTATGGCCAAATATGAATCTCATTCGTCTGGTGAGCTTTGCAGCTCTGCCCTGCTGACTCACTGGGACCCCACTCCACTCAACTCCCCCAACGCTAGAGGTACTTGTGAGCGGCCAGCCTCACCCGCATTGCACTGTTTCTTGGAAAACTATTAGAATCTGACAGACCCCAGGCTGGTGGCAACTGCCTTTGGTGTGCTCTGAGGCTTTTGCTGAGTAGCTTCAGGCTCAGCACTGGCACCAAACCAGAATTGTATTAACCTGGTGACCACCGCTCTTCCCACTGTAGTGATTCCCTGAGACCTTGCCTACCTCACAAGGCTCTATCAGTGGCTTAAATTTAAGGGAGCTGGCAGGTGGCAGCAGGCGTCAGGGTGTCCTGGCATTTTACAGAGCTACCCCAGGCACAGTACTGGTGGCAGACATCCTCAGTTTGCAGCATCGCCTCCCCCACATGCCTCCAGGGTTAGCACAGGCCGTGAACAACTGGAGATTGCTTTGTAGCTCTTACCAGGTAGTCCCTGGATAGTTCCAGGCAATAGATGACCTTGGCCTGCACTGGGGCCCCTCCCGAGAGGCCCCAGAACCAACATACTTGGAGGTTGGCTTCAGACCACAAAAGAGTGCCACAAGCAGCACCCACAAAGGGTGGTCTCAACAGGCACCAGAGTCCACTGAGGAGAATCCCACTCAGTGGGTTAAGCACAGCAGCTCATAAGCGGTGGATGTAGCCAAACCCCACAACCAGTCAGCCTGAGGATCGATCCCACCTACTGATATGCCAATAGCAACCAAGACTCACCTGTGACAGGCAGGCACCCACAACCCACACAAGGGACATTCCTAGAGCACCTGATGCAGGTGACCAGGAACACTGCCACTGAGCCCCACAGAGGCTACTACATAAGGCCTACTGCATAAGGCCACCTTGCCAAGACTGGAGGACCTAGCAGATCTACCTAATACATAGAAATAGAGAGGCAGCCAAAATGAGGAAACAGAAATACATCCCAAATGAAAGAACAGGAGAAAACTCCAGAAAAAGAACTAAACGAAATAGAGGCAAGCAACCTACCAGATACAGAGTTCAAAACAATTGTTATAAGGATGCTCAAGGAACTTAGTGAGAACAACAACAAAGAGATAACAAGCATAAAAAAAAGACATAGAAGCCATAAAAGAGAACTAGTCAGAAGTGAAGAATACAAAACTGAAATGAAGAATGTATTAGAAGGAATCACCAGCAGACTAGATGAAGCAGAGGATCGATTCAGCGATTTGGAAGATAAGGTAGTAGAGAACACCCAGTTGGAACAGCGAAAAGAAAAAAGAATCCAAAAATATGAGGATAGCTTAAGAGACCCTTTGGGACAACATCAAGTTTACAACATTCACATTGGGGGTATCAGAAGAAGAAGAGAAAGAAAGGGATTGAGAACCTATTTGAAGAAATAATGACTGAAAACATTCCTAACCTCTTGAAGGAAATAGACATACAAGCTCAGAAAGCACAGAGGGTTCCAAACAAGATGATCCCAAACAGATCCACACCAAGACACATCATAATTAGAATGATAAAGGTTAAAGGCAAAGAGGGGATCCTAAAAGCAGCAAGAGAAACGCAACTAGAAACTTATAAGGGAGCTCCCATGAGACTATCAGCTGATTTCTCAACAGACACTTTGCAGGCCAGGAGGGATTGGCACAAAATATTCAGTGATGAAAACCAAGGACCTACAACCAAGATTACTCTACCCAGCAAAGCTACTACTTAGAATTGAAGGACATGTAAAGAGCTTCCCAGACAGGAAAAGGTAAAGGAGTTCCTCACCATCAAACCAGTATTACAAGGAATGTTAGAGGGACTTCTTTAAGATGGGGGAAAACAAATCAAAATTATGAATGATAAAATGGCAATAACTACATATCTATCAACAATTACTTTCAACGTAAATGGATTAAATGTTCCACTCAGAAGACATAGGAGGGCTGAATCGGTAAGAATTCAAGACCCTTAGCATATGCTGCCCACATGAGACTAATTTCAGATTGAATGACACACAAAGACAGAAAGTAAAAGGATGGAAAAAGATGTTTCATGAAAATGGAAATAAAACAAACAAACAAACAAAACAAAACAGAAAAAAGCTGGCATAGCAATACTTATACCAGACAAAATAGACTTTAAAAGAAAGTATAACAAGAGACAAAGAAGGACCCAGTAATCTCACTTCTGGGTATTTAATCTGACAAAACCCCAAATGCTGCTTTGAGGGGAAATGTGCATCCATGTGTACATTGCAGCATTGTTTGCAGCACTGTTTACAATGGCCAAGATATGGAGGCAGCCTGGGTGTCTGTCGCTGGAAGAATGGATAAAGAGCAGGGTCGTACATGTATACAATGGGATGTGTCTCGGCCACAGAAGAGAATGGGTTTTTGCCATCTGTGGAGGCATGGATGAACCTGGAGGGAATTGTGCTGAGTGGAGTGTCAGACAGAAATACAGATGCAATGTGATGTCATTTATATGTGGAATCTAAAGAACAAAATAAACAAACAAAACAGAAACAAGCTCATACATAGATACAGAAAACATTTTGATGATTGCCAGATGGAAGCCGGGTTGGGGGTCAGTGAAAAAGGAAAAGGGATTAAGAAGTACAAATTGGTTGTTACACAGTAGTCATGGGGATGTAGGGTATAGCATAAGGAATATAATCAATATTGTAATAAATATGTATGGTGTCAGATGGGTACTACACTAGTTGGGGGATCACTTCTTAAATTATATAAATGTCTAACCACTACGTTGTACACCTGAAATTAATGTAAAATAATATTGAATGTCTAAATAAATATTAAAAAAATAAAATGACCCAACAGGAAAAAGCAGTACTTGATAGTAGATAATGATGGGATAGGGGTACTAATAAAGTTGCTCACCTAGCTTTACTTTCTGTGTCCTATGTTGCCTCTTTTGGAAGGCACTGCCAGAAACTGTGTACTGGTAATGACATCTTTTAAAAAAGAACATCTCCATTTCTGGAGGGAGGGGCATTGCTTTGTGTGTCTCTCAAGCCCAGCCTCATATATGCTCCCTCCCTAACACAGAATACGTAGGCAGGATATTAATTCAGAAAACTTTACTTGAATTGACCTTAAAATTTTGCCTTTGGAAATCTTTTATTAAAACACAAATAATTGAAACTAAAAATTAACTATCAAGCGTCAAATTAACACATATATTTAGTCCTTTATATAAAATTTGTTCCTTGTTCAAGAAATAATGTAGCTTTGGAAGTATAGAAATCAAGTTTCAAAAATCAAGAAATATCTTTTGTGTTGCTGTTTCTAGTATCTACATGTTGAAACTTGAGGTAGAATTATAAAAATTTAGAAGAACTTTCGGAACGTGCTTAACAAATTTGAGAGAATTCTCCTTTATCTGAAGGAAAATGACAAAGCTTGGAATTTTAGCCTTTCAAGCTTATTTGTTATTCTCTGCTATTAGCAAAGTGCATATTAATATCTATTCCTTTGATGGTAGTTGACATCAGTTTTTCCTTTTTGTATGTGTGATTTTCCAGGAAAACTCAGGGGTCTCTTTCAGACCAAGACCTTTGTCCAAAATTGTTATGATAGAAAACTGTGGGAATCTCCTTATTGCAACCACTTTCTGGACTAACAGTTTCTGTTCACTTCTTAATCACCCTCTAATGCATATTTCTCAAAAGGCTTCCTCCAAGAGCTACAAAATTTCTCCATTACATAAATCTCCAAAATATGAAATCCTGTGAATGAGCCTTAATTTGACTCTTCATAGTTGATTTTTAGTTTCAATCCTTTGCATTATAGAAAACAAAAGAAAATTAGTGTATCTTTTGCTACATAGCTTTTTCAATATCACCTTTTCTTTCTCTTTTGAAAACACAGCTTGAGTTTTAATTATTTTTTTTGAAAGCCTCCAAGGTATGGGCCATTATCAGAGCTCAACACTGATAACATGAGGACATAATTACTTAGTGGCTTATGATATAGTTATTTAGCTGTGTTTATTTCCATTGGGGTGGGGCAGTAGTGAAAGCATTATTTATAACCCACATAAAAATTTTGTATTTTTTCCCCTTAGGGAAAGCAAGAAATCAAATTAATGTTTCAGATATTTTATTCAACCTGTTATAATGCACACATTGTGTAGTCCACATTTTGTTACCTTTTTTTGTTTGTTTTTACTTTTATGAAGTGGCGTTTTAATATATTCTTATGACTAAAATCACTTGGCTGCATTTCCCAGGAACAAATTGTCATGACTTGGTTTAAGGTGCTCTTCTTTACCTTTAAAACACAGTGTATTTATGTACATGTATGCCAACAGGAATAGCTCTCTTAAGTATAACTATTTTTGGAGTTATTAATGTTCTTTCTGAGTATTTATTTAGACTTAGAAGGTTCACTGTCTTGTTAGAAACCTGAAACTTATCTAGCAAGACGATTGAAATGATTTTGTTTTAATAAAATTGTTGTCCTTTCTCCAGATGTGTATATTTTTGACTAAGGACTGATATTCTAAAAGGGAGAGTATCAGCATGCAATGCCATTTCAAAGCTCACTACATTTGCTTTTCATTATACTTTATGGTTACAAGGCCTACTGAATTTGATGAATTTTATTTGCTCAATTAACTACATATTGTAAGGAAATCTTAAGATGGTAAATATATGCCATAGAGCAAATATAATCAGCTTCTGCCTCTCCTGGGTTGTTTCTTATTTTAGTGGTCATTGTGTTCGTTTCTGAAAGCCCGTTAACTATTTTATTAGTGGCTCCTTTGTACTCATCACCTGAATTGATGTTTTAGCCAGCTGGTTTACCTTATTTTCCCCTGCTCAATACCACAATAAACGCCTAGCTTGGCTTATTTTCCCCTCAAATATATTGTATGGCTAATACTTCTCGATGCATCAAATTTTCCCCAGATATCTGAAAAAAATCATGCCAGTTGGGACTCTGGCAAGAGAAATTCCAAACCAGACCTCCGTGTTTCAAGTGTTTGAAGCCAACTGTGGAGAATAATTTTAACTCCATGCTCACTATGTCATATGTTATTTTTTTATTATTTAAATATCTTCCTTATATCTGAAGGACAATCTAACCAATCAATAAAACATTTTACAAGCTGTCAGTAAAAATTATTTCTTCTCTAAGGTTTAAGGCAAGCTCTTAGCTAACAAACCAATGAAGATTCTTGAGGTCTAATGTGAAAAACTGATAATACTCAGTATTTTTCAGGATGGATTGGAGAAAAAAAGAATGAAGAATATGACTCTATTGCTTCTAACCATTATAAATTAGCAGGGATATGATTTACTCTCCTATCTTAAACAATTAGAAACTGGACAAAAATATATAAAACAACATTATTCAGCCATTGGACAAAAAGAAGCACAGGGCCATGATCCCTGAGGGAATGTTACTTATTTGTTACTTGGGTTTTTGCAGGATGCAGTAAGAGGCTTTAAAAGGAGTTTCTGTTGGTACCTAAGGAGAGAAATATTCATCTTTGTCCAGCTTTTCTATCATTTATCTCTAGTGGCTTAATTTCCCAGTATCAATGTTTATTTTTGACACTTAAAAATTAAATAAATGTTGAATCACTATATTGTACACCTGAAACTAATATAATATTGTATACCAACTATACTTAAATTTTAAAAATTAAGTCAGTTCCAATAAAGGCCATTTTTCAGTATAGGCAGAGGTAAATTGTAAATTGTGGTGGAGTCAGATTTTAAACAGTTTATTCCCAAGTTGTTGTCTTTGGAATAATCTAAAATTTATTTTAAAGAAAAATGTTGGCTCCTTCGTGAGTATACAGATGTTTTTTCCCATATTTTATAAAAAGTATATTATAATTTTCGGTGTTGGTTTCATCACAGTGCCTATATACTTTGTTTCCACTTTAAAGTAACAAAACCTCCTGATAAAATATACTTTTAAAGAGGCCCCTCTAAAAAAGTATGGTTTGGCCTTCTCAGGGCAATCAGATAGAATATTAAATTAAAGGTTCAGTTGCCATGGGAGAGGAGGAAAAAGGAGAAACTACTTAGCACTGACTCTTCAACATCATTCTCTTTATCTGTCCGCTTTCCCTTGAACTTGAAATGTTGACTGACTGAAAACTGGAGTCGATGACATAAGGAAATTTGAGTGTCAAATCAGGACCACCTTAATTATGACTTATCCCCTTGACTTAAAGAAAGATACCTTTTCAATTCCAGAAACTTAAAAAGAAATATTTAAATATAAACCAGTTTCACTTACTCTTCAAGTAATTCTCCCCCTTTTCTGTCCCTCTAAGAAATGCAACAAAACTTTATGTAATCTTTCACTCTTAGCAGCACTTTCTAGTACTAGCATATTTGCTAAAAAGAGAAAATATAAGAGGTTTTGATTTTTATTCACTTTGCTACTACTTACATGTGACTGTACACCAGATAGAATTCTTTAGTAAATATTGAAACTTACGAATAAACTAAATATTTCAATGATGCTTAATGATCTTGGCTGTCAAGGATCCATTTTTTGCCTACTACCTTTCCTGTGCATTAGGTTTTAGAGTAAACATGTTTAGACAGGTTGCCTTAGATGTTTAGAGATAAGCCATGCAGGTTACTATAGACATAGCGACTTTTTATTGGTTGTCTAGGTGTAGAATTCTAGATTTCTGTTTCTGTTTTCATTTTAAAGCAGAAGATGGCATATTATGAGGAAAATAAAAGACCTTGCAAGACTTCTTTCCTTATCCTAATGTTGAAGCAGAGCCTTTTATTTCAAATTTATAATTCTAATTCCTCAAATAAGAATGATTGTACTTAATGGTTTTTTCTTCCCTCCTAGATTCATCCTCTGGATATCTAAAAGCCTCAACTCATCAGGGTGCCGTAGATGTTTATGTCAGCCAGCTGGGGAAAGTGGAATTGAAATCCCATAAAGGTTAGCCAAGTGGAATGTTTTATTTTGAGATATGGTGTAAGGAGGGTTTTTATATAACATTCAGGAAACAGGTGGTCAAATTATCGTATCTGTAGGTCTGACGCAGTGATTTCAAGAAAATTTTTTCTGATAGAACCTGATTTTAAGGACTGGAATACTAATCCCCTAGATCAGTGATCTTTGAAACTTTGGGGACAGATGGCCATGAAGACTACCTTTCCCTTTGGAGTGCAAACAAAAATCTTGTAATATACTGACTCTCTGTTATTGTGAAATTTTTTAGTGTTAGTATTTGGGTTTTTCAGTTTAGTGTTATGTCTGAAATAGAATATTTGGAGGGAAAATGCTCCCATACATTCTTTTGGAAGCCTTTCTACCAATCTGTAAAAGGACCTTCTGAGGCCATTACTCTAGAGCAACACTTTTCAAAATGTGAACCTGAAATAAAAATATCACCCGGAAGATCCTCTAAAGTGATTGTTGACTTAGTCTCTTGAAGTACCAAGACTTAGGATATGTCTCTTTCTATGATTTTATTTCTCATACAAATAACTTATTCTAAGAGTCCAAGCCTTTCATTAAAAATGATACACTTTTTAGTCATCTGAAGACTGAATGTGAGTCTGTGTACATGTACGTACACACGTGCATGGTGGCAAGTGGTTTGGGTACTAGGAGCATCTTCACCATGGGGGCTGAAGTGGCCTGGGTGCAGAAAGTTAAGAACCATAGCTCTGTATAAAAAATTGTTTTTAAAAAAAAAAGTTTAAGTCTAGAAGTTTTTGCATATTGGCCACAACAGGGCTGTCTGTATAACAAGGAAAACACTTCTTTATAGAGACTAGTCGTTCCTGCTGTTAGTAATTTCTTTGCCATATTAGTTTAATACTTTTTTGTCAAAGAGGCTTGCTTGTTGGAGTGTCAAAATAAAACCACAAACACACAGGTCTGAAACTGAAGTTCTTGCTGAGTCACAAGTGTGACTTGATTTCTCAAGGTCAATTGTTTTTCCTTTAAATAATATCGTGTTCTCACTAAGTTTCTAACAGCTTCAATAATGCTATTCAGGGTATTTTTGTAAATGCCTGAAGTCATATAACGCATTCTCTTATTATGAAGACACAAGAAGAAAACAAACCATTACTACTATATTTAATAACTAGTAACAGATAAAAAGCTCTTACATAAAAGTAATTTCCTATTTTGTATGGATAAAGTAAAACAAAACAAACAAAAAACATTGTTAATATTCATCCACTTGAAATATTTTTGAGTATCATTTAGGATGTTGTTCCCAGTAACCTATTGAAATAGAATATGATGTTGCAAAATTTGATTAGGATTACAATTTTGTGTTTTCTCCTACTAGAACCTTGTTACTAGCAAAAACTTAAAGATAACTGGAAGCAAAGATTTCTGTCTTACTTTAGGTGTCTTAGTTCTCACTACATTTGGCAATAGTAACTTTTTAGTGTAATAGAAAGTTATTCAGGATTCTGTTGCTTAATGGTCAGTAAAGACATCTGGAATCCTTTCCAACTAGCCACCATCTTGCTATAAGGCTCAAGACCCAACCACTTGAATCTCTTAGGTCTTCCCCATTTTGCCACGTGAAAAAGAATGTTACAATGATTGTTTTCTCTCTCCCTATGAAAGTCAATATGGTTATCTTTTTAACTTTTTTAATTAAAAAAATAACTGTGTTAATATCAGTAACCATAAGGCAGTTTATGAAGTGAGAGAAGGTTGAATATATAACAAAACTCTCCTTTCGAAACGTAGTATTAATGGGGACATATGGGAAAATCTTAGTCATAACAGTTCTTCATTTGCAAACAGTAATGAAGTTATGGTAGTGATGGTTTGTTTTTTAAGGATGTAGAAAGAGATGTGCCTAAAACTATTTTTAATGCTTAACATTTTTAAAGCTCTCAGAGATTTAAGATATTTTTATTTAAGAACAGAAAAGTGTTCGTAAAATTATCACATTTTGTGTATTTAGAGATACAAAGTCCTAGAAAAAAATTTTTTTTAATTATTATTTTTACTCTTTAAAGTATGTTTTATAGAAAAACATGCACCTTCTATTCATTTGGAAAATTTTCACAGTTGTTGTTATCCAAACCCTTCATCTCTGTTGTTATGGGGAGTCTCCTGTTAGTAGTTTTCATTTAAACTCTGAAAAGCAATTTGTTTGTTTGTTTGTTTGTTTTTTAATTTATTTTTTATTAGTTTCAGGTGCATAAAACAAAGTAATACTTAGACATTTATTTTTTATATCCCTCACACTGTGTGAACCCCTTCCGCCCATCCACTATCCCTCTGACATGGCACAGAGCCATTACATTTCCACTGTCTCTATTCCTAATGCTGTATTCTGCTTCTTGTAAGTATAAACATACATAAGTATATGTAAGTATATATATGTATATATATATATATACATATATATATATATATATGTATGTATGTATGTATGTATATATATAAACCTGTAGTTGACATTCATTATTGTACAGCTTCAGCTTCAGGTATACTAAGGCATCTACATCATCCCTGAGGTGGTCTGCCTAATGAGACAAGTGTCCATCGGATACCCTACAAAATCTTTACAACATTATTCATTACATTCCCAAATTTGACTGTTGTAACCCCATGGCCATCTTGTGGTTACTGACTGTTTTCTAATCCCCTCACCTTCCCCCTTATCCCCACCCCTCCGCCCATCTAGCAACCCTCAGTTTTTCCTCTTTGTATCCGAAACTGTTTCTGATTAGTTCGTTCACTTATTCTCTTTTTCAGATTCCGCATATAAGTGAGATCATATGGTATTTGTCTTTCTTTGTCTGACTTATTTCACTTAACATAATGTTCTTAGGTCCACCCATGTTGTTGCAAGTGGTAAGATTTCTTTCTTCATTATGGCTGCGTACTACTCCATTGTATAAATGTACCACAGTGTCTTAATCTAGTTGTCTACTGATGGGCATTTCGGTTGTTGCCATGTTTTGGCTATTGTGTATAGAGCTGCAATAAACATAGGAGTGCATACATTTTTTTGAATTAGAGTTTTGGATTTCTCCAGATAGATACCTAGGAGTGGAATTGCTGGATCATAATGTAGTTCCATTTCAGATTTTTGAGATACCTCCATACTGTTTTCCATAGTGGCTGCACCAATCTGCAATCCGACCAACAGTGCACAAGCATTCCCTTTTCTCCACATCTGCGCCAGCACTTGTTGTTTGTTGATTTATTGATGATAGCCATTTTGACTGGGGTGAGGTGGTATCTCATTGTGGTTTTTATTTGCATTTCTCTAATGATTAGTGAGGTTGAGCATTTTTTCATATATCTCTTTGCCATCTGTATGTCCTTTTTAGAAAAATGTCTCTTCATGTCCTCTGCCCATTTTTCAATTGGGTTGTTTGTTTTTTTGGAATTGAGCTGAGTGAGTTTTTTTTATAAATTTGTGATATTAACCCCTTATCGGATATGTCACTGGCAAATAAATTTTTCCATTCAGTAGAATCCCTTTTTGTTTTATTGATGGTTTCCTTTGCTGTGAAAACACTTTTTAGTTTGATGTAATCGCACATGTTTATTTTTTCTCTTACTTCCCTTGCACGAGGGGATATATCAGTAAAAATCTTACTCCGGGTAATGTCTGTAAAGTTTCTTCCTATGTTTTCTTCTAGGAATTTTATGGTTTCAGATCTTACATTTAAGTCTTTAAGCCATTTTGAATTTATTTTTGTATATGGTGTAAGGAGGTCATCCAGCTTTATTTTTTTGCATGTGTCTGTCCATGTTTCCCAGCACCATTTATTGAATAGACTGTTTTTACCCCACTGTAAATTCTTGCTTCCATTGTCGTAGATTAAATGGCCATATAGGCATGGATTTATTTCTGGGCTCTGTATTCTATTCCATTGATCTATGTATCTGTTTTTATGCCAGTACCATGCTGTTTTGAATACTGTAGCCTTGTAGTATAATTGGATGTCAGGTATCGTGATACCTCCCACTTTGTCTTATTTCTCAAGATTGCTGAGGCTATCTGGGGTCTTTTATGGTTCCATATAAATTTTAGGATTATATGTTCTATTTCTGTGAAAAACATCATTGGTACTTTGATAGGAATTGCATTGAATGTGTATTTTGCCTTAGACAGTATGGACATTTTAACTATATTAGTTCTTCCTATTAATGAACGTGGTATGTGTTTCCATCTATTTGTATCTTCTTCCATTTCTTTCTTCAGTGTCTTATAATTTTCTGAGTACAGATCTTTTACTTCTTTGGTTAAATTTATTCCCAGGTATTTTACAGTCTTTGAAGCAATTGTAAATGGGATTGTTTTTTTAATTTCTCCTTCTGATGTTTTATTATTGGTATATACAAATGCAACTGATTTCTGAATATTAATTTTGTATCCTGCTACTTTACTAAATTCATCTATCAGCTCTAATAGTTTCTTGATGGAGTCTTTAGGGTTCTCTATATATAGTATCATGTCATCTGCATATAATGACACTTTTACTTCCTCCTTACCAATTTGGATGCCTTTTATTTCTTTTTCTTGTCTGATTGGTGTGGCTAGAACTCCCAGCACTATGTTGAATAGAAGTGGAGAAAGTGGGCAACCTTGCCTTGTTCCTGGTCTTAAGGGGAATGGTTTTAGCTTTTCCCCGGTGAGTATGATGTCAGCTGTGGGTTGATCATATATGGCCTTTATCATGTTGAGATATGGTCCCTCTATTCCCACTTTCTTAAGAGTTTTATCATAAATGGCTGCTGGATTTTATCAAATGCTTTTTCTGCATCTATTGATATGATCATATGATTTTTATTTTTCATTTTGTTAATGGGATGTATCACACTAATTGATTTGTGGATGTTTAACCAACTTTGCGTACCAGGAATGAATCCCACTTAATCATGGTGTATGATCTTTTTAATGTATTGCTTAGTTCTGTTCTCTAATACTTTATTGAGTATTTTTGCATCTATGTTCATTTGAGATGCCGACCTGTAGTTTTCTTTTTTTGTGGTATCTTTGTCTGATTTGGGGATCAGGGTGATAGTGGCTTCGTAAAAAGTGTTTGGGAATCTTCCCTCCTTCTGGGTTTTTTGGAACAGCTTCAGGAGAATAGGTGATAATTCTTTTTTGAATGTTTTGTAAAATTCACTTTTAAAGCCATCTGGTCCAGCGCTTTTGTTTGTTGGGAGATTGTTGATTACTGATTCAATTTCCCTGGTGGTAATCAGTTTATTCAGGTTTTCTGTTTCTTTTTGAGTTAGCCTTGGAAGGTTGTATGCTTCTAGAAAACTGTCCATTTCTTCCAGATTGTCAAATTTGTTGGCAAATAGCTGCTCATAGTAATTTCTTAAATTTTTTTTTTGTGTTTCTGTGGTATCTGTTGTCACTTCTTCTCTTTCATTTCTGGTTTTATTAATTTGGGTCCTCTGTTTTTTTTAATGAGTCTGGCTAAAGACTTGTCGATTTTGTTTATCCTCTCTGAAAACCAACTCTTGGATTCATTGATCTTTTGTATTGTTTTTCTGGTTTCTATCTCATTTATTTCCACTCTGATCTTTATTATCTCCTTCCTGTACTCCCTTTGGGCTTATTTTGCTGTTCTTTCTCCAGATCCCTTAAGTGTGAAGATAAACTGTTGATTAGTAGTGTTTCTTGTTACTTTAGGTATGCCTGCAATGCTATGAATTTCGCTCTTAGGACTGCTTTCGTGGCATCCCATAGATTTTGGGTCATCGTGTTTTCATTTTCGTTTGTCTTGAGATATCTTTTGATTTCTTCCTTGATCTCATGATTGACCCATTCTTTATTTAGTAACAAGTTATTCAGCTTCCATGAGTAGGTGAGTCTTCCAGTTTTTTTTTCTGTAGTTCATTTCTAATTTCATAGCACTGTGGTCAGAGAAGACAATTGGTATGATTTCAATTTTCTTAAATTTATCAAGACTTGTTTTGTGGCCTGACATGTGATCTGTCTTGGAAAATGTTCCATGTGCGCTTACGAAGACTATGTATTCTGCAGCTTTGGGGTGAAATGCTCTGGAAATATCGATTAAATCCAACTGATCAAATGTGTCATTTAAGGCTACTGTTTCCATATTTATTTTCTGCCTGGAGGACCTGTCCCTTGTAGTCAGTGGTGTGTTGAAGTCTCCTACTATGATAGTGTTACTGTTGATCTCTGTATTTATGTCAGTCAATATCTGTTTTGTATATTTAGGTGCTCCTATGTTGGGTGCATAGATGTTTACTAGGGTTATGTCTTCTTGTCGGATCGATCCCTTTATTATTATATAGTACCCATCTTTGTCTTTTAATATATTCTTCATTTTAAATTCTATTTTGTCAGATATAAGTGTAGCAGCTCCAGCTTTTTTCTCATTTCCATTTGCATGAAATATCTTACTCCAACCCTTCACTTTCAGCCTGTGTGTGTCTTTTGATCTGAGGTGAGTCTCTTGTATACAGCATATACAAGGGTCTTGCTTTCTTATCCACTCAGCCACCCTATGTCTCTTGATTGGAGCATTTAATCTGTTTACATTTAAAGTGATTATTGATAGGTACATAGTTATTGCCATTTTGTTTTTTGTATTTGTGTTCTTCATTAGTTAGATGTTTTTCATCTTTCTTCTGTTTACAGAATCCTTTTTAACGTTTCCTGCACTGCTAGATTGGTGGTAATGAATTCCTTTAGCTTATTCTTTTCTGGGAAGCTCTTTATCTCTCCTTCAATTTTAAAAGATAGCCTTGCTGCATAACGCAATCTAGGTTGTAGGCCTTTGTTTTTCATCACTTTGAGTACCTCTGCCACTTCCTTCTGGTCTGCAAAGTTTCTGTAGAAAAGTCATTTGGTAGGCTTATAGGAGTTCTCTTATATGTAACCCGCTGTCTTACTCTTCCTGCTTTTAGGATTCTCTCTTTGTCTTTAACCTTTGCCCTTTTAACTATAATGTGTCTTGGTGTGGGCCTGTTTCGGTTTATCCTGGTTGGAACTCTTTACACTTCCTGTGCTTGTATGTTGGTTTCCTTCATCAGGTTAGGGACGTTTTCGGACATTATTACTTCAAATATCTTCACGATCCCTTGCTTTCTCTCTTTACCTGCTGGTATTCCTATGATGCGCATGTTGTTGAGCTTGATGGTATCCCAGAGGTCTCTTAAACGATTTTTATTGTTTTCTATTTTTTCTTTTTGTTGTTCCATTTGGATGATCTCTGCTAACTTGTCTTTTAAGTCGCTGATTCAGTCCTCTGCTTCATCTAGCCTGCTGGTAATTCCTTCCAGTGTGTTCTTTATTTCAGTTATTATGTTCTTTAGTTCTAACTGGTTGTTCATTATGATTTCTCTATCCTTCATTTTGTCATTAAGCTCCTTAAACATTCTTATCATCAGTGTTCTGAACTCTGTCTCTGATGGGTTGGTTACCTCTGTTTCATTTGGTTCCAATTCTGGAGGTTTCTTCTGTTCTTTTATTTGGGACATGTTTCTTTGTTTCCCCATTCTGGCTGATTCTCTCTGCTTTGATGTATTATGTAGATCCCCTAGAGTTCTTAGTTCTTGCTGGGTTATCTTGTGTAGTATGTGTCCTTTATATTTGCCTTGCACTACTTCCTTCTCCTCTGTGTGTGCTCCAAAGGTGACTCTTGTGTTGTGTATATTGTCTTGTTAAAGTTGATCTTTAATTGATTTTCGCTTGTGAGTAGGTGGTGTTAACTCCTAAGCTGACTAGTTTTGAGACTTGGCTCTGCCCACAGCGGGGTGTTCTGCTGCATGAGGGTTGACCACTTAAATGAGGTTTGGCCTCTATGGGTTCTTGTCCCTGTAGAGAATTCCCTCTGGGTGTGTGTCTTGTAGGTCAAACCTGGTTATACTCTGGTTTGGCCTGGAGTTGGCCTCTGGGTGAGTTGAATCTTGTGCCTCTTAAGCTGGGTCCTCATGTAGGGCAATTTCAGAACAAAGCAAATCACAAAGCACAACAACAACAACAAAGAAAAAACCCAATACACTCACAGGTAAAAACAACCTATAACCCGCACTCAACACAGGCAAAGATATCAAAGATGTAAAAACAAAACAAAACACAAAAAGCAGCGCCAGTCTTGGCTTAAGCCCACCAAGTAATCTCCAGGTTGTGCTCTGCTGCACCAAAGAGTCCTCTGTGTATTGTGCAGTCAGAGCCGGTCACCTGGTGCCCAGAGTGACGTTGGGACTGCAGATTTAGATGAGTGGGGCTGAGGGGTCTGGATGGTAGTTTCTACAAAGTTAATGCAGTTTCTGCTCTTGCCTGCACATATGCGCACTGAGAGTAGCACCATCAGTCTTGTGCCCAGTTCTCCTGAGTCTTAGGGCACTTCCGTGTCTGTGTGTGTGTGGGGGGGGGGGGGGCAGGCGGGAGATTTCTGAGCTGCTGAAAGCCCAGAGCTGTGTCTGCTGCCTACTGCTGATCCCTGGGAGTGTCTGCAGTTGTTAATTGCCCTCCCCTAGGAAGGCCAGCAATGGTGGGGGCTGGGGATGGAGAGGTCTTCTCTCTTCCGGCCCAGCCGTGTCACACTCTTCCCACAAGCCAGAAAAGGTGGTGGCTCGGGGTGGAGGAGTCTCTTCTCTCCTAGCCCAGCAAAAATCACACTCTTCCCAGCCTCTTCCCTGGATCAGAGCTACACTCGGGTTTTCCCAGAGCCTGGGCACTAAGGCTCCTCTGTAATCTGACACTACTCCTCAGTTCAGGGGCCAGTTTAAGTCTCTGGAAGGGCGGGGGTAGGATTGGGAGAGTGGGGGGAGGGGCCCAGGTATGGAATTTGTGTCCTTTGTCCACCTAGGGCCCAGCTGGAGGTCTCAACTAAGGTTATTGCCTCAAATGCTGGATATGCTGCCCCTTCGGCAGGAGAGATCAGCTGTGGGACGCAGGGAAAGAGCCCACCTCCTGGTGTTTGTGTGCTCTGTTCCGTCCTGGGATCCCCTCCTTCTCTGTAGTCAGCCTGGTCTCCCCAGCCATTGGTGCGGCTGTGTCCCCACTCCCCTCCCTTCCCTCTTCCCCTGTTCACCAATTTGCCCACCTTCAAGTAATCCTTGCACGAGTCTCTTAGCTGTTCTGCATGATGAGCAGAGAGTTCTTTGATGCGTTATAGATGTCCCGTTTGTGATAAGATCTGGAGGAGAACTCAAAAAGTGCCCCCTGCTGCCGCCATTACTATGCAATTTGCTTTTTAAATAAACCAGTTGTAGTGATATGCTTTGTTCCCCCGTCCCTTTTTGAATAGTTCATCAGTCTTACCCCAAACTTGCAGCTCCAGTTAAGATGGCTAAGAAGATAGGAAGTTGCTTAGGGAGACTGAAGCTGATGTTAACCAAACTAGAAGGCAAACAGTGACCGGTAGATACATTCATTGTAAAAGGAACCTTTATAATACTCACAAGGGATCCTGACCATCTTTGTCCACAGAACTGGGGTTCATGTTTTATGGCAGGGGCCTCTTTTTTGATATATGAGAAACAGAGAAAGAAAAACTTCTGAAACAGGAGCATGCTAGTGAGTTTGCACTGCAACTATGCAATTGTTTTGAAAAATGATTTCTCAGCTAACAGAGGACTTTTTCTTGTTTCTTCCTTTAGAAGTTTGAATTACTAGAGTGTAGGAAAAAGTCCTGCCTTGGGTACACAAAAGACTAATCCATTAGAAAGAACCATGAGTCAGTTGAAATTCAAATATTCTCTGTGTTTACTATTGTCCTCTCCTCTCCCCCCACAAGGTACAAGCGAAAACACAAGAGCTCAGGGTTCTGGTTGTGTTATAATGATCAGTGAGGTCACAACACAAGTCCTGTAATAGGATGAGGTAGCAGTGTGTGAAATACCACAGTGGGTAAAAGCGTGGGCTTTGCTGTCACTGAACCGGCTCTAGAGTCCAGTACTAGCTCTAGTGGGAACTCGAGCAAGTTCTCATCCGTGTAATCAGGATTCTAGGAATACCTCAGAGAAGATATGGAGATTAAAAGAGATAAAGTAATTAAGGTGTCTGGCTCTTAGTAAATGCTCAGTTCATGTTAATCCTGTCTACAAGCATAAGATACATGTGTAGTATCCTACTAACTTTTCTGGCGTTGGATAAGGTGATGAGGGCTATTGGTAAAAGAAGAATAGTAGTTCATAATATCCTAATGACTCATACTCTTGATGGAAGTTCCTGTGAATGCCTTGGGAGGAAGGAAATGTTGACTACCTGGGAGTAAGGAAATGACACTGCTGTTTAAGTAAAATGTGCTAAGGAGTAAAGACAGCATGCCAGGAGCAATGCTACCCATTCATTCATTTTTATAATAGACTCTGGTACTTTTGATTTCTTTGCATTGATAAGCTCTTCTTTAAACTTATTACAGGCTCTATTCTTGTAAAGGTCGCATCTTCTCTTCAAGCTCATTTACAGTTATCAGGGAAAGAGGTTGACATGAGCTCCGAAGTCTGTGTTCAAGAAATGGCTGAAGCTCATAAGGACGACGGCGTAACAATCACAGGTAAGGAGACAGCATTTCGGCGTATGTGATGTATAGTCATTGTCCATACGTAAGTACACATATGATATACTTAATTGCAGTTTGTCTTTTATTCCTTTCTGTTGTCACATTTGGTGTTTGACACTTAGCTTCCAACTGCTTATCAGTAACAGTGCAGACATTTAGTTTGAAATACTCAGTCCAGTCATTGGATAAAACTGATTTAAAAATTTTTCCTATCTCGAAGAGATATTTGCACACCCATGTTCACGGCAGCATTATTCACAGTACCCGAAAGGTAGAAGCAACCCAAATGTCTATTGATGGTGAATGGATAAATGAAATGTGCTAAAGCCTACACACAGTGGAATATTATTCAGCCCTAAAAAGGAAGAAACCCCTGTCACAAACTAATCATGAGTGAAACTTGAGGACATTATGCTACGTAAATTCAGCCAGTCACAAAAAGAAAAATGAATGGCTGGATGGCTCAGTGGGTTAGAGCGCAGTACTCTTAACAACAAGGTTGCAGGTTCGATCCCCAGATGGGCCACTGTGAGCTATGTCCTCCACAGCTAGACTGAAGCAACCCCTTGACTTGGAGCTGACAGGTACTTGAAAAACACACTTAAATAAATAAAATTTTTTTAAAAAATAGTAGTCACATTCATAGAAACAGGAAGAAGGGGAAGGGGAAAATGGGGAGTGTTTAGTGGGTGTAGAGTTTCAGTTTGCAAGATGAAAAGTTCTGGAGCACAACAGTTGAATATACTTAACACTACTGAATTGTAAACTTAAAAATGGTCAGGATGGCACATTTTACGTTATGTGTTTTTTACTACAATTTTAAATGTTTTAAATCATTAAATTTTTTTTTTCTGGCACAGATGTTTTCTAATTTTGAACTTAAAAATCAACTAAATATATTATTGTAATGCAAGATTTGAAGTTACCTTTATATGATTAAATTAAATGGGTATTTGGTTTCACATTTTGCACATTGTAAACTTGTTCTTTTAGTATAAAAAATTCTCAATCCCAGAAATGTGAATAGCTTTTGCACATTTTTCTAATTACCTGTGGCTGCACTGATGACTAAATACTACTTTTTAAAATATTCATTGTATAAATAATATATATACATAGTAAAAAAAATTAATGCTGGTGAGGTTTTCCTTTAAATCTCACCAGCATAAAGGAAGACATTGAAATTAAAGTATGTACATGCATGTATACTATAGGCTGACCCATGAGCTAATGTCTAGAAAAATAAAGTGTGTCTGGTGGTGGTGGCAATGGCTGTGGGGGTGGCTGAAGCTTCACAATATCAAGCTTCAGTTTTAAATATTCATTTAGTATGTCATAAAAGTTAAGAAAGCAGTCTTAAAAATCATGGAATATTAACAAAAAAGCATAACAGCAATAAAAATAACACCTGTACACTCTCAGATCTAACTCAATGCCTAATGGTTAGTTACGTGATGAAAATTTAAGTGTATTAAGTATGCTAAGAATCACGTTCTTGTGATCCAATCTCTTGAGTTTGATAAGGAGCCAGTAGAATTACCTTTTTTGGCCCCAGTAATCTAAAGCAATATAACAAACTTATTTCATAATGTTCTGAATGATAACAGTGTAATGAAATTATTTTACATGTGTTAAGAATGTTTGAATTATAAAGTTATTTTGTCATTTTTCATTCTGTGATTCATAAAATCATATGCCTTTCTGAAATACAGATTTAGTTTTAATTCAGTTTTAAAACCCCATTCTCGTCACTTCAGGCTTTAAGAAGACTTCATTGAATCATTTAAGAACACTTCCTAGTTCTGTCATTGGATAAAATCAGTATCTGCAGACCTGATCTCTTTATTAAATTCTTGCCCATTTCATTACACTAAACCAGTACCACCTCAAACTTAATATATTTAAAAAGAAACGTTATTCTTCCCTAGCCTTGCTCCTCCTTCTGCTGTCTTCTGCATTCTGCATTTTCCTTCATTTGGTCAGTCAGTCACGCACAGTGTCAGGCCCTGTGAGAAACTAAGAGTGCATAGATAATAAAGTATGGTGTCTCTGCCAACCTGAGGAGATTATATCCTAGCAAGGCAAGACAAACAAATCAGTGACTACAATGCAGTGGGATAAATGTTATAATAAAGGTATGTACATAGTACTGTGAGAACATGTAGGTGACACATCTAAATAAGACAAGCACTGTAAGTTTGAGGAAGTGAGAGAAGTCCAATATAGCTACAGTATAGTGAGTAAGGGGGAATGTGGCATAAAAGGAGACTGGAGAGTTTGGGAGGGGGTCAGATCACAGTGATGTATCTTAAACTCCACATATAAATAAGCCTTCAAAAAATGTTGGCTGAAGAAATAGATAGATGGATGCTATGAGGAAGATGCATGGTTACCGCATTGGTTAGTATGAAGCCTCTCAGCTTATTTAGTTCTTTTTGTGTGTTATTTGTTATGTCTTACACGCTAGCCCCTCCTTCCTAAACCAGTAAGACTCAAATTGCAGAATGAAGTTTATTTCCTGTTCATAGCTCAAGAATCTAGGTACTGATCAGCAGACTTCTGTAGAGTAGCACATGATAGTCTACAAGGTTGGGCCCCAGATCTGTAGGTTGTTTCTGATATTAGGTTAAATCCATTAGAGTGACAATAACAGAAGGACCTCAGATAAGGACAGAGCAGTCTCTTTCGGAGAGAGTTGTATGAATAAGTGATTGGGTTTAGAGAACTTTCATAATTCACTTTGATTCTAAAACTTGTTTGGTGCCCAAAAGACCACAGACCTTATTTATCAAGTGGATGGAATAATTTAAGAGGCATAGAGCACATTGCTTTTCCTGTGGAGATTTTCAATCTGAAACCCAATTTTAGAAATAATGAGCACCTTTATGTGTGTGCTATTATAGGCAGCTGAGCTCATCTCATCTGGGTGTTTCTAATAGAGCCTGTGAAGCATAGAAACAGAAATACCCTCTCTGCTTAAGAGGTCTGGATTGTATCTGTAGTATAACCTCTGTATGATTTCTGCAAGAAGCCATGCTGTAAAATTTGGTCCCTGGGGCTCAGGATTCCCACAGGGTTGATGTTTTAGCCCTGTAATTTTATTTGATTTCCTGCTTCATAGTTTCCCTTGCTATTGCTGTCATTGACAAATAACTGTATGTTGTATGATTATTAAAGTGATTTACAAGTATTATGTGCTATTCAGAGATCAGAGGACAGCCTGGGACTCTGTCGGGCTGAAACATTTACCTACTGAAAAGCTGTGCACTGTGTGTATTCTTTGGTGTGCATTCTCTAATCCTTATGAGATCTGTGGTTCTAAGTTTCATGCTCTATTCATATATAGCCAACTCAACACATAGTAAATGGCTTAGGTAAAATATTTTTAGAAAGAAGTTGACTTCTCTCGTAGGTTTTAGACTTCGTTCATTAACTTAGATATGAAACCTCACTGTGCTATATCAAGCCATTCTCTAAGCCCAAACATGTATGTGGTACACAGTCCTTTTGTCTTAAAGCTCCCCAATTTAGATGTTTAGAAAGTATTAGAGATAAACTGTATTGCCAGCCAAATGATTGTTATTTGTCACAGTCATAGTAGAGAAGATGGTAATACTGGGTTCACTTTAGTGAAACTGGAAATGTAAAACATAGAAAAAATAAATTAATTTGGGATCAAAATACACTAAGAAGAGGGTTCTCACTCAGCTTATTTTCAGGCCAGAGAGTTATACATTTAATGGTATTGTAATTTATGCTGGAAGTTTGGTTCATGGGTTGGAAAAGAGGTTGAAATGGGACAAAGCTTATTGGATGGCATTTTTCAGAGCTAGAGACACTGTTTTAACTGCAAATGGGAAAAAAATCTAATCTTTTCATATGACTCAGAGAAACACATTTTTTTTAGAAAACTCTGAAGCTTTCATTTTCTCCAAGCTGATAGCGTGTGGATTTGTCAGTCATACAGACATGCTTCAGGATGGTATAGAAGAACTTCAGTAACAGAATGAAAAATGCTGCAGGCTTTTTGGCTGTCTGCTTTAAAATACTTTGACAGAGAGTTAAGGAACTGCCTTCAGTCTTTGTGCTTTTATGGTGTTTTTGTTTCCCCATCATTTTGTTATAAAGTGTAAGATCCTGGGAATGTCAGATAGTCAACTTTGTAATGTTTACCAGAAAAGAAGACAGGTTTTGTTTCTACTGATCTGTAAACTTGATCTGTAAGGCCATAGTAAATATGTTAGATTTTACAGGCTACATAGGGTTTTTGTTGCACATTCTTCTTTGTTTTCTTATAACCCTTTAAAGATATGAAAGTCATTCTTACCTTTTAGGCCATAAAAACAGCCTTCAGGCCAAATTTGGCCATAGTTTGCTGACCCTTAGACTGGAGATCAAAGCTCAGGCCCCATCTTAGAGCATTTGAATTCTGTTTGTAATGCACAGCGTGTTTTTTATTGTTTGTTTTTGGTTTTGTGTTTATTTTAGCCATTCAGGAAATACTAAACCACAAATCATACCCTAAATGAACTAAGCCACAAATCATACCCTAAATGAACTCTTCCCAGTAGTGCAGACAAATGATTTGTGCACATAAAAGTGTAATCATGTAAGATTTAAGAAACAGTGTACAACCATAGAAGATACAAGATGACAAACAAAAACACAAAAATGTATTCAACATCACTAGCCATTAGTGAAGTGCAAATTAAAACCAGAATGAGATATGACTACATACGTACCTATTAGAATGGCTAACATGAAAAATATTGATAATACCAAATGCTGACAAGGACGTGAAGAGATTGGATCTCTCGTGCATTGGTGGTTGGGAATATAAAATGATACAGCCACTCTAGCATTTAGTCTGGCAGTTTGTTAAAAAAACTAAACATGAAACTACCCTCTAACTCAGCAATTACACTCCTAGGCATTTATCTTAGAGAAATGAAACTTAGTGTTCACATAAAAACCTGTACACAAGTATTCATAGCTTTATTTGTAATAGCCCAAAACTGGAAATGACTGAAATATCCTCTACCAGTAAATGGTTACACAAACTGTATGTTCATACAATGGAATACTATTTAGCAATAAAAAGGAACAATCTATTGATATACACAGCTTGGGTGAAACTTAAGAGAATCATGCTAAGTGAAAAAAGCCAGTCTCAAAATGTTACATATTGTATGATTCCATGCATATAACATTCTTAAAATGACAAAATTATAGAAATGGAGAACACACACGTGGTTGTCAAAAGTTAGGGAAGGAGAAGGAGGATAAGACTATAAAGGGATGTCACAAGGGACTTCCTTTGTGGTGGTAGAACAGTTCTGCATCTTGCTTATAATGATGGTAACATGAATCTATACATGTGATAAAATATCATAAGAGTATACATAGGACATACAAAAAAGTGTGTTAAAAAAATGGTGAAATCTGAGTAAGGTCTGTAGTCTAATTAATTGTGCTTTGCCAACCTGGTTTTAACAATGTACTATGGTTATATATCACCATTGGGGGAACTGGGTAATGGGTGCACAGGACCTCTTTATAGTATCTGTGCGACTTCTTGTGAGTCTTTATTTCAAACGAAGTTATAGAGAAAGAGGAGAGCACCGATGGAGGGAGAAAAAGAGAGAGCAGAAGAAGAGAGAAAGAAACAAGGAAGTCTTCCAGGCAAGTAGTAGCATAAATAGGACTGATTTATCCTTTTACCTAAAACAACAACAGCAAAATTTTTTAAATAGACAAAACACACGATCATTGAGAGATGGGAAACAAAATAAGCCCCTGTTTGCTTCCTTGAGAGAGTCTCCACCCTGTAGTTAGTACAGAGGGAGAAGGAGCTCATGTGGAACTCAGCAGACTCCCTGCATGGAGGAGACCATGATGAGATTCTACAGAGACCACGATAGCTAGAGTTCATAGGACAAAATGCCAGAAGGAATAGAACCTGGTGCTCATACAGGTCCGGAAATAATGCCTGTGCCACTTGCCAGACTGGAAAAAGTCGTAACTCATGGGGGCATTGGTAGAGGACTTAGTAGTTGGAAACAATTAGCCCTAGACTGAGCACCCTTCCAGAACTGCCTAACAAATTATAAAAGCAAGAGATAAAAGGCTTAAACTGTTTCCAAGTAACTTAATTGCATCTCTAAACGTTTACAGGAATACAAAAATATTCAGCACCCAACAAAATAAAATTCACAATATCTGGCATCTAATCAAAGATTATCAGACATGCAGAGGCAAGAAAATATGACCCATAATGAAGAGACTATCAGAACAGACACAGATGTTAGAATTAGAGGAGAAGGAAAATAAAGTAGTTATTACAACTGTATTCCACATGTTGGAATAAAGTTAAGACATGGAAGATATTAAAATATACCAAAATTGAATTTCTAGAAATGAAAACTACAATATCTGAAATGAAAAATTCTGTGGATGGAATTAGACATAGAAGAGTTGAGGAAGAAAAAGTGTCTTCAAGAATATTTCTTGGGCAAAACTCATTCATTGTACACTTGTTCAAAACCTAGACTATGGTTGTCTTTGTTATTATGCCAAGTAATTGAGAGAAAATATAATGATAGGCGCCATTAAAAGTAGCTCAAAGATATTTTCTTGTCAGTAAAACTTGACAGTAGTTCTCTGTCAGTAGTTCTCAAGATGTCTTGGGTTGCACTTTGTCTAGGGAAGACTGTAAACAGTTAAAGAATGTTGGCAACATTAAAATATTTGGTTATGGAAGTGTGTGTGGTATTAGAAGTTTTGTTTGTGAAATATATGTGTTAAAAATAATAAAATTTCAGAATAATTATTTTCATGTTGTTTCATTAGTGTACAAGTTATTTTCCTGGCCAGCTGGTAAGCTTCTTGAGTATTAGCATGTCTTTTTACATCTTGTGACCCTCCCTAAAATACTTAGCATGGTGCTTCCCGTAGTGGGTGGTCAGGAGTGTTTATAATGTAAAAGAGGGAATCCTCCAGCTATGATGCACTCAAGTTTAATATGCTGCTAATAGGCAGCACCAGAATTATCCCTCTGAACCAAATGTAAATCAAGTCTGTTATAGGGTTGCAGGGCGAGTGCAGGAGAAGCTTATCTTAGACAAGAAGCTTTTTAAGCCTATTTTAAAACCAAAGAATGAAATTCTGTAAGTTACGTAGAGCCCTTGTTTGTCCACAACTAGTGCTAATTAGACCAGGTCCATTTGGGGTTAATTAATGACATTTGACTGGGTATTTGGGGAAGTTAATTAATTAAAAGACCTTGGAGACCCGTCTATTTGGGTAGATCTGAACAGGGCAGATGTAGAGAGCAAATGCTAGAGTTTGAAAATGTGTCCTGAGAAGAAACTTTTCTTCTCATTTAATAGGAGCCAAACTACACAGGGATTGGGTAGACATTTCCCATTTTTTGGTCAAAGAAACATTGTCTGAGTTTCACTAGCAAAGGGAATTAAATAAGGAGCAAGGTTTCTGCAACCCCAAGTTCTAATATGTGTCACAAGATTTTTAAAGGAAGGAATTTATAAACTTTACAAATTAGAATAGAGTCTCCCCAGATTCAGGCCAATGTATGGAGAGCTTTCAGTAAATTACTGGTTGGCAAGATAGAGAAAGCTATTTTCAAGCTACCTGAATGGAATTTTATAAACTGTCTTGTTTTTTGAGTATTGTCTAAGTTAAAATCGCTATGTGCGCATTTTGTTAGTAGCAGCAGCACCAGGTGTGGCCTCTACAGCTGCAGAAGAAACTGGCTTCTCTCTCTATAAGCAAGAAATGAATGATTGGGAAGGGGACCAATAATATGTTAAGGAAAACACCTTAGATATTTGGGAAAACCTTACTCTTGTTGATGCTTTATTATTGATGCTAAGTGATGTAAAAAATAAAGTTAGAACAACCAATGTTTAGGATTTTCAGTTCTCTATTTCTTTGTTGTTTTTGTTTTTTCTTTAGTTTCAGGTATACAGAGCAACATAATAGTTAGACATTTACACCTCTCACAGTTCTTTCTCTGTTTTTATTTAAATCACTAGGAAAAGAAATTGTGTATTATAGAAAAACTATTGGGTGCAGGTACCTTGAAATCCTGACCTATCAAATGCAGCACAGGCACTAAAAGAGAAGGTTAAAACCGACAGCTGAACCCCTTAATGATGAAGAGTTAGAAGAAAGAGATGCTTCTAACACAGGGATTTACCAGTTGGGATGAGAGATTTTAACCTTAAGTTTAATGAGAAGTGGAGTCATGATGATATTGGAAATATAGCAAGAGAGGTAAAAGGAAAAACTCTAGAGGAAGTCATTGAATATCCAGCTGTTACCTGGGAAAGATGCAGTGAATTCTAAGACATAGGGAAGATTATGGCACAGATTAAAGGGGAGAGGCAAGAATTCAAAGAAGAATTTGTATAAAAGAAACACTTGACACAAAGATTGGATGGTACAAAGCACCTTTTCATCAGCTAGGAACTAACAAAGGGAAAAAAACTATAGTAAAGAAAAAGATTGTTTCCTGATTTCTGCACTTGGATTCAACAAAGAAATGTACATGATGAATTCAGACAGTATATTCACAACTCAGTTCAGATTTGACTGTTTTCTTAAATTCAGAATTGTAATGGAGCACCAGCGGAGGTTTAACACCTTAATTACTTTAATTGAAAGAAAAAACAGAGAACTACAAGAATAGAGATGGGAAACAAACCTAAGGAGCTCTATGACTGCCACAGCCTAGACCCTGAGAGAGTTTCCAGGCTGCAGGGCCAGAGGCGGGGGTGGGGGCTGATGTGTGCTAACAGGCAGAGCCCAACAGACGACTTGAGTGGAGGAGACTGAACTGAGCATCTGGGGAGACCAGGGCTGCTTACGTTCACATACGAGAGTTCCAGAAAGGAAGGACCTGCATAGGGAGCGTGTGATCATTCGGCAAAGTACTGATCAGCATGTGTGTGAGGAAACTACTTGATACATGCTACATACAATGTGAATGAACCTCAAAATAATTCTTCTAAGTGATAGAATCCAGATTTTGAAAAAAGTGTACATACTGTATGATTCCATTTGTTAAAGTTTTAGAAAATGAAACTGATCCATTGTGAGCTAGAGTAGATCAGTGATTGCTGAGGACTGGGGATCTGGAGGTGACAGGCACGAGGGATAGGAAGGAAAGATTACAAAGGGGCAGAAGGGAGCTTTTAGGTGTGATGGTACGTACGTTGATTATCTGGCTGGAAGAGATGGTTTTACAGAGTTTTACGTATGTCAAAACTTACTGCATTGCCATTACATTACAGTGACATTATTTGGTCAATTGTGCTGAAAAGCTCTTTTTTAAACCTGCATATAAAAAAAAGGTACAAATAGGGGCGACCAGATGGCTTAGTTGGTTAGAGTGCGAGCTCTGAACAATAGGGTTGCTGGTTTGATTCCCACATGGGCCAGTGAGCTGCACCCTCCATAACTAGATTGAAGACAATGAGCTGCCACTGAGCTTCCAGAGGGGCGGCCGGATGGCTCAGTTGGTTAGAGCACGAGCTCTCAACAACAAGGTTGCCGGTTCAATTCCCGCATGGGATGGTGGGCTGCGCCCCCTGCAACTAAAGATTGAAAATGGCAACTGGACTTGGAGCTGAGCTGCACCCTCCACAACTAGATTGAAGGACAACGACTTGGAGCTGATGGGCCCTGGAGAAACACACTGTTCTCCAATATTCCCCAATTTAAGAAAAAAAAAGTACAAAACACAGAGTAGTTTCCCTTTTAGAGTTGTTCTGAGAAAATGAAAGGAAGGAATAACACAGGTAACCTCTTTGTAACTCTTTCCCGACTCAGACTATATTTACTAAGATTTTTGCTGTTCCAAAATATTTTCAGTTTTAGAGATGTTTTGTTAGGATCTATGTAGTCAAATATTGCTATTTTTCAATCAAGATATAACTTTATGTAATTTTCTCTTTCAGGGCTTATGAATCAAGCAAACAAACATGAAAAATGGATTAAGGCTGATGCCCCAAAAGGCACTGTAAGTTTTAGAATTCAAAGCTGGTTTGAGTCCCTGAAACTGCAGGACTAAGAATGGTTTGAGTTGTATGTATAATTTTTAGCAATGATTAGTAGATCCATAACTACAAAAATGCAAATATCACTGTTCATATAAATGTTGAAAACACAAATTGGAATGAGTACTGGTGAATTGTCTTTCGGGGGGGGTTTAAAATGTCTACTTAACTGTTGTATTAGTTGTCTATTGCTCTGTAACAAATTACCACGAACTATCCATTTAAAATAACACCCATTTATCAGCTCCCGGTTCTGTAGGTCAAGAGCCCAGCATGGCTAGATTCTCTGCTCTGGGTATCCACAAAGCTAGACTAAAGGTGTTGGCTGAACTGAGTTCTCATCTGGATGCTCTAGGGAAAAATCTACTTCCAAGTCCATTCATATTGTTGGCAAAATCCAGTTCCTTGTGACTGTATGACTGAGATTTTCTTGCTGTCAGTCGACGATCACTGTAAGCTTCTAGATGCCACCCGCATCCCTTCTTGTGTGGCCCTCGCCATCTTCAAGCCAGCAATAATGCATTCAGTCCTTCTCATGCTTTGAATATCTGACCTCTTCTGCAACCAGCTGGAGAAAATCTATTAATGAGCTCACTTGATTAGGTCAGGGCTACCCAGGATGGTCTTTGTTTTGCCATATAATGTAGCATAATTATGGGAGTGATATCTCATGTTCAGTTTCTATTCACACTCAAGAGGAGGAGATTTTATATATATATATATATATATATATATATATATATATATATAAGAAATTTTATATATATATATATAAGAAATATATATATATATAAGAAATTATATATATATATAAGAAATATATATATAAGAAATATATATATATATATAAAGACATAAGTAATGGGGGGGCAGCGGTTACCTTAGAATTTTTTTGCACCATAACTCTCATATAACCTGTTTTCTACTTAGTACTTACTGTGACATCAATGTAAATTTAAGCTGTGAATAAAACACTTTATTAATGTGATGTAATTGCTACTGATTCTTAATTGTTTTCGCATAATTTAAGACAACTCGTTAGTGGGGGAGAAACATTCAGCTATTTTATAGCCTGATTATGAAGATGGATTTTCACTTTTATAATGGTGTACTGTATAAAGTTATTTTATGAATTCTTTTTCAAATCTTACCTGTCTACTCCTGGAACATTTAAATTATATGACACTGAAAAGACTCCCTATTAGATTATATCTATTATGATTAGGATACATCAGTTCTTGAACACTGATTTCTAATGTACCTTTCCAAACATAATGATTTATAGTAGTCTCTTTTTGTTAACTTTTCATTTACTTAGAGTTGTCTGTTTTCAACTTCTTATTTGTGAAACAAAAAGTCAGCTTTGGGTGATAGCTCAAAGTCTCCTTTAGTTTACCTTTAATGTAAAAATTTATACAAGTTTGGACGGTACTCACATGTTATATGTGTGATGTGGTTGTGATATGTGTGTAGTAAATTATTAAGTAGAGGAAACTGAGAAGTAATGAGGCAATATTTAGAATCTTTTTTCACTCTCATGCAATTATATATACACTTTCATGACTGAAAATAAAATTTATTATCCAACAACAGCCAGAAAGGTCATGAGCAGTCAACTATATTTAAAAGTATTAAAGGAATCACATATATTTTGGATTGCATAGTCAAGTCCAAACAGAAAGAAAAAGCTGCCATATTTTGCTCTTTTGAGCACAGCCCTATATATGTTGATGCCTAAGAGCTGTGGACCTGAGGAATATTTTGTATACCTCAAATACTTTGCACTGAGAACTTAAAAATTTTGTCATCTGTTCACTCTATTCCTTTATCCCCTTTCCATAGCCCCTTTTTTTCTAACACCTATCCCTTTTCTTTCATTTCTTTAGCTATAAAATTCATCTCCCCATAAAGAACAAATGTGTGTCCCATTCTTGTTTAAAAGATCTTACTCAGAGAGTTTTGGAGCAACCTCTGGCAGTTAAATACCCTGCTTGGTTTCTAGAGAACATAACAGGGTGTGTTTCTCCTTACCCTGGTCTTCCCCATGCAGGAGTTATTACTTTAGAAAGCAGTTTCCCCTTTTTTTAGGTCTCTCCAGTTGTGTGCTTGAGCGCGTAGGGGTCAGAAGTTAACTTTTATGCAGCTGCCAGAAATCTCCAAATGTATTTAAAAATACCATCTTAGAAACGTCATCTTAAGTATCTTCGCTCAGGCCTTAAAACGTCTTATTCAGCTAATTCCTCTGCTATCCACCTTTAGGAACCATTGCACAGCTTAGTGATGCTACCTTATTTCAAAAACTCTTTCAAAATCAACCTAAGTAAAGTGACTATTATGCACAAGTTAGAAGATTAGATAGCAGAAAACACCCAATCGGAACAGCAAAAAGAAAAGAAGAATTAAAAGAAAATAAGGAGAGTTTAAGGGGCTTCTGCTATAACCTCAAGCATACCAACATTCACATCATAGGGGTACCAGAAGGAGAAGAGACAGAGCAAGGAATTGGAAACCTATTTGAAGAAATAATGACAGTAAACTTCCCTAACCGGCTGAAGGAAATAGATATACAAGCCCAGGAAGCTCACAGAGTTCCAAATAAGATGAACCCAAAGAGACTAACACCAAGATACATCATAATTAAAAGTTATATACAAAGAGAATCTTAAAAGTGGCAAGAGAAAAGCAGTTAGTTACCTACAAGGGGACTCCCATAAGACTGTCAGCTGATTTCTCAACAAACTTTGCAGGCCAGAAGGGATTGGCACAAAATATTCAACATGATGAAAAGCAAGGACATACAACTAAGATTACTACCCAGCAAAGCTATCATTTAGAATCAAAGAACAGATAATGAGCTTCCCAGACAAGAAAAAGCTAAAGGAGTTCATCACCACCAAAATAGTATTATAAGGAATCTTAGAGGGACTTTAAGATTGAAAAAAGAAAAGAAAGTAATAAAATGGCAATAACTACACAACTGTCAACAATTACTTTCAGTGTAAATGGAATAAATGTAAATGGAGTAAATCAAAAGTAGGGGAGCTGAATGGATAAGAAAACAAGACCCTTACATATGCTGCCTACAAGAGACTCACTTCAGATCAAAAGACACACACAGACTGAAAATAAAGGGATGGAAAAACATATTTCATGAAAATGAAAACAAACAAACAAATGAAAACTGGGGCAGCAATACTTATACCAGACAAAATAGAGTTTAAAACAAAGTATAACATGAGACAAAGAAGGACCCAGTAATCCCACTCAGTATTTATCCAAACAAACCCATAATGCTACTTTGAGGGGATGTGTTCATCCATATGTACATTGCAGCATTATTGACCTAAGCCAAGGTATGAAGGCAACCTGGGTGTCTCTGAATGGATGAATAGATAAAGAAGAGGTAGTACATATATACAATGGAATACTACTCAGCCATAAAAACACCAAAATCTTGCCATCTGGGACAACATGGATGGATCTAAAGGGTATTTTGCTGAGTATAGTAGTCAGCGAAAGACAAATGTCATATGATTTCAGTTACAAATGGAATCTAAAGAACAAAATGAACGAAACAGAAACAAACTCATAGATAGAGAACATTTTGATGGTTGCCAGATGGGAGGGAGATGGGGGTAGATTAAAGGGGGAGAGATCAGGAAGTACAAATTGGTTATTACACAGTAGTCATGGGGATGTAGGGTATAGCATAAGGAATATAATTAATAATATTGTAATAACTACATATGGTGTTAGGTACTAGATCTATCAGGGCGATAGATAGGAGAGGGGTTGGGGACGGTGAAAAGGGTGAAAGGATTAATAAATACAAATCGGTAGTTACAAAATAGTCATGGGGATGTAAAGTATAGGGAATATAATCAATAATATGATAATAATTATGTATAGTGCCAGGTGGGTACTAGTCGGGGGATCACTTCCTAAATTATATAAATGTCTAACCATTATGCTGTACACCTGAAACTAATATAAAACAATATTGAATGTCAAATCTAATTGAAAAATTAAAAAGGGGGGGGTGAAGAAGAAATTAAAATTTACAGATATAAAACAAATAAGTCATGGGGATGTAATATACATCATAGGAAATACAGTCAACAATATTGTGATAAAGTGATACAATGTCAGATGATTGCTGGACTTGGTGATCACTTCTTCAGCATATGGAATATAATCAATGATGTAATAACTGTATAGTGCCAGTGGATACTGTTGAATAACTGTGATGTACACCTGAAACTAATATAATATTGTATGTTAGCTATATTTTCATAAAAGTCTTTTTAAAAAGGAAGAATTATTAAAAAAAAATATTTAGCTAATACAGAGCTCCCAATAATAAAACTCTAGAACCCTTTTAAAACTTTTCAAAATAGCTTTTCATATCTTTTACCTTAAATTGTATTGTTACTTCAAATTTGTGGGGTACAAAAAGACAGTTGATTAACCCCATTTATGAGGAAATAGAAAGGTTAAAAAACTTACCTAATATTACGAATACAATTTATTTGTGGTACTCAGAACAGAGTTGTGCTTTCTTCTGGACTCTATCAACATCAGTGTTACTGATATCAAATAGTGATACACTGGCATGTGATCATTGGAATTCTGTTAATTATGTTTTACCAAAATGGTAAAAATTTATTTATGAAAGCTTATTAAAAATTACTATGTGGATATGTAATTAATAACCCATGTCTCCTGACAACATTGGGAGAACATATTTTTTTTTGGTTTAAAAATTCCCCTATAGTGCAAATTTGGTTAAAAAGAAACCTTTCTGAGACATTGCAAGAATATCCTTCCTATTCACATATAGTTCCTGTTTCTATTTAATTTGCCCAACTGTTTTTAAGTCAGATGTTGAGATGAGTAGGGGATCAATTGGCATTTAGTTCTCTGTTGTTGCTAAGTATATGGAAATCACAAGAAAGCCTTGTTTCCGTTAAAAATATATGCTTAGATCCTTTATAATATAGCTTCTCAGATGGAAAGTCATCGCCCTGGCTCAAACTCTTACTCTGACTTATGTGACCATCCCTGCTTTCTTTTCTAAAGAGAAGTTCTAAATTCCTTGTCAAAAATGTCACGTCTCTCAGGGTTGTTTCGTATAACTATAACCTCAGATTTGCTAATTCAGCAAAAGTATTGATTTGATTAAGCTTAATTTAAGTGGAATATTTACATAGTAGCAGTACTTGATTTGGCTTTTTTTTAATCATAATTATTAGAAGAAGTAATGATGTATTTAGAAACAATTATAGTTGGAATAACAATCAGGAGATGAATTTCTGCTTGTTTACATTGTTGAGATCCAGCTAATACAAATACTTGCATTAAATGAAGTTGCCAAGTTCTAGATTTTTTGTTCCTCCTGCTGGAGGCTGAAGGTCATACTGCTTCCTCTTCACTACTGTATGTTGACTCTTTCATTGTCAAGTCTGAGTCCTGAAATGGTGTTCCATCCTGCTGCTCTGTAAGAGGCTCTCCCTGGTAATCATAGCCAAACCAAGCTGGAGGGTCATAAGGACTGTATTCCTGCTCCTGAACCATAGATGACATTTTCTCTGCTGCTTCCCTGTAATAACAGTAGTTAGCGTGAGCTAGTTGCAGAAGGAATCACTAGTGCAGAATTATCAAACTAGAGCAGATTCGGAGTTAAAGAACTTAATCAGGAGTTGAATTCACTTTTCACAGCTTTCTTGCATCGCTGAGGGGGAGCGTGGGTAATTGTGCTACTAATCAGCATCCCAAAGTGTAAGTAGCTCAGAAGCTCTCGAGTTCAGCCAGCCCAGAGATTAACAGATGGCCATGGAATGGGAACACTGAGGGCAGTGACTAGTGCTCTTGAGGGAACCCTGTTCCTGGTATTTCCAGCTTTTTTGATGAAGGAGTACCCATACCAGCCAACCTGTGAAGGTTGGAGCTCTTAACCCAAAACCCACAGATCCCTGTTGGATACATGGATGAATTTTAGGGAGGTCCACAAACTCCCTGAAAATTCATGCAGTTTGTATCTAAATACCTTTTTATGAAGAGAGAGTTTGTGATTCTCATCAAATTCTCAAAGGTGTCCATGACCAAAATGATTAAAAATATGGTTACTGTCTTTTTTAGGAGGAGAGAAGGAAGCAAAGAAGGCATGTAAAAGTTGTTCTGGACCTGAATTCCAACATGGGGGGAAAGGGGTTCCCCCTTGCTACCAAGCAATTTTCAGACACCAGCTGGTTGTCCTATAATTCAATTCAGTTCTGACACTGTCTACCCAGAGAGCTATTCCACAGGTTAAGGACTCAGTCCCATAAGACCACCTTCCACTTCAGATGCCAACTGCAAGTCCAGGTTGTCACCAGGGCTTCTGACCAACTGGCTGTATAGATCAGAAGATCCCAACATCCCTCTCTTTGGGTTCAATTAATTTGCTAGAGTTGCTTACAGAATTCAGAGAAACTATACTTACAGATCACTATAAACTATACAAACTATACTTACGGTTTGGTTGTAAAAGGATATAACTTAGGAACAGCCAATGGAAGACATGCACAGGACATGGTGGGAGTAAGGGCGTAATGCCCTCTGCAGTCATGCCCCTCTTCCCAAACCTCCATGCATTTGCCAATCCAGAAGCTCTCTGAACCCTGTCTCCCTTGGTTTTTATGGAGACTTTATTACGTAGGCATGGTTGATTCAATCTTTGGCCATCAGTGATTGAGTCAGCCTCCAGTCCCTCTTCTCTCCTGGAAATGGGGATGGGACTGAAAGTTCCACCCCTCTCTTCATGGTTGGTTCCCCTGGCAACCAGCCCTTATCCTTAGGTGCTTTCCAAAAGTCACCTTATTAACATAAACCCAGTTGTGGTGGAAATGGGCTTGTGATAATATCGAGACATCCATTTCATCTTTATGGCTCTGAATCGATTTGAGGAACTGAGGGTAAAGGACCAAATATAAGCGATGCTCCCTTTATTCTTACCACTCAGGAAACTCTAAGGGTGTTGGGAGCTGTGAGCCAGGAACCGTGGAGGAAGACCAAATATATATGAGAAGTATATTTTGGTCATCTGAATAACCAAATATATGTTACTTGTAAATCACGGTATTGCAGCATCAGAAAAAAAGGTATATCTATCTTGAAAACAATGCCAATTTGAGAACAGAAGGCTCTTCCTAGGAAGTTGGTTTGAATCTTGAGACCAGTACTAAAAGGAAATGAGTAATTGGCAACTTGTGTAGGATCAGAAATGAGCATGTTTGCCCATGAAGAGGCTGCTTTGCCCACTATTGCCATATGTTACATTGAGTTATTAACCTCAAAAGTCTGGAAACTGAGTCATTGATATGGAGGCTGTATTACCAGACCCATGGATTTGTGCTCAATGGCTTTAAATATGGCAATGAAATTGGAAAAGGCTAAGATACATCATTGTTAAAAACGGTGTTTCACAGGGCTGCCAGATGGCTCAGTTGGTTAGAGCGCAAGCTCTTAACAACAAGGTTGCCGGTTCAATTCCCACATGGGATGACGGGCTGCTCTCCTTGCAACTAAGATTGAAAAGGGCGACTGGACTTGGAGCTGAGCTGTGCCCTCCACAACTAGATTGAAGGACAATGACTTGGAGCTGATGGGCCCTGGAGAAGCACAATGTCCCCCAATATTCCCCAATAAAATTTTTTAAAAATGCTGTTTCGCTTGAATCAAATCTTAGAAGGATTAAAATAATTGTAACCAAATTCAACAGGGAGGCAACCAAACCATTGTTAATTCTCTTACCACATTGCTTTTTGGCTCGTATATTTACACTAACACAAACCTTCCACAGTTGAAAAAAAAAATTTGAGTAAAAGAAATTGTTATACTAATTTAAGTGTAGTTCTATGTTTTAAACTTCTTATTTAATCTTTATGTAATCTCTAGGACATCTTCATGCAAAAATAATAGTGTTACATCTTTAGTGTTTCCATTTTCTTCTGAAGATTTTTCTCCCTTTTCAGTTCTATGGAGGTGAGATTGCCATGGCTTTGAAGGTGTTTTCTGTGAGACTGTTTTCCCTTGAGGACCTATCACAACATAATGGACCTCCCAAATATTGGGGGAATCTGAAGCATGAAACATTGGTACCATTTGGTTTCAAATGGGTAAAACACTATTCTAGGCAACAGAGCTCCATTGTTACTAACCCTTCACCTCATCTCTGCCTGTCTAAACCTTGTCTGTCTTTCAAAACTCCAGACCAATTCAGCCTCTTGTAAAGAAGGCCCAAACCCAGTCCCCTCCTCCTCTGAACTTCTATAGGACGTTGATGATATAATTAATTTCTTCCCAATGCATAGCTTCATGGCATTAATTGCTTACAATGTTAAACTTTGTAATTTTCCTTTTGTTTAAGAAAGCAGTAAATTATTTAAGGGCATAGTACATTGCCTTGAAACCTAGCAGTACCAGCCAAAACAAGACATTGCAGCAGCTTATCCCAAGAAGGAAAGTCCTTTAGCTCTCTTGTGTGTGTTGGTTTTGAAGAGGCATTCTTAGTTCCTGTTTCCAACTCCCTCCTGCCCCCTACCTCACGTAGAGCAGAGCTCTGGACACAACTGTAGTTCATAGTGCTTGATGATGGTCCAATGCCTCTGATGATAACAATACTACTGCAGTTAGAGGCAACCGTGGCCTTGACCTATAGGAAAAGGACATGTTTGTTTGGGGACTAAAAGATTTGTAAGCAGTTGACCAAATTATATGCAACCTTCGGCCTCAGAAGAGTAAGAGTTTTTAAGAATTTTCAATAAGTGATAAGAGGTTAGGTACTCTTAATGCTCAATTTGGGAACTTATAAATATTGAGTCATACAGTACCTCAGTCAGCTACAAGCTAGGGTAAATTAGCTGGTAATTGTGATTTTTAAAAATTAGCAAATAATGGGAGCTTGAGGGGAAAAAACAAGAAAATAAAATGGAATTTTTACTCCTCGATATAGACAAGAAAAATAGGGCATGAATGGGAAGACTAATCATTAAATGCAATGTGGTGGGACAGAATCAAAATGAGCTGCATACTGAGTCCCAGCCATGGGTGAAGTACACAATGGGACACACATTTTTCAAATGTGCTTATTTCTTGGCTCTGTGCCTCCCTTATCTTGGCTCTCAGTGATAAGCTCTGCTCTCCATTCTACCCACAGTCAGCTTCAGTGAAATTAAACATCAGAGGGTCCCCATGACCCTTGGGGGTCATGCTTAGAGACTGAAGAGCAGCAAAGGATCAGGTCTCAGTCTCCTCTTCCCCCGGTCTCAAAGGCCAGGAGGTTAAGGCTTCCTCCCGTGTAGTGTGTCAGGGCCTATTTCAGTCCAATGCACTTTCGCAGGATGGGTGGTTCTGGGCAAAATCTGAATCTGCCCTGGGAAATGAGGGATTCTTTTTAGAATTTGTATGCTAGTGTAGGTTATTCCCTAGTCCACTTCCTCTCCACCCTTCAGAAAATCCTTGGCCCGTGAACTACTTGTCCTCCACCTTCCTAGGACCTTGGACATCCACACACGGACTGACTCCTAAGATCTGGCCAAGAGAAAGGACCAGCATGGTGACTAGCGGCAAGTTTCTCAGTTCTTTTTCACACCATCCTGTGTAGCTGTGTGTTTGTACGCACTTTTGAAAAGGACTAGAAAACTTGACAATGTAGAAACTGAATGCTCCTGCCGGAAACAACTCTCTCTCCCTCCCACCCCCCCCCCTTCTTTCTCTATGATCTTCCCTCCTTCTCTCCCTCCCTCTCTTCCTTCCTCCTACCCTTCCCTGCTCCTCTGTTCCTCTCCCTCTCTCCTGGGTGCTCTAGTGTGGTCAATACATGGAAACAAGGAAATATTGAAAAGAGAGTATACTTAGGTATCATCATGTGCTCTAAGATTCTTAGAGTTCACACGGAATCCTTTGACTACCTTCCACTCTGGCTTGGCCTAAGTGACTCAAAACTCTTGTATGAGATGATTTGGGAATTGAACCAGTCTATGGTTAATCATCATTACTCATTTAACCTGGTGAGAGAAATTTCTTTGGATTATACAGAGCAGTGATTTTCAAATGTGATAATGCCACAAACAGTAGTGAAGTATATCACAGTAGATGGTCAACAATGATGTACTGAAGTTTACAAGTGACTTTTGCTTTTTATAAATTGAAGTCAATTCAAGGTTACCCCTGTAATAACGTTAATTGCCCTCGTTCACGTTTCCTTCCTGTTTCTTGAGTAGGCCAAAAAAAGAGGGTGCGGGGGGTCTCGGAGCCAACATAAGTAAATAAACTGGGCATCAGCAAGTAAATTGGGCACAAGAGAGCACATGTCCCCCCTTATTGACCAAGTCCCTTGAAAGTTAGAGTTTTTAAAAAGTCTTGAGAATCGCTAAAGGCAAAAGAGCAGCATAGTAAGGATTTTAAGACCTGGGTACAAAATATTGCTGTGCCTTTTATTTGTATGACCTCGGGCATGTTATTTCACCTGTTTAAACCAGTTTCCTTATTCATTTTATGGTAATAGGGTATTTGTGAGAGTAAATGAGATAATAAAATAGAATTGAGTGCAGTACATGGCAAATAACTGTTATACGACATTATTTATTCATACTAATAATAAAAATTAATAGCTCCAAATCACAAAGGCCTTTCCACAAACACCTTTCCATAAGCTGGAGAGGAGAACTCTAATAAGAATTTTGTTTCCTAGCAACACAGTTTTCTCAGGGTGCCTGGTAGTAATTTATGCTGCCAGCTAAAGAAGGCCTTCAAGGAACCTTTGGGGGCTCTGAAGGCCGCCAAGACTTCCTTGACTGATGTCTCTAAAGCTGGAAGTTCGGGTCTCCAGACACAAAATGTCAGGAAGATCCCTTTACTCTTTGCTAATTATAGACTTCATAGCTCTCTCCCTGTCTCTGGTTCAGACCCGCCTGGGTTGTGCAGACCACAGTGTGGAGCTTTCTCCCTCCCTCCAACTGTGTGTTGCTTCTTCTCCATTGCTTGCTTGCTTTCCTTACAGCGGGCCAGAAGTTGAAAGGCAGGCTGTGCGCAACATCTTCCATTGAGTGTGGGGGGATTTGTATTTAGAATCAATTCTCTTCTGAGTGCTGTAATTAGATTTTAAGGGGCTACATCATACACTGTTTTCAGGTTCAAATGGAATTGAGTGTATGGGAATCCATCACTTTGTGATTGAGTCACTGAACCTCTTCACAAGCAAGAAAAGTCTCGATTTCAACTACCAAATATTCCATTTCACCAGACAAAACAAAGTGCTGGCAGTGAAGGGGCCTCATTGACTCTGGTAAGAACAAACAACTGTGCTTTTGTAGAGTGGACATAGGTAAGGGATTAGCCATCAGAATGAGTGGAGTTTTGAAGGGTCAACATACTCTTTGCAGCATTTCCAGTTCCACCCAAGGATCGAAGCGGAGAGGGAAGCTGCCCTCCAGACCCTAGAGCCAACCCCAAGCCGCTGTGTGTTGCCAGGCCTGACCACTTTCTAATCAATGCCAAGTACCTTAGGAACTCCGTGACTGACCAACAGCATCCTCTCTGAGATGTTGAAAGTCAAGACAGATGCTCCTGGAGCTTTCCTAGTCCAAACACGGGCTCCCTCTGAGCCACGCTGCTCTGGGACCTGCCCCCCTCCCTTGCCAGACAAAGAGAGCGTCAGAGAACTCCAGGCCTCTTTCCTGCTGGAGCTTAGCAGGGTGGAGCTATAAGGAAACCAACATGGTTTGGCCTCTTAGATAATGAGATGGGCAGACAAGCCAGCTCAATCTCTAGGCATTAGGGCCAAGTCTCTGTCTGCTTCTTGATGATAGACAGCCAGGCTTGGTGGCAGAAAACAAAGGAGGCTTTTTGGCTGTCCTGGCTTAGGTAAAGGAATTTTCCGGAGATCCAGCTAACTAAGTAGAGTTTTGCATTGGGTTCTGGGGGACAAACCCAGCTAGGAGTAAAATCTTACTTTGCTTTGTTTTGTGGCCTTGCAAGAGGAGTGAGAAGTCAAAGGCAGGATTTGGATATTACTAGATATCTTGGGTCTTCCTGACTAAACACCATATTTGTCACTTGAACATCTCATACCATGATTAGGTTCAGAGAGGCCCTTGCTAGAAAGTCTCCATTCTTTCTACTTAAAACCCATTTATTAGAAGTTCAATAATGTTACCTCCCGAAAATAGTGATTGGCAAAATACAATCGAAAGATTAGAAGCTAATTTGAGAATGGAATCAATAATGTAAAGATTTTGTAGGGTATCCGATAGACATTTGTCTCATTAGGGGGACAACCTCAGGGATGATGTAGGTGCCTGACCACTGCATTGTACACCTGAAGCTGAAGCTGAACAATAGTGAAAGTCAACTATAATTATACATATACATATACGTATATATATATATATATATATACATACGTATATATATATATATATACATACGTATATATATATGTATATATATTTATATATATATAGTTACAAGAAGTGGAGTATAGCATTAGGAATAGAGACTGGAAATGTAACGGCTGTGTGCGATGTCAGAGGGGTAGTAGACGGGGGGAGGGGGGTAATCACTGTGTGAGGGGCATAAATGATAAATGTCTAATTGTTATGTTGTTTTGTACACCTGAAACTTATTTTTAAAATGTAAAAAAAAATATTAGAAGCTAAACTCCTTTGTATGATACAGTGTTCATTCATTGCCATCTTGCTCAAATTTGGCTGTTTAATGACATGACAAGGCAGGGAACTTGTTTCATGGTAACCTCTTTCAATAAAATGAATATCCATATCAATCTTCTTCAGACCTATCAGAAAGAGTTGAGTCATCACTCCCCTTCAAAAATTTTCAAGAACCTACCCCCTTTTATCTGACCCAGCTTCAGCTGGCTATCCTCTCTATGGCATTTCTGGATCCAGAGAGATGGTTACGGTTATAGTTTTTGTTTTGTTTTCACTTCATTTTAGCACACACAGCCTTGATCAGAAACCGTTTTCTTTTTCAGGCCTCAAAGGACCAGTTCTCATGGTTCAGCTTATGCTGGGGCCGCCTGATTGAGCAAGTTCCTCTATGAAATCTGCATGCTTGGAACATATTATGCACTTTATACTTTGATAATATCAATTATTAGTATTTATTTTTCCAGCCTGCAGGAAAGAGCCTGACCTTCAGGGATGGGTCAAGAATTCCCAATTTGAACACTCCACAGCTTGGTTAAAATACTTGCACATTTTTACTCTCAGCCATAGGAAAAAAACAGAACAATGGAGCAGATAACTGCTTTCTATTTAAAAACTCACAGGGTAGACACCCTAGACCTTCTGTCTTTATAGATTGCTTATTTACTCAACTATTATTTCATTGGAAACATTTTGTGAGTGGAGGGAACAGACATTTGGCCTGTAGCAGTAAAGTCAGCATAGCTTCCTCTGGGCCATAGATCTTATAGGAAATCTCTGGTCAAATGAAAAGCAACTCTTGAACAAATAGCTTTGGGAGAGATGGGGCTTGAGATACCTGTTAGTAATTTATACTTAACTGGGAATGGCTTAACCCGATTGCTTTCTTAAGCCCTGGGGAATATAAACTGAATAAAAATTTTTTGAAAGATGAGTAGAGGAACTGCTAGCATAATTCTACTGAAAGATAGTAAAGGCTTTGGACATCTGCAAGGTCAGGGAAGGAGGACTTAGAGGGCTACTGAGACCGGGACATGAAACCACAAAGATCATTTCAGAAGAGCGCTTCCCTTGATTCAGCTCAAAATGTTGGGTTCAATTAGAAAAAAAAAAGAAATAAGCAACTTCCTAACTCTGAAAGCCACAATGGATTACAAATGCCATTGTCACATATTCTCTTTTCTCAAAAAGTACTTTTCATATTCAGGTACGTACTTACTTGGAAATAAGTCTGCAGTATTGCATCTTAAGGATCCGAAGTTGTGTGCAACCTATCTGAAGGTCCTCAAGCATTTGGTCAGTAAGCAGGATACAACCAGAAATATCCAAAATGTGCAGGTAATGGCATTTTGCTGATAACAACTCCATTGCTGAGTCAGTAATCTAAACACACAGCCAAAGTAAGTACTGATTATTTCAATGAACTCCATCCCAGGGAAGAATAGTATACTAGTAAGTTTGGGCTGCTATAACAAAACACTATAGACTGAGTAGTTTAAACAACATTTATTTCCCACAGTTCTGGAGGCTGAGAAATCCAAGATCAAGGTGCCCATAGATTGTCTGGTAAGGGCCCTCTTCTTGGTCTGCAGATAGCTACCTTCTTGCCATATCCTCATGTGACAGACAGAGAGCTGTTTCTTTCTAATAAGGATACTATAAGTTGGTGCAAAAGTAATTGCGGTTTAAAAGGTTAAAAATAATTGCAAAAAATTCAATTACTTTTGTACCAACCTAATAGTTCCATCATGGGGGCTTCATCCCCATGACCTCAGTCTAAACCTAATTACTTCCCCAAAGCCTTACCTCCTCATACTATCACATTGGCGATGAGGGTTTCAATATATGGATTTTGAGGGGGACATAAACATTTTAGGGGGACAGAAACATAACTAACAGAATTAGGACCCTTGCAGGTTTTTGCAAGTTCTCTCTAATCAGCTTATCACATGATAGGTCTATAATTCAAGTTAGTGATTTAAGTACTTCCAGAACAATAAAATGTATGTTTCAAGTGGTGCCAACAAAACCTGTGATCTTGCTGTTCTTTTTAGAGTTCTCTGGTATGGATGGGAAGCTTCATCAAAATTTTCTTAGTAAAATCTGTCACATTAATACGAGTAACTTATGAAATACTTCAGTAATGGGATTTATAACATCATCTGTTACAGAACTATAAAACATATACAGAGGGTGCCAAAAAATGTATACATATTTTAAGAAAGGAAAAAAATTGTATTAATATGTACTGATAACAAAAGATGAATACAAGTCACATTTGACGTCTGCAATTACAACAGGTGCTCAAAGTGGTTACCATCAGCGTCCAGACACTTCTGATTACGGTGAGCTACTGCTTGAGCAATGTTGACCAAAGTGTTAACAACTCTTAAAATGTGTGTACATTTTTTGGACACCCCCAGTATACATATCCCCTGAAGTTAAACCCGCAGAAGGACCAGATTGCCGTGAGAAGGGACTGGACATCGCTGACGGTTTACATCTGAAGTGACATGGTTCTGGAAAAGGACAAGTAGGTGAGGTAGATGTTAGTAGGCAGGGGGAGAAAGGAGCAGAAGCCACAGATACTTTATGAATCTCAGAGAGATTCTGCTGAGGGTTGCAACATCTGGAAAGTTTGCCCAGATGTTCTGCAGAAGAAATTCAATTCCACTTAAGGTTATTTCACTTACTCAGGACCTAGCTTATGAATTTATAGCTAAACTGAGACTTGCAGAATCAACTAGATTACTCTCCCCAAAGGAATTCTTTTTCCAACTGAATTTAGTCTCTTGCTGTAAATGTTTGAACATTCTAAAAACATGCCATGAGGCCTGATTCTTGTTTTTAACATAAAGTTGAGAGAATTATGCAGAAATGTACACTTTTTAAGTTTGGAAAAATAGATGTCATTGTCTAAGCATGCCCTATTTCCAGAACATGCTCAGGACCCAGGTTTAACATTGCAACTGATTTTCACAAAAATGCCTTTAGACATTCCTCCCATACTATGTTGGTCTCTGAGGATCTGATGTCATTAAAAACAAAAAATGCCCTCAGCGTTATAGAAAAAAAGGAAAGAAAATGAGGTGGAGGACAGGTGGAGCTCACAGTGCTAAGTTTTATTGATACTGGAGCGCTGAAAAGGAGCCTGACATCTCCTGTAGATCAGAAGCTCAAGATATTCAATAATGGAGGTGACTTTGGTACTTTGAGGGGCTGGGAACAAGAGGTAGAGATGACTGGCTACGTTCTTCACTCCCAGACGCAGGACCCTAATGTCAGTCCTGTTAATCAGAGAGTATGTCATTCCCGTTTTAGTGCTGGGTAGAATGAGGTCACAGTACTACTCGTTGATCTTGGAGGTAAGATGGTTGCAAGGAAGAGTTGGTCTTCCAGGAGATGGATAAGGTGACCCTTCAAGGTTGACCCATAGGCTTTTGGGAAACCTAGTCTAAAATGATGAGCCAGATACTAATGTCTTTTATGGCTCATCGAAAGCAATGTAGATGGAATATGCATATATTAGGACCATAGCCTTATGGTTTCTGGGTGAGGAGTATTCAGATTGGTCCAAATTATGGTCGCCACATCTTCTGAATCAGGGTACTCATTTGACCTGTATAGATGGTAAAGTGAAAACTCTTCTCTCTTACACTGAGGTTCTGAAATAATCTACTCCCCTTCCTTTTATCACCCTACATCTTTGACGTAGAGTGATTCAATTCATAATACCTTATTTGTGTAACATCATCCTTAATTTCTAAGCTGCAGGAAGACAGTGTTGTCCACTGCACAATTTATAGAAGGAATTCCCTTAGTTTCTCCTTAGCAAAAAAACAAAACAAAGTGGGACAAAAATCCTCTGCCTAAATTCCTGTTCTCACTGGAGTCTTTCCTTTGCTCCTTCTCCTACTTTCTTCCCTAATTAGTAGCACATTAAAAAGCGCAGTCTCCATGCATGCCTGCTTTACAGCCAGCGCCGTTCCCAGGGAGCCATGTGCTGGCTGCATGTCCACATGTCCACGTGCAATGAAAGCAAAAATCCTTTGAGCTGTGACTGCTCAGGCTGCAGAGGGTCGAAGGTCAATCTGTTAGTGTGCTGAGTTCCTGGACCCCACACACATCCCGAATCAGATGACACTGACCAGAAAGACATCTGGTTTCCCGAGTTCTAAACAAGTACATTATTAAACAAAAATTTTGCTGTGAACTCTCTAGATTAATTTTGTCATGCTTTACCACATCTTCTCCCCGACTACCTCTTCTTCCTCCTTAACTATGGAGGAAACTTAGAACGTTCTAACATCACACTCTTAATCTACTCACCACAAAACTAAACAACTGAGAAGCTAAAATTTTAAACCAGCTAGAATGCAGGGCATCTTGGGAGTCTGAGTGATGCTTTAGAAAAGAGAATCCCATCAGTGCATGTGACAGAAGAGAGCAGTGTGGCTAATCTTGCAATTTCTGAGTTTTTCAAAAGATTTTTCAGTTTTCTTTCCTCTGCATATTTTGCTTCCACCAAGTTTTTCCTGTCAATTTGTTTTGGTCTTTATCTTCCAGTTTAGAGGGTTTTCTCTTATGTCTGATAATTCTTGACTGTCTGTTCATGATTAATAGTGGAGGTCTACAAACTGATTAGAAGGTCTGAGGGCATAATGTGGGCCTTCTCTATTTAAAGCTTCAATGGTCTAGGTGAATTTTTTGTTGGGAAAACCCCAAATGTCAGTATTCTTTGGTCTTTCATCTTGGTCTAGTCAGAATCCCCAGAAAAGAGGCTTCTGATCTTCTGCCTGGAGGGAAAGATCTGGCAGCCAAATTCTGGATGCTGTATTGGAAAAGTGCTTAGTGTCTCTGCATTCAGCGTTTAGTCACTTAATTCCCGTTTTCAGTTTTGTACCCAAGCTCTCAGTTATACATGGTGTCTCCCAGCCCAGCAACCCTCTGCTTTACTATGTACAGAGCAGACAGTAGAATGATTTTTGTCCCCCAGAGAACAAGTAGCAATATCTGGAGGCATTTTTTACTGTCATGACTGGAGGTGTGAGGGGCTGGGTGCTATTGACGTATAGAGGGTAGAGCAGTATGCTGACACACATTCTGCAGTGCACAGAACAACCACCCACTACAAAGAATGATCTCGTCCAAAATATCAACAATGCCAAGGTTGAGCAATCTGGCTCTAGGAAATAACTCTCCCATCTTCTGGTGAGGGAGGGGAGGGACAGTCCAGAGATGTGGAGTAAGGGAGATCTAGGGATCTATTTACTCCTCAAGAGCTTTTAACCCATCTTCCTTATTTCAGCCACCCTCTTAACCCAGCTCCAGAGGTACACAGTACTGCTGAGTTTGGTGTAAATCAAACTCATTTACTCTATGGTGTAAATCAATTTTTTTTTCCAGCTTTCTCTACTGTTGGCTTAGGAATCAAAGCTGTCTCTGGTCTGCTAAATTAGTCCATCTATTTCCAAGCTTTCAAATTTTGTTGTTCTTATCTCCTTTCCTGTTTTCCCTATCAACGTGGGCTCTTATCCTTATTTTGCAGGTTTAAGTAGTGTTTCAAGACGGAAAAAAACCTGTATGTGTATATTCAATCTGCCATATTAATCCAGAACCAGAAATCTCTATTTCTTGACATAGAGATATATCCTTAGCATATTAAAAGAAACTAGGTTACAATGCATTTTGGAAAATATGATTCTATTCTTAAAAATAAAAACAAGACACAAACTTTCTATAACTATTTCTAATCTCTTTGTACATAGAAAAAATCTAGAAGAATAAGTATAAAATACCAACAATGGTTATGTCTGGAAGGTTGTATGACAATGGATTTTTACTCTCCTTTATGCTTTTATATGGAGTCCAAAGAGTTTTCAATGAGTACATATTTCTTTTACAAACAAATGTCATGAAAAATTATCAAAAACTTGAAAATACGACAAAATGATTGTATGTCATTTCAGTGCTACGCTGGAACATTAACAGACACACCTGAGGAATTATGTTGTTGTTTGACTTGCTATTTACTATTAGGGTCTAAACTCAGTGAAGTTCCATGTTATAACTTATTATATTTTTGTCCAGAAGAGATGCAAATTATTTCTGGTAGAAACTATAACTCCAAGGTTATGGATTTAATATCTTATTGGTCATTAACCAATTTTGGATCTAACCCAGCAGTTGAAAGAATAGTCCAACATCCTTTCTTCAGTTCCTATAAATACTCAGTTTAATCAAATTCTCTACAAAATCCATTTTGCTGGTTCTCTCATTGATGAATTAAACAAATCTTGGATACATTTTTATACTTGTATGAGGAGTCTTTTTAACTTTTTGAAAATTCCAATTTGGAGAAAGAAAAGAAAATCTAATGAATACCTCAGACATGGCAAAGAAAACAAGTTCTATGATGAGTCCAACCCCTGACTGCTACTCTGTCTGAATTCTTTGGCAGGGCTTTAATCTGACATGTCTGAGCTCTGATTTCTATACATACCTTTGGACAGCCGGCAATGCTGAGATATGTGAGGTTAGTGCAATAAATGGCCACTGCTTTAACAATTTCATCTGATAGCTGGGGGCAATAAGAAACATCCAAGTGTTCCAAGATCAGTGAGCCTTTGCAGAAGGCCTGCAAGACATTCCAAAGTCAAAGATTTTTTTCTTTTCCTTAGTTTTTATTCAAATGTTATATAAATGTAGAGCCATGTTACCCACAGATGTTTACTTAGTATGAATTTCAGTCCCTGAATATAGATGTGTTACATCTTGTTGCAAAAAAAAAAGGCCATTACATCCATTTGTCGTAAAGTTCTTTATAACAAAAGATATTCACACATACCAGTTTAACAGCTTAGTAATATTCTGATAATAGAATTTTGTTTTCCTAAAGTTAGCACTAGTGAAATTTTACCTATATGGTCAGTAGTTGTATTTCAGCCAAATGAATGGAGGAAAAGAAATCTGGAGGAGAGAATTAGATAACAAACACTCTGCGGTTGGTAATACAATATAATGGAAAGAGCACAGTCTATGTTTGTTGCAGCATTATTCATGGTATCCAAAACATGGAAACAATGAAGTGTCCTTTGATAGATGATTGGATGAAGATGTGGTATACATCCACAATGGAGTACTACTCAGCCATAAGCAAAGATGAAATACTGCCATTTGCGACAACATAGGTAGATCTTGAGAATATCATGCTAAGCGAAATAAGTCAGAGAACCATACGATTTAACTCATATGTGGGATATAACACTGAAAGCAACAAATGAACAAGACAAACAAACAAAAACTCATAGACACATACAATAGTATGGTAGTTATTAAAGGGAAAGAGGTGGGGTGGTAGAAAAGGGTAAAGGGAATCAAATATATGATGACGGAAGATTTGACTTTGGATGGTGAACACACAGTGCAATATACAGATGATTTATTATAGATTTCTACACTTGATGCCTACATAATGTCATTAACATTTGTCACCCCAATAAATTTAATAAATATTTTTTAAAAAATGGAAGGGGCAGCTTATCAGGAAATAGTGAGGTCCCTTTCGTTAAAGGAAATCAAGTATAGAGGGCACACCAGTGTGGTGCAGGACGGGATCTAGCTTTGAAGGATTGGAATTAGTGGTCTTGAATCTCAGCTCAGAGATTCAACAGGGTTTTCAATGCAGTAAGTCTCTCAGAGGTACTATCTGAACTCTGCTAGTTTTTTATATCACTTTCGTAAGTATCACATTTACATACAGTTGGTTCTCAATAAATACTAGTTGGTTAATCAATTTATCAGTGACTTCAAAGATATAAAGAATTCTTTTTTAATAATAGAGGAATTCTTATTTTGCAAGGAGTAGGATAACATTGTTCTCTACTTATAAAATGGGTAGAGTTCAATGACCAGAGAAAATTTAAAGCAAGAAGGAATATTTAATCTATAGGAATAATTTATTAAAAGAGGAAACAAGCTTTAAGGGGAAATTCAAGATTCTTAGTGTCTAAAAACCCTCTTCAGTAGCATTTGTCAATGTCTTGGACTGCTCAGATCAGTTCTGCTTTAAGCCTCTTTTTAAACCTCTAATATTCTTTGAAGTTGAACTTTCTCAGAGGTTCAAACAATAACATAAAAATGATTAGAAGGCCTATGATACATTCATAGTAGCATTCTCATCCATGGAAGATCTGAAGCACAAAGATTGATCCAAGGCTTTATGCTTGGCATAAATCAGCACAGATCTGAGACATAAGTCAGAACTTTTCATCTCTCACAATTCATATTTTCCTTTAGAGACATGTAAGTCATATTAAGTACTTAAGTCTGCAGGCATGTTTCAACATAATCACTCATGAAATTCCATTTCTCCCCTACAGATAAGATTATTATATACTTTTCTGGCTCCAGGGCTACAGAAGCATTGTACCTATATCGATTTAATTCCTTGGAAAATGGTAGACTAAGCTTCTTCCAAGTCAAAATCTTTTATAATGAAGATGAAGAGAAAATGCAAAAGTTATCAAGTTTGGCTCCCATCCCACACATCAACCAATTTTGCTGTGAGTTAACAATCTTGAAGAAAACCTCCAAATCTCTTAGTTAAATATCCTCATATCTTCTGAGCTGAGTCAGTGTGGGGGCTTACTGACTGCATTCCTAAACTGGGTATGTGAGGAGACAGAGTTTCACTCACATTTACTGACTGTCACAATAATGTGCTTCTGCCAAAATCCTGATTTAAATCATCTTGACAGGCGGCAGCTCCTAGCCTTAAAAAAGCTCACCTCATGGTGCATATTCATGACACCGTCTCTTGATGGTGTCTATTTGCCTCATAGGTTCTGATTAATTCTACTACAGTACAAAGTTTGGGGATTTTTTTTCCTATTGATAATTCTGGAAAAATCTTGTACTGTCAAGAACCATTTTCTATGAAGATTGTTTTTGGCTGCCTCAAAGTCTGAAATACACTTCCACAATTTTAAGTTATAAACTGAATTCGAAACTACAGTTTCTGATGCCTCATATATCCCCATGAGGTGTAGCGCTCCACTCCACCAGACTGCCTCGCTCCCAGAAGGCATCAGAACATGTGTGAGTGGCTGCATCCTGGGCACACTGAACTGGGAAAGCTGGGCCTTGCCACCGAAACCGAACTCTGCAGAGCCTGAGGCCTCCCTCCTGGTGAGATGCAATACTCCTTGCCATGAAACCAGGTTGAACAAAGCTTACCTACGGCCCAGACTTAGAGGATCATACTGCTTTGAAATATGGAGAGGACTCTGAAAGAGAAAGGAGGCAAGGCCAAGGCCCCAAACAAGCATTTCCAAAGATACTTTCATGATGAAACTTGTCACCAAATTATATGGTGATTTGGGGGAGAAATTTTAGCTTCAAGCCAGATCAGATATGGCTTACTCCATGAAGTTTTCCCAAATCTCTCCCTCTGGAAGAACTGCCTCTTCCAAATTCCTATAGCTTTTAATTTTAATTTTAGTTTTTTTGTCTTTCTCCCTTTCTACTTGTACTATAGCTATTTATGTAATTTTCTTATCTTCTGCATTGACCGTTTCTTGAGGGAAGAATCCATGCCTAATTTATCTTTGTGGCCCCAACATCTGACATGAAGAAGATATTCAATATGGGAGAGTGTCCAAAGGGAATGAGACATGCCTCTTAGCTCCGGAGTGAGAATGAGCTCCCATGGATCACTCTCAGAAGCCCAAGCCCAGTCCTTTCTCGCACGCTGTTTAGTAACTGCCAGAGGCAGTGCCTGAGAATGGCTAAGAGGAGAGTCTGGAGCCCACTGACCTGAGTTCAAATCTTGCCACTTAGAAGTTCTGTGTCTCTGGATAAAATACCCAACCTCTCGATTCCACAATGATCTTGTCAGCAACATGGGAATAACATAGCACCCTTAATATGGCACCTACTTTGTAGAGTTGTTGGGAGGATTGAGTTAATATGAATAAAGAAATTGAACAGTACCTGGCAAATAGTAAGCCATCAGTAAACAGTAGCAAGCACTATTATTTGTAGTGACCACTTCTCTATGGCTATGACTGCCAAACATTTAAAATCACACACACCATAGTAAAATATTTGAGCATATACTTTCAATAAATGTATATTAGTCTACTTATAAAATATAGATATACAACTATTTAAATATATAGTATATCTTATAAAGAACATCTTATAAAGAATATAGTATATCTTTTAAATATATAGTATATCTTATATAGTATATCTTATAAAGAATATGACGTAAGAAACGCTCAAACCTCTAGAGAATTTTTAATAAGAGTTTATTTGAGCCAAACTGATGACAGGCCAGGAAGCAAGATCTCATATGTTCCAGAGAATGAGTTCTGCAGTTTCTTTTATACATTTGGAATTAAGAAGGGACTGTAAGAAAGATTATATGAAGATGGGAAAAAGCAAAGATACACAGGATAGGTAACAAGATTATGTGCTCCCTTGCGGGCAGTTACGCCTTCCAGGGCTCTGGAAGAAGGATTACTTATATTTCAAAGCTGTGTTAACCTAGATACACAAGAACAATGGACAGAACTGGCTTAAAACCCTTCACTAAAGAAGTTACAGGCCTGGGGTGTGACTGCCCACCATGACCTGGCCAGTTAGGAATCTGTGATCAGATCACCCTGTGAGCTTACTTTCAGTCAGATTTATTACAGAGCCCTTTTTTATCCACACATATAAAAACAGAAATAAGGTATACAAGATAAAAAGAAATCTAAGTAGATTTTCTAATATTTTCTTGTTACACTGAAACAGATTATCTTATTCATTTGCCAAAATAAATTTTTTCTCTGAAGATAGGGTAAATGGTGAAAGAGAATGTATATTGGAAAGAAGACCAGGAAAAGAACACAACAAAATATCTTTGAATAATAATTTGTAATCAGGATTTGTTGGGGAAAAAAAAATCCAGAACTGTTTCAGGCTTTAGAATTTATCTCTAAAATAAAAATGTGCCAGGGTTGGGCTACCCAAAGTCAATCAGGTATTTTTCTGTGGCCTGTGGCATAACCCACACTTTTTCCATTTTTCTAAGGTAAGTTAAAGAAAAACAAACAAACAAAAACAACAACTGGCTGTCTAATGGCCAATAACCTAGGACTCCTTAAGAGCCTCTGTGGAACAAGAAGGACATGGAAATGACTTAAACTATATTAACCAGCCTGAAAAAGTTTATGAGTTTCTCTTTGCCCAGCCATCCACCACACTTATTCTCTTTCTCATTGTTTGCCAAGATAATAGCAACTCAGAACCTTTATACTAAGGACAAAGTCACATTGTCCTCTGTGGCCTCTTCCATTTAAGGATCTCTAGGAAATCATGAGTTCCCGAACCTTCAGTGCTGCTTTGATCTCCCACTTGGGAGCATATGGAAAAAGCAATGATATAGTCAAGGGACGCTACCGGTCTAGTAGAAATGCAAAGGGCCTGGAATCTGAAGTTGTGTTTGTGACCTTGAGCAAGTTACTCAACCTCAAGTTTCCTCATCTAAAGAGGAGAGTGAAAACAACTGTCTCTTTATCTCACCAGCTTATTGGAAGTTGGAAAGAAAACGTACTCCAAAACCACTTGGCTGACATAACACCCTGTACAAATGCTGGCTTTTGTCAGCAGTGCAACCAGAGAGATCCTCGAACAATCTCATCTGCTGTGTAAAATCTTAAAACACCACTTCACCACCTTTAACATGCTGAAGGCTTTGGGATAAGGAAAAATCATGCACAAAATTTAACTGGAAGTTGGTAAAGAAGGTTATTAGAAGTCATGCATGGAGAAACCATAGCTCCTGGGAGACATACCAGAGCAACTCAGGGGACGCACGATGAGCAAAGCCCATGTATGTTGCAGAAGATCAAAAACAGATTGACCATTTAGGTTTAAGAAGTAAAATAATCATAAACTCATGCTCTTATAGGACAGTGGGATTCTGATATTTTTCCTGCCTTTTTATTTTTGCCTTCAGATAATCTGACAGGTTTTGCTTAACTTTTGGCAAGTTTCATCTTATAGAGGATAAATGAATGTTCCTTAAAGGTTGGGAGAAGCCTCCAAAGGATTATCTTCCTTTTAACACATTCTCTTTACTGTTCTTCTATATGGCTGTTCAACATGAACATAACAGATGTGCATATTCTTTTAGTGAGGCCATGAGTGATTCAGTTGTCTGAGAACGGTTCTCCCCAGCGGGAGTGGGCAAGCAGCCAGGACTGGGGTGGGGCGTTCTCAGAGTCAGCTATTCATTAGCCAAGAAAACATGGTACCCATGACTCTAGTATCCTTCGGAACCTTACGGACTGTGGGAAAATGACAAGCTGTCAAATCCCACATCCTCTGAAGTCGAGCAAATTGCTAATCCTATCGAATTACCTCTACAAACGGAAATACACTAGTGTGAGGAACAACAGAGAATATTGAGCTTATTTCTTTTGCTCGTCGCCTTTGAAGAGAAAATGATGCCTGGGTGGGTATCTTGGTGGGGGTTTCTCTGTGACTCCCGGTTGATTCCAGGTACCTTAGGTCCTGTAAGGGTATGTTGTTCTGTTATAAATTCTAGGAGATCATTCTTGGCATGATTAAGCCATGAAGAACAGATTTCTGCAACAAAGTTCTTCCTTGTTCCAGGTTTTGTGGGAGTTGTTCTTTCCATAAGATACCAGATACCCTCTTCTTAATGCTACCAGAGGAATTCCTTATTTCCCTCTCCCAAGACCCTGTAAAATTATTATGAAACTGGGCCCTTCTGGTATCTCCATCACAGACTATTTAGTCAATTATTTCCTAATAGTAACCCGGAGTTTTGGATAAGGTAAAGAATTTTTTTGAGCAGTACGGCCAAATGATACAAAGTGTCCAGACGTCTGTATGTCTCGTCTCCCCATACAGGAGATTTCAGAGGGTCTGCTGCCCCAAAGGTCGAGGATTAGGCCATTTGGGAAGAGATCCTACATTTGTTGCTTCCCATGCAACCCATCAACATAACTATCCCTGGAGAAGAGGTGGAGTTATTGAAATCTCATGTTTTGACAATTCTTGATATAATTTTGGAAACCAAATAGAAATCAATGCTGGTTTTAAAAAAAAAGTGGTTGCTTATGTGGAGTCAATACATCTAATCCATCTTTGGTATTATAAGTTGGTATGTATCAAAGTCCTCTAAAATCAAATTTGTTAAGCACTGGGGGTGGAATCTATCAACTCATGAGAATGATTGATGAAAATCTTGCATAAAAAAACATAACTAGAGAGAAAGTTCAGTGATTCAAAGTAAGAGTTTTAAGATCAAAAAAGAGTCCCTGGAGAGTAATCCAGTTTTTACTGTTCAGGCAAGAATGAATCCAACATGAGTGTTAGGGCAAGACATATGAGGTCTGGCAATTAAGTTCAAGAACTTGTTGCAATGATGTTGCTAACCTTTTTTTGATGTCACAGAGATTATTCATTATGAATTTGTACCAGCTGGACAGTTAACCAAATTTATTATTTGGAAATGCTGAAAAGGCTGCGTGAAAAGTTAGATGACCTGAACTTTTCGCCAACAATTCATGGCTCTTCCATCACGACAATACACAAGCTCACACAGCCCTGTCTGTGAGGGAGTTTTTAGCCAATAAACAAATAACTATATTGGAACACCCTCCCTACTCACCCAACCTGACCCCCAATGACTTCTTTATTTATCCGAAGATAAAGGAAATCTTGAAAGGAAAATATTGGAATGACATTCAGGACATCAAGGATAATACACTGACAGCTCTGATGGCCATTCTGGAAAAACAGATCCAAAATTGTTTTGAACAGTGGACTAGGCTCTGGCAAGGGGCATAGCTTCCCAAGGGGAGGTACTTTGAAGGTGACCATAGTGATATCAGCAATAAGGTATGTAGCACTTTTTCTAGGATGAGGTCGTGAACTTAATTTTCCAACCTCGTATATGCACATTTTCCACTACATACACTCATGGGTAGGTCCTTAAATTTGATTTTCCCCTCTCTAATACCTTTTCTTAACCAACTACTTCAATCTACCAACACTGAAATAATTTTAAAAACTTTTGTTTAGCTGCAAGGTTTTCATCCACAGATAACCTGAATAAAGAAAAAATGCACATTTATATATGTGGATACTATATTAATGAGTTATTGACATTCAATCTGTATGTGTTGTGGTTTCCAGTAAAACACTAAAATGAGGTAATTTCTTATTTTTATTATGTTCATGACTCTTGCGAAATCTAACCAGAGTAAAAATGTTTACTTCGTCATTTTTCTCATTAAGTCATTCTGTAGAATATAAGTTTTCAATGTCTTCTGCTAAAAAGAGAATCTCCTGTAGTTACCTTTTACAAGTAACAAGAAAGAGAATTACTGATAAATTGTGGATAATCTAAACATCTTAATTTAATTACCTTATTTTACTCTCCCCCCCTTTGTAAATCCAGATAAGGAACTGTAGAATTGACTTGTGTGTCACTTTCTCCTCACCCCTCTTTGTCTCATTTCTTTTGGGACTTAATAATTGGGCTGGAGGAGGCACAGAAGAGAAATTACCACATACCCTGAAGTATGAACCTTGGAACCTTGCAAGGGATAAAACTGGATAAAAGCCACAACACACACACATACACACACACTCCAAAAGCAGGAAGAAGAAGGATGAGACAAATTTTTTGTGTGTGAACTTGAATAGGACATCGAATCTTGTGCAACTGATAATTAATTCTGTATTTCCGTGCTCCCGTATTCCTCCTTTTTTATTTTCTCCTTTAGATTATTGAAAACAAATACACACCAATTTTTAAAAGATTACATGTTTTAAAGCTATGCCAGATTCAGCTGTATGATCATATAGTCAGCATGTTGTCAATCAACCATTTAGAACAACAATTCTCCATTTCTACTCTTCATTTCCATAGAACTGTAGTTAGATTATTTTGCTGAGGAGGTACAGAACTGGACTACTCATTTAAGTCCTCTGGGCCTTAATTTCCTCATCTGTAAAATTAGGCAATTGGTTTAGATGGTTCTAAAATTCCCTCAGGTCCAGAACTATAGAATTTTATGCTAAAGTCTAGAGCACCATTTGACTTGGCATCCTCCATAGCTCACCAGTTTATATAATATTTTAACACTCTCCTATTAGTCATGCTAGAATTTCTTACAAAGTTCATTTCAAATTCATAGAAGACAGCTTCAAGTTGCCATGCTCTGTGGACTTCTCGGCTATCACTTTTGTTATTTTTCCACTTGTGGGATCAATCCTTTTACCTCAGTAAGAGAGTTTCTTTCTTATTTAAAAATGTTTTTTTTTCCTAGTTTAGTCCAAGGTTTTCATAAATAGCAGGGGTTTTGAACATGCAGGACATTTTCTATGGTGCTTCCAATGTGTTTAAGTTTCCACATTCCTAGGTCATTGGTTCCCTTTCAGAATGTTACCTTCCATTTTTACTAATAAGTAACCAGGTTTTACCTCAGTTCAACACAGGTATGAGATATGATTCTGGTTTTTCTTCTCTTAGCAGCATACTGAGATGCTTAATGTTATGTTGCAGCTTGTTCACAATCGCTACTTGATTCCTTCCCATCCCTCAAGGCCAGGTCTAGGAAATTTACCTTTTTCACAAATTCTTAAAGTACCAAATTGAACACACAGTCATTCATCCAATTCAACTACCTCATGTTTTCCATTCTGGTAAAGTATGCTACTCACTGTGTTTGAGTAACTCAAGTTCCTAATTGTTAAGTACCTGGTATAGTTTTCAAACTCCCAATTTTCATGGTTAGATTATATAACATTTCTATCTACAGACACCGACTTTTACCATGTTGCATTTCATCATTCTCCAAGTAAAATGTCTACCTATCCTTATTTATCCGATGAGTCTGACGTGGGGAAGGCAGAGAGTAGATGGGAGAATGAGAAAACAAATCCTCTCACTCACTTTAGGCTGCAGAGACCTAACTAAAGAACAGGAGTTGCTCTTGTCTCAACTAAGATCACAGAAGTGTTCTTCCAATCCACTTGTTTTTTTCTACTATGACCCGCAAAGTTTATGCAATCTGTGCTTAATTTTCAATCTAAATTCTTTAACAGAATGATTTAATTATCTTACCTGAATTCCAATATCGGTGATTTTATAACACTCAGATAGAGAAAGTTCCTTTAATTTTTTATGTCTGGAAAGTATCGTCAAACCCTAAAAATATTTAATATAAAGATCAGTTTGTGATTATAATTTAGTTAGAAAGTACATTTCCAACAAGACAATAACCATTACACAAATTTTAAAAATTTAGCTCCTTATATTTCTTTACACTTAACAAATCATAAAATCAACTTGTTTAAGCAACATCATTAAATAAAATGTTCAGGTTGTCTTTATCTAATGTTTTACAAAAAGTGTCACAGAATCCCAGAGCCAGAAAACTCCTTATCTTGCCACCTGTTCCCAGGTAAAGTTTATCTGAATCAATATAAACAAATCTAAAAGACCCCTAAATTTACAAGTTTATTTTAAATACACTTCATGTGGCTAATGAATCTATTTGACAACAAATTCTTATTTATGCCTAACTTAAAAAATCTAAAAATCTTCAGCTCATTTTATTATGTGTAATTGCTTGAAAAGAGATGGAAACAAACCTTTATATAAGACCTATAAACAGATAAACATTCATCAATAGCTCACTTCTTTTTCAGTTTAAAAGCTTTGTTTCTTTTTGTTTTTTTAAAACAAGATGTTTCTTTTTATTTAAAAACATAGATTGCCCTTTTAAGCTCTTAAATTTAAAAAACATTTTTTGTTTAAGTATAGTTGGTATACAATATTATATTAGTTTCAGGTGTACAATACATATGCCTTACAATATGATCACCACAGAAAGTCCAATCCCCATCTATCACGGTGCAAAGTTATCACCCTGCTATTGACTATATTCCCCTTCACCTTTTTCACCCATCCCCACACACCCCTCTCCTCTGGAAACCATCAGTTTGATCTCTATTTCTCTGAATCTGTTTTTATTTTGTCTGTTCATTTTTTTTGCTTTTTTGTTTGGATTCCACATATAAGTAAAACCACATGGTATTTGTCTATCTTTGCCTGACTTAGTTCACTTAGCGTAATACCTTCTAGATCCATCCATGTTGTCACAAATGGCAAGATTTTATTCTTTTTTATTGCTGTATAATATTCCATGGTATCCAGAAGATACCACATCTTCTTTACCCATTCATCTATCAATGAACACCTAGGTTACTTCCAAATCTTGGCTATTGTAAATCATGCTGCAGTGAACACAGGAATGCATACATCTTTCCAAATTAGTGTTTTTGTTTTCTTTAGATAAATACCCAGAAGTGGGATTGCTGGATCATATGGTTATCCTATTTTCAATTTTTTGAGGAATCTCCATATCGTTTTCCATAGCGGCTGCACCACAATTTGCAATCCCTCAAAAATGCACAGGGTTCCCTTTTCTCCACATCCTCACCAACACTTGTTACTTGTTGATTTTTAGATAATAGTCATTTTGATTGGTGCCAGGTGGTATCTCATTGTGGTTTTGTTTTGCTGTCCCATTTCTCAGTACTTTGCCCTCTAAACTGGCGTAACACTCAGATAATGAACTGACTGATATGCCTTGTAGATGCCAGCCTCCTGTTTGCATTAAGGACCACATTACTTTTACAATTCCATAAGATATGCTTCCTACACTAGATGGACAAGAGCAGCTTCTTGTCATCCTAGGGTCCCAGAGCTGGCTGGAAGGTAAAAATACCAGAAATGGTATATGACTTTCTCCTTTTAAAATTTTATTTGCAGGACTGGTTTACATTTCATTGATCTTAAACTCAACATTTGGATGATAATTGAAAATGATTATGCAAATATTATGTCTTGGGTTTTTCTTTTTGTTTGTTTGTTGTTTTTCTGTTTTGTTTTGTTTTGCTAATGCTCATATTATGCCCATTATTTTTCAAAAAAGAAAAAAAGAAAAATGCAGATCAAAGAAAAAAATGCTTTAAAGCCTTTTTAATTGAATCCACTGTTTGAACTGCAATTTCTAATTTCATTTAATGGTTTTGTACACCATCCAAAAATAAAATCTCTCTGTTCGTTCTTTTAATTTTATTGCAAATGTGGGTTCTTTTGTTAAGAACACATTATGTTTTCTGCTTTCTTGTTTCAAAACAAAGAATGACCAAGCCCCGTGGAGCATCCCATGTGGTCTGGGTTCCAGATGTGAACGCTATTTTATTTGTGTTAGAAGAATTGGATTTAGATATTTCCCCAACAGAAATGGATTTAGATATTCCCTCAATTTGTTCAAATTGTTTGAAAAATAATACTAAGTAAGAGAAGCAAGGTTTGTTCTTTGTCCTAAAGTATGTTTTATTATGCTATGGGGAATTTGTCCTATGAAACTATCTCTGAAGTTTTCGCTTCTTTTTCACTTTTATGTAGCCAAGTCAGAATTTTTTAAGTTGAGCTGGAAATGAAATACACTTGCTATTTATGAAATTTAACAGCCTATATTCTCTTTACCACTTCATTCAAAATCACTAAAATTTATTAACTAATATTAAAATAGAATGCCATATTTTGTCACTATAATTAAAATGCATGACATCAAATTTTAATTAATTGACATCATGAGCCATTAGGCAAATGCAAATCAAAACTACAGTGAAATACTACTACATACCTACTAGGATGGCTATACTTAAACAGACAGATAATAACAAATGTTGTGAGGATGTGAAGAAATTAAAACCCTCATTCACTGCTGATTAGAATGTAAAATGGTACAGTCACTTTGGAAAATAGTCTGGCAGTTCTTCAAAAAGTTAAATATAGAGTTACCGTCTGACCCAGCAATTCCACTCCTGGGTATATACCCAAGAGAAATGAAAACACATGTCAACGCAAAACGCTGTACTCAAATGTTCCTAGAAGCATTATTCATAACAGAAAAAAAAGTGATTTCCAGCCAAGTGTGTCAACTTGTGAAAGGATAAATAAGGTGTTATATCCATACAATGGAATATTATTTGGCAATAAAAAGTACTGATGCATACTAATATAGATGAACATTTAAAACATTATGCCAAGTAAAAGAGGTTAGACCCGAAAGACCACATACAAGGTATGATCAAAGAATATGGTGAATGTTTAAATTTTTTTTAAATGTATTACAGTAAGAGACACATTGCCATTAATCCCCCTCAAAATACTCCCACTTGCTTCGAACACAATTATCCCATCATTCTTGAACACAACTATCCCAACATTCTACTCTCTGAAGCAGTTCTGGAAGTTCTCTTTCATGTCTTTACTTCATCCTCCATCATGACAATGCTCCGTGTCACACATCACATCTGGTACGGCAATTTTTGCCAAATAAAAACATTATGGTGTGTCCTCATCCACTTTATTCGCCGGATCTGGCACCATGTGACTTCTGGCTCTTCCCCAAAGTCAAAATGACCATGAAAGATAAACGTTTTGAATCGATTTGGGACATCAAGGCAGCCATGACAGTGCAACTAAAGACACTCACGGAAGAAGACTTCCAGAACTGCTTCAGAAAGTGGCAAGAATGATGGGGTAAGTGTGTTCAAAGCAAGGGGGAGTGTTTTAAGGGGGGTTAATGGCAATGTCTCTCTTACTATAATTTTATTTTTAATTTAAGCATTCATCGTATTTTTTGATCATGCCTCATATTCTGATTCCACTTCTCTGAAAAGTCCAAAATACGCAAATATATAGAAACTAAAAGTAGATTAGTGGTTGCCTATGGTGGGCTGGAGGGTGGGTCAGGGATAGGGAGTGACTGCTTATGGAAAGAGAGTTTCCTTTTGAAGTGATTAAAATGTTCTGGAATTAGATTGTGGCAATGGTTACAGGACTCCATCAATATACTAGAACTGAGTTGGTACACATGAACTCGTGAGTTTTATAGTATGTGAATTATATCTCAATAAAGATGTTTGTAAAAATTGAGTTGATGTAATAATTGTATAACTAAATGCAAATTAGAATGATTCCTACAGCATTGTTCAGTCCAAGATGAATACAGAAATTGCTCAGACCGAGTTGGCCAATCTATTGCTAGCAAGACAGGGAGCAAGAGATGTATCATGCTTATGTGCAGGACAAGTTATCATAAGGCCTTGCTGCTGTAGTAAACACAACTTTGTAACTGAGCAGCAACAAACCTAAGCCATCTGGGGGAGTCGAAGCCTCCCTAAAAACTGCCTTGTGCTGGTTACAGGAGGCCAGCTTCTCTAAACAAGTGAAATGCACTATTCCAGTCAACAGGATTTGTTTTTTAATGGCTTTCTGACTCAGAAGGTTTTCAGATTAATGACCTAAAGAATATCAGAGCCAGCTAGGTAAAATGTTCTACTTGGCACCATGAGGTTCATAAACGCTCAAAATTAGGAGGTGTTCTCTGACATAAGTGATGGTTCCAACATTTTACAGACTTTCTTTATAACTTTAGAAGTCTTAAATCTCAGGTCTGGGCAAAATTTATTCATTCATTATTCATCATTCACTTTATAAGTATTTATTTAGCATGTACTATACTGATCAACTCTGGGGTAGAAACTGGAAATATGATGATCAGTGAGGGGCAGTGTTTGTTCTCCAGGAGCCCGTAGCCTGGCATTGAAGACAGACATGGACAACAGATCATTGCAACCTAGTGAAAAGGTAAAAATTGTGCACAATGTGCTACCAAACAGGGATGCAGAGGCCAGCTACTGCGGATTCGAGAAGACTACACAGAGGGGAGTCATGAGTGGGGAAGTGTAAGTAGCCAAGTAAAGGGAGGACATTCCAGGCAGAACATAATGTGCAAAAGCATTACAATATGAAATACTATGGCATGTATAGGGAACTATACAGCATGGCGTGAATAGATTTATAACAGATTTTTAAAAATTATCTGAAGAGCTGGCCCAAGAATTTCTCTTAAGGAGAAAAGTATGAGATTTTGCTTTTGTTTTATTTTTGTAATACCTTGCTAGGTGCTTGGGATAAAAGTCCTGTGGGTTGGCTGGTGCCAAGCTTTTCCTTCTGGGAGGGATGGAAAGAGGAGAGTGGGAAGACAAGACAAAGATAAGGAGGAAAGAGGAACCAACAAGATGGAAGGACTGGGCCTCAGTGGGCAAAGGACATGTGGACGGTTCTTTTTCAGGGAAGTTGGAACATCATGAAAATTGAAAGCCTCCTTTGATTTTTTCAAAAGTTGGCCAAACTCATGAATGCTTTGCAGGAAAGGTTTTGGTTCTATTTTCTTGAAGTGCAGGAAGCACAGAGGAAAGTAGCTGGTTTGGGAGCCTGGAGAAATCACCAGGATTGCAGGTTGTGTGAGAATGTAAGGCCCCAGGAAATCATAAGAATCATGCTGAGCACTTTGCTCCTTCACAGGCCATGGACTTAAGGGACCTGAATCTGGAGGGCCCAGGAGTCCCTGGAAATTGATTTATATTATGACTCAGGCATCAAGTCCACTGAAGGGAATGTCAAGACATAAGACTCAAAAGGAAGTAGCCACCAAGTCACGAGAGCCTTGTGCATTATTCTAAGAGACTTGGATTTGAGCCTGTGCAGCAGACTTAAACAACCCTTTCCCTCACTAGGGAATATGAGTCGGTACATAAGTGATCATAATGCAGAAAAGAAGAAGGGTTGTGTCTTAAGAGAGGTATAGGGACCACAGAGCAGGGAGTGATTGCTCTCTGTTGGAGGGAAAAGTGGCAGTTTAGAAGAGACGTTCATGAAGGAAGGAGATCTTAAATTGAGCCTAAAGACTGAGTAAGATTTTTGACAAGCAAAATAGTAGGAACAGTGTTCAGGCTGAGGAAATAGCATGAATGAAGACTTCATTTGGAAAGTGTGAGTTGTTTGGGAACTTGTTCAGTTTGGGATCACTGGTTGCAGTGGAAGGGAACACTGAACACTGCCAGGAACAGACACACGTACTCATGACATTGAGGAGCAGACAAATCCTTGAAAACTATTCTTTTTTCCCCCAATTTTCCTTCTGGGATTGTTATCTGATATACGCAGACATCAGTAATGAACTAGTTAGCAAACACTGGAATAGTGTGTGTGTGCGTTTACTACACGGTTGAGTCACATTACTCCAGTCTCTGAAAATCACCAACATAACCATAAAACATTTCTCCCCCAACTTTGTATTTTGAAAATACTCAAATCCACTGTAAGGTTTCAAGAATGGTGTGATAAACACCTATTTATCCTTTACGTAAATTCACCAGTTATAAATACTTGCCACATTTGCTTAATTGCTAGAAGTATATGAACATAAACAGTTTTATTAACATACATATATATATGCATTATAAGAAAGGAAAAAAACTGTATTAAAATTACACTGATGGTAACCACTTTGAGGACCTCTTGTCATTGCAAAAGTCAAATGGGACTTGTGTTCATCTTTTGTTATCGGTATATATTGAGTATATACATATTTTTAAATATATATATATGTATATATATATATATTTATTTATTTATTTATTGGAAGCATTTGAAAATAAGTTTCAGATACCATGATGCTTTACCCCTAAGTATTCTGTATACATCTCTTTAGGAAGAAGGACAATTTCCTATGTAACTATACAGTATTATGATACTATACTATATTATGTGTATATAATATTATGATCCCTATAATAAAGAGTAATATCATCTAATACAAAGCTAATATATTCAGATTTGTTTTTTATTCAGGATCAAGTCAGAGTTCAATATTACATTCTTTAGCCTCTTTTTTCCTTTAAATTTTGTCCTTTAAGCATTGACTTTTAAAGATCTGAGGCCAGCATTGCATAAAATATTCCACATAATGGATTTGTCTGATTTTTCCTTATGATTAGATTCTAGGTAAACATTTTTGGAAAAAGTACTAAATGATAAAACAAATCCTTCTTTTGTGGTTTGAGATAAGTCATTGTAAAGCAATGGAGAAAATATAAAATAATAAATGGTTAATATCTACATTGTTCTAAGGAGTTCATACAAATTGGCAGTATATAAATGAGTAAAGAATGTGAACAGAAAATTCAGAGAAGTAGAAATACAATTGTAACATTAAGAAAACATACTTTATGAGGCGTGAAATGTCTAACTATTACATTGTTTTGTACACCTGAAACTAATAAAAATATATATAAAGAAAATATGGGAAAAATTAATATTACTAAAATTTTTTTAATGCAAATTCAAAATGACAATAAAGTTTTAATTCCTACCTATTTTTCTTGAAATTAAAAAAGCCAATGTTGGTGAATGAGTGTAAGGCTGCCATACTTATATTATTGCTGATGGCAATAAAAATTGCTACAACTCATTGGGACAACAAAATGTTCTGCACAAAAGAAGGGAAAAATTGAGGGGGGAGAAAAGGGTTTATAAAAACTTCCGTGTAGGTTGCTTCTTTTATTCCTGTTTTTCAACTCAAACCTAGAATTGCTGCCTTAAGTATAGTAGGACTTAGATAACTATGTATCAAAAGAAAGAAGAAAAGGATGAAGAAAACAAAAAAATGAATAAATGATTGAAATTTTTCAATGTCAAAAATTATTTAGAATAACTTGAATAAAAGCCAATACACGGGTCCATTATTAAATCTTTGTATATCGATGTCCAGTCAAAATGGCAGGGTAGATAAATGCTGTGCTTTCCTCCTCTCATGACCAGGTTAAAATTACAAATAAAATATAGAGCAACCAAAAGACAATATAAAAATATTAATAAAATTGACAAACCCTTGGCTAGACTCACTAAGATAAAAAGAGAAAAGACACAAATAAAATCAGAAATGAAAGAGGGAAAGTTATCACGGATGCCACAGAAATACAAAAGATTATCCAAGAATACTAGGCAGGACTATATGCCACCAAATTCAATAACCTAGAAGAAATGGACATGTTCTTAGAAACATAGCCTTCCTAGGCTGAATCACGAAGAACTGGAAAATCTAAATAGACCAATCAACAGTAAGGAAATTAAATCAGTCATCTGAAATCTTCCCAAAAGCAAAAGTCCAGGACCAGATGGCTTCACTAGTGAATTCCACCAAACATTCAAAGAGTATCTAATACCAATCCTGCTCAAACTCTTCCAAGAAATTGAAGAAGAGACAATACTCCCTAACTCATTTTATGAGGCCAACATTACCCTGACACCAAAACCTGGTAAGGATGACACAAAAAAAGAAAATTACAGACCGATATTTCTGATGAATACAGATGCAAAAATCCTAAATAAAATTATATCAAGTCAAATACAACAATACATTAAAAAGATTATACATCACGATCAGTGGGGTTCATCACAGGGGTACAAGGATGGTTCAAATCGATCAATGTGATACATCACATAAACAAAATAAAAGACAAAAATCATGATTATATCAATAGATACAGAAAAAGCATTTGACAAGATATAACATCCATTTATGATTAAAACACTTAATAAAATAGGTATAGAAGGAAAATACTTTAACATAATAAAGGCCACATATGACAAACCCTCAGCTACTATCATAATTAATGGTATAAAACTGAAGACCTTTGCTCTATGTTCAGGAATATGACAGGGCGTTCAGGAATATGACAGGGCTGTCCCCTATCACCTTTGCTTTTCAACATAGTATTGGAAGTCCTAGTCAAAGCAATCAGGCAAGAGAAAGAAATAAAAGGCATCCAAATAGGGAATGAAGAAGTTAAATTGTCACTCTGCAGATGACATGATGCTATATATAGAAAACCCTAAAGACTCCACCAAAAAGCTATTAGAAACAATAAACGAATACAGTAAAGTTGCCGGCTACAAAATCAACGTACAAAAGTCCATTGCATTCCTATATACTAACAATGAAATCTCAGAAAAAGAAATTAAAATAAAAATCCTTTTGCAATTGCAGCAAAAAGAATAAAATACCTCAGAATAAACTTAACCAATGATGTGAAAGACCTAAACACTGAAAACCATAAGGCATTTTTTAAAGAAATTGAAGAACACAAAGAAATGGAATGACATTCCATGTTCATTGATTAGAAGAATAAACTAAAATGGCCATGTTAACCACATCAATATATAGATTTAAAGCAATCCCCATCAAAATCCCAATGGCATTTTTTAAAGAAAGAGAACAAAAAAAATCATCAGATTTATATGGAACCACAAAAGACCCCGAATAGCCAAAGCAATCTTAAGAAAAAAGAACAATGTTGGAGGTATCACACTCCCTGACTTTAGCTTGTACTACAGGGCTACAATAATCAAAACAGCATGGTATTGGCAGAAAAACAGACACATAGATCAATAGAATAGAATTGAGAACCCAGAAATAAAACCACATAAATATGGACAGATAATTTTTGACAAAGAAGCTAAAAACATACAATTGAGAAAAGACAGCCTCTTTAATAAATGGTGCTGGGAGAATTGGAAAACTATGGGGAAAAGAATTAAACGAGATTGCTATCTCACTATATACCAAAATTAACTCAATGAAAGAACAAGAGAAAATTCCAGAAAAAGAATTAAACAAAATAGAGGCAAGCAACCTACCAGAGACAGAGTTCAAAACAATGGTTATAAGGATTGCTCAAGGAACTTAGTGAGAACTTCAACAAAGAGATAGGAAGCATTAAAAAATGACATGGAAACCATAAAAAAAGAACCAGTCAGAAGAATACAATAACTGAAATAAAGAATGCACTAGAAGGAATCACCAGCAGACTAGATGAAGCAGAGGATCCAATCAGTGATTTAGAAGATAAGATAGCAGAAAATACCCTATCAGAACAACAAAAAGAAAAATTAATCCAAAAAAATGAGGATAGTTTAAGAGACCTCTGGGATATCAAGCATAACAACACTTACATCAGAGGGGTATCAGAAAAAGAAGAGAGAAAGCAAGGGATTGAGAACATATTTGAAGAAATAATGATTGAAAACTTTGCTAACCTGGCGAAGGTAATAGACATACAAGTCTGGGAAGCACAGAGAGTCCTAAACAAGATGAACCCAAACACATCATAATTAAAATGGCAAAGGTTCAAGACAAAGAGAGAATCCTAAAAACAGCAAGAGGAAGGCAATTAGTAACTTATAAAAGAGATCCCATAAGACTTTCAGCTGATTTCACAACAGAAATTTTGTAGACCAGAAGGAACTGGCAGGAAATATTCAAAATGATAAAAAGCAAGGGTCTACAACCAAGACTACTCTGCCCAGTGAGGCTATTACTTAAAATTGAAAGAGAGATAAAGAGCTTCTCAGACAGGAAAAAGCTAAAGGAATTCACAACAACAAAGCCTGTATTACTAGAAATGTTAAAGGGGGGGGATGTTAAATGTTAAATATTAAATACTAAAGGGTTTCCCCTTTTAAGAAGAAAGGGGAAAACAAACAAATAAAAGAAGATGGAAAATATTAATAATAAAATGGCAATACCTATGTACCTATCCATAATCATTTTAAATGTAACTGGATTAAATGCTCCAATCAAAAGACATAGGGTAGCTGAATGGATAAGAAAAGACTCGTGCATATGCTGAGACCCACCTCAGATCAATAGGCACATGTAGACTAAAAGTAAAGGGATGGAAAAAGATATTTCACACAAATGGAAACAAAAAAAAATCTTGGGTAGCAATACTTATATTGGACAAAATAGACTGTAAAATGAAGACTAAAATAAGAGACAAAAAAAGACATTACATAATGATAAAGAAATCATTCCAACAAAAGTAAAAACCCTATTAAATGTTTACTCACACAACATAGGAGCACCTAACTATACGAAACAAATATTGGTTGATATAAAGGGAGAGATCAACAGTAACACAATCATAGTAGGGGACTTTAACACCCTCCTGATACCAATGGACAGATCTTTCAGATAGAAAATCAACAAGGAAACAGATGCTTTAAAAAACAAACTAGACTAGATAGATCTCACTGATATTTTTAGAGCATTTCATTCCAAAGTAGAAGAATATACATTCTTTTCAAGTGCACATGGAATATTTTCCAAGACAGACCACATGCTAGGCCACAAAACAAGTCTCAATTAATCTAAAAAAACTGAAATCATATCAAGCACCTTCTTTGACATTAATGGTATGAAACTAGAAATCAATTACAAAAAAATTTGAAAAACACACAAACACATGCAGGCTAAATAACATGCTACTAAACAATGAATGGGTTAACAATGAGATCAAAGAAGAAATCAAAAGATACCTTGAGACAAATGAAAACCAAAACACAGCAACTCCAAATCTATCAGACACAATGAAAGCAGTCCTAAATGGGACATTCATAGCAATGCAAACCTACCTCAAAAAACAAGAAAAATCAAAAATAAAACATCTAACTTTACACCTAAGGGAACAGGAGAAAAAACAGTGAAGAAAGCCCAAAGTGAGTACACGGAAGGAAATAATGAAGATCACAGCAGAAATAAACAAAATAGAGGCTAAAAACAAACAAACAAACAGAAGACCAGTGAAACCAAAAGCTGGTTCTTTGAAATGACAAACAAAATTGATAAACCTTGAACGACATTCATGAAAACAAAAGAAAGAGGACCCAAATAAATGAAATCAGAAATAAAAGAGGAGAAATAACAATAGACACCACAGAAATAAAAACAAAAAAAAATAAGAAAAGACTATGAGCAATTATATCCCAACAAATTAGATAATATGAAAGAAATGGATAAATTCTTAGAAGCATACAATCTTCCAAGGCTGAATCTAGAAGAAACATAAAATATGAACTGACTGGTTACTGCTAATGAAATTGAATCAATAATCAAGTTCCCAAACAAAAGTCCTGAACCAGATGTCTTCACAGGTGAATTTTACCAAACATTCAAGAAAGAATTAACAGCTAGTTTTCTCAAACTATGCCAAAACATTCAAGAGAAGGGGAGACTCCTAAGCTCATTCTACGAGGCTACCATTACCCTGATTCCAAAACCAGATGAAGACGTTACAAAAATACAAAACTATAGGCCAATATCCCTGATGAACATAGATGCAAAAATCTTTAACAAAATGGTCACAAACCAAATTCAGCAATGCATTAAAAAGATCACACACCATGATCAAGTGGGATTTATTCCTGGGATGCAAGTTTGGTTCAGTATCTACAAATCAGTTGATATGATAAACACCACATAAACAAAATGAAAAATAAAAAATCATATGATCATATCAATGATGCAGAAAAAGCATTTAACAAAATCCAGCATCTATTTATGATAAAATATCTCAGCAAAGTGGAAATCAATATAATAATGGTCATCTATGACAAACCCACAGCTAACATCATACTCAATGGGGAAAAGCTAAAAGCCTTCTGCTTAAGATCAGGAACAAGACAAGCTTTTTTCAACATAGTACTGGAAGTCCTATCCTCGGCAATCAGACAAGAAAAAGAAATAAAAGGCATCCAAATTGGAAAGGAAAAAATGAAACTGTCATTATTTGTAGATGACATGATACTATATATAGAGACCCCCAAAGATTCCACCAAAAAGCTATTAGCAGTGATAAATACATTTAATAAAATTGCAGGATACAAAATTAGTATTCAGAAATCAGTTGCATTTTGGTGTACCAATAACAAACTATCAGAAATAGAAATTAAGAAAGCAATCCCATTTGCAATTGCAATTGCATCAGAAAAAAATACCTAGGAAGAAATTTAATCAAGGAACTAAAAGGCCTGTATTCAGAAAATTGTAAGACATTGAGGAGAGAAATTTTAAAAGATACAAATAAATGGAAGCTCATGGATAGGAAGCATTAATATAGTTATAGTTTAAATGTCCATACTACCCGAAGCAAGCTATAAATTCAATGCAACCCTATCAAAATACCAGTGGCATTTTTCACAGAACTAGAACAAATAATACTAGAATTTATATGGTACCATAAAAAATCCCAAATAGCCATGGCAATCCTGAGAAAGAAGAACAAAGCTGGAAGTATCATACTACCTGACATTAAATTATACTACAAGGCCATAGTAATCAAAACATCATGGTATTAACATAAAAACAGACACATACATCAATGGAACAGAATAAAGAGCCCAGAAATAAACCCACACTTATATGGTCATTTAATCTATGACAAAGGAAGCAAGAATATACAGTGGGGTAAAGACAGTCTATCCAATAACTGGTGCTGGGAAAACTGGACAGATACATGCAAGAATATGAAACTGGACCACCTGCTTATGCCATATACAAGAATAAACTCAAATGGATTAAAGACTTAAATCTAAGACCCGAAACCATAAAACATATAGAATTAAAAATAGGCAGTAAACTGGCAGACATTACCCTTAGTGATATTTTTACTGATATATCTCCTTGGGCAAGGGAAACAAAAGAAAAACGTAAACAAATGGGACTACATCAAACTAAAAAGTTTTTGCACAGCAAAGGAAACTATCAATAAAATATAAAGACATCCTATTTAATGGGAGACAATATTCACCAATGACACATCTGGTAAGGGATTCATGTCCCAAATCTATAAACATGTGTCAGGCACTATGTTAAGCACTTTACATTCATTATCCTATGTAATCCTCACAACACTATGAGGAAAGTGATACTATAATCACTGTTCTGAAGAGAGGGAAATGGAGGCACAGAGAGGTTAAGTGACTTGCCCAAGGTCTCACAGTGGTGGCTTCAGCCAGAATGTGAACCCACACTCTGAACTCACACTTCTAATAACTTCTGACCATGTAGTGTTGTTACTCTGGTTGTTTTGATACTATACTGTATCTTGCAATCAGCACCACGGCAATAAATTTAGTACTCCCAGAACCTAGCATACTGTTTGACACAGTTGACAATGAAGAAATATTTGTGAATAAATGAGTACTCCATAAAATTGCCTGTTTTGTATAACTAATCGTCTCTTATCTTGCTGGCATACTCCCAAAATTCTTAGGTGGGATCTATTTCCCATTGTAATTATGTGAATCAGTGTTTATATCTCATATGTTTCTTTCTGAAAGATTTGCTCTGTTCAGTGCTGCCTACAACATTCTTTTACAAATAAAGTACAAAACTTCTACTTGGAAATATGTGTTTTCTCAACTAACACCTCCTCTTTTTAAAATCACTGATAACACTATCTTGTACAATGTCCTTGAAAATGTATCTTAACCTCACAAGTGATTTTCCCTTTTATACTCTGGTTAGCAATTACAATTTTAAAAAATAAATTACATTTTCTTCTCAATTATTTAATAATTAAATAATTGAGAATAAATATTTGTTTTAAATAATTATTTGTTTATTTCTACTTACTTGATTGCTAGCATGAATTTTGTAATCACATTTCTTTTAAAAATGTATCAACCTCTCTGACCTAATTTACTGACCTACAAATCTAAAGGAAAGCAGGCTTTGCTGAATGCATAGAAATAGATCATTTATTTGTTTATGGAGGGAAGGAAGAATCAGCATGTCTGTTACCTGAAATTAGAGGAACTCCCCTTGAGACTGTTTTCCTCCTACCTGATGGAGGTTGAAAGGAGGGTCAGCCCACCAAAGAGTCTCCTTGAGGGAAGTGACAGCTTAAGTTGTTCATTTCTTTTTGCAATTTTTTTAGTATGCATTTTACTAGAAACAGGAGATCACTGACTTTAACCTCTGTGAGGAAAATCATTATTGCTAGTGATGGGACCAGCAGATTCAAATCAGGCCACTGGTCGGGGAGAATGGCCTGAAAAAGACTAAAGACAGGTCTAGCTTCATATGAAAAAGTGTAACAGGGAAGACTTGTTACGTGCACATCCATTTGTCTGTGAATTACCCCGCTTCCTTTTAACTCCCATTCTTTCTATTTCTTGAATCCCAAGTGATTTCATATGTTTCCTGCTTTAGACGTTTTGCTTCACTGAACCTCAGGCTTTATTTCTGTGTGTGTTCCATGCAGATGGGTGGTCTCTTGAAAGTGTATCATCAGATTAAGACATGCAGCTGTAAGCACTCCCACTCCAGCTCAGAGCATAGCTTAAAAAATGTGGAATTTAAAGAAGCCTTAAGTGTTTGGTGGAGAGGAAGGAAATGGTACCAGATCCATTCCTTCACTTCCTGGTTCACTGATCAAATATCTTATGTGCCTCTTACATACTAGGCACTACGCTTGGCATCACAAAACGGGATAATCCAGCCTCTGCCCTAAAGAAGCTTGCAGAGCTGCAGAGAGACAAGCATGGAACGAATATTAAAATATAATGAGATGATTGGTTTAGGAGAAATTATAAAGTAGAGTGGAAATGTAAGACAGGGAAATCCTAAGCCTGCCTGGGAATTTCAGGAGAACTTTACACAGCCGAAACTTGAGGGATAAGGGGAGAAGGTGTTTCAGAGAGAGGGAATAACTTGCAGAGATGGGAAGGCAAGGAGAGCATGACATGTTTGAGAAGCTATAGGAGAGCCAGTTAGTTCTGTGTCTCTGGAGCTAAAGATGAAAGGTGGGAAACCAGCTGGAAGTGAGGCTGTCAAAGTAAGCAGGGGCCGCCTGGGGAAGAGCTTGGTCCTCTACACTAGATGACTTACACTTCATGCTGTAATCAGTATGGCGTCCCTGAAGAAATCTAAGCAAGGAAGTGGTAGGCTCAGAGTTGCATGCTGGAAGATCACACTGCCACAGAACAGAGAACAGATTTGAGAACAGTGATATTTAAGGCAAGAAGAAATAGTGCTTTTACGATGGCAACGACAGCAGGGAAGGAAAGCAGGGAAGGTGTCATGCAGGGCGGCCTGCGGAGTCTCTGGTCCCGCTCCCCACATAAGAACGCAGGACATGGTGAGGCCAAAAAGGAACACCCACGGAGCCATAGATGGGGGAGTCATACCACTATACTCTCACTGGTGGCTAGGTTGGAGACACAGGAAGCAGGAGCCACACTTTCGCAACCCCCACTGCTCCGCTTGCAGGCTCAGCCACCATCTTCCTCCTAGCCCCCATTTTCTGCTAGCATAGCCACAGCAGTTATATTAGTGGCCAATGGCTCACTGGTTATAGCTGATGGACAACTAGCCACAGCTGCTGGCCATCCAATCACAGTTGATGGCCATTTACTACCTGAGCCAACACCTTTCTATGTGAGGCCGAGAGCCTGGAAACTGCTTTCTGGGGCTTTGTCCCCACAGAAGGACAAATGTAAGAGATCATTAGACTATACCAATGACTGTTGAAGTTCTCACATTGGCTTCTTTCTATTCTAGTATATTATTTAGTTATAGAGAGATTGTTTTTTTGGCGAGCAATATCTGAAACTAGATGACCTTATAACATATACAATTAAAATTAACATGGAAACCACATGCCAATATCCAATTAGGATTATTATTGTTTTGCAATTCAGTTTGAAAATAATCTGTAAGATTATTCAATAATTCAAGAGCCACTATTCCTCTGAGGCCATCAAAATAGATAACACCCTTCTAGGGAAACATGCTATAACGTGGCAGGGAGATTACAGTACACTAGGAACTAAAGAACACTTACTTATTTCGAGAAACATCTAAAGACATTAATGTCACCACGTGACAGGCTTTTTTAAAGAAAGAATACATCGATAAAATAAAACTTGTTAATACGGTCTTGAAATGATCTAGACTGAGAAGTGTGATTTTCTAATAATTATGAATAGTATGACAAATGTTTATTATAGATAAACTTACGTCCAAAATATCGTAAAAGGCACTATTAGCTTATGTCAAGATGCTTTAGCTACTGTCGTGATCATCAGTGATTATTTGCTCAGCATCTGCCAAGCTGGGCACACAAAGAATGGAAGTTGAAGAATCCCAGGCAGAAAGTACAGCTTGTATAAAGGTCCTGAGGGAGGAAAGAATTTGGCTTGTGTGAGTTGCTAAAAGAAGGCATTAGAGCTGGAGGGGAGGGAATGAAGGAAACAGGGCCATGAGATGGTATTAGAGAAGTAAGCAGGGATCCGTTTAATTCGTGGTAAATGTTCTTTCAAATTTTGATCTCTCCCTGATTTAATTTCTCTGTTCTATTAGACACTGTTGGTTATTCCCTCACCTGTTCTCTTACAGAATTTTCACCTTTCTCCTTCAGCATCCACAGATTCACCTTTTTCCCAGTCCTTAAATATCGGTATTCTGTTGTGTTCTTCCTGGGTGCACTTTTCTCCTCACTCTCTCAGGATCTTGGCCACATTCACACCTCTGTGCTAATGACGCCTATATCTATTTGAATCTCCCTTCAGGATTTCTCCCAAATCTTTGGCATGCATATTCCACACACTCCAACTCAATCTGATAAAAATGAAATCACCTTTTCCACAGAACCTGTTACCTTTCTTACACTATCCACCTTTTTTGAGATAGGACCTCCATCCACCCAAGGTCATATTTTTGGAATTGTTTTTATTCTTACATCTCCACCACCAGTTCTCATCTTCCACAATGAATCAATCACCAAATTATTTCTGTTTTACCTCCTAAATATTCTTGAATATGTTCTTTCCGTGCTAGTTCTGGCATCTGACCCAGTTCAAGAAATCCTCATCTTTTTCTTTAACTACTAAAATACTTCCCCCTGGTCTCCTTGCCTCCAGTCTTCCTCCCCTCCAATCTATCTTCCAGAGAACACCCAAATAATCTAAAATGGGAGGCTGACCATGACTGTGATTCCCCTACTAAGTACATCATCCACTGCTTCAAGCCCAAGCTCCTGGCATAGCATGAAATTCCCTCAGTGACATCTCCTTTCATAGCACATTCTAATAGTACTAAGCTACATAAAGCTTCTCAAACAAACACGCATTTGCATGCTTCTGTGTTGGGCAGGCTGAGTTAAGTTATCCTTTCCTCTGCTTCCTCTATCATCACACCTGCTGCACCATATTTAAATTACTCATACTCTTCCAAACTGGGCTGCAGAGAACAGGTCTTTTTCACATTTGGTAACCCTAGAGCTCAGCATTTTTTTTTAAATTCAACATATATCTATCAAGTGTCTATTATCCACCAAAAGAGCAGTGAACAAAACGGTCTCAGTCTTCATGGATCTCTCATTCCAATGAGGGAACTCCAGGAGATTTCCTACATAATAGGCATTCAAGATCTAGTATTCATAGTGAAAGATTTTGAAAATCAGGCAAATGAAAGTCATCTTAAACCACTGTCTAAGCACACCGTCTGGAACATTGCTCTGACTCATTTTTCCTTTAAACAACAAATATGGCGGTGACTAAGGCAACATAAGCAACAGATTGAACTGCCCTAATTGTGGATCCTGTGGTCTTCAGTAAATGATAATTCTCCTAACTGGTGGAAAACATTTTTCCATATAAATGGAGATATAACCTCATCTTCAAACAATCCTCTGGGGTAGGAAGGGAATGATTGACATCCCATTTAATTAGACATTAAGAAAAACTATAGAAGATTAAAGACTTTCAAAGATACTTTAAGATACCATCACATTAGCAATCTATTTTCCTCATTCATAAACCTTATCCTATTTGTAGTAGGAAAGGGAAATTGATGTATTTCATCTTTCCCTAAAATGTGCTTATTAGACAACTTATTAAACAAATTTGTGCATGGATGATGCATTAGTCAGTATTTTCTACAAAGAAATGACTGAGGACAATAAAATTATTATAAGTGCATACAGTTTGAAATAACTGTGTTCTCCTCTTTGCTTCGCCCCCTTAAATTAACTCTCTCAAACATCTTTCTAGATTTCTAAATATCTGCATTTTTGCCTTTGCTAAATAACTGCCTTATGAGTTTCCCAGATTTTCAGAATGCAATGCCCCTTTACCTTCAGCAAACCTAAAAATCTTTTGTTCTCTGAGGAGTGAATTTCAATGATTTCCCTGCTTATTTCCTGAGCTCTCGCTCTCTATATATAAAGCTATCTTGCAGGTAACTCAAATTAAGCATGGCCATTTTTCCAACCTGCAGCAAATCTGCTCCTCCCACTGTGGAAGGGACACCACCATTTACACAGATTCTTAAACCAAAAATCTGGCAGCATCCTTAATTCCCTCTTTCTTTACCCCCATAATCAGCCTATCTCTATCTCCTGTTGATTTTTCCTCCTAAAAGTCTCTCAAATCTGCTGACTTTGTTCTAGCCATCTCCCTGGCTCTAGCCCTAATGTAGATCCTCATAACTTTTCACCTGGATTTCTGCTTTACAATAGGTCACTCTTTCATCTATTATTCCCATTTCTGTCCAGCAGAGAGAGTGATATTTTTAAAATGTCAGTCTGACCACATCTAATTGACAGTACTTAATGTCCTTTCATTGCCAAAAGTCAGAGAACAAATTCCTCAGTGTGGAGTCTGGGCCCCCCATGACTTGACCCCGCCTACCTCTCACCACTGTCCTCACGATTAAACCATACCCAAACGTGCAGATTTCTGTGATGCCACCATACTTTTAAACCTCTGTGTCTGTCTGTTCAGGCTCTTTCTTTGGTTCAACCCATACCCATTCTCCTTCTCTTGGAAAAGGTCAGGACTTCCCTGATTCTCTGAGCCAGGTTAAGTCTCCGTTCTCTTTGTTTCCCACACCCATCACACTTTGTAACCACTTGCCCCGTGCTTGTCTTCCACTAGAATGTAAGTGCTATAAAGAGGGGCCATGTCTGTTTTGCTCATTCTAGTGTCCCCAGCACTGAGCACAGGTAATCAAAATAAACATTTGTTAACTAAATGAGTATTGTGATTCTAATTGAAAACTCACTATTAAAAAGAATTGCGAGTGAGCATAATTATTAGAAAACAGAGGAAACTTGTTTTTTTCAAAATGTACAACTTCTCTCAGTTGATCTCTGGTGGATATCTGTAAAATTCCAGAGTTTAAATCCTGAATGTTAAGTCTGTAGTCAAATTTGCACTTTATCAGACATATAATCCAGGGTTGGTGTTCAGCTGCTCAAGTTGACATCTGGGTGACTCATTTAAATTTGACTGTTTGAGGTTAGCTTCCACAGCTGTGGTAGCACTGAATTGTCAGTCATTTGCCTTTTAGATCAGAGTTTAAGTGATTTGGAGGAAGAAAAAACCTTCAGAAGACTTATTTTTCAGGCTTTTAGTAGCAGAAAACAACTAACTAGCACTCTTCCCCATAGATATCTATTTACAACTCTTTCATATTATGTATGTTCTTTATAAGAAAATTAATACAGTGAATGGGAATTGAGGCTATATTTCTAAGTTTTTAACTTGTTCTCAGTAGATGCAATTTTAATATATGTTCTTTAAAAATAAAAACCGTTTTCCCCAAAAGCTAAAAACTAAGATAGAATATTTAAACCTCACTGCCTTTTTTCAACAAATGTTCACCAGACACTGCGGGCTTATGATCAGTGCTGTGGTGGAATTATATTTTGATGTATTTTATAATGTGCAGTGATCCTCTACTTCTTGTACCCTGTGACGCTTCAGACAGCAGCTGGGCATTTTACTTGCATGTGTCAGGGAAGGGTTGTTACAAAAGAAGACAGGAGAAAAAAATACTTTCTCTTTAAGCTTTGAAGGTCTTCAAGCTTCAAATCCTAAACTCTGAAAGGCTTGGGACATAACATTTTTAAAAACCATGTAATCAGTTGGAACATTTTTTCCACTCCTAGGTTAGAGTCTGTGCCAAGAGAAAAGAAGAGGAGCAAAGAAGAGAGGTGGGGAGAGGAACAGAGGGGGAAGAAGAAGAGATGGGAGGAGGAGAGAAAGGGAAAGGAAAGGAAGAGAGAGAGGAAAAACAGAAGGGATAGGAGAGTCCGAGGGAAGCAAAAGAAGGAGATGCTGGGAGTCCCTCCTCCAGGACACTGTTCTGGCCCTTCTGGGAACCTCCCTACTTAGCTGGAGAGAAAGTTGGAGCCTCCTGATAGGTTTGGGGATCTAAGTAAATAGGAATTGATCCCATCTTTCCCTGACAGGGTTGTGTAAAGCTAGGCCTCAGAGTTTTCCTGTGCTCTTATTATCTCAGCTAAGATCTAATGGGGAAAACAGAAACAACTCTCTTTAAAACTGAGGAAATTTAATTGTGACAGGGAATTAACTATGTAGGTGGTAAAGCAACTGAGAAGCCAAAGGCGTAATGACACAATCAGGAGATTAGCAGTAGCAAGAAGCCACAACTAACCCTATGCTGGAAGGACCGTGAAAAAGATGGTGTTATTACAACCCAGGGGCCAAGGTCACCCAGAGAAGCTGGAGCCATAGCTGGCATGAAGGAAATGCAGCTGCTGCTGATGATTCAAAGGACGGTGGAAGGATATCCTGGCCTCTTCCTTCTTCAGTGCCTCCAGTTGTTCACAAATGCCTCCCAAGCACCAAATCCAGCTGGAATCTCGCTGACATACATGCGTCAGCCACTCTGTAGCAGAGTGAGAGAAAGGCGAAGCACGGGTCTGAGGGCAAATGTACCCAGATGTGAAAGCAGGAAAATGTCTTCAGGAGATGTCTAGGACTAAGGATCTAAGGTGGCCTCAGAGAGTCCCCGTGCCTCAGCATGACTCAGAGGAGCCCAGAGCAGGGCACATGTGACAAAGAAGGGCTGAGTCGGCTCAGTCGGGCTCAGTCGAAGGGGTCTTGATGCCAGGACAAGGAAAACACATCAGAGATCTACCTGGGCAGGAAACCAAAGACTCAATGGGCCCTCAGAGATCTCAGTGGATTCTAGCTCAGATAGAAAATAACATTGAGAAGATAAGACTTGACTTCATCATAGTGAATTAGCTACATATAACTGCCCCCGACCACACTCTCATATCATACTTATATGATACTCCAAGGAAGGAAGGAGGAGACCACTTCGCAGAATGGAGGCTAAATCTAAATTTACTAGAAAAGAACCTACACCAATGTACAGACATAGTCCTTCATCTAAAAAAAGCCCACTGAATGGTGTGGAAGGATGGACACATAACCGAAATGTCAATAATGCTGTGAGAAACAGGCCATGTTAAAGGGCACAGGGACTGAAGAGGCACAGAGGTACTTGCCTGTAAGGTAAGTCTTTTCAGAGAAGGCCTCACAGACAGGTGATAGTTGCCGATTTTAAGGGATGAATAGGGATTTAGTAAGCAAATGGGGAAGAGAGCCTCACCTCTGTTGTCTTCTTATGTGCCTTCTGACGCACTGATTTTCAAGAGAAGCCCATTAAAGTCTTTCAGAAACATGGCAGATCTTTCTGGGTTTATCTTCACTTTGACTAGCAAATGCAGTAGTGCTGGAGTGATATGATGGGGTGGCCTGAGTTTCAACTCTAATGAGTAGCATCAGCAGCTCGCAGGAAATGAGGACCTTAAAATGTATCCTTTTGTAGATTTAATGAGGCCATTTCTACACTTTACTTACTCCAAAGACTGAGATCTCAACACACTCATGTAGTCTCATAGAATGTGCAATCCACAAGAAAAATATACTTAAGGCCTCTAAAATATATTATTTCCACATTGACCAAACTTCTATTATGAAACAAATTTCAGATCTGCCATCTAACACTCCAATCTGCAGGGACTTTCCTCGTAATACTGTATTTTGCCATTTTTTAAAACAGAGAAATAAAACCTTTGATTTACAAATGACCTCCTCTATCACTATTCCAGAAACAGTACTCCTAAACTTGTCTTTTATAATCTAATAATTTAAGAAATAAAAATAGTTGTTGTTCTCTCCATTGTTTACAAAATGGAAAATGATTATATTACAGAAAACAGTAAAAGTTATTGAACTGTTTTGAACATTTTTTTACCTCATTCGAGACGTCTGTTCCCGAGAGATCTACTGACACCAAGGAAACGATGTTTACAATATATGTAATTCCTAAGTTAGTCAAATTTTCACAGTTTCGCAAACTCAAGTAGTTTAAATTAGGGCAGCTGAAAGAAAGCAGCATGAAAAATTAATTTTAGCTTTTAATCACACTGTCAGTAGCAATTTCTTCACATAAAAACTGTCTGGGAAAGCAAATGGTATTGAAGCAAGATTTTCCTTTTCTCAACATAAAAGTAAGCTTAAAAGTGGAAAATAATTTGTCATTACAAAGTTGCACGAAAGGGAGGTGGATTATTACAGAAGACATTCTTTCTGTGATTTTGTTTCATATTGTAATTTCTAATAAGAAAAAAGATTATCACATACATGCAAAAAAACTATCACATAAGTACCACAATGAACAACCACTAAAAGTGCAAGGTTACGTTTCTCACTTATCTCTTACAAGTTTGCTACAGGAATTGGGCTTGATCCTTAGTGTACGCAAAACCTCTGACAAGTAAGAAGAATCAAGAATAAACCCACCAACTAGAACATTCCTTGGAAATGCTGGAGTAAAGGTTTAAATAGAGATAATAGTCTTGAAAGTACAGAGAAGTCACTGATGCCTAGATATTCATAACTTCATGAATGACTCCATTTCAAACTTTCTCTAAGGTGAAAGTAATAAACATCTCAAATATAATCAAAAGAGTAGTTTAATCTCTGCCTTCAATGTCTTTTATTTGGTTTTGCTGAGTATTGGACCAGCTTCTGGGCATCCCTGATGTTTTCCAAATGGCTTTGAAGGTCTGTCTCTGATCTCTCCTGTCAGCAAATATACAATTACTAATGATATTATGTAAAATATTGTTGTTTTATCATACCGCTCTGAGAGTTTCACAATAGAGGCATCACCCAGGATACAGTTACTTAAGTTTAGCTCTCTTATCTTTGTGCTCACAGGACCATCAAGAAATTGCTTTAATCCCATATCACCAATTCTGTAAGAAAGAGTAAAAATAGCTTTACATATGATTTGATATATAAGTATATAGAATACTATTTAAATAATAGTTACTACACCTAATATATTCCAAAATAGCAAGATAATATCTTTATATTGGTATTGTTTTTCAACATTTTAAAACCAAATTTGATTATATGGCTTTTAGTTTAATAAAGAAAAGTATAAATGATAGTAATGGGAGAAGTATTAATAAAAATACTATATCCTTGTTCATTTATTCATTTAATTAGGTGGCATAATTATTATAATTATTAAGAAGACAAAGGGTCCTTAAGGTCTCTTTCTCTTGGATTAAAAATTCTTCAAGTTAAGGAGTCCCTGATGAAATCAGCAAAAGAAAGAGACCAAAACTTAGTAGAGCAAAAACCAAGACTAACAGTCAAATTACTGCCAGAATATTGGAAGAATTTCCGCTAAATTCATGGTCAATTTAGTTGGATTGAAATCCTAATATGGATTCTTTCCTTCTGAAGCAGAGAAAACCTGAAAGAAGACCTTGACCTCATTCTTCCCACACTCTGTCCCTAATAAGAGACAACCTGTGTGCCAGTGCCATGCGCACCCCAATGGTGTAGGTCCCGCTTTATAAATGGTTCGAGATCTGTTTGGCCCATCAGTTCCTTGTCTTCTATTGGGACCTTTATTTCTCCTTCCATTGGGAGACCACCAATTCCTTATAAAAAAGCATTTTGGGAAAATTAAAGCAGGACTGGAGGTTGCATATTGCATCCTAAGAAAGGCGGCTTTCATACACAACAACCCTGTGGGTGGGTGTACATATGGGAAGAGGTTGGGAGCAGTATGTGCTGATTGCTGACATCTTTTATCCCTCCATTTGATCAGATTTGCAAAGAACTGAGCATTAGATGCAGGCAGACGATGATCCTGTTCAGTTGGATGTGCCATAGTAAGTGGATACCTGCTGTGCCCAGCTCACTCTCCATCATTGTGTACAGAGAAATGGTGTAATAATGTAGTGATATAAAAATATATATGTGCGTATGTTAAACAAAAATCAAGACTGGACGTGGATTTCCTCTGCAACAGGAATACCAAATATATATTTATTTATTTGGTATATAAATGGTTTATGTACCAATTTATTTGTTATATAAATAAATAATATTTATGTATTACATATAATAAAAATATAAACCAAAATAATATAACTATCAACTATAAGTATGTTTTCTATTACAGAAAAGAAATCCAAGACCATAATTTTAGTCATGAATTTTTATGCAACGTATAATATAGCATAAATACAAAATAAAGCAAAAATAATTAGAAATTCAAAACGAACATAATTAAAATACAATTTTGTAATAGACTCAGCTTTTAACAAACAAAACAGGGACATAAAAATTTGAATAATATAATTAATGTAATTTAAGTTCCATGGAATACTTAAAAATATTAACATGATAAACAACACAACCATCATTTCCCCACCACTCTTACCCCTAAATAAAAAACTCTCAGTTCCAAAAGACAGAAATTGTGCAGGCCATAACCTTGTACCATGATGTCATAAAACTAATAACAAAAGGATAATTAGACATAAAGATGTAATAGAAATTGGAATACATCTTTGATAAATAATTCTTCGATGAAGAGAAAATCAGATAAGTCTATAAAACTATACACTTTTCCAAAATTAATTTATATGTTTAACAAATTTTCAATTAATATCTCAATAGAAGTTTTCTAAAATTTGACAAAATTATTCTTAAGTTAATTCAGAAGAATAAACTGGCAAAATTACCTAACTTAAAAGAAGATTATCAATAAGGAGAGTGTTATTCTATTAGATATTAAAATATATTATAAAGCTATAATAATAATAACAATAAACACTTGTTGAGTGCTTATTATGTGCCAGACACTATTCTAAGCGCATCAGATTAGCTATGTGCTCCTCATAATCCTGAGTATATACTCTTATTTTCCCCATTTGACAGAAAAATACCGTGCAAGATTAGATAGAAGACAGATAAATGAGCAGAACGCAAAAGATAGCCTGAAAACACACACACACACACACACACACACACTCACACATACTCACATATGTGTGTTTATGTGTGTCTGTATGTATATATGTATATACAAAATCTGTGTTACAATCCAGAAGGAGCCAAAAGTCAATAGAAAAAGATTATTGAGGTAATGGTCCAAATTAATTGATTAATGCAGTAGCCTGAAACCTGGCTGTGCATCAAAAGCATTTATATTGTGTTTTTTTAAAAAGTGCACAAGCTGGGGTTCCATCCCTAAATATTCAGATTCAATAGCTTTGGGGTAGGGCTTGGATATATGTAGTTTTGAGTTCCTAAGGTGATTCTGATGCCCTGGAGTTTTTACTTTTAAATCATATATGTATTTTTTATTATTTTTATCTTTATTAAATTTGTTGGGGTGACATTGGTTAGTAAAATTATACAGGTTTCAAGTGGATAGTTCTACTGCATTGCATGTTCACCCAGTTCTCCTTCTATCATCATATATTTGACCCCCTTTACCCTCATCTACCACACCCCCTCTCCCCTTATTCTCTGATAACCACTAACTGTTGTCCGTGTCTGTGATTTTTTGTTTGTTTGTCTTGTTTGTTTGTTGCCTTCAGTTTTATATGCCACATATGAGTGATGTCATATGGTTTTTGGCTTTTTCTGTCTGACTTATCTCACGTAGCATGATAATCTCAAGATCCATCCATGTTGTCACAAGTGGCAATATTTCATCTTGTCTTATGACAGAATAGTATTCCATTGTACATATGTACCACATCTTCTTTATCCAATTATCTATCATATACGTATTTTTAACTTATCTTTTTTTAACCGATCCCTAATTTAATTACATTGTAGTGAGAGACTATAGTTTGTTGACACCAATAATTTGAAAGTTGTGGGAACCTGCTTTAAATCTTTATACATAGTCCATTTTTTAAAGGATGATGTGTGGTTGAGAAAATTATATGCTTTGACTCTCAAACTCAATGATTTAGGTTTATCTCTTATAGATGAATTTTTGAACTCTAATCTGAAACTCTGATACTATACCTTCTCTGTCTTTTTACCCTGTTATACTCTTTCATATTTTTCATTTTGTTTTTCACTCTGCTGTCATAGAAGTAGTTATCTTCCCGTGCTGCACTTCTCAGTGAGTGCTAATCTGCTGATTAGCAATCCATTTAGTTTCTTTATTTCAATAACCTTATTATATTTTTTATTTTTAGAAGTTAGTTTTTTCAAATAAATCTAATCATTTTATATTTTGTTGCCTGCTCTTATTTCTGACTCCATTATCGATTTCTTGAAACATATCATCCACAGTTAATTAATATTCTATAACTGATCATTCTAATAGCTGAGTATTTGAAGGTTAAATTTGTTTCTCTGTTTCTCATGACTTTCTTATGATGACTCATATTTTTATACATTTGACAGTCTTCAATTGTGAGCACCTATTTAGTTGATCTTAATCCTGAAGACCTAAACATAAGGTAACTTCCTCCAGGGAAGCTTTGAGCTAACTTCTTTCAGAAGCCTGGGTGCTACCTACCTGGGTCCCCCTTGAAGAGGTCCAGCCTTGCAGAAATCCCAGGTTCCACTTCCCTATTTTTAGACTTGTTCAAAACTGATTGTCTCAATGGCAATGTTGAAATGAACATTTACCCTCAGAGCAACCCTACCTTTTATGTTTGCTTGCTATTCACTATTCATCTCAGAGAGTCTGTTCATTGAGAGGGTGGTACAGAATCAGGATATTGGATATTAAATATCTTACTCTTTATGGGCTAAACAGTGTATTGAAAATATATTTTATCAAGGATTTAAATTGTGGCAAAAAGTCCTTTGAAATGTTTTGTCAACTATACTGCCAGAAGTAAAAAAACTTCCATTTATTTTAAAATTCATTAACCTACAGAAGCCTGACTGAGATATAACAATGAAATTCAATTTTATTTCACATATTAATATAGATAAGATTAGCTGTTTTACACACACACATTGTGCTTGTATCATAACGTTAGTTTGCTCATGAACTTGCAGTCAGGATGTTAGCTGGGGCTTTAAGTCATGTGAAGGCTTGACCGAGGCTGGAGGGCCTGCTTCCAAGCTCACTCACATGTTCCTTGCTGGCTGTTGACTGGAGGCCTCATTTCCTAACCCATGGTTTTCCCGTTTCAAATCCTATGTTCCTCTCCCTCCCTGACTCATGGTGCCTCCCCTCTTAATAATAGGGAAAATGGGTTAAGATGTTGTGTAGCTTAGCTTATTATTCTGACTCATCTTACGTTTTCCCAAATATTACCCAACTTCACTGCGGATCAAATGCTATTTTGTCATCATCTGACCTATAATATTATAAGAAATTTACATAGGCAACAAGCCGAGATATCTATTGGGGAAAAGGTTTCAGTAAGAATTTGATCCTTGCCCACCTAAGAAAACCAGAATAGAAAGAAGCCCAATAGTAATCCAGCTGAAGGGTTTCAGTAAGAACTCACCATATGTCCATCTGTCAGCAAATTCACACAGAGGAGAAATCTAAGCAGTGCTCATGAGGAAACCCTTCAGTAAGACTGGTTCCTCATAAGCAAGTTGGAAAGTCCATTTGGGAAAAGACCTGTTAAGTGAACTAGCTGTGAGAACACTCACTAAGAAAGTTAGCTCATAAGTGTTTCTGTGAATTCATTTATTCTTAGAAGGGTCCATGATTCCACATATCCTGAGCTTTCTCTGACAATCTCCCTACACCCCAATATAACCAGTCTGGGTTAGGTGCCCCTCCTCTGAGTTACCACAGAACTCTACACTAAACTCCACTTGGACTCATGACTTTCGTGTTTACTCTGCTAACCAATGAACTCCTTAAGGAGGCCTGAAACATTCCAGATATTCAGCAGTTCTTGAATATATGACTGAATGACTCATTACCTTACACAATTTGCCAAATTCAACACAGTAAGTTTCTTCAAAGGTGAGAGCGACTTGAGGCTATCATCTGTTATTTCCTTGCAGTTCACCATGTAAATGTGACTAATATTTGGACAACACTTGTCTATAAATTTGAAGCATGCATCAGTAATTCTTTTATTTCCTGTTAAAAAAAACACAGAAGAAAAGATAAGTACTATATTTGAATTGCCACAAGAGTAAAAGTTAATGCCGAATCTCACATTTTTAATATCACAGACCTTCAAATCGGATTTTTCTGAGGTCACAAGCAGAAAGAACTTTGAAAGCAGAGTCGGAGATGTGTGGTGCACCAATGAAAACCACTGATGTAATAAGAGGACATTTTTCAACTAAAGCCTTTAGAAGAAAAAAGATGATTAAATTAACCACAGTACAAGTATAGCAAAGTAATGATGTCATTTTTTCTCTCAATATTTTCAGGAATGGACACATTAACTATTAAATTTTCTTAATTTCAAAGAAACTGGGACATTTTTCAATATATTTTAGTGTACTTCCATTAGAGTAATGCAGAGGAATCAAAATTAAATCATGTTACAAAAATATGGGAAAATATGAAAAAATGGAATGCTGAAAAAAAATCACTACATTTAGGAGCTTGACATGTAGAACTAAACTTTATGCTTAGGCTACAATATCACTGAAACAAAAATATTCTAACTGTGAAACAAAGTTTCTTAGGGTATTTAAGGGTTCAAATGTGTCTGTGTGTGTGTATACATTTTTAAATCACTTTTTTTCCGTAAAAAAACAACTGAAATGAAAAGTCTGTTCATATTTTTCAATAATTTAAGCCACTAGAAAATGTGCCCATCTAATGGGACTGAGAAAGAAATGTCCTTTCCAACCACCTACTTTTACACAGTTGTCCGTCAGAGTTGGCATGTCATTGATGGTCAGATGCATAATTCCAGTGCAGCTGTCGGCAATGTTCCTGAAGCCTTGGACTGAAATCTGAATTATACAGAATAGGTGAAAATGATGGGAGGACACATTAGTATGAAATCTAATAAAACTGTACAATAGTAATAACCAAAGGTATGTCATGATTTTACTACTGTTTTAAAATTAAAACCATAAAATATGGTAGACATAAGAGGGAAACAACCTAGTCTTGATTTCTTTCTTTATTATCTAATTTTTATGTGAATATATTGTGAATTGATTACCACAATAAGTCTAGTTAAGATATTTATTTTTTTGAGGTAAAATTCACATACCATAAAATTAATCACTTAAATAAGCCATTCAACCATTAATAATTTTGTGAACCACAACCTCCAACTAGTACCAAAACATTATTCCAAAAGGAAACCCTATGCCTGTTACAAAGTTGCTCCCCATATTTGCCTTCTCCCAGCGCCTGATAATCACTGTGTTCTGTCTCTATGGATTTACCTATTCTAAATATTTTCTGTAAGTGAAATTATACAATATGTCAACTTTTGTGTCCAATTTCTTTCACATAGCATAATGTTTTTGAGGTTCATCCATAGTGCAGTATGTCTCGGTACCTTATTTGTTACTTACGGCTGAATAATATGCTATTGTATGGATGTACCACATTTTGCGTTTTCATGTATCTGTGGATGGATATTTGGGTTGTTTCCATCTTTTGGGTGATTTGAATAGTGCTGCTATGGGTATGTGTGTACATTTATTTGTTTGAGTACCAGTTTTGAATTCTTTTGGATATATGTCTAGGAGTGGAATTGCTGGGTCATATGATAATTCTGTGTTTAACTTTTTCAGGAACCGTCAAAATGTTTTCTTACAGTGGCTGCACAGTTTTACATTCCCACCAGCAAACTATCAGGGTTCAAATTTCTCCGCATCTTTGTCAACGGAGAAAGAAATGGAGAAAGAAAAATTTCCCATATTTTTCTTTTCTTTTTTTAAAATTTTCTGGTGTGTTTGAAGTAGTATCTGATTTTGATTTGTGTCTCCCTAATGACTGATGATATTGAGCATCTTTTCCTGTGCTTATTAGTCATTTGTAAATCTTGTCTATTTAAGTCATTTGCCTATTTTTAAATTGGGTTGTCTTTTTGTTGTTAAGTTGTAAGTGTTCCTTACGTATTCCGGATACTAGACCGTAGGTATATGGTTTGCAAATATTTTTCCCATTCTTGAGCTTGTCTTTTCTCTTCTTAAATAGTGTTTTTTGATATATGAAGTTTTAAATTTTGATGAGGTTTAATTTATCTATGTTTTTCTTTTGTTGTTCATGCTTTTGATGTCATATTTAAGAATCCATTGCGAAATCCAAGATCATGAAGATTTACCCCCAGTGTTGTTTTGTAAGTTTTATCACTTTAGCTCTTATATTTAGGTCACTGGTTCATCTTGAGTTATATTTGTATATGGTGTGAAATAGGGGTCCAACATCTTTTTTTTTGTATGCAGATATCCAGCACCAATTATTGATGAAAGTATTCTTTTCCCTCCTGAATGGTCATGGCACCCTTGTCAAAAATCAATTGGCCATAAAATATAGATTGATTTCTGGACTCTAAATTCTATTTCATTGATCTGTATGTTTATCCTTGTGTCAGTACCACACTGTTTCGATTGCGGTAGCTTTGTAGTACTGATTTATTTCTTTCAACTATCATTATCCTTAATATGGATAGCAGCAGTGGTGGAAAGTGTCAAAATAATGGCTGATTGAAAGATCAAATATATTTGCCTATGATTAATTACCCTAAAATAACTTGTTATTTAGGCTCCATTTCCTATAACACATGGGTATAGATGGTGTTCAGATTCAGTAATGGGAAACTGAGCCTCTATCCTGGAACGAACAGCAGAGGGAACTTCCCTGCAGAGTCATCTTCACAATAGCATGACAGGGAGCATGAGGAACAGCAGCTACAATGGACCTCTTGAAAGGCCTTTGGAGACTCCATCTGTACCATGTCTCACTAAAGGTGTCTTCCAGCGTTCTGTCATTAGAGCCTCCACATATTTGAAAAGGACTGGCCAAAAGTTAGGGAACTGAGTGCCACATCCTCAGAATAACCAAAGCTAATCTCAAATGACCTTTCAATTAGGCCAGGTTATTGTTATACACTTACAGCTCTATGTATTATAACTATAATTAAATTAATTTTATGATTAGTTGTTGATCTAAGTTTCCTATACTTCAGCTCCCAGCAGGGTACTTACAGCATTAACTGAGTGGATAATGAAGTAATATTATTACATAGATAAATGAAAGAATGTACAATGAACTATGAGAAGCTTGTGTATCGGGTAGGCTCTGCTGCCCAGCAGAGCCTGACAATGTGGGCACCAAGTCAAAGGCCAGGGGAAGCCCGTGAAAGTAGGTGGCTAAGCCTGCAAGCTTGAGCTGCTGCAGAAACCACGCTCTCTGGTGGGAATATATTTGGTGCTATAATCTGAATGTTTGTGTCTCCCCGACATTCATATTTTGAAATCCTAAACCCATACGGTGATTTTATTAGGAAATGGGTCCTCTGGAAGGTAATTTTGGACTCCGCCCTCATGAATGGGACTAGTACCCTACAAAGGAGGCCCCAGAAAGCTCCCTCACCCCTTCCATCACCATGTAAGTTTACAGCAACAAGGCGCTGTCTGTGAACAAAGAAGTGGACCCTCACCAGATGCTGAACCTGCCAGAGCCGTGATCTTGGACTTCCCAGCCTCCAGACTGGGAGAAATAAATGTCTGTTGTTTATAATCTAACACAGTCTGTGGTATTTTGTTACAGCAGCCTGAATGAACCAATATACTTGGACAATTTTTTCTAAAGAGCTTTTGGGAAATATGTTTCTAAAGCCTGAACAATGTATCTATTTTGGCCCAGGAATTTCTTGACAAAATTATCCAAGGATATTATGCTTTACACGGAGATTTTATACATTTGGATGTTCCATAATATTGAAATTCCATAATATTGAAAAAAATTACACAAAACTAAAATTGCAACAATTAGAAATGGGTTAACTAAACTATGCCAGTTCCTATGATGGTATGAAATATAATTACTATGAATAATGTTTTAGGAGACTAATTGAGATCATGATAGAATTTAAAGGAAAAACGGTGGTTATTAAATCTGTGCTACACAAAAGGTGGTTCTGTAGACCAGCAGCAGGGGCGTTATTGGGAGGTTGTTAGAAATGCAGAATCTCATCCACCACCTATTGCCCTTGAACAAGATTCCCAGGTGATTGCCATGCACATCATAGTTTGAGAAGGGCTTATCCAGAGGAAATAAGTGAGCAAAAGAATGGAAAATGTATTAGTCAGGGTTTTCCAGAGAAATGGAACCAACATGGGGGTTGGGGGTAGAGAGAGAGAGATTCATTTTAAGGAATCAAGCCACATGACTGTGGTGGCTGGCAAGTCTGTAGAGCAGATGGCAGACTAGAAATTCAAGAAAGAGTTGATGCTGAATTCTTAAGTCTGAAATCTTGCAGGCTGAAATTTAGGCAGGGTTTCTATATTTCAGTCTCAAAGCAGAACTGCTCTTCTTTGGGAAACCTCAGTCTTTGTTCTTAAGGTCTTCGACTTATTGTATGAGGGTCACCACATTGGAAAGTAGTCTGTTTCACTCAAAGTCCACTGATTTAAATGTTTTTCACAGCAATATCTACACAGGTGCTTGACCAAACAACTGGACGCCATAGCCTAGCCAAGTTGACACATAAAATTAACCATCACAGTAGGAAGTATATAAAAATGTTAACAGTGATCATCCCTAAAGAGTGGATAGTTTCTGTGTTTTTCAAACTTACTACAACAACCATGTAGTATCGAAAAAAAGAAACAGAAAAAGGAATCTTTTGGGAAAAAGTGGCATAAGGAAGTCCTTAGGCGTTTTTGAACCATCTCCTGCTATGGAATTCTCCTTGCAGGGTAATATTAACTACAGGTTTTGGCAAGCTATGCATTTAGACCTTTTACTACAATTCCTGACTCTTCACTGTAGATATAAGTTGGACCCTCCTACTTAGAATGGTGTCTTTTCACCTTTGTTTTAAGACCTTGACAAATCAGCCTAGCTCACCAAGCCCTTGCCTGGTCCTCAGTACTGAGCCCTGTGTGGTGCACAATGGCAATCTAGAGATTTTAAAGTTGAGCCAGGTCTTCTAACAAAAGATCTAGATGTTTCTTTCACATAAAGAACACAGGAATGAGTCTCACTGGTAGCATCTAGGCACAGGTTTAACTGTGGGTATAGTACAGAATACAGGCATATCTCTGAGATATTGTGGGTTCAGTTCCAGACCACCACAATGAAGTGAATATTGCAATAAAGCAAATCACAAATTTTTGTTTCTCAGTGCATGTAAAAGTTGTTTTTACACTATACTGTACTCTATTAATTGTATAATACCATTATATCTAAAAAACAATGTACATACCTTAAGTAAAAAATGCATTATTACTAAAAAATGCTAACCATTATCTGAGTCTTGAGCAATGTATAATCTCTTTGCTGGTGGAGGGTCTTGCCTCAGTGTTGATGGCTGCTGACTGATCAGGTTAAAGTGGTTGAGGCAACTTCTTAAAATAAGATATCAATAAAGTTTGACTCATTGATTGACTCTCTTTCGCAAATAACTTCTCTGTAGCATCAATGCTGTTTTATAGCATTTTACCCACAGAACTTTTCAAAATTGGAGTCAATCCTCTCAACCCTGATTTATCAACTAAGTCTATGTGATATTCTAAATCCTTTGTTGTCATTTCAACAATCTTCACCAGGAGTAGATTCCATCTCAATAAACCAATTTCCTTGCTCATCCATAAAAAACAACTCATCTGTTAAAGTTTTTTATGAGATAGCAGCAATTCAGTCACATGTTCAAGGCTCCATTTCCAATTCCAGTTCTCTTGCCATTTCCACCTCATCTGCTGTTACTTTTTCCACTAAAGTCTTGACCCCTCAATGTTTTTAATAGGGGTTGAAAATCAATTCTTCCCATGAATCACAAATGTTCTTAATGGCACCTAGAATGGTGACTCCTTCCCAGAAAGTTTTCAATATACACTCTGCCCAGATCCATCAGAGGAATCACTGTGTGTGTCAGCTATAGCCTTACAAAGTGTATTTCTTAAATAATAACACTTGAAAGTCAAAATTACTCCTTAATCCATGGGCTGCAGAATGGATATTGTGTTAACAGGCATGAAAACATTAATCTCGTTGTACATATCCATCAGAGCTCATTGTCAATGAGCAGTAATATTGTGAAAGGAATCACTTTTTCTGAGCAGTCTCAACAGTGGGCTTAAAATACTCAATAAACCATGCTGTAAAAAGATGTGCTGTCATCCAGACTTTGTTGTTCCACTTATAAAGCATAAGCAAAGCAAATTTAGCATAATTCTCAAGAGCCCTAAGACTTTTGGAATGGTTAATAAGCATTGGCTTTAAAATCACCAGTTGCATTAGCCCTTAACGAGTGAGTCAGCCTATCCATTGAAGCTTTGGAGCCAGCTATTGACTTCTCCTCTCTATGAGTAGATATTAAAGTCCTAAATGGCATCTTCTTCCAATGTAAGGCTGTTTTGTCTACATTGAAAATCTGTTGCTTCATGTAGCCTCCTTCATTAACAATCTTAGCTAGACCTTCTGGATAACCTGATGCAGCTTCTACATCAGCACTTGCTGCTTCACAAGCACTTTTGTGTTATGGAGACGGCTTCTTTCCTTAAACCTCATGAACCAACCTCTGCTAGCTTCAAACTTGTCTTTTGCAGCTTCCTCACCTCTCTCAGCCTTCATAGAATTTAAAACAGGACCTTGCTCTGGAGTAGGCTTTGGTTTAAAGAAATGTGGCTGGTTTGATCTTCTATCCAGACCACTAAAACTTGCTCCACATTAGTAATAAGGCTGTTTTACATTTTATCATTTCTGTGTTCACTAGAGCAGCTCTTCTAATTTCCTTCAAGAACTTTTCCTTTGTATTCACTACTTGGGTAATTGTTTGGTGCAAGAGGACTAGCTTTCAGCCTATCTTGTTTCTGACATGCCTTCCTCACTAAGCTTAATCATTTCTAGCTTTTGATATAAAGTGACAGATGTTTGACTCTTCCTTTCTCTTGAAAGCTTAGAGGCATCATAAGGTTAGTCATTGGCCCAATTTCAATATTGTGTGTCTCAAGCTACAGGGAGACCCAAAGAGAGGGAGAGAGATGGGGGAATGGCCAGTGGAACACAGAACACACACATTTATCGATTAAGTTTGCCGTCTTGTATGGGTGTGATTCATGGCGCCTCCAAATAATTGCAATAGTAACATCCAAGATCGCTGATCACATATCACCATAGCAAATATAATAATAATAAAAAACTTTGAAATATTGTGAGAATTACCAAAATGTGACAGAGACACAAAATGAGCAAATGCTGTTGGAATAATGAGGCCCATAGACTTGCTTGATGCAGGGCTTCCACAAACGTTGAATTTGTAAAAACAAACAAACAAAAAAAACCCAATTATCTACAGAGTGCAATTAAAGTGAAGCACAATAAAATGAGGTAAGCTTGTACCAATCTCCCAGAGGTATAATGTCACTCTACAACTCAGAAGCCTCAGTCCAATTTCCACTTCAGAGTATTTGTGAGTCTCCCTAATATCCCACTCGGGCATCTACAGAAATATAGAAAAACATGAACTTTTACCACACTATCAAACACTAAAATTGACAGTTAACCCAATGCCAGAGTATGGGAATGGTATTCTTTATCTGCAGATTACAGAACTGGATTGAGAAAAACAGGTAGGTCAGGGTGTTGGATGCAGACCCTCTCACACACTCCCAGTTGGGAGTGGAAGCTGTGACAGCCTTCTGGAAAGCAAATAGGCAATAGGCATCAAATGCTTAAAAACTGTTTACACTTTCACCCGTAACTTCCCCACTATAAGTCTATCTTCGTTACTAACAGATGTTGAAAATTTTGTATGTGACAGGCATTGTTCTAAGGGCTTTCCATGTATGATGTCTCATTACATTCTCAAAGTATATTATTTCACAAGGAAATAAAGATTTGTATAGGCAATATATGATTGTAGGTTTTATTACAAAAAGAGTTGGAAACTGCTAAGATGTCTATTAAAATTAAGATTTCAAACTATATTTAATGACATAGAAAAATGCTTACAATATTGTATAAAAATCAGGATGTGATTTTGATCTTGTTTTAAAAAGAAGTATGTGTGTCACATACTAATAGACAGAAAACTAGAAAGACGTATTTCAAAACATTATTTGTTATCTTTGGATGCTAGGATTATTTTTATTTTCTTTTATATAATGTTTGTGTTTTTTTAATTTTATTTAATAAACATATAATTCTTTTGTAATCAGAAAAAAATAATAAAAAAGGAAATTCAGTTCTCTTCACATAGTAAGCTTTTAGCCACATACCTGGAAGAATCTAATGTCTGCTGGAAGTGGGCATGGGCTGAGGACTTCTGCTCCAGGACATGGTCTTTTTAATTTATTGAAAAGCCAAGCCACTGGGTGATACCTGGCCTAAAATTATCCTGTCTCCTGTTAGATGATTCCAAAGGCTTCCTGGTAAAGTTTAGGAAAATATGGAATCCCATTTTCCCCCCACTCCTTGATCATAGACTCAAAGAAAAAGTTGCTGCTCAGAAGACCCAGACTGTTCTATGAGAGACCAAGGTGAGCTCAAGGAGCCTGGGAGGGTGTATAACAGCAACCATTTAAGTGATACTTATTGTGTGCCAAGAACTCTTTAGGCAATTTTCATATACTGGCCTGTGTTTTTCTCAGAACCACCTTTTGGGTAAGTATATTATTGTCTCCTTTTTTACAGATAAGAAAAATGAGACCCAAAGCAGGTAAGTAACATGTCCAAGGTCACCTAGCTCATAAATAGTGATATGAATCCACGCAGTTTGGTTTCAGTGTGTATACTCTCAGTCACCCAACTACACTGCCTCTTAAGAAGATCAGTTTGCATTACTGTACATAGAAAGGAAGCAAAAGACCTTTCACCACTGGACTCCAGAAAAAGATCAGCTGCCTTGATCCTTTACTTTTTGATCCAAATGCTAATGCTACTATATTAGTCAGAGTTCTCCAGAGAAACAGAACCAATAGGAGAGGTAGATGATAGATAGATAGATAGATAGATAGATAGATAGATAGATAGATAGATAGATAGATAGATAAGGAATTGGCTCACACAACTCTAGAGGCCAGGAAGCTCCAAGACCTGCATTTGGTAATCTGGAGAGCTGACACTATTGTTCCAGTCTGAGTCTGAGTCTGAAGGCAGAAGACTGATATTCTAGCTTGAAGACAATCAAACAGAAAGAGTCAATTCTCCCTTAGGCTTTTTGTTCTATTCAGGCCTTCAACATATTGGATGAGGCCCACCCGTGCTGGGGAGGGCAATCTGATTTACTCAGTCTACCAATTTAAACGTTAATCTCATCCATAACACCCTCATAGACAAACACAGATGTTTAAGCAAATAACTGGCTACCCCATAGCCCATTCATGTTGACACATAAAATTAACCATCACAGCTATTTTGGAGACTTCGGACATTCATATTTCCTAAGATTCATGGTTGATGCTGTTCGCTCTTGCCCACTTTGCCTTAGCTGATCATCTGAGCTTACCTGGCCTCATTTTTATCCAGATCAGCATCTTTGAGACCACCCACCTTATCTGGTGCCACTAATTGCCCTGAACCAGACATAACTAAAAAGAAAGCCTTAAGATCTTATCACTGCTTCACATTGTCAAGTTAAAACAGAAACCCTCAAGCCCTTGAAGTTCCAATCCAAAATATTTAATTAAGGAACTTCTGTTTTGTAAATTACTAAATTTCAGCACCATTAGAGTTCTCACAGCGGAATGTGATTATACCGTATTATGAAAAGTCTCACACAGACAATAGTTTAGTGGTTACCAGAGGGTAAGGGGTTGGAGGGTGGGAGATGAGGGTAAGGGGGATCAAATATATGGTGATGGAAGGAGAACTGACTCTGGGTGGTGAACACACTATGGGATTTATAGATGATGTAATACAGAATTGTACACCTGAAATTATGTAATTTCACTAACAATTGTCACCCCAATAAATTTAAAAAAAAAGAAAAGTCTCAGCTCATAACTGACTCCTCACACATAATGACATGTTACAAAATGGCTGGAGGTGGGAATAGTAGAAAAAGCAGATTATTCTAAGGAGCCTGGATGTTTCCTACAGACTGAAGTAGCCTCCAGGAGATGAGGAAATGGAAGCTCAAGTCCCTTGATCGATTTTCCCAGATTACAAATAGATAGAGCAAGAACGCAGATGTTCAAACTCTTAATCCAATATTCCTTCTGATTAACATTCTTTAATAATAACATCCTGTTCAACTGACCCATTCCAGCTCCCAGAGTTTCTCAAACCTAGCTGCTCCAGCCAGAAAGACATCTCACTTCTCCAATACTCAGTGGACCTCTCTGCTCTTTCTCACCTTGTACTTCTCCCTGACTCTCATTTCATCTAATCAAGCCTCAACTATTCCTCAAGTTCCAATGACTCTAGCCCTATCCTGCTACTTTCCTTCTTTTTCTCTTACAAGTCTATAACTCTTTATTTTAGGCCATAACTCTTTTATATAATCTGTGCACGTCATATTTCCTTCAAAGAGATGACCTTATACCCTTTTTTTAGCTTCTTACTGTGGTGGACAAGTATTAGGAGCTGAATGAATTAAATTTAGGAGTAAGACAAATAAAGTCTGGGAAAGAGTACAGAATCTGGCTTCAGACAAGATTGAAAAGAACTCCAAGTTGAAGGTAAAATACAAGCAAAGGCAAAGCAGCAGGAGCACTGGGCTTGGATGAAGTGGCAAGATCACCCTTGGGATGAATGAGATAAGTTTAGTAGGTAAGGAGGAAGGGAAAGCTAATGGAAGACCCATAAGGCAAGAATGAGGTATTTTATATTATACTCCCGTGGATCCTTGAATAAATTTTCCATAAGTACTCCCAGAGAAAAGTCCAGAGGAAATTAATGAACATTGAAAATCTGGAGAACAGAGGAGGGAAGAATGCTGGGCTTGGAGTCAGCAGAGCTGGGTTTGAGTCTGACTCTGCCTCTTTCTCACTTGTAGCAAAAGGCAACTCAACTGATCTGGTGTTTAGTTATTTCATCCATAAAATAGGTATAGAATAAATATAATCATACCTATTTTAGGAGACTCTTGATAAACCAAAATAGGGTAATGTATATAAAAGTGGTTAATTAGCACGTCTGGCATAAATGTTGGGTGCCGGTTACTATTTTCCTGTTATTGTTCTTCCTGGCGCATTGTGCTCCCATGAAAAATGAAGATTCGAGAACTAGAAGTAGAGGGCCTTGAAAGATCATTATATACATCCTTCACATTGCAAACATAAAGAAATGGTATCAGAGAACTTGTGTGATTTGAGAACAGTTTCTGATCTATTCCTCACTGTGTGTGCCCAATGCTAGACATAGAGTCGAACACAGAAGGGGTGCTCCATAAGGGTTTTTTAATTAAATGTATTGGGGTGACATTGGTTAATAAAATTATATAGGATTGCAGTGTACAATTCTATAATGCATCTTCTATATATCGCATTGTGTGTTCACCACCCAGTGTCAAATCTCCTTCCATTTCCATATATTTGACCACGTTTGCCCTTTTCTATCACCACCCTCTGGTAACCACTGAACTTTTGTCTGTGTCTATGAGTTTTTATTTGTTTCTTTGTTTGTCTTGTTTATTTCTTGCTTTCAGTTTTACATCCTACATAAGAGTGAACTCACATAGTTCTCGACTCTTTCTGTCTGGCTTATTTCTCTTAGCATGATAATCTCAAGATCCATCCATGCTGTTGCAAATGGCAATATTTCCTATTTTCTTATGGTTGAGTAATATTCCATTGTATATATACCATATCTTCTTTATCCAATCATCTATCGAAGGACACTTCAGTTGTTTCTATGCTTTGGCCACCATAACTGTTACATGATTGAATGAATGGTCTTGAGTCACACAGTCAGTGGCAAAATCAGGGCCCGAGGCCACCCCTCTCCATTACGACACATAATTCCAGCAATGGAAACAGTCATTTTTTACAAAACTTCTAAGTTCTTCCCCTATATCTGAGACCCGAGTCTCAGATAGACCTTAGCACTAGTATCTCCAATAATGGCTTCCTCTAAACAAACAAACAACTTTTTCTGTCTTGGAAACATGTTCATAACAAGACTTTCTGAACAAGGGAAAAAAAGTGATAGCAATAATCAGCCACAGCTGAGTGATTCCTTGCAATACAGCCAAAAACTTGGTGTTATCAACCAATAAGATTGTATCCAGAAAAGGGGGTCAGGGAGACCTCTGAGAAAGAGCTTTTTAGTTTTGTCCTGGCATAAAATGCTTAGTTCTCTACACAGTTTATTTTAAGATATCCAAAAAGATGCTTAGCTAATATTTTATGACTCAAATATTCCTGCCAGAATCTTCTAGGCCAACCAACAATTAGTTATCCTTTCTCTTCACTGAAATAATGGGACATAAGCCTGAAATGAAAAATTCCTCTCTCAGGGAAAAAGCAAAATATTTTATCATGTTGAAATACCAGGTCTTGCCACAGCTGGTATCTTTGCATTTTCTGTGTAGGATTCTTACAAAACTTGGATCTGGTCTCTCTTTGTTTAGTTGTAAGGTGATTTTTAGTCTACAATTTTGACACCAACTGGAGCCCTGCCACTCTGCTCTTTGCTGGTTAAGCTTTCATTGGTTAGGAAGTTGGGGAAATTTTCCGCACCAGTGGTGCCCGGTCTCAAGTCCTAGCAGACAGCTACTGCTGCTGATGGGGGCTGAGGAGCTCTGGCGATCGGAGGAAAATTCTCTCCAGCTGCATCTAGGTGGGTCTCAGCCTATCAGCATGACAGGACAGAACTGTCAGCGAAGAAGTGAGTGAGCCACACGAAATGAAGACCAAAGTGTTGAGCACCAACGACCAGCTCAGATCCCTCTTTGCCTCTCGCAGGTCGTAAAAAGAAGGAAGGGGCTTACCTCAGGAAGGATAACAGCTTACCAAGCTCCCACTTTCTACTCCTTCTTTACAACATTGTCTATGAGTCAGTTGGCTCAGCAACACAGAAAAGAGATATATATATATATGGCCAGACCTTCTACAACAGTTAGAAACATCCATCTTAGGTAGACATGGCCCAAGTTGTGTTCCTGTACCATTTCCAGCAGTTTCTCTCATTCTAACAGCACTGTAACCAGTGACTAATGGGTAATGAGATGACTTTAGTCATGTACATGTATCTATCCTTCACAGCCTCTTGGTGACCTCAGAGAAGCCTGGCTTAGCAAGGAGAATGAACTGTTGGAGAGAAGCAAATATTTCTCCCTAAAAATTATGGAACATTCTGTTTTATTACATTCAAGTGTGCCACAAGCATCTTCAATAGCTTGGGTCTGTGCTAAGAGGGCTTGACAGGATTTTAAATATCGTGTCCTCTGTGGCAACAGGAAGAGAGGCCTAGTTATTATCCCTTTTGAGGTCCTGCCAATCTCTCTCTTTGGATGACCTTGTACTTTCCAGTCTGTGTATTCTTCATGGCCAGCCACTGCTCCGTGTTCACTAATGCATGTCCCCCAGGCAGTCCTCCCTGATCACTTTTCCTCTTACACCTCAGAGCACCAAAGACCAAAGCCCTCACTTTGCATTTTGCACCTTCTGCCTTGTGTAATAACTACCACTGCACACATCTAATATCCGACAGCATCTTGACCAGCGTGTCCTTTACAGTACAGCACAGAGCATGAAGGCAACAAAGATTTCTTAATAGACCGAGAAGGTGTTGAATACATTGTTTGTGGAATGTAAACGAGAACGAGTAGTATGGTAATTTGCTAAAGATTGCCATATTTATCTAAAAACATTGGACAGCTAACCATGAAAAAAAGTTTCATTTTCCAATGTGAGTGAGGAACTGGAACACAAGATTAGTGAAGCTTCCAGATGCCAGGGAGACAAGCCTGCATGCCAGCTCTGTGTGCCCTCATGGCACAGTGACTCAGCTGCCATCTGCAGAAGTAAGCTGACCCTTTTCTACATTTTATCTTTCTTGTCTAGAGTACACTATCGTGTTCTTTTCCTCACCCAGTGGCCAAATTATTCAGTTTGCTCTGCATTGTAATGGAGCTTTACCTCCTTTTTAAATAAGAGAATCACAACCATAATACTTCCTTCTTACATCACAAGATCCACAGAGCTACTTGATTTCTCTAGTGAGCTAGATGGTGACTTTCTAGCTGCAGTTCTAACCACAGGCTTCACCCAGGTCTACAGACCTACGTAGAATTTTGTGAAAAGTTCATGCAATTCCTTGTGTAAGTCGCTTCCTAAGGCAGGAAACAGAGAAGAAACTAAAATAAGTATGGTTTTCCAGAAAACATTACAAATTTTTTCAGGAGTGGGAAACATGATCTTAGTCCCCCGAGACTTATCATTTTGTCATCTGATTCTTCAAGATCTAAAAATTCTTACCAGATGTTTCATATTTTTACTACTTAATGCAATAAACATCCCTTATATATTTTGCCTACAAAGGGATTACATTAAACTATGGATGCTGAACAATAATAGGTGTTTGTTATATATCTTTACTTTTTATTTTCAACATGGCTAGCATAAAATTATATTCAAACAAATACTTACAAAAACCATTTAAATTTATATGAGTCCTACCTACAAGCAATAGAAGAAGATTTTCATGAATTCTTCTATTTTTTTTCCCAACACAGGTTGAAGTGTGATTCAGAAAGGACACAAGGCATTCCTTTAACAGGGAAACTGAGGCACAAGAACTGACCCAGAGAAGCAGAAATTGCACTGTGATTTTTCTGACTCATGATGTGTTTCCACTAGAACTCCTCCTTATTGATGACACTTAAGAGCAGGTATATTTTTTCCAACTAGACCATGCAACAATAATTTTTCTTCTTTTTTACTATATGCAGTATGTAGCACTTCACAGTTTTAGAAATGATAGTCTGGTGGTTAAGAGCCTGGTCTTCAAAATGAGGTGAATCAAGGTTCCAATCTTGGCCCAGGCATTTTCTGTATGACCTTCGGCAAGTTACTTACCCTGTCTTAGCAGCTTTTCAGCGGTGTGTGGAGCCAGCTAACACTAGCTTGCGAGAGCAGACTGTTACATTTTTAGGAACTCTGCAAGCCAGTCATGAAATACCGACAGTTTAAACATTATATCACATAAACTTAAAATTAAATAAATTAAAGGTAGTGAGTACTCAAACTCATCATTGTAATTATTTTATTACATGTTGCCATTATCTACAGTCTTGAGGATATTTATGTTTACTGCATGTGTATGGTGAACATAGTACATAGGGGTGTACTACTGCACACATTTTCCCAACTCCCTGCTCAGTGACCTCTCATTGGTAGCTTCAAAGAGGCTACGGTGAGAGTATTTACACCGTGGAAATCAGCAACCACTGCAAATTAGGGCTTTCCTTTCTTCCAGCTAGTTGCTATATGTCTACCAGCAGCACATCATTGTTCAGTTTCCACATCTCTAAAATGGGAATAATGATATCTACCCCATGGTTGTTTGTAAAGATTAAATGAGGTAACAAATATAAAGCCCTTAACACCTAGTATGTAGTCAATACGCAACAAATGATGAAATTATTCTTACCATTCACTAAAATATAGAATAAAGGAAAATGGAATCAAATGAAATAAAAGTGAATTATAATTTTGAATTTAACTGTTACCAATTCATCTTGGGACATGATCAGCTTATTTACAACTGGATTAGCTGGTCACACAATTCTAACTGTTCTAATTACCCCTTATTGATAAACTGTTCAATCTGTACCTCCACTCCCAACTCTGCTGCAAGAACCAGACTTCCACTTCAAGTAGTTCTTGTCTTTGACAGCCAGCTTTATCAAAGGAACTTCAAATTCAGCCTTTCCAAAATAAAATTCACTTTTCTTTTCCTCCAATCTTGCTCCTTCTTCAATTATCTTGGTTAGTCATCATATAGAAGCACAAATCCTAAAGCTGAAAAAGATCTGAGATCATCTGGCCCAAGCTAGCCATTCTATAGATGAGGGAACTGAGGCAGGAAAACCAGGTCAGTGTCCACTGACGCACACGTGGTTAGTGGCATGGCAAGGACTAGATTCCAGGTCTTGTAATTTGACTGTGGATCTCCTATCACCATATACTGCCTACTGCTGTATAAAAGAGACAGAGAGACAAAGAGACAGAGAGGCAGGGAGGCAGAGAGGCAGAGAGGCAGAGAGAGGCATCCCTTCTCACTCTTGTTTTGCTTATGCAGTCTCATTCCGTTTGGCTGGTACATTTATGCCTGAATGTGCCTCTGTGGCTTTCTCCCACCCCTACCACAAACCCCCGGGGTGAACAAGTAAGACCTTCCATGATCTTTGCCTCTCTGGAAAGGGAAGTTGGAATATCTGTAGCCTAGAGAGAACTGAAATAAACTTAGAGTCTTCCAGTACGCAGTTTGCACAGCCTACCTTTGAGATTCATGAGTGCTAGAAAGATTTAACAGTAGTACAAGAACTACTGATAAACCATTATTGTTGCATTGAGTATTCCAATCATTTGAACATTTCTGGAATGCTGTCTCTTTTCACTTTTCTCATGCATAGTAACTGAAAAATAATTGATGAAAAAATACTTTCACTCTAGTGAAAGGCTCTTTTTTCCCTGTAATAGGGATAGGCTCTTTTTTCCCTGTAAATCTAAAGAAATGTCAGACTCAACCCTTATCAAGAAAAGATCATCAGACCTTGCTTCAGCAAGTTGCCAACTTCTTAGCTACCTAATAGGCCTCATCTTTCACCTGAAGCACCTGGCTAGCCATGCCCTGAAATTTGCTGCATTTCATTCATTTATTCATTCATTCATCAAACATTGATCAAAATCCTACAATGTGCCAGTATTATATGCTAAGGACACAAATGTACAGATAAGTAAGGCATCATCCTGGCCATCAGGGAGCTTACAATAGGGAGGAGAGCAGACAAATAAGCAGACCACTAAATACACAGAGAATGCTTAGTGAAATTGCAATGATAGAAGTAAGCACTAGAGGAATCGTAACCCAGCTCCAGGGAAAGGAGGGGTAAGTGAGGGCTTCCCAGAGACGGTTGTGAATTAGCAGAGCCTCAAAAGATATGTGAAAGTTAACCTGGTCACTGGGAGAAAGGGATAGTCTGAGGCTGTCTAGGCAGAGGGCAAAATGTGAGCCTAGTGAAACAGCTGAGACTAGAAATGCAGAACAAGGGAGGCACAGAGACAGAAACTCTTATAGCAACCTCTTTTCCTCTCTGGTTTAACTATCTTAAATTTGAACATGTAAGTCTGAATCTTGGTCCAAACTCCCCACTCTTCATCTGGCTCCTTTTGTCCTCCATGTTCAGAGTTGTTGGTTTCTGGGCACTGGATTTCAGCCTGAGATTGGCTACACCCCAGCTTTCCTTCCCAGTATAACTGTGGTGGTTGCATGCCTGGCTTCCTACACAGTGCTGTCGGAGATACATGAAACTGGAGGGAACGTGGCTACACGAAGATAATGTCAACAGGAGAATCCTTGGAGGAAAATCTTTGGAGTTATGCACAAACAGGGTAGTGGATAAAGGGAAGTAGAGCCAGGAAACGCTGCCCTCTTAATTGGCACTTTCTCATGTACAAGGAGCATAGCTTTGTCCTCTCCATTAAAACTCTAAAATGCTATTTTGATATTTTGAAAGAAATAAGAACATATTTTAGAGAGCTCTGAAATGAACAGGGAAATAAACATCTGATAAACGTCTACCATGAGTCAGGTCACACTGCATTTCTTAGAGCAGAGAACAAGATTCACTGTTGCCAAATGTCTCCCTGACTAAAGGTGACAAAGGAGCACAGTAAATGGTACTTTCTCTACATGATGAAACCATTTTGTCTCCAAAAAGTCTTCCCAACTTGTGTTTAGACATGGGTTTTAAAAAATTATTTTATGGCATAAGCTTAGATTTTATTGCTTTGAGTAAATGGTAAATATCAAAACAAATGAATTAAATTTGTTCAACTGATTCAATCAGAATTTTTTGTTTAGTGAATGTAGATTGTTTTGTTTTTTATTTTGTTTTGTTTTGTTTTTTATTCCTCTGAAAATAGTGTAAAGAAAATGTTGCACTCAGGCTCTAAAAGAAAATTTTTAATTAATTTTAAAAATATTTAACAATGACAGTCTATTGGAATAAGATATAAAGATACCAAACATTATTTTACACTTATGGTAAGGGTAAATGAACAACCTTTGTACAATATGGACAGCCTTAAAAATAACTACCGTGTTCCCCCCAAAATAAGACCAGGTCTTATAACAATTTTTGCTCCAAAACACGCATTAGGGCTTATGTTCAGGGGATGTCATCTTGAAAAATCATGCTAGGGCTTATTTTCGGAGAAACATGGTATAGTCTCTGACCGGTTCACTTCTAAAAATGTGTACCCCAAAACTGCATAGACATATACAAAAATATTGTTCCAAAAATTTTCCTCACAGGTTATTAATGATAGCAAAAAATGGTAGGCTAATAATGAATAGTGAAATACATCAATATGTATTTTGATAAAGTGGAATAATACTATATAACTATTAAAAGTAATTTACAGGAAAATATTTAATGAAATAGATGTTCACTTTATAGAACATTAAATGAAAAATATGTTTACTATATAATCCATTTTAGTTTAAAAGAATACAGATGTGCATAGAAAAAAGACCAGAAAGCTTTGCTCTTAAATACTAATAGTGTTTATTATTTCTAGGCGGTGAATTTTCCCTGGTAACTGAAATTTTTTTCTTCCTCTTTCTTGTTTGTGTGTGTGCGTTTAACGTAGAACAAAAAAAGAAAGCATAGACTTTTTTTGTTTTTTAAGTGAAAAAAGAAAACCAGAAAATGCAGTGTCAAGTACATGGTTGGAGGTCTGCAATGGATAGCAGCAGAGCTCGCTGCAGGCTCCGTCCTGCTTTAGGGCTGCGTGTAAGCAGTGGCTTCTTTGAGGAGAAACTGAGCAGACAAGCGGGTGTGTGTCCAAGTACTTGCATTCGTTAGGAAATCGGCCACATTACCTAATGCGCCTACAATGCTTATCCAACACCAATGAATGCAGAAGAGTTCTAAAATACATGTAATTGATTTTTAATTTTCTTTGCAATTGTCTATCATTCATTAATTTTTAAAAACAATTTTTAAATGACACCATACTGTTTTATTTCAACCCTCACACAACATAAAGGGGTGACAACTTCTGATGCTGAACAATGAAAGTAATAATAAAGGAATGGATAAAATATTAACAACAAAAAGACAATCATTTAGCAGTGTTTCACATTTCACAGCAGTGCTTTGGCAGTACTGGCAAGTATTTCTGGCCAATTGCTTCCAACAACAGGGGTCTGAATGAACCCCCCAATCTTAGCAAAAGAACCACCACATTTTCTCCTTGGTAGTTTCCGCTCTGAGGCACTACACACCGCACGCTCCACTCACCAGACTTTTGTAAACCTCATCTTAAAATATGTCACTAGGTGTTGTGTGTGATCACAAGAACTGAAAACCAGAGTGTGGTAGAAAAGTAAACTCTAACGTTTCCAGTAAGGCATCGAGGGAAGCACTGCAGGCTGGGCCCTTCACTTCACCAGTTTAAAAAGTTTTAATTTACATTATTCAGCAAACTCAGTCTTCAGAAGCTTAACTAGCAGGCTCATGTGAAAAGTTTAAAAGACAGTCCCTTCTTTGTTTTTGGTCAATGTTTTCATATAAAACATGAAATCAAGTTCTACTTTATATATTAAAAAAAATAGTATTTTTAAAAGTAATATATATATATATATATATATATATATATATATATATATATATATATATACGCTTCTATTTCTCCTTTTTTTAAAAAGACATTTAATAACAGTACTTCAGAAGGCTGGATTTAATTCCCTAACCGCCCCACCCTGCCAGCTGTCCACCTGGAACAGATACAGTAAGGAGCAGGCTCCTAGAGAGGCATGTCCAGCTTGGCTGTGGGCTGCGGACTTAGGTGAACACACTGCAGTCAGCAGGGTCACAATGAACCCATCTCTTACTCCCAGTGGGCCTAACGGGGTTCAGTTCTAAATGGCATGATTTCCAGTTCCTGAAACTATGTCTGACACCTCAAGTTAAATCTCTGTTGAATTATTAAATGAACAAATGGAAACAGAAGAGGAATGAACAAAAGAAACCAACATTTTTTTGAGCAATGATGTGAAATACTCACTTCACTGTGATTTAAGACTTACAAAGTACTGGACAGGAATCAGGAAAAAAATCTATTCTTTATACATTCAGACCAAGCTCCAATACCTGCTGAGGACAGGCAGAAGATGCAATTAAATGGTAGCACTCTAAGTGTTAAGTGCAAGTATAGACCTTACTAGTGAGTGGAGGAGAGGGTGACAAATCTCCCGGGGGTGAAGCTGACTCAATTCCCACCTATTGCTGCTTTATGGAAATGAAGGCTCAGTTTTGCTAGTTCTTCCAGCTTTTTTTAAGAGAAGTTTGAAGTCTAGATTTTTATGCGAAAACTCCCAAATTTTAAATGTTGGTTCAAACTTCCAAGACAGACAGACTATGTCTGTGTGTTTTGCATGCATATCTAGCCAGAGGGTCATCGATTTGAAACTTCTCATTTCAACTTTACTATGTCTGAGAACATTTATTCTTAGGACATGTCTATGTGTGTGCTGTGTGTTGTTGCTACAATAATTACCTCGCGGACACTGAGAAGATCAAGGAGATAAGTCACACTTGTGGGGAGGGTTTTCAAGCATGGAGTGAGCTAGTGGAAAAGTATCAGAGGACATTTATTTAGGGGAGAGAGTAATCAATGGGATGTGTCAAGCACATTGAGTTATTCCTGAACTGGCAAATATTTTTCTCTGCGATTTGGCCATCTGTGTTTGCTAACTGACACCCACAGCAAAGTTCGGCTCCTCTCCTCCCACAGAGACTGGGAGATACTGGTGCTATCTCTCTTGACAATTGCATTTCAAAGGATGGCTCCCAGGTCCTTGAGGAAGACATTCCTGGGTTGTAAAACTGTCAAGAGGCTTTTTAAAGAGGTTTACATCTCAAAGAAAACAGAGAAAGAGTGTACAACTAAAAGTTTTCTAAAGTTAATGCCCTGAGAAAAAAGGGGTCAGGGGCTATACAGTCAGGAAGAAGCCCATGGAAAGTGTAGTCAAGCTGGAACAAATGTTAAGGCCATCTTAGTCAGAAGAGCGATGGGAGACGTCGCTGTTCAGCAAATTAGACATCATTAGATCATACACAAATGAAAATTCTAGATGTTTCAGCCCTAACTTAGAGTGCTCCCCTCCTTTCCCCTACATCCTCCCCCACTGCCTAGTAATCACGAAACCATGGGACACCGGTGGTGTTGGTGGTGAAGTAAGAACTCTGCCCACTCGATACTTGAGAAGAGAAACCCATGCTGCCCCTGATGTCCTCTAAGGGACTGTACCTGCCTAGGTATCTACCAACAGGTGCTTAAAACGGCACCAGTACCATGTGCTTTGGCCAGGTTGGGCAACCTTGGTAGCCTTGGTCTCTTCATTTCTAAATGGGCATAATAAATACATTCTACACAGCATTTGTATGAGAAGTAAACGTGATCTGTGTAAAGCGCTCAACATGGTACCTGGCATATAGTAACAGCTCAATAAATGGTAACTATCAATAGTTCAGCCAGTTCTCATCTGTGCTATTATATTATTCTCATAGAATGATGGATATACTATGATACTAATATTAATAAAGTACACAGAGAGGTGAAAGAAAAAAAGTTAAAGAATTATGACTTCAATTGACCAAAATAGAGCTGAAGAAACTATCGAGGCAGCACCTATTTCCATAGCCTACCCTCCAAAACTCTACCCTATTTTTTGCCCAATTTTCCTTAATCTTGTTTTTCCAAACTTAAGTATTTTCCCGTGTAGATCTCAAATCTTCATGTTATTTAGGCTAAGGATATAATACAGTTTTGTGAACTACAATCTTTGCTGTATTTCTTTTCTTACATTGACACATGCAGCATTTTATCCAATGCTATTTACTCTTTGAAAGCCCATGTGGAAGCTAATTGACTTTTCTCCTCCCAAAAGGTTTTCCTTTGTTTGTATCTTGGTAACAATTCTAAAAATTTCAAGATTTGGACTCTGGTATTTTAACTGTGCTTCGAGTATCTACACACAAGTGGTCCGTTTCATCATCCAATGAGCGCTGCCTGTTTGTGGATGTGACACTCCTGTGGAAGGAAGCCAAGAGCCTATAGTAGCGATCCTGGGGGAAATTGAAGCAGCTGTGGCCATGTAATTTAAAACCTCTGAAAAGTGTGCTGCAGCCTGTGCACGGCGTTAGTTTAACATGAGGGCTGGATGTAGCCCGTTCTCCGGAGGACTTCCCCGCCTGCTGCAGGAAAGAGAAGGCTGAAAGACAAACCTGGGTGCAGCCGGAAAGGTCCAAATAGATGAGCTTGTGGCATCCATTCCCTAAATTCAGGTACTGTAAACCTTTGTCTGTGAACTTTCTGCAATAAGCCAAGCTAAGACTCTGTAAGTTGTGGAAGTGCCTGAAAAGACAGGGGGAGAGAAGAGAGGGAGGAAAGTGACTAGAGTTGTTTTCTCACATCTTTCCTAAGCCACTGTGACAAAGAGAAGTAAAACTGTAAATTAATCTTTTCTCCTTGCAGATATTCAACAGTTGAACTTTATTTTTAATTCTCTTCCTGTTAAGTAAAGGAGATTGCAGTAGTATATGAGACAATGCCTAATTACATTTTAAATGAAAATAAAGAAGATTTGCCTAGATTTGTAAGAAAGCTGATTGAGATACAGCTTTGGGGGCAGGGAGATGTGTGCATTCATATTGTCTGGCAGTTAGTTTGTGTTTGAAATCAAAGTTACAACGTTTGCATTATTGTTGCATTTAGGTTTTATCATTGGAGCAGTAAAATAATGTGCAAAATGTCTAGAACAAACCCTTTTATAAACATTTAAATGGTGATTAACTGTTACTTGAGAGTGAGGATTTGGGAAAGAAAGGAGGCAAAGTTTGAACATAACTGGCTCTTAAAATGAACATGACAAGCAAATGGTTTGAAAAAAATAGATTTGAATATGCATGATTTTGTAATAGTTTGATTTCTATCGTTACAGAAAGACCAGTTCACATACAGAGTTTAAAAATGAGTTAAGAACAGTCTGCAAATGAGTAAGCAACACATGAAAGGGATAAAAATACATCAGAGCCTATCAATCTCACTAGAGTTGAAACTGATTAAATATGGCATGACCACCATAACCAAAATGAGAGCTTCCAGAAAAAAAAAAAGGAAGGTAATTAAGACAAGCCTGTTCTACCTTGCAAGGGCTCACAGTTTGAGGACATTCTGTGGACAATTTTCCAAACCTTCCTAAACCTGGCATTTTTTAAAAGTCCAAGAACTCCCACTATTGCCTGCTCTCATAATGGAATTAACAACATGCTCTTGGTTTGTGATCTGCAGCAGTTTTAAGACAGCAAATTAGAAAGCAAAAGTGGAAGAAGATTCCTCTCTGTCCCTCAAAAGCCCACAAATGACTAATAAAGTTTACTTTCACATAAATGGTAAAAAAGATATGCAAGCATTGACTATTAATCAGATTTATTTCTAAAATTTGAGAAACATATCTATATGACATAACCATTCCTGTTCCATAGCTAATCATTTGGTTCAGGACACACATTCCCTCTGGTAACGGCTGTGTCCATGAGATTCAACAGAACAGAGAAGGACAACTTCTGGATTCCCCAGTGGCTCGGTGGGCAGGGCCATAAAGGAAAAAGTAACCCTAACATCCCAAAGACACGTCCCCTCTCCTGGGGCCCTCTACCAAGACCTATGCCAAAGTTTTAGAAGTGCTTAATTTTCCTCTCCCTGGAGTGTAACCTTGTGATTTAACTGGGGAAAGTACAATTTTCTGGGGATTGTGGAGGAGGGGGCGATGTCATTTCTAGTAACCCCTTAGCTCTCTCATTTGGAGAAAGGAGTAGTGAGGTAGGCACCACGACACAATGGAAAATACACAAGGTTTTGGAATCTGACCAATTGGATACAAATCCCAGCCCTGACACTCACTGCAACTTCCTTAACCTCTCAGAGATTGTTTCCCCATTTGTTAAGTGGAGATCATAGTACTACCTTTTTTTTTTAAACCCTGATTGACTGTGGAGGCTCCAGTTTTCCGGAAGCTCAGTTTTCTCATTTGTAACATGACTATAAAACTACCTGCTCTTTCCTTAGAGATGTGACAATTTCATGAGAACATAGATGTAAGTCTGAATTAGCAGAACACTGTAAGCTTTCAATATATATGGATGTTGTTACTATTACCTCAAATAATAACAACATATTAATTGTTCTTATGAAGTTTGTACTATCTTCTTCCACTTAATGGAATAAACACTCATCTGACAAAAGTGGTACATGTGACTGATTCTAAGAGTTTGGGGGATCTCATATTGCATCCATCCTCATTTGGTTATGGTGGTAATGCCATATTTAATTATTTTCAATTCTAGTAAGATTGATAGTCTCTGACGTAGTTTTTATTCCTCTCATGTGTTTATTCCACTCATTTGCAGGTTGTTCTTTAATCCCATTTTCAAGCTCTGTATATCAATTAGTCTTTCTTTAACTATAGTAATAAAACTGTTACAAAACCATGCATATTCAAATATATTTAAATATGGTCAAAGACTATTTCTCCGTTTCTTAAAGTCCATGTGATTAGTTAACAAATACCAAAAATGGAAATTGAGCTAGGGGTTCTTAACTTTTTGTATGTCACAGGTACCTACAGATCTATGGACCCTTGGTCAGAAAAACGTTACTAATGCATGAAATAGAATACTTAGGATTACAAAAGCAGCCAATTATATTGAAAGGTAATATCAAAATATTTTTAAAAACCAAATGAATGGAATAATGTATGTACTTCTTTATTAACATATTAAATAACATCTAGTAGAAGTCTAATAACTACCATGATTTTAAAGTAGCGATGAGTACCAATGATATTTTGAAATATTTGTAACTATAATAAGAAAATATTTGTGATTTATATGAGTGAAAGAGTCCTAGAGACTACTATGACTACTCTAATTTTTTTTTTTACCTACATTTCAGTTCAAGCTTAGTGAAAATAGAGATTTTTGTCCTCCATTAAAATTCATGGAACCTCTGAATTTTATCACTGGTTTCCTTGGGATATCCACTTGTCCCAGCTTAGGAACCTTGGGTTTGGCAAAAGGTGTTCATTAGACTAAATGACTCCCAGATTGAAAGTCTCTAGATGGTTCTCTTCAAAGTGGAACCTTATGAGAACCATCAGTTTGAAAGCAAAGCACAGGAATTGTAAATGGCCCTGTAGGCCTTTCTAGGGATTTACAGGGCTGCAGATTTAAAGCTGCTGGGAAGGGAAAAGTATCAGTTGACAGTGAAATTGCACTTGGCAAATTTTATGCAATACTGTTACTTTTTATTCTGAATTTTGGCAAAGAAATGTGCCCCTTACAAGAGAAAGATCTGGCTCATCATTTTCCCAACCCAGAAACAACTTGATAATTCTAATTCCACTTTTAGGCAGTGTTTGTATTCTATGTTTATCTTTTCCCAATTATCTAATAACTAAGTGTGTCTTACGTAAGGGAAGGGGTTCTCTTTGTGATTTATTTTTCTACTGCTATGATAGTCTGTAAGAAATCACAATTCTTGTAGAAACTACAGAGATAATTTTTTCTCCATTCTCCTGGCTTTCTTCCATTAAAGAATTGAGGCCTTCTGTGTTAGCTCTCCAACACATAAGACAAATACTACTGGAAGGAATGTAAAATAACTATGTATTTAACCAAAAATTTCTCTGAAAAATCACCAAGACAAAGCCCAGTCTGCGAAAGAGAGGATTTACATGTGCATTCTTCTGAGTTGAGTGTTGGGCTCTTTAGTTTCACAGATGTAGTTTCACATAATAGATAGAGTTCCTGCAGAAAATTCAACTGCAGTGATTTGACTTCCTATTTACAGGGTAAACCTTGAGGATGTCCAGTCTGGCAACAGTTTCTTCTGCCGGCCCCACTCTGATGGGCACTGGTAAGGCTATGTCACATGAGAGTGCATGCCAATAAGAAGTTTCCAAACCAACTGAAGAGTGAACTCATCTATATGAAAACTAATGAGACACCATGCCACTATAGCATACAACACTCCACTAAAAAGCAAAGGTCATAACTTCACTCACACTACACGCCCAGAATGCCTCACACACTGTGGTTTATCAATATTGGTGAATGAGTGAATGAATGGTGCTATGAGAGTCCAGGGACAGGAGAACCACCGTGGACTTTGGATAGATGGCGTGACTTGAGATGTAAAGACTGGAGAGAGAAGCAGAAAAGCATTCCAGCTGTAAAGAGAAACGTGCAGCCATCAGAGGACTGGAGTTAAGGGTTTCCCTTGGAAAACCTGGGTAGACAAGTTTGATCAGAAAATGTTAAGGGACAGTAAGGGAAGAGTCTAGACCTTAAGCATGTCCCAGACATGATAAGACTATACTGTTCCAGGAAGATGCTTCTTGCAGCATAAAGCAGTGCAGATTGAAGGGAAGTGAGACCAGAGGCTGAACCATTAGGAGACTGTGCCACATAAGGTGCTGAGAGTACCACCTAGGTTGTGGCAATAGGAATAAATGGAAAGGGTTTCATTCAGGAAATATTTGGAAGCAAAAATTGTCCTGGAATGGGCATGAGCTGTGGGCAGCCCTCATTTTCAACTTTAGGAAACTGAGCAAATCCCCAAAGAAGTGAGGAAAAATATTCAAATAAAAAACTGGCAGAGCAGTATTGCCAAAGAGGGCAAACAAATTACATCTTTCTTCTGGCAAATGATTTCTTTGGAAAGAAATACTAAAGGCACCGAAGAGGAAAATGACAGCAGCAACAAACACCGTTTTTCTGGTTTAAGAAGCACTTTTGCATACCCAAGCATGTTTGAAACAATGGAAAACAAAGCAAAAATAGAGAATCATTATGAAATGTATTTTTATCATAAAAAGTCAGGGTACATGTTTTTCATATGACAGAAAATATCAGTATTGAGTAGCATTTATCCTAAATGTTCTCTCAATAGCAAGAACTAGAAGTTAAAAATCCAAACAAAATTCTCATTTTGGGGTCCTTTTTTTTTTTTTAAAGATGTGATCATTGATTTTTTTTTTTAATTTTTATTGGGGAATATTGGGGAATAGTGTGTTTCTCCAGGACCCATCAGCTCCCAGTCAGGTCATTGTTTTCAATCTACTTGTGGAGGGCGCAGCTCACTGGCCCATGTGGGAATCGAACCGATGACGTTGGTGTTAAGAGCACTGCGCTCTAACCAACTGAGCCAACCAGCCACCCCGGGGTCCTATTTTTTCTATCTGTTGCCACACACACATTCATACATGAACGTATATTTATACAATATACATCTTAATATGGAATGTCTAAAGAAAAGTACTGAGTGATGTTTTGTATTACAGAACTAGAGAACTCCAGCTCATGAGAGCCATTAGATCTCTTCCCAACTCCACATTTGGTAACATCATGTTGGTAGCTTAAAATTGACCATGGTGAAAGTATTTACATAACAGAAATCAGTAAATCCTGCAGATCACTACATCCCCTTAGCCCATACCCCAGCCACTCATTAAACATTCACCAGAGCACTGCCATGCTTGGAACATACTTTGAGAATTACTGATGCAGAGAATGCGGGATGCTGAGGAAATGTGTATACAGAGATAAATGATGACACAGTAGATGACAACTTTGAAGGCTAGGAATAAAAATTTGATCTAAATATAAAAGGGGATTCTTAAGATAAAACCTGAACAAATGCAATAGAAGCATTAAGCAAAACACACACAATCTTCCTTGGCTGAGAAAAGAGATAGTTTTAATGTTCAAAATGTTTACTATGTTTCAGGAAAATTAATTGAAAGAACACAATCAAACTTGGACATTTTTTTTTAATTTCTCAGAGAAAAGGAATTTCTTGCAATTATCTTGGCAGAGAAAATAGGTTACCAACAAAGGAACAAAAAAATCAAGCTGGTTTTAGACTTCTCTTTAACCAGAAATCTCAAAGATTGTGGAGCAACATTTGTAGGGTTTTAAGGATAAAATAAGAGACATGATTCAAGAACTATACACCAAAAGAAGTTCTGGTCATCCTTCAAAATAAGAGAAAGTCATTTTCAGAAAGCAATGGCTGAAAATCTATCATTTGCACATCTTTCATAAAGAGTTTTTAAAACTGTATTTCTAGTCATCATAGGATGAGTCAAAATCGAAATTAAAGAATAAGGAATCTGGACCGGCCCGGGAGCTCAGGTGGTTAGAGCTCCATGCTCCTAACTCCGAAGGCTGCGGGTTCGATTCCCAGATGGGCCAGTGGGCTCTCAACCACAAGGTTGCCAGTTCAACTCCTCGAGTCCCGCAAGGGATGGTGGGCACCTTGAGCTGAGCTGCCCCTGAGCTCCCAGATGGCTCAGTTGGTTGGAGCGCATCCTCTCAACCACAAGGTTGCCAGTTCAATTCCTCGAGTCCTGCAAGGGATGGTGGGCTGTGCCCCCTGCAACTAGAAACAGCAACTGGACCTGGAGCTGAGCTGCGCCCTCCACAACTAAGATTGAAAAGACAACAACTTGACTTGGAAAAAAGGCCTGGAAGTACACACTGTTCCCCAATAAAGTCCTGTGCTCCTTCCCCAATAAAATATTAAAAAAAAAAAAAACCACATAGCCCCCCCCAAAATAAAAGAATAAGGAATCTGTGGGACAAATGGACCATCAATGAATGACAAAACTAGAGTTAGTTATAAATATGATTACAATATCATAAATATGATTACATACATGATTAAATATTATAAATATGATTACAATATTGAGTACAAACACTAAAATCAATATTAAAGGAAAGTTAAATGATTAACAAAAATTATGATTAATATGTGCTTACATACAGGGGAGTAGAAGTGGGGGAGCATCAAGTTCAAGGGAGAATTAAAGTGTATTACATCTCTTGTCTAACAGAGGGAGAGCCAAAGTCATTGTTTCATCATGACTTTAATAATTAGAGGAAAGCATGTTAAAGCATGTTCTTAAATGTCATACAAATAGCCACTAGTTAGAACATCCAACAGAATGTGCACATACTTTTGAAATACCTTCATATTATAAAAGTAAACAACATAGTTTATACAGTAAATGGCACAAATGATGAGTAGTGTACAATAACATAAAAATTTAAAAATCAGCAATCATAAAGCAAGATGATAGAAATAAGACCACACACTCAATTTTGACAAGAAATAGTAACATTTTGTTTGTTTGTTTGTTTTTAAAGTTTATTGGAGTGACAATTGTTAGTAAAGTTACAGAGATTTCAGGTGAACAATTCTATATTACATCATCTATAAATCCCATTGTGTGTTCACCACCCAGAGTCAGTTCTCCTTCCATCACCATATATTTGATCCCCTTTACCCTCATCTGCCACCCCCCTCCCTCTCTTACCCTCTGGCAACCACTAAACCAGGGGTGTCCAAACTGCGGCCCGCGGGCCAACTGCGGCCTGCAATCCATTTTTAATTGGCCCGCAGCAAATTCCAAAAATATATTTAGTTTACTTAAATAAACCAGGTGAGGCAATACGTACTTCACCTCGGGTGAGTGGCCCGGCTCTTTGTGTATTTTACTGCATATGGCCCTTGGTAAAAAACGTTGAAAAAAGTTTGGACACCCCTGAACTAAACTATTGTCTGTGTCTATGAGTTTTTGTTTCTCATTTGATTGCCATGTTCTTTTGTTGTTTTTGGTTTATATCCCACATGTCAGTGAAATCATAGGGTTCTCTGCTTTTTCTGTCTGACTTATTTCACTTAGCATTATAATCTCAAGATCCATCCATGTTGTCACAAATGGTCCTATTTTGTCTTTTCTTACAGCCAAATAGCATTCCATTGTGTATATATATCACAACTTCTTTATCCATTCATCCATCAAAGAACATTTTGGTTATTTCCATGTCTTGGCTACCGTAAATAACGTTGCAATGAGCATTGGAGCACACGTGTCTTTATGGATAAATGTTTTCAGATTTTTTGGGTAGATACCCAGGAGAGGGATTGCTGGGTCATATGGTAATTCTATTCATAATTTTTTGAGGAACCTCCACACTGCCTTCCATAATGGCTGCACCAGTCTGCATTCCCACCAACAGTGTATGAGGGTTCCTTTTTCTCCACAGCCTCTCCAACACTTGTTACTGAAATAGTAACATTTTAAACTACCCTCTTAATAAGGCAAAGAGACTGAAAATTTTATTAGTAGAAGTTAACTACATGCTGCATATAAAAGAAATCCAAAATCCAGTGACATAAAGGTTAAAAATACAAAGATACATAATGTTATTCCACAAAAGCACAAGCAGAAGAAAACAAAAATGACTGTATTAATAGCAGAAAAAAAAGTATTAAAGACAAAGAAACATCAAACAGAATAAAGAGTATAATTTTATGTGAATACATGCTACAATCTATAATGGAACATACTACTTATTAATCTTTATGTATAAAATAATAACTTTGAAATAAATTAAGAGAAGCTTGATTATAATAGAAGACCAATATATCACTATTATACTATGACATGTCAAGAATTTATACATATAGGCACACATATACACACAGAAATTTTGTTCTCTAAAAGAAACTCTAATTTTAAACATTCATGGATGATTTATTGAAATTAATTATATGTACTAGTCCACCAAGAAATCTTACTAAATCCCCAAAAGTAGGAATAATTCAGTCCACATTTCTTGACCACAATGAACAAAACTAGAAATTAAAAACAGAACCTTAATCAAAGAAACTTCAGCTACTTGGAACCAAAAATTCTCTTCTAAACAATTATTGGGTTAAAGAGAAAAATCTAACATACAACAGTTTGTTTAGAAAATGAGAACAATGCTTATCAAATCTTACAAGCTTTTCCTAAATTCTTATTTAGAGGTTATTTCATAGTCCTGTTTTTTTATCAAAAAAGGAAATAAACTGATTAAATCACACAAACGAAAAGTTAAAAAGATATCTAAACTTCATACCCAAGTCCAAAAATGACTATTCAGGAAACATAATTAGGAAGGATACCATTCACAATGGCAATTAAAAAGACACTTAGGAATAACTTACATGAAATTGTCCATATGAATAAAACAAAATTGTATCGAGACATTTAAGAACATTTGAAATATATTTTAGAAGTATACTATGCTTGTCATAGGGAGACTAAATATTGAAAAATATATGAATTAGTTCCTAATTTATTTTATCTTTAATTATTGGCATATGGGTAAATTTCTATTGGCTCCTCAAAAAAATTATGTATATACATTTGCTAAATTTGTACATCTTACTATTTTATATTTACTATCTTGCAGATATAAAAGATATGTAGCACACAACTTACAAATAATAATAAAATACACAGTACTCTTTATAATAAATTCATGTAATCAATCAGTTCTTACACAATGCTTTCATTGACTTTTGCCAAAGTCATTAATGTAAGAGAACTTTTGTCCTCTCTATATGCTCGAAGGAAAAATAAAATCTGTCACTCTGCTGTATTTCTTGCTTTCACCCAAAAATAAAAATAAAGTTGAAAAAAAATGAGGAATAAGTATAGTTCTAGTATGAATATTTTCATTACCATTAATGAGTAAGACAAAAGTGAAACAACAATGATGTATAACCAGACTTCATTCATTTATCAATGACATGAGTGACTTCTTTGCTGAATCAGATAGTAGTTTTCAGGCATTAGAATATTTCCTCAATTTTTTGTGCTATCAACAATGTTGCAGCTACAAACATGACACACTTTTCAATTTAATCTGCTTCATTAATTGTTTTCTCCATCATTTTCTCAAGTCTAAACAATCAACAAAAAAATAAATAAATCCCTAATTTGTATTGTTTGCCTTATTCCATGGTGTAGCATACTGCCATTTTGCCTGATTCCAAGCTTCCAGTGAGAGGTTTACCACTTTTTTTATGCTTGCACATTTCCAGAACATGTTTAGAGATGGTAGATAAGGAAAATTACCACCTAGAATTTTCTCTGTTTAAGTCTCTCCAAATGCCTCACTGTTATTTTTCAAAGAATTTCAAAAAGTTATATTCTCTAAAATGGTTTACTCTTCCACAATAGTTTGAAAAATGCTTTGAATCTCTCAGAGTATGATCATATACTCTTCCTGGTTAGTCTTCCTTGGTGTAAATAAAGAATAATTGAATGACATAAATTTGTGATAAATTTGAGTATTCTATCAACTCGTGACGATGTGCTGTGTTCTTCTGTCCCTTGTCTTCCAAAGAAGTGCTGGATTAGGATAAGCAACATTTGTGCCCAGGGTTGCCAAAGGTCCACAGATCGAAAAACAACCTGTATCAGGATTCCTGGAGATGGTGGGGGTTCCATAGGTAACCAGACCAGGGAATGGTTAACCTGGCAACAGGTAATCTGGGACGCAGTGCTCAAAGTCTAAGGAGGTAGGACATTGGTGTTCTGTTGTCAAGAAGTCCCAGACACTGGACTGAAATTTAGGGGCCAGTTGTCAGTGCTCAGGAAGGGGGACAAGGAAGAGACGGCAGAGCCTAACTAAAGCTATTACTGGGCACATTGCTACAACAGTGACACACAAATGCGGGCCAAGGCAGAAGGCCCGCAGTGTCTTGTTACCAAAATGCGGTGCCACAGTGACAGGGTGTTGGTAAAAGGAGCACTGGCTGTGGGGAATGCTGGAGCATGCCAGAGCCTAGGGGAACACAGCTATTTTCAGTGCAATACAAATAAACAAGCATTACCTTGGTAGGAGCCGCATAGTCCTATTGGTGATAGTTGTGTTGGAGAGATTGAGATACAGGACTCCGGGACAACCTTCAGAGATGTATCTCATTGATTCATCCTGCATAAAAACAGAGGGAAGAATCTCATCAAAGTCTAACAGGCTTTGCTATTCCCCATTCCCTTTCTATCATCTCTCTTCCTGCTCCAAAAAAGTATACGCAAAACTTGGTCTCTTCATGTTCTTTGATATTAGTTGTAAAGCAAATTAAATAGACGGTGATGGTTTTGCTTAAAGCTCCCTTACTCCCTCACTTTCCCCCTTTTTGGAAATAAAGTCCCATTTCATCACAATGACACTATATTAAAATTTGAATCCTTGCAAGTTCAATTCTGTGACAGGAAATTTGAGCTCAAGTTTCAGAGTGTCAAACATTCCTGACTTTTCATATACATGAAAGTGATTAAGAATGGATCACTTTTTAAACTTACTGAAATTATTATGAAAGACAGGAATAATAAATGCTCTCAACTGGATTTCATTAAAAGTGAGTTCATATTTATGTTTCTATATTTATATAGAGATGTATGGTGTATGTGAGTGTGTGTGTACTTAAGTTTCTTTGGTTCTGTTACTGAATCTATTAAAACAGCTAAACAGATTTCCACCAAATTTATGGCAAGTTTGAGATGACCTGAAGTAAAATACTGGTGATATACATGTTGGACACGAAATTCAGTGTTGGAAGTTCTGTATATGTGTGTGGGGAGGGGGCGTGAGGAAGGGAGAAACTCAAAGAGTCAAACAACCCTTCACCAGAGAGCTGAGACTGAGGTACCAAGAGAGTGCTGTGACTGTTACTTGAGACAAAAAACAGTGACTTCAAGCATGAGCCCTAAATTGACATTGACAAGACCAGATGAATGGCAAGATTTGAGTCCAATGGCGCTGCTTCTCAGATGGGTAACTATTAGGTTGGTGCAAAGGTAATTGTGGTTTAAAAGGTTAAAAAAAAAAAATGCAAAACCCGCAATTACTTTTGCACCAACCTAATACTTACAAACTGCCCTAGAATTAGTAGTAGCAGGTTTTTATTTATATAACGATGGTTGATGAGTCTCCCCCAGAAAACTGAAGAGGTCAGCTAGTTTTAAATATTTGTGGTACCTCGGTCCTGGAAAGAAGAGGCCATTGCAGAAAGAGGCAAGTTGTCACTTGGCTAAGAGATGTGGTTTGGGGGAGAATTCTGCATGGTCAGTTTGGCCACCCTGAACTCCACGAGGATGGCAAGGGTTTATTTTCAGCAGGATCATCAATGTTTAACAGTTTATTCCTGGCTATTTCTTGGAGTCATGCATATTCAAATAACAAAATCCTCCTACAGGTTGAGTTTTTTTCACATGGGATAGGACCTGGTTGATTTATAGGGTCAGGAAACCACACCTTAAAAAGACCTCAAGTTTCTTTCTTCAGTTGTAAAACTGTGGTTCTGCTGTAGGAAAGGTTCTTTGTGCTGAAGCTGCACTGGTACGAGTACAAGGCTTGCGGTAAGCACTGTGCTCTTGCCACTGCATTCACACTGCCCACAATTTTTCTAGATGTTCCACCACCAAAATGGAGCACTTGGATTTACATGGATAGATAAAAAGCATACAGTATAATTTTCCCAGCAGGAATGGAGAAAACAACCATAATGATTTGTAGTTTAATACCAACAAAAATCTATCTTCAAAAATATTCATTGTGCCCATCAAATATCAAAGTGATGGTGTATTTGTTGGAAGACTCTGGCAAAATGCAAATGAGGTGGACAAGAAGACAATAGAAAGCTGGTTTCCACCCCCTCAGAGAGGAAGCCACGGAGAAGGTAAAAAACTGGGGGCCAGGAAGAAGAAGGTGGAGCATGCTTTAGGTACTGAAGAGGAATCTGATTTCCCTTTGATATGGGGAAACAAACCATTCTCTGCATTTCCCTGTCTGGAGAACATTCAAACAAATCTTACTCTCGGAGTTTAAAATAACTCAAGTTTCAATCCCCAAATGTTATAGCACATAAATGTGTAAACATTTGAGTATCGACATTGCAGAATGGTTTGTGAATTTGTCCACAATGTACTCAAGTCTTTCTCAACGTAATACATTCATGAGGCAAGTTCCTTAGAAGTCAAAGCTTTTGAGTGAATGTTACTCAACTCCTTAAACGTAAACTTGTCTCCCAGTCTACGTCTCAAAGGGAAAAACAATAGTAAAATGTAGCTGGATAAAATTATCAGCCCTGTATATTATTAGACTCCTTAATTAGAACAGATTTTGATGTTCACAAATTTAATGCAGATGGCATTGTGTTAGAAAGCCAACTTGACAGAATATGATCTTTTATTCAAGTGGAGAACTGAAGCTCTCTGGGGGAAAGAACTGAAATTGATTCATTTTTAAATCCCTATAATACCTATGTTTTATAACATATAAATTCCCTATATATCTTTATATGTAAAGATAAATATATCATTAACATAAGAGGTATAATAAATGTCCACAAAAAGAATGAAATAAACAGAAATTTGAAAGAAAGAACTGAAACGATGATGCAGTAAGGAGCAGCCAATTCATGAAATCTTTTCACGGTGGCCGAGGGGTGTGGCCGTCCTTCCGGAGCGGGTGCTTAATGATGGCATTCCACTGCCTCCTGTCTCCTCAAAGACTTGCTCCATCAGCTGCTCAAGTGGGTCTTCACCAGCCTCTGTAAACCTACAACAGGTTTCCCTGCCTCTATTTTCTTTCTGCTACTCTCTTAGCCACTATTCTGGAAAGATACACTTATACCTAATGCCTCATTTTCTCACCTCATGTCCACTTCGCAGTTCACTGCAATTACATTTCTGCCCCAAGATCCCACTGAAATTGTTTTAGCAAAATCCAGCAGTCCCCTTCTGATTCTCAAATCCAGGTGGCACTGCTCAGTCCTTTTCTTAGCTGCTCGCTTTGGTCACTTCCTTCTGAAATTCTTCACTCTCTGGCCTTTTGTGATACCTCTCTCTCTCTCTCTCTCTCTCTCTCTCTCTCTCTCTCTCTCTCTCTCTCTCTCTCTCTCTCTCCAACCTCCTTCTCTTACTGTTCCTCCTTAAGAGCCTTTGCTGTTTCTTCTCCTCTGCCTGCTCCTGGAAGTCAGCGTTCCACAAGGTTCAGTCCTGGGTCCTCTTCTCTTCTTATACCTTCTCTCTCTCATTAGGTTGGTCTTATTTACTCTTGGAATGTTAATTATGACTTATATGTAGATGTCGGCCCAAGATGGAATCTCAAGTTCTAGCCAGTGTTGTCCATTATCTACTAGATATCTCCATATAGTTTCATTAATTAAACAAACAAACATTACAGAGTACTTACTACGCAAGATCTGTGCTGTGTGCTATGCCTACCCCCACATTGAGACACATCTCCTGCACTTTGGGCCTCCTAGGCTAGTGGAGGAAGCGGAACCACGTAATGAGGGCTACTTGTGACAGGAACCCAGAGGAGCAACAGCAAACCAGCCTGGGAGTCAGTATGTCTTGGTAAAACAGATGGTGCCTAAAGTCAGCCTTAAAATCTGCTAGAGAGGGAAGAGTACCTGAGGTCTCAGGGGAAGAGTATTCCCAACAAAGAGCATAGCCTCTGTGCACTGAGGTGAAACAGCAAGGGGCAGCTGGGCGAATGCAACAACAAAGGCAGAGCAGCTGCTGGTTGCTGAAACTTAATGTGTTTGCAGGATTTGGAGCAAGATGAGGCTAGAAAGGGAGGCTGGTGCAAGACCACAGAGGGTCTCCAAGGTACAGTAACGTTCAAGAGCTTTGACTGGATCCACTAGTATAGATGATGACTGTGTGAAAATGTTGGAAGGTAGGAGTGAAATGGTCAGATGTGCCTTTTAGAAAGAGTATTAATGTGCTCACAGGGTGGGAGACACAGTGGGGGTAGAAGAAAGCCTGGAGACAGGGACCAGAAAGGAGTTGGCTAGGGTCAAATGTGCATTTCCATCTTCTTTGGCAACGCCACCGTAAAGACCACGAAAATGAGCCTATTGTTTCTGCTGAGGCCCAGTTTTTCTGTCTTATACACACATGGTCTTAAATATAAATGTAGTTCATGTTTGTGTAATTGTTGAATAGTTTTCATTTTCCAGAGACTCCAACAGGATTAATAATAGCGTTATACAAATGGGATAAAATTTCTTGCCAATGTTTAACATAGTTCACTTTTTTCCATATTTAATCTTAAATGAGCACACAGGCATATATTTTGGCAAAACCTCTGTGTATTAACACTCCAACACAGCAAGTTCAAATTTATGTAAACAACAGTAAAATAAGCTTCTTATACTCACTGTGAATGTTGGACAGTCAGAGACATTCAGCTCTTGCAAATTTTTACAGAGACCTAAATCAAACAAGTGACACATCACTATACAACATACTACAAATGTTTAAACTTAAAGTTTTTCCATCCTACATTCAATGTGATGTATTCATTAGAAAACAAACAAAAACCTTGGCAAGTAACTTATTCTAAGTATATGGTTTCTTTTCCCAGAAAAGTGATTTCTTTTGGCTTTAAAGTTAAAATGTACACACATGCTTATTATTGTTTGAGGATTATAGAAGGAAGAGGAAAATAGAAAAATACTACTTTGGGAAAAAGTATGTTTTAGAGCTTTTAATTTCAAAGCACTTGAAGAAAACCAACCTGCTTTGCTGTGACATGACTTTTTGTTCTTTTTCTGTTTCCTTTTAGCATTTTATTATGAAAATTTTCAAAGATACAAAAAAGTTGAGAGAATTCAAGGACTGCACAGTGAATATACCTACCACCTAGATTCCACACTTCATATTTTACTGTATTTGCTTCATCAAATATCCACTTGTACATGCATCTCTCTACCCCTCGATCCATCTTATTTTATGCACTTTAAATTGCACTTTAAATTGCAGACATCTGCATACTTCCCCAAATACTTTAGCATGTATATCATAAATAATTCAGCAAGCATAATATTTAACAAAATATTTGTGATTTTTTTAGGTTAGATTTACACGCAATTTTAATGAATGGCAGATAGAGGAGTGGAGGGTCAGAAAGGCCAAGTGGCTGGATAGCTCTGGGACCAGAGGCAGCCGTACAGCTTAGGGTCTTGCAAGAAAGACATGTACACAAAGAGCTGGATGGCAAAGTGATACACAGTCAGCATTCTGGGTCTAGACTGACAGAAAATAAAGCCCCAGACCTGAGACAGAAGAGAAGCACTTAGGAGAAGGGACACTAAACAGAGGATAGGAGGAATGCTGGAGGCAAAGAAGAGGGAAGCATTCTAGGTGGAGGAGACCCCATCAAGCAGGAACGCTCCAGGCTAGGGAATGATCTGGCATTCACGCGGCTACTAGGATGAAAAGAAAAACACGTCTCCCACTCATCACCACATAGCCCCACGGTAATAACAATAGAAATGTTATTAATTATAAATCCAATGGACTATGTCCTAAGTAACAAATGCAAACCAAAACCACTTTCAGGATTAAAAAATGAAAAAAATTATTTAAAATGTGCAGATCTTGGAAGTCATCAATAATACTTGTCAAGGAAAAAATACATTTCCTCAAAAATATAATAACTAAATTTATGAGATTAATATTCTTATAGAATAGTTACTTGAGAGTAATCCATGCATTCCACAAGTATTTATCAAGAACCTGCTATGTGCTAGAAACCCTACAGGTGCCAGAAATACAGCAGTGTACAAAATAGACAAAAATGTCAGCCCTTGTGGAGTTTACATCCTAGCTGGGGGAAACTGAAAATAAGCAAAAGAAGTTAAATATCTACTTTGACAGCTGGTGATAAATGCTCTGGAGAAAAATAAAACAAGAAAGATGGTGGAGAGCCGCCAGGGAATGGGAAGGGGTGTGGCTTCAAATAGAACAGTCAGAGAAGTCGTCACTGAGGGGACCTCAGAGCCAAGCTGTGCAGGAGATAACAAGGACAATTGCAGTAACGTAAGCATTTCTGGAGTCCACATTCAACATGACTGGTGATTGGGAGACAGGAAAGAAAAAAATAAGCTCAGGAATCCGGCCATTGGGGTCCTACTCATATTTGCACACCTAAAGGCTGTAAGGAGGATCCCTATCATTTCTTGAATCCAATGTGATGATAAACTACACATTTCAGTTTTCATAATGCTAAGCCCTGCCACTGTGGAGTACTTGCCTTGGACCAGGCACTGAGAAGTGTCTCAGAGGCGTGGGCCCGTTTCATCCTCTCAACAATACTGAGGCATCCTCAGCCCCATTTTACAGATGCAGAAGGTGAGGTTAAATAATTAGCCTGAGGTCACACAGTTCAGCAAGTAGGAGAGCCTTGTTTCAAACTCAGGGCCCAAACATTTAGCCACTAAACAAGGCAAGGAGGATGGTGTAGAGCCTTATACACCAGTATTCTGTAGGTGCCTTCATTAACTGGAATACCTTTGCTTAAAAGAAAAGAAAAAGCTGCCATTATCTGTCAATAACAGTGCTGGCAATGGTCCTTAACGACACAATTTATTTCTCCTGTAACCTAGGGACTCCACCATACCGCCTCTGGATCTCGTGGCTCCTGATCTGCATTAGTTAAGACTACCCAGAGTTGGATTTCAAAGGAATACGTCCATTGTTCCATCTGTCACACTAAGGAACTGGGCCAGCTGGATGTCAGGATGCGTGTGGTTCCCATCATCATCCTGCTCTTTATCTGTAAAGCCACCGAGCTCCGCAGGGCAAGCCCCGGGGGTGTGAGAAACCGAGCCCGTCCTGGCCGGGTGGGTGCCGGCCGCAGAAGCGCCCACCCCGTCAAACGCTACGCACCAGGCCTCCCCTGCGAAGTGTACACGTATCTCCACGAAAAGTACTTAGATTGCCAAGAAAGAAAACTAGTTTATGTGCTCCCTGACTGGCCTCAGGATTTGCTGCACATGCTGTTAGCAAGAAACAAGATCCGCGTGTTGAAGAACAACGTGTTTTCCAAGTTCAAAAAGCTGAAAAGCTTGGATTTGCAACAGAATGAGATCTCCAAAATTGAGAGTGAGGCTTTCTTTGGTTTAACTAAGCTTACCACTCTCTTACTGCAGCACAACGAAATCAAAGCCTTGACCGAGGAGGTGTTCATTTATACACCTCTCCTGAGCTACCTGCGCCTGTATGACAACCCCTGGCACTGCACCTGTGACATGGAAACGCTTATTTCAATGTTGCAGATTCCAAAGAACCGAAATTTGGGGAACTACGCCAAGTGTGAAAGCCCACGAGAACTAAAAAATAAAAAACTGCGGCAGATAAGATCTGAAGAGTTATGTAATGAAGAAGAAAAGAAACAGTTGGAGCCCAAACCCCAAGTGTCGGGGAGACTCCCAGTCATCAAGCCTGAAGCAGACTCTTCTCTTTGCCACATTTATGTGTTTCCCATACAAACACTGGACTGCAAAAGAAAAGGTTTGTAAGTTTCTTTTTCATTTTCATGGATAATTTAAAATGCTTTTTGAATCTTATAATCTCCCTGCACCCCACTATGCCTTGGAATTTCTGGTGTGACTTCCACCGGAAATCTTTCTCCAATCACAATGGAATTTACTTGAAGCTTTTCTGGAGTCTACACTGAAGATGGTTGGGGACTTAGGGAACACTGGAGGAGGGGAGGAGGGACAGCCATTTGGATCCTACTCTTTATCGCTCAGTGCAAGCTGTGGCTATCAGGAATTCCTTTCATCTTCAACCTAATGTAATTTAATTTATGTAGGTGAACGAATGGGTACAGAAAAAAGAGCAAATGCTGTCTATATAACCTGCTTTACACCGAGTCCATCTGTGCACCTGGGCGATGATAATCTCAGGGAAACCCATGTGCAGGACAGGACAGACGCGGGCACTGTCAGAAGCCAGGTGGGCTGTGCTGATGGTGTGTCGTAGTTCTTATTATTCAGTCTCAAGGCTTTAATACATGCTTGCTAACATCCTGTCTCTTAATTTACTCAAAGCAAATTCCTCAAAACAAAACATAAACATATTGGGGAAAAACACCACCAAAGTTCAAAGTATTTAATTTAAGACTATGTACTAAGGAAACCTTTTCAGAATATTGCCTACTTCCTTAAAATCATTACTGGGTGTTATTAGGTTGGTACAAACGTAATTGCAGTTTAAAAGGTTAAAAATTGTAAAACCACAATTACGTTTGCACCAACCTAATATATTCCACACAGCCTCGGGCTAGGAATGTGCAGGAATTTGCACCTACAGGACATATTCATGAAATAAGAAACCAGAGGGAGATTTTAATAATACTCTTGACATGTTCGTGAAGACGGTCCCAAAGGGTGGTCTGAGAACTGCTAATCTACCCTGAGATAACAAGCCATGTGACAGTGTCTGTTTCAGTTCTGGCATGGATTAATAACTTATTTATAATATTAAACTAAAGAGAGATGTCATTGAGTTAGGGTCTTACAGAGCACGGTGTCAATCCTTCCACTTATTTGGGGAGCTTTTGCTTTGTTTTGTTTCTTTAAGAACAGAAAGGGAAGGTTAAGTGGAACATACACTGGCTCCTCTCAAGGAAGCCCTAGGCAGGGATGTGAAGATGTTGAAGAAGCAGGCCACCTGAGCCAGGAGTAAGTATGTTCATTTCTCAGCAAAGTCATGCTCAGGACTTGCTCCCTCTGTCTGACCTGGAAAGTGGCACATGGTTAGATCTCACCACAGCCGTGGTTGCATGGAAAGATTTGCATACTATGACACCCTGCAAATGGTATATAATTGGAAACCATAGTAGAGCAATTAGAGCCTTGTAACCCGGGAGATGCACAATTTCCAGGAAGGTGGAAGTATCGCCATTTACAGTTGAGGAAAATGAGCCTCAAGGAGGCTCAGTCCCTGGGCCATGGTCCCACAGGTAAACAGCAAAGCTAAGACTGGGTCCACCTGGTCAGGGACCTCGGTCTACCTGAGTCTGCTGCTGTCTTCCAGAATCAATCTCATCATGTTCAAACAGGCAGCTGCCTCAATATTGGGAGCATTAAAGAATTTCAGAAAAGTCAGTAAATGTATTTCCTCTGTAGCCTGACGGGGGATTTCCCTGACACTCTTATGGTGAGGACTTAGTGCTTCATGCCGAAGAGCATGTTTGACTAGGATTTCCTTGGTGATGCTTACAATCTTGAATTATATATTTTAAAACCTAATGCAAAGCTACTAATCCTAGGCGTGGGTTAGAAAAATTATTTGATATTGCTGGGGTTCTACCCTCAAGCTAAAGTTAATGTGCACTTGGTGCCTATTTGATAAAGAGAAAGAAGGTACAGCTAAGTTCATTAATTATCTGAGAAAAAAGTGCCATCGACACAAAGTTAAAGACTTCCACAGCCAGACTATACTGTCATGTAGGAAGAGATAAGGTGTTGGGAAATTTCTCTTTTACTGCTTTTCTACTCTTGGGGCATTCCTTCCCTCATGAGCCTATTTCTACCTTTGTCTTTTTTTCTCATGATATTTTTGTCTCTTTTTCTCTTGGCAAAAGTCAACCTATAAAAATACAAATATATATTTTATTGCTTTCTTTCCTCAACTTGTTGTTGTCTAAACACAACCTTCCAGATATGCCTCATAAATTTATTCCCCCTGCTTTAAAAATACACCTATTATTTACTGGAAAACAATATAAAGTTTCATGACATACGCAGTTAGTAAATGTAATATAGGGCCATACACTAAAAGACAACTCACATTGTTCCACACAGTGTTGACTACATAAATCAGAGGCTATGTTTTCTAGATTAAAAAACGTAGATAAAATTTAGATAAAAGGAAGTGTATTTTTGTCTGTTAATATAATCAATATAAATCGCTTTCACTATAGTTGATATAAATCTACTGATTCTATTATTTATTTTCATTTTTGAGAATATTGTTGACTCCTTTAAGTTTAAAGGCAAAGGTCTTATCTAGTAAATTTCCTTTGGAGCTGCCTGGCATGGGGCCATGTGCTTCAGATTGATGATAATAATTGACCTGCTTTCTTTGCTCTTGCAAAGCACTAATTTAAGCAATCTTTTAAAATAAAAATACAAGAAGTTAAAAATCATGTCTAGAATTCAAATATGACAATGTGAGTATAATCCACTGTAATTTTCCTTGGCCCATTCTATAAATAGATAATAAATGTCCAACGCTAAGAATAAATGTTCTGAAATGTTCATCTTTAGCTCCCTGCCGGAATGTAGCAACACATTTTGATTGTGCTCCACATGTTAGACACTACGTACCGTAGGCTCTAAAGAAGCCTGAAACATGCCATTAGGAGTGGAACTGGAGCTGTCATCTAAATGCTCGGCGTGCCCAGATTCCTGCATGATTTCATTTACTCCTCACAACCTCAAAAGAAGTACTATTATCATCCTCATTGTGTAAATGAGGACACTGAGGTATAGAGAAGTTAAGCTGCCCTTCTAAGATCACACAGCAGTCGCCAAGCAGTTCTCTAGCTATTACACTTGATCTTAGTCAAAAGTCCGAGAAGCGATTTTTCTCAAGCTATTGACCAGCATGCAATGTCATCTCTTCCTTCAAGATTCTGGGTACATCTATTAACCAAGAAGAATTTATAAACGCTTTCTAGGTGCTTCCTCCCAGTGTTGAACCCTCTTCTTAGGCTCTGTACAGTACACCATACACAAGATCACACACAAAGAACCCAAATGCAGATTGCCCTAACTCAGAAGCTGTGCCTTTCCCAGTTGACGGGTGATGAGTCAGATGGTGTGCGTAGGGTACCTAACATGTTCCAATGTGACCACATAGACCTCAAAGATCACTATTTTTGCCTTGGACATCTGACAGCAAGAAAAATAATAGCTTTATTCACTGGGAGACAGGCCCTTTGCCAACCAAACTATCTTTCAAAGGGAATAAATGAGAGATTCGTTGAAAGGCATGTTTATGCCATATTGAGGTAAATGGATTGCCAAAAATACATGAACATAGGAGACTCAAAACTGCTTTTTAACTTCACATTTACCAGAATAATTTACCATTTTTAAGGATTCATTTTAGCTCTAAGATTAAGGCTGGGGAGAATGGTGCCCATAAATTGCTCCCAGCTGCCTCTGAACTTAATTTCACCACTGGTTTGAACAGTAATTAAGAATTTTTTATTTGCAATAAACACCCAATTTATGTCTCTTCACCTACTGCTACCAAGCCTTAGAGTAGATGTCACATTGCTGACAACCAAGAGAGCCTACTATATGGTGAAATTACATGGAGAAAATTTTGTGATTTCCTCCTCAAAATCAGCAAGGTTTGCTTGGGAGAGGGGAAGGCTTGTCAGGGGTGATAATCAAGTAAATATGGTATTTGTTGAGGGTTTACCAAGAATTTTGGGTAGCAGCCAATCAAGTGGTGCCTGATCTAGAAAGGGAACATTGACCAAATTTGACTTCTGACCTGGGGAAATTTGTATTTATATAATCTTTATCAAAAATAAGCATACTTTACATTAATATTTGCAATTCTCATTCAAGTTTAAGGTAAAAGAATTAAAGAACTATTTTTACTCATCAATACAAGAAATCAGATTTTTGCATGTTTTTCTAAGCCACACTAGTAAAGGCTTCGGTTTGCATTTCCTGGTATTACTTGTGGATCCTATTTTTACCCACGGCTGCTGCTCACAACGCCAACATTCATTCTGCAATTCATGTTCCTTTCCCAGCATCCATGGGTCTGCCACTTTGCGTAAGCTGAGTTTTAGGGTGTTCTCATACACAGATTTTTCTACCCATTTATTTGTGGTTAACCCAAATAACTGCAGGCTTGTCCTGCAGTGGTTGCTTGGGAGGTATCTGTCATCCACCCTCATATCCAGCCCAGCAGATGTGGATTCAGTAAACGAGTCCTGATAAACAGGCTGCTTTCCAGAATGTAGGAGGTGCTGACTCTGGTGACACGGAAGACCTAAGTAAGCCCGTGATGGCTTTACAGGGCGTTGGTGAGGACTTGGGCTTTTATTCATAGTGAAATGGAAAGTGATTGAAGGATTCTGCCATCTGGAGGATGGGAAGCCATCTGGGACAAGGACATGATCTGACTTAGGTTTTAACAGGATCACAGAGGTTTAGGATACTATTGGGATAATCCCAAGAGGTGATAGTGGCTTGGAGCAATGTGATAGCAGTGGAGGAAGTAAGAAGAGGTGGGATCCTGGGTGTTTTGAAATAAAATAAAACTGTATTCTGCTTTTTTTTCTTTTTTCAGATTTTACTGGGGAAGGGGAACAGGACTTTACTGGGGAACAGTGTATATTTCCAGGACTTTTTCCAAGTCAAGTTGTTGTCCTTTCAGTCTTAGTTGTGGAGGGCACAGCTCAGCTCCAGGTCCAGTTGCCGTTGTTAGTTGCAGGGGGCACAGCCCACCATCCCTTGCGGGAGTTGAACCGGCAACCTTGTGGTTGAGAGCCCACTGGCCCATGTGGGAATTGAACCAGCAGCCTTTGGCATTAGGAACATAGAGCTCCAACCCCTGAGCCACTGGGCCGGGCCCTGTATTGTGCTTTTTAAAGCCTTCTAAAAAGATGCCATAGCCATTATCAACAATTAGTCCAAATGCTAAACATCAAGAAAGTATTTCTTTTGTCTGTCCTCTATTGTCTCTGTGGTTTTCAATTATTACTAGAATTTCTACCTCCTTGTTTACATGTAGTATCCAAGAGAGAATATAGCTTTCCCATTAGGATCTTGATTCTAAAGGGACGATTACCTCACTGTTGCAACATTACAATGAGCTCAAGTCTTAAAAATCTTTCACCTTTCACTATGTTGTCAGACACAACTCTAAGTCAAACAGAGTAATGTCTTATCAGAGGACAGAAATAAGATCACCCAAATTTTCAAGCACTTTTATTACAAGAGGCCTCAATATTCCTGAATCGTTAAACTTAAGAAACATTTAATGAGTTCCTGTTATTTACCATGGATTATCTATTGCTGCCTAACAAACTACCCCAAAACTTAATGGCTTAAAGCAGCACACTTTTTTTTTTAAATTTATTTATTGGGGTGACAATTGTTAATGAAATTACATAATTTCAGGTGTACAATTCCGTATTACATCATCAATAAATCCCATTGTGTGTTCACCACCGAGTCAGTTCTCCTTCCATCACCATATATTTGATCCCCCTTACCCTCATCTCCCTCCCCCCACCCCCCTTACCCTCTGGTAACCACTAAACTATTGTCTGTGTCTATGAGTTCTTGTTTCTCATTTGTTTGTCTTGTTTTTGGTTTATATACCACATATCAGTGAAATCATAGGGTTCTCTGCTTTTTCTGTCTGACTTATTTCGCTTAGCATTATATTCTCAAGATCCATCCATGTTGTCACAAATGTTCCTATATCATCTTTCCTTAACGCTGAATAGTATTCCATTGTGTATATATACCACAACTTCTTTATCCATTCATCTATTGAAGGACATTTTGGTTGTTTCCATGTCTTGGCCACCGTAAACAAAGCTGCAATGAACATTGGAGCACACGTGTCTTTATGTATAAATGATTTCAGATTCTTTGGGTAGATACCCAGGAGAGGGATTGCTGGGTCATATGGTAATTCTATTTGTAATTTTTTGAGGAACCACCACACTGCCTTCCATAGCGGCTGCACCAGTCAGCAGCACACTTTTTATCTCACAGTTTTTGTGGGTCAGGAAACCAGACACGGCTTAGCTGCACCCTCTGCTTCAGGATCTCTCAGAAGGCTGCAATCAAGGTGTTGATCAGGGCTTAGGGCTGTAATCTCATCTGAAGGTCCAATTGGAAAAGGATTCTCTTCTGTGCTCATATGGATGTTGACAGGATTCCATTCCTTCAGGGCTGTTGGCCAGAGGCCACCCTTAATTCCTTGCCATGTGAGCCTCTCCAACATGGCAGCTTGTGCTATCAAAGCTATCAAAGGAGAGTCTGCTAGCAAGACGAAAGTCACAATTCCTTGTATCCTAATTATAGATGTGACATCCCATCACTTTTGCTGCATTCTATTATTAGAAGCAAGTCACAACTTTCACCCATACTCAAAAGGAAAGAGTTTGTAGGAGGGAGTGAATATCAGTAAAGGGCATCATTGGGTGCCATTTTAAAAGCTGTCTACCACATACCACTTATTTATTTATGATATCTTAGGCATTGTTCTAAGCCTCTCTCATGAAGCTTCTATGGTGAGGAGGGGGCAAAAATGAAAAAAAGAATCAGTAAAATGTACACTATGTCTACTGTTGATAATTACCACTGAGAAAAAGCAGGGAATAGTGGTAGTATCACTACTATGATTATTATAATTATTATTACCCACTTGGAAGCAGGGAGATGTCATTTAAAATACAGAGCCAATATCATCAATAAATCAACAAACAACAAATGCTGGCGTGGATGTGGAGAAAAGGGAACGCTAGTGCACTGTTGGTGGGATTGCAGATTAGTGCAGCCACTATGGAAAACAGTATGGAGGTATCTCAGGAATCTGAAAATGGAACTACCCTATGATCCAGTAATTCCACTCCTAGGCATCTACCGGAGAAATCCAAAACTCCAATTCAAAAATCTGTATGCACTCCTATGTTTATTGCAGCACTTTACACAATAGCCAAGATATGGAAACAACCGAAATGCCCATAGGTAGATGACTGGATTAAGAAGCTGTGGTACATTTATACAATGGAGTATTACGCAGCCATAAAGAAGAAAGAAATCTTATCATTTGCAGCAACATGGATGGATCTAGAGAACATTATGTTAAGTGAAATAAGTCAGAAAGAGAAAGACAAGTACCATATGATCTCACTTATATATGGAATCTAAAGAAAAGACTATGTGAATAAACTAATCAGAAACAGTTTTGGGGACACAAAGGAAAAACCGAGAGTTGTTAGATGGGTGTGGGGGGGGGGGTTGGGGATAAGGGGAAAGGTGAAGGGATTTGGAAGCAGCTGGTAACCACAAGATGGCCTCAGGGTTTTTTTGAAAATTAATTTGGGGAAGGTATTCAATAATGTTGTAAAGATTTTGTTGGGTATCCGATGGACATGTGTCCTATTTGGGAGACCACCTCAGGGATACTGTGGATACCTGATCATGGCATTGTACACCAGAAGCTAAACATTAATGAATGCCAACTATAATTTTATATATATAATGTGATGGTTCAGTGTGAGGTCGGAGGGATAGTGGATGGGGGGAGGGGGGTTCACAGTGTGAGGGATATAAATGATGAACGTCTAAGTATTACCTTGTCTTGTACACCTGAAACTAATAAATAAATTAAAAAAAATAAAAAAAAATAAAAATAAATTTAAAAAAAAGCAAACTAAAAAAATAAATAAATAAAATAAAATAAAATACAGAGCCAAAAAGGTCTCACGGCCATCCCAATATATTGACTTCATCCCAGTTGCTCCTCCACCCCCATGTGATATGTGCCAAGATTGAGGATTCTAAGCAGGTGGAACAGCATAAATGAAACAGAAAGGTACCATGAACACACAGCACAGCACAGTGGTTAGAAGCTCAATTCTGGGGCTAGCACATCTGTGATTAAATCCTGTTGGCAGGTTGTGCCTGAGTTTCTTCATCTGTAAAATGAGCATAATAATGGTACTTAGCTCATAGGGTTTTTGTCACTTAATACTTGTTAGAGCACCTAGAACAGTTCCTGCACATTGATGCTGAGATACTAAGATCCCATCAAGAAGAAAAAGCAAATTTAACAGAAAAAAAGGATATAAAAGAAGGATATAAAAGAACTACCAATACTATCTCATTAAAGACCATGGATTCTGAGGTGTAGGGAAAAAATAACCCTGAGTCTTTATGAAAGTAAATATACTATGGGTGGGCCAGCCCGGTGGCTCAGGCAGTTGGAGCTCTGTTCTCCTAACTCCGAAGACTGCCAGTTCAATTCCCACATGGGCCAGTAGGCTCTCAACCACAAGGTTGCCGGTTCAATTCCTCGAGTCCCACAAGGGATGGTGGGCAGCAGCCCCTGCAACTAAGATTGAACACGGCACCTTGAGCTGAGCTGCCCCTGAGCTCCCGGATGGCTCAGTTGGTTGGAGTGTGTCCTCTCAACCACAAGGTTGCTGGTTGGACTCCCGCAAGGGAGGGTGGGCTGCGCCCCCTGCAACTAGCAACAGCAACTGGACCTGGAGCTGAGCTGTGCCCTCCACAACTAAGACTGAAAGGACAACTTGAAGCTGAACAGCACCCTCCACAAGTAAGATTGAAAAGGACAACAACTTGACTTGGAAAAAAGTCCTGGAAGTACACACTGTTCCCCAATAAAGTTCTGTTCCCCTTCCCCAATAAAATCTTTTTTAAAAAAGTACTATGGGTTTTAGAAATCATAGATAACAGAGGGTATTTGGAAGAAATTATCAGTAATTCAATTATTGTGTACCAAAAGGGGCATTGTGGATAAATAGATAGCACCTTTCATTGGCTTATTTTACTGTACTGAGTTCAAAGAATTTCTATTTGTTCAGAAAGCCTTTGGGTCATGATATTTCTCAAGTGTCAGTGAATCTGGATATTTTATTTGTTTCTTGTAGTTTTATTTTGTGGTAACAGGTTTGTTTCTCTTCATAGGCCTTACTTGCCCTAGTTAAAATGGAATAAAAACTCTTCAGAATAGTTTGCTAAGGATTAAGGGAAAGGGCAACTATTGTGCTAAAATAAAAATTAACACACTTCATATTTTTAAAAGCAATATTTAAGGACAAACATAAATAATAAGAGATACCCTGTTTCTCTTATACCCGAAAATAAAACCTAGACGGACCATCAACTCTAATATGTCTTTTGGGGCAAAAATATTATATTAAAGTAAGACCGGGTCTTATATTAATTTTTGCTCCCAAGACGTATTAGAGCTGATGGTCCGGCTAGGTCTTATTTTCAGGGAAATAGGGTAAATTAGGTGAACCTCGATTTCCTGATAACCTGCGAAAAATAACCTGGACTCCTCTTCCAGAGGCTTTTCCTATTATTAGCAGCAATCACGACAGCCGCCAGCGGTACTATTACTGTTCCCGAGGAATCTGGTTACTGCTGTACCCAAGGAGGTCAAGGAATGATGGGGTATAAACTAAATGGCAAGGATTCAGGGAGCAAGTGGGGGGTGAGGAAGCAGAGGCAACAATCAGGACGACTCCTTGAATTTTAACATCCAAGGAAAGGAGAAATACGATAATAGTTTGAGGGTCACCAAGGTCAAGAGCTTTTTGTTTGTTTTTCCGGGTGGAGAGACCTGAGCTTATTTGTTGGCAGAAGGAGCCTGAGGAGAGGGATAAAATGAAGATACATCCACGAGGCAATAATTAATAGTGCAAAGTCCTAGAGGGTGGGAGGGGACACCCACAGAACGATTTGGTTTGTTTCATTTCATTTTAGCTTTCTTTTTGTTAAGCTTCCCAAGTGGCTCTTAACAGACAGGCAGGAGTGAATCCACCCCCTCCCCTGACGGTGGAACCGTGCTGTCTGCTCAGGTCCTCTGGATTTCTTGCAGCCGCCTTTAGGGAGTTTCTCTGAACAGCTCAGCAAGAAGATGCTCTTCTAAGTGTGATGCCCTGCGCTCGCCAGGCTTTGGCGGAATTGAGCATACACTAAAGCTTGTTCACACCAATGTTCTTTGGCTACCCCTTTCCCCTTTATCTTTAAGAGCTGGCTCTTCAATCACACAGGTGTAAGAGTGACAGAGCAAATGGGTGGGGAGAGGACAGCAGGATAACCTGAATATTGTTAATTTTTCCAGAGTTGAAGAAAGTTCCAAACAACATCCCTCCAGATATTGTTAAACTTGACTTGTCAAACAATAAAATCAACCAACTCCGACCCAAGGAGTTTGAAGATGTTCATGAGCTAAAGAAATTAAACCTGAGCAGCAATGGCATTGAATTCATAGACCCTGGTAAGTTCCACAGAACAACAGCCCCGTACACTGGTGACAGACGTTCTCTGGGTGTTTCTATGGCAGCATTTATAGTAAGTACAATTTAGTTTTAAAGAAATTAAATATTAAAAGTTTGAATTTAAATTAAACATGATGTTTAAATTAGAATTTGTTTGGTATTCAGAGAAATATTTGCCAAAATGTTGCTTTATGAAGTACATAATAATATATATTAGTAAGCAACAGTTATTTAATTTGGTCCAAATAAGAGTGTTTTATAAAATACAATAAAAAAATATGGCTGGTGGTCAATAAAATGCTAAACATGTCATGATTTTTTTCCCTTTAAATTGTTTAATGGCAAGGAAATGTTATAGAATAACTGCCAAGTTACATAAATTAACTTTTTTGTTAATGTCTGTGATCCCGGAAAGAACTGTCAGTCGATGCAAGCTGCATAGAGTTTTCATTAGTTGTTTTCTGGGTGTAGGTGTGTGACGGAGTGTGGGTCATGGACCCATCTTTACATGAGAAAAAGGCAGCTTTTACATGAGAAAAAGCAGACCACATTTGGCAGGCTATACATCTCCTTCTGTCTCAGGGTTGGGCTATGGTTTTGCTCTTGAGTGACAGGATTGTTTGGTAAAGGTCCATCTGTTTTCACTTTGCTGACCTTGGACAGCTCACCCAGGTCAGGTCACGCCCAGCCCAGCTTGCCTAGCACACACTTTAAATATGTGGTGATTTTTAAAGGGAAATTCAGACTTGGCATTTTCTTTGCTATTCATTAAGTTCCAAGTTGTTTAAAATAGGACTTTAACAACTTGTTTAAAGTAAATTTGAAACAATCTGCTACGCACCAACTTCATAATTTAGATAAAATGTGCTCAAACCAGAGCCAGTTGTATTTTATCTAATCCTAGGTCCAGATCAGTTCTCTTTTCCATCCTTCAAATCTCTTCTCCATTCTCTAAGCAAAGCCTCTGGCAAAAGCGAAAGTGGTAAGTTAAGTAAACCCCCAGGAACTGAGAATTACTGCAATATTTATCAGATTTGTAACATACATAATATATGTGCCTTCACAGTGCTACTTCAATTTGAAAAGTCCTGTCTATAAAAATGATTCGTAATAATCATTAATAATGCAATGTTAATGTCATAAACATTTTTAGTGCAATTCTGCTTTCCTTAACAGTAACATATTATCATTTAATAGATCGTTAAGATTTTAACATTGTAGGAGTGAAAATTGAAAATGAATGTTCTAGAGCTACAAAGGCATATTTTAATATTAATAACATCTTTCTAAAGTATTAAGAAATCATACTTTACACATTTCCCCAGAGAACAGCAATATGCTACACTTATACCTTAGCCTGTACACATAGTAAACTTGGGAGTATCTTTAAATCGTGAGATCGAAAGCAAATTTCATCTCACAGTGAATAAGAATACTGCAGAAAGACCCTTCTCACAAACGAAGGAATCCCGGCATTAGTGTGCCCGTCAGTCACTGGTAGTCAGTCTCCACAAAGCCAGGCTCCAGGTGTAGCCTCTGGAGGTGGGGACTCTCTTTTGTTCCATTAGAACCAATGAACCACAAGATAAGCAAGCCCAGTCGTAGGCAGGTCCCTGGACAAGAAAGTGTCTAACTTCCTTCTGACCTTAGCTTACCAACCAACTATCAAAAGTATCCATGCAACTGAGCTTTAGAGTTACCTCCAAAAGAGACTAAATGTTATTATATGGGCTAAGTTAAATTTACTGAAGTAGTGAATAACGGGGCAACAATGTTTTAATTATAACAGAACTGCATTATGTAAAGAAAACAAGAGAAAAATAAGACAAGACAATGCAGAGAAATAGATAGCAGTGCAAAATGGGCTTGTTTTACTTCTAGCGACATTTTTCCCTCATCAGTTATGAAATTCCCATAATTGTGAGGATTCCTTTTCCACCCTGAGGATTGCCTAAGGGCCTTTTAATCTTGTTTACTCCATGTGTTTTCCTTCCTGACACACTGTGTTGTCAGCAACAGTATTCTTTTTCTCCTTTGTTCAATTCAGTCCCAGGAAAGTATTTTGTACATTAACAACTATGTATCCAACGCCTACAAATGCCAACCACTTTTCTTGGTATATGTTCTGGAACAAAAAAGTATCTCAGCACTAAAAAAAGTCAAAATGACCTAAAGAAGTTTTAAAATAAAAGATCTTCTATATTTCCGGGCCTCTGAGATGAAACACTGCCAAAGTAGGCTTACTTTAACAACTTACCCTGCTAGGTACACAAATGCAGTGAGATCCGCCAGTCTTTAAAAAGTGTGAATAACAGTCTCATAAAATGCCAGATATTGTTGCAGAAAAGGGAAAGAGACACCCTAGTAGGGGTTTTACCTCCTTTAAGAAACAAATGAAAACTAGTTTTTCCAAAGTGCCTGGATACATATGGTTTAAGTAACAACTATAGTGCTTTCAAAATAAAATCTAGGAATGTTTACACATGCTTTCAATCTGAAGAGCTGCCTTGTTTTAAGAAAAGTAAATTGTTGAGATCACTGGCTCACAGAACGTCAGCAAATAGGGGGGAAATGCAGTATCTTCAGAACTATCGTTAGAAGGGCTCACCTTTTGTTCCTCCCCAGCCTCCTGTTCTCCCCCACTCTGTATCCCCAATTATTTGCTTTGCACCAAAATTGAAAGAATCTTTTTTTTTTTTTAATTTTATTGGGCCCATGTGGGAATTGAACCAGCAACCCTGTTGTTCAGAGCTCACATTCTAACCAACTGAGCCATCTGGCCGCCCGGAAAGAATTCTTTTTATGGGGAATTATGGGTTTTGTCAGAGAACAAATGATATGAAAACGTTTGATAGTATTGGTGTGAGAGCATGTTTTCCAAATGCAAAATAGGGGCACTGTATGCTCTATCATTTGAAAACAACAATGAGAAGATGTTTGAAATAGAAACAACATATTTGAAATTAGGATTGACCGATAAATTCTAGGGTATCTGGTCAGTCCACATTAACTGAAATAGGGATAACCTCGGTTTATATTTCTTTACTCTTAAAGGGGCGGGGGGAGCCTTTTGTTGTCTTATTTTGTGTTACATGTTTGATATTTAATTATCCACTCTCCAGCAGAACTAAATACATAAATATTCAAAGCTAATAGCTAGTATCATAATGTGCCAATACACAACCAGATATTTTCAAATTGTTAAAACTATTTTGGTTTGGGGCTCTATAGGAATATAATTCTCTCCCCTAAAACCAAGAAAAAAAAAGTGTTTTCTAGGCATTTTTCAGAGTTTACTGGTATCCCAGGGAGCTATCAAATCATCACCAGACACATTTTTTTTTCATTTTTTATGCTCTTATGTCTTATGTTTGAAATATTTTCCTAATTCATGCTTTCTTTTGTGGCATCTTTCCAGTGAGTATAAAAGAAACTCACATGAGCCCAAAATACATCTTTCAAAAAGCTAACTTAAAGCTGATTTTTCATATAAAATGTTGAGTTCTAGTCAATTTAATCAGGATGAAAGCTTTGAGTAAAAGCATATTTCTGAATTTCTTACTTAGGTATGTGTACTATTAGAGAAATACAATTAAAACCAAAATCTTCTCCCAACACAGAAATCCTCTCCACAAAGATAGCAGAGAAAGAAAATACTTTTCTTACTGACTAAACATTAAACTAGAATATGATGTACATCACAGGCAATCTGCTAAGAGATTGCAAAGACAGCAAGAAATCTCACTCTTACACCTAAGCGAGCAGATACAACCCAATGCATACACGTTTTCAGGGTAAATGATAACTAGTGCTTAAGTTAGAGGACTTGACACACCATTTGTCACACATGGTTCATCCTAACTTTACCTGGTAATTGAAGGGACCCATTGTGTTAGCCAATTGGCTTTATTAAGAGGAAAACAAACTTCTTTCTACGTCTATGACAAGAAGTAGTTTTGCAACCTGGAACAAGGCTCTTACCCTCGCAAAGAAACTGGGAAGCAGGGGTGCTCTCTTTCTTGATTACATTTCAAGGAGAGGGCTCCCAGCTCCTTGAGAAAGACGTTCCTGGCTCATAAAGCTGACAAAAAGCCTTGCTAGTCTTCTAAAGGATATGCATTTCAAAGAGAGGGCAAAGTACTTAGAGGTTTTCTGAAGTGATCCAAGGAAAAGGAGGGGAGGGAAATTTTTTCCTTTATTTTCAACGGTTAGAATTATCTCTTATTTTTCATTTCTATTGTCCTTATAATACGCCATACAGTTGCACGTAACCTCATTACTCATTGGTTTAATAAATATTTTCTGTTTCTAGCTGCTTTTTTAGGACTCATACATTTAGAAGAGTTAGATTTATCAAACAACAGTCTGCAAAACTTCGACTATGGAGTATTAGAAGACTTGTATTTTTTGAAACTCCTGTGGCTCAGAGATAACCCCTGGAGATGTGACTACAGTATCCACTACCTCTACTACTGGTTAAAGCACCACTACAACGTTCACTATAATGGCCTGGAATGCAAAATGCCTGAAGAGTACAAAGGGTGGTTTGTGGGGAAATATGTTCGGAGTTACTATGAAGAATGTCCCAAAGACAAATTACCAGCATACCCTGAAACATTTGACCAGGATACAGAAGATGATGAATGGGAAAAAATACGTAGGGATCACACAGCAAAGAAGCAAAGTGTAAGAATCACTATAGTGGGATAACTTAGAAATTCTTCTGGTTGCAACTAGTTTTATATTTGCTATACTGGTGTTATGAAACCGACTGTTTACATTCCGATTAATTGTGCTGCCTATTTATGCAGGGTTATCCAGTTAAAGGAAGGTTTCTATTATTGTTGTTTTTGTTGTTGTTATTGTTATTATTGTGGCAATTATAGTAATCAAGGGAATACTCTCTTCCTGCTTGCCTGCCTGTTTGCAGAAGAGACTTCGGTCATGATTCCACACTGATAACCTGCATAAATTGGGTCAATGATGGCATTAGAATTTCATAATGTCCTGTATAACTTTTCACTACTTTTTGAAAATAATAAAAAACTGTTCATTTTTACATGCCTTTTGATAGATGCATGTTTATACCCAAACAATCAAAATGAAAAGCTACAAATGCTTAGTAATAATAAAATATCATTCTCTCCCCTCTGAGCCCACCTTCACTCTTTTCCCCAGTAAGTCAGTTTATATATTGAATAAATTTCCATTCCCGATTCTTGTGCATTCCAAAATGAGGTCCTGGTAAAACCCAAATCAACTACTCTTCATTGATTCTTGCAAAACTGTCAAGCTAGACGTGAAAGAGACTTGTCACAAGTAATAAGTAAAGAATCTGAGAATTCTGTTAGAGGCTGCTCAGAAGATGGGACTCTGTGAAGCAATTGTAGATAGTGTGAATCATGAGCCCTGAAGAGGCATAAACATTAGTGAACATGGAAACAGAACTGTTTTTTCAATAACATTCAGACTAGGAAGACATCTGTCAGTGGGGGAGGGGCCTGAGCCCATCCTGCTAAGCTAATATGTCAAGGAGCACAAAATAAAGGATGAAATTAGGATTCAGGGTCAGGATTTGGGATGGACAGAAATAAAGAGGAAGTAATATCAGAGGCAAATGAGGGAGGAGTTGGTTCCAGGAGAAGGCCCATCATTTGGGCTCGAAGGTTAACATTAGTTCACCTACAGAAATAGAGGAAATACCTAGCAACAGACCCCATCAGTTTGCACTTTGATAGTTGGCTGTACTACTGGAAAGAAAAAGAAAACAAAAAGAAGTATGCACATATCCTTAAAAGTCCCACTTTTTCTTTTTTATACAGGTTTCCTTTCAACATGGAGTTGAATACATTTTCGTTTCTTATATCAAGGTATTGCTACAAAGTTTATCAACTGGTCTTATTTTATCCTTGCAAACTTCCTAAGGCACAGAAAATGGTAGCTGACAAATAGCAATGAGCATTTCTTAAGCACCTATTAGATACCAGACACTGTGGTAAGGGCTTCGTATAATCCTTTTTACAAGATAACTTTCAAGTTTTTAAGTATGGTTGGTATTCAGTATTATATTAGTTTCAGGTGTACAATACAGTGATTTGACATTTTTATACTTTACAAGTGATCACCCTCCCCTAATTCTAGAAATTATCTGTCACCGGGCAAACTTACCACAATATTATTAACTATATTCTCCTTCACATTTTTATTTTAGGTGTCGATGATGCCCCTTTTTCCCTACAATTGACAGTCTAAGAATTTCACATATTCTATTTCTAATTCACAAAAGATCCCTCTGATCTTTTTATTGCCCTCTGAGTTAGGCGATATCTGCCTTTTCTAGATTGGGAATCCAAGGCTTAGAGTTTAGGTAACTTGGACAAAGGCACAGAACTGGCAGGTGGCAGAGCCAGGATTCAGGTCCACCTGAGCCCTTTCTGCTGTGCAGAGCTGAAAAGCACGCTGAAAGTTACTCTCAGAGATAGATGCCTTGCATCAGAACTTCATTTCAATCTGTATTAAAAGGCCTATTTGCTTGTCTTGGAACTTTGGCCTGAGGAGCAGGTTTCACGTTTGGCACACACCCAGGGGCCTAAAATGCTCCTCTCAGGGAGCAGAGGCCGGTGGATGCCATCTTTGCTTTCTCCCTCTACTTTGCTGCAGCTCATTGGTATCTCTCAAAAATAGCTTATATACTTGTCTGGATCCCTGTTTTTTGCCACTGCTGTCCAGGGGACACCTCCATACCACCTGGCTCCAGTGGGCAGTGAGGCTTACACTTGTGGTCCCACAGAACTATATATATTTGCTGCTGCCTGAGGGTCTGGCTCCAGTCAGCCTGAATCTAGGTGCTGACTGAGGTCTTGCTTTTTGGGACATTGACAGGTCTTGGCACACCTTCAACTACTGAAGGTGTTGCTATTAAAAATATTAACAACAGGCTGCTCGGACAATCACAAAGGTTTGAGAGACAACCAAGAGCTAAAGAAGGGTTGAACAACAAGATTCATTTCCATATACTAGGCCATACCTTCAAGACTGGGAGAGGTGGTTGTTGCATTTAATGCATAAGAAACAATACAGAAAGTCATGCAAAATGAAGAAACAAAGAATGCTTCAAGTGAAAGAACAAGATAAAACCTCAGAAAAAACCTTAATGAAATGGAGATAAGTAATTTTCCTGATAAAGAGTTCAAAGTAATAGTCATAACCATGCTCACTGAACTCAGAAGAACAGTGGCTGAACACAACGAGAACTTCAACAGAGAAACAGAAAATAGAAGAAAGTACCAAATTGAAGTCATAAAGCTAAAGAATACAATAACCGAACTGAAAAATACATTAGAGAGGTTCAAAGCAGACTAGATGAGGCAGATGAAAGCATGAGTGAACTCAAAGACAAGGCAGTGAAACTCACCTAATCAGAACAGCAAAAAGAAGAAAGAATGAATAAAAAAAGTGAAGATAGCTCACATACCTATGGGACACATCAAGAACACTAACATTCAAATTATAGGAGCCCCAGAAAGAGGAGAGAGCGAAAAGAGCAAAAAAAGTCTATTTGAAGAAATAATGGCTGAAAACTTCCCTAACCTAGGGAAAGAAACAGACACCCAGATCCAGGAACCCAAAAGAGTTACAAATAAGATGAAAACAAAGAGACGCACACAAAGATACATTATAATTAAAATGTCAAAAGTTTTTTTTTGTTTTTTTGGTTTTTTGGTGTTTTTTTTTTTAAAAAGGAGAGAATTTTAGCAGAAACTGCAGGTCAAAAGGAAGTAACACAATATATTCAAAGTGTTGAAAGAAAAAACTTCGCTCCAAGAATACTCTTCTCAGCAAAGTTATCATTAAGATTTGAAGCAGAGATAAAGTTTTCCAGACAAGCAAAAGCTAAGGGGGGTTCATCATCACAAAATCAGCCTTATAAGAAATGTTAAAGGGTCTTTAAGCTAAAAAAGAAAGGGTGCTAAATAGTAACAAGAGGAGAGGTACAAAATGGTGAGGTTGAAAGACCCTGAACTAACCTTCCCCCATGAAAACATCGAATCTATACCTATAGACAGAGCAATACCCCCTGAAGAAGTACTGAGAGCTGAGTGAACAGCTTCTGCACAAAAAATGAGAGAAACCATATAGAAATGAGTAGGAGAGATGGAGACATGGTATGGTGGGAAATGCACCCCCAACACACTGACCTGTAGTGTGGGGGGGATCACTGAGGAGCCTGCACGAAGTCATCCACCCTGGGACATAGTGACAAAACAGTGGTTTTGCTGCACAATATGGGAAGGAAATCCATTTACTAGTCCTAAAGCACCTGCGAAATGGGAAAACTGCAGGAACTCTCTCTGGTGTTGCCATTTGTTGCACTGCCCCCTCTCACCACACACACCTTGATCACTTAGGCAGGAGCACAATCCAGGTGCTCTAGCCAAATGGCCAAGGCTATCCCAGTGTGCCCCAGGACCCAGGCCCACACCAGATCCACAGCTCACCCCCAGGATTCCCCATGGCTCACACCTGTTCTAGCTACAGCTCTCACCCCCTCCGAGCTTATTCCCAGGATTTCCCATAGCACAACCCACTTCAGTTATAGCTCCAAGCTTTAGTATGGCTTGCCCCTGGGATTCCCTGCAATACCCACTCCAGTTAAAGATCTGGGCCCTGGCAGAGCTTGCCCCCATGGTTCCCCTCAGCCTGAGCCTGCTCCAACTATAGCTCCAGCTGGCCTGCCAAGGCAGTCCCAGGGCCACTTGTCCCCAGCACTACCTGCAGCTTACGCCTGCCCCAGCTAACGCTCCAGACCCCAGTGTGGCTTGCCACTGGGACTCTCTGCAGACTCTCTGAGTCCACTCTAACTACAGCTTCAACTGGCATGTCACAGCAGTGCTGGATGAGTTGTCCTAAGGACACTCCATGGCTCACACCTGCTCTAGCTAAAGCTCCAAGCCCCAGAAGCTTGCCCTGGATATTCTACATGGCTTATGCCCACTCAAGCCTGACAAGGAGGACCCAGATTGGCTTGCCCCCGGGTCTCCCTATGGCCTACGCTTGCTCTAGCTCCAGTTCCACCTGGTCTGCCAAAGAGCCCTGACACATGCAATCTACAAAGGGGAAGCTCCTAAACAAGATCAATCCTTCAAGACCAGGAAAGTTTGCTGTTTGCCTAATTTATAGAAACAAACACAGAGGAACAGCCAAAATGAGGAGATAAACAAATATGTACAGAAGAAAAATAAGAATAAAACCCCAGAAGAGAAACTAAGTAAAATTGAGATAAGTCATTTACCTGATAAAGGGTTCAAGACAATGGTTTTAAAGATGCTCAACAAATTCAGGAGAGAAATAGATGAACTCAGTGAGAACTTTGACAAAGAGATAAAAAAATAGAAAAGAGAACCAATCAGAACTGAAGGATAGAATAACTTAAATGAAAAATACACTAGAGGTAATCAAGAGCAGATTAGATGATGCAGAACAAGTCAGCAAGCTGGAAGACAAGGTAATGGAAATCATCCGATCAGAATAGCAAAAAGAATTTTTTTAAATGAAGATAGTTTAATGTATCTCTGGGACAACATCGAGCATACCAACATTCAAATCACAGGGGTCCAGAAGGAGGAGAGAGAGAGAAAGGGACCGAAAACCTATCTGAAGAAATAAAGCCCAAAAACTTCCCTAATCTGGTGAAGGAAACAGACATCCAAGTCCAGAAAGCAGAGTAACAAACAAACAAACAAACAAACCCAGAGAGACCCACACCAAAATGTATCATTATTAAAATGCTAAAAGTTAAAGGGAGAATCATAAGAGCAGCATAAGAAAAACAGCTAATTATAAATGAGAGATTCCCCCATAAAACTAACAGCTAATTTTTCAGCAGAAACTTTGCAGACCAGAAGGAAATGGCACAATATATAAAAAATGATAAAAGGGAGAAAACCTGTAACCAAGATTATTCTACTCAGCAAGGTTATCATTCAGAATTGAAGGAGAGATAAAGTTTCCCAAATAAGCAAAAGCTAAAAAGGAGTTCATCCCCATTAAAGTGGCACTACAAGAAATGTTAAAAGGACTTCTTTAAGTGGAAAATTAAAAATAGAATGTAGGAAAGAAAAAATCTCACTGATAAAGGCAAACATTTAGTAAGAGTAGTGGATCACCCAATTATAAAGCTACTGTGAAGGTTAAAGGACAAAAGTAGAGAAAGCGTATGTAATTAAAGTAACAAATTAAGGGTTACATACACATGCATGCACACATGCAAAAAAAATGTAAGATATGTCAAAAGTATAAACAGGGGTGTGATTTAAAAAATGTAGTGCTTTTTTGGGCAGCCAGATGGCTCAGCTGGTTAAAGCGTGAGCTCTGAACAACAGGGTTGCCAATTCGATTCCCACATGGGCCAGTGAGCTGCGCCCTCCACAACTAGATTGAAGACAAGCTGCCGCTGAGCTGCCAGAGGGCAGCCAGATGGCTCAGTTGTTTCGAGTGCAAGCTCTTAACAACAAGGTTTCCTATTCAATTCCTGCATGGGATGGTGGGCTGCAACCCCTGCAACTAAGATTGAAAACAGTGACTAGACTTGGAACTGAGCTGCACACTCCACAACTAGATTGAAAGACAATGACTTGGAGCTGATGGGCCCTCGAGAAACACACTGTTCCCCAAATCACGCAATTAAAAAAAAAGTAGTGCTTTTAGAATGCGTTCAGACTTAAACAACCATCAATTTAAAATAGACTGCTATAAAGATAGTTTGTTATATATGAGTCTCATGGTAAAAACAAAACAAAACACTATAAAAGGTATACACAAAAAAAAGAGAAAGAAAAGAAAAAAAAAGAAAACAAAAGAAAAAAAAAGAAAAGAAAAGGGACCCAAACAAATCACTAAAACACGTCATCAGTTTACAGAAAGAGAGAGCAAGAGAAGAAGAAAGGAATAAAAAAGAACTACGATAACAACGAGAAAACAATTAATAAAATGACAATAAGTACATACCTATCTATAATTACTTTAAATAAATGCTCCAATAAAGAAACATAGGGTGGTTAAATGGATAAAAAGCAAAACCCATGCATATGCTCCCTACAAGAGACCCACTTCAGGCTGAAACACACAAAAACTGAAAATGAAGGGATGGAAAAAGATATTTCATGCAAATGGAAATTTAAAAGAAAGCTGGGGTAACAATACTTATATCAGACTAAATAGACTTTAAAACAAAGACAGTAACAAGAGACAAAGAAAAGCAATTCATAATGATAAAAGTTATCAATCCAAAACCAGGATATAACACTTGTGAACATCTCCACACCCAATGTAGGAGCACCTAAATATATAAAGCAAATATTAACAGACATAAAGGGAGAGTTTGACAGTAAGACAGTAATAGCAGGGGACTTTAACACCACACTTACATCAATGGATCCATTATCCAGACAAAATAAACAGAGAAACAGTAACCTTAAAAGACACATTAGATAAGATGGACTTAAGAGATATTTATAGAACATTCTACTGCAAAATAGCAGAATACACATTATTTTTCAAGTGTACATGAAACGTTTTCCTGGATAGACCACATGCTAAGCCACAAAACAAGTCTCAGAAAATTAAAGGTGACGGAAATCATATCAAGCATCTTCTCTGATCACAATGATATGAAACTAGAAATCAATTAGAAGTGGAAGAGCTCAAACAAGTGGAGTCCAAACAACATGCTACTAAACAATCAATGGGTTAATGAATAAATGAAGGAAGTAATAAATGAAAAATCTTGAAACAAATGAAAATAGAAACACCCTGATCCAAAATCCCTAGCACAGCAAAAGAATTCTAAGAGGGAAATTCATAACAATACAGGCCTACCTCCAGAAACAAGAAAAATATCCAACAATCTAACCTTACACCTAAAGGAACTAGAAAAAGAAAAACAGAGTCCAAAGTGAGTAAAAGAAGGAAAATAATAAAAATCAGAGTGGAAATAAATAAAGACTAAACAACAACAACAACAACAACAACAACAAATAGATCAACGAAACTAAGAGCTGGCTCATTGAAAAATTAAACACAACAGATAAACCTTTAGCCAGACTCACCGAGAATAAGAGAAGGCCCAAATAAAAAAAATCAGAATTAAAAGAAGAAAAGTGAAAAACAACACCACAGAAATACAACGGATTATAAAAGACTACTATGCACAATTATACAGTATACCAACAAATTGGACAACCTAGAAAAAATAGATAAATTGCTAGAAACATGTAATCTTCCAAGACAGAATCAGGAAGAAACAAAACATGAACAGAAATAGTAGTAGAAACAAAATTGGATTAGTAATCAAAAATCTTCCCAGAAACAAAAGTCCATAACCAGACAACCTCACTGGTGAATTCTACCTAACATTCAAAGACATTTAATACCTATCCTTCTCAAACTTTTTCCAAAAAATTGAGAAAATGGAACACTTCCAAACTCATTTTACAAAGCCAGCATTACCCTGAAACTGAAACCAGACAAGGATGCTACAAGAATATTGTAGGCCAATATCCCTAATGAAGATAGATGAAAAAAAATCCTCTGCAAAATAATAGCAAAACTAATTCAACAGTACATTAAAAGGATCATATACCATGATTAAGTGAGACCTATTCCTAGGATGCAAGGATGGTTCAACATCCAAAAATCAATCAAAATGAAACACCACATTAACAAAACAGAGGTTAAAAATCCTATGATCAAAAAAAAAAAAAAATCCTATGATCGATCTCAGGTGCTGAAAAAGCATTTGACAAAATTCAACATCCAGTTATGATAAAAAAAAACTCTCAGAAAAGTGGGTATAGAGAGAATGTACCTCAACATAATAAAGGTCATATATGACAAGCCCATAGCCAACATCATACCCAATGGTTTTAGAAACCTGAAAGCTTTTCCTCTAAGATCAGGAACAAGACAAAGATGTCCATTCTCCTGGTCAGGGCAATTAAGCAAGTAAAAGAAATAAAAGGCATCAGAATTGGAAAGGAAGAAGTAAAATGGTTGTGTCATGCAGATGACATGATATTGTATATAGGAAACCCTAAAGTCTCCACTAAAAACTTCTGAGAACTAAATTAATTCGGTCAAGTGGCAGGATACAAAATCAATATATAGAAATATGTTGCTTTTTTATACATTAATAAAAAACTATTCAGTAAGAGAAATTAAGGAAACATTTCCATTTGCAATTGAATCAAAAAATAAAACACCTAGGAATAAATTTAACCAAGGAGGTAAAAGACCTGTACACTAAAAACAACAAATAAATGGAAAGATATTCAGTGTTCCTGGATTGGAAGGATTGCATATTATGAAAATGTCCATACTGCCCCCTAAAATATACAGATTCAATGCAATCCCTATTAACATTCCAATAACATTTTTCACAAAAAGAGGACAATCTAAAAATTTGTATAGAACCACAAAATACACTGAAATCCAAAGTAATTTTGAGGAAGAACAACAAAGCTGGAGGCATCACACTCCCTGATTTCAAACTATATTACAAAGACATAATAATCAAAACCATAAAAACAAGCACATAGATTAATGAAACAGAATAGAAAGCCCAGAAATAAATCCACTCACATATGTTCAATTAATTTATGACAAAGGAGCCTAGAATATTCAGTGGGGAAAGGACAGTGTCTTTTAAAAAATGTGTTGAGAAAAAAAAAAATGTGTTGAGAAAACTGGATAGCAACAGGCAAAAGAATGAAACTGGACCAGTGTTGTATACCATATAGAACAATTAACTCAATATGGATTAAAGACTTTAATGTAAGACCCGAAACCATAAAACTCCTAGAAGACAACATAGGTGGTAAATCTTGACATAGTCTCAGCAACATTTTTTTTTAAATCTGACACTGAAAGTAAAAGTAACAAAAAGAAAAATAAACAGTGAGAATATATCAAACTAAAAAAGCTGAACAGCACAGGAAACAATCAACAAAATGAAAAGGGAACTTACTGAATGGGAGAAAATACTTCCAAATCACATATCTGATACGAGGTTAGTATTCAAAATATATGAAAAACTCATACACTCAATAGCAAAAAGAAAAAAGAAACAATCCCATTAAAAAATGGGCAGAATAGACATTTTCTAAAGGAGACATACAGATGGCCTACAAGTACATGAAAAGATGCTCAACATCACTAATCATCGAGAGAATGCAAATCAAAATGAGATATCACTTCACACCTGCTAGAAGACAAGAAATAACAAATGTTGGTGAGGATGTGAAGAAAGAGAACCCTTGTGCATTGTTGAAGGAAATGTACATTGGTGCAGCCACTATGGAAAACAGTGTGGAGGTTCCTCAAAAACTTAAAACTAGAACTACCATATGGTCCAACAACCTATTCCTTGATATATATATATATATATATATATATATATATATATATATATATACATATATATATATACACATATATACATATATATGTATATATATGTATGTATATATATGTATATATCTCAAAGATATATATCATACATATCATATCTTATATATGTATATAAGATATGTATATATATATGTCAAAGAAATGAAATGTAAAGAAATGAAAACACTAACTTGAAAAGATATATGCACCCCCATGTTCATTGCAGCATTATCTACAATAGCCAAGATATGGAAATAATTTAAGTGTCCATCAACAGATGAATGGATAAAGAAAATGTGATTATCTATCCATCCATCTATCTATCTATCTATCTATCTATCTATCTATCTATCTATATATATGTTATATATATGTGATATATCTATATATAATATTCCTATATATATAGGAATATTACTCAGACATAAAAAAGAAGAAAATATTGCCATTTGCAACAACTAGAATGGACATTGATGGCATTTTGTTTAGTGAAATAAGTCAGACAAAGACAAAACCCATCGAGAGCATAGATACAGAGAACAGATTGGTGGTTGCCAGAGTTTGGGGGAGGGGAATGGGGGGGTGGAAGAAATGGGTGAAGGTGGACAAAAGGTACAAACTTCCGGTTATAAAACAAATAAGTCCTGGCAATATGATGTACATTATGGTGATTATATTATAGTTAATAACATCATATTACATATTTGAAAGTTGCTAAGACAGTGTATCTTAAAAGTTCTCATCACAAGACAAAAAAATTTTGTGACTGTGTATAGTGACAGATGTTAACTAGACTTACCGTTTTGATCACTTTGCAATGTGTGCACATTTGAATCATTATGTCATACACCTGAAACTAATAATGTTGTATGTCAATTATACCTTAATAAAAATTTTAAAAAGCTAAAAAATATCTATTTAATATGTATAGGAAACCAAGAGAATAGGAAGCTGGAAGTATTGCCAGAGCTGATGTTTCAGGAAATGACTCTGGATTGTGAAGGTCTAACCACTCTGCCCATTTTACTAGCAGTTTGGGTCAGGGGTAAAGACTGGAGATACTGGTTCTCAATGTAAATCTTCACTATGAGGTATTAACGGCAGCTGTTAAATGTGAAGTGTTTTGAGAGAGATGGAGTAAATTCACTTATTGTTCATGAGTGTTCAGTGTAGAATATTAAGGATACAAGACCCAAAACAGCCAAAAGTTGATGGTGGACAAAGCCTAGGTGGGACCTCAGTAGGAGACAAAAGCATGCAGTGGGGATGTGAGGGATCTGGAGAGAAATGAGGAGATTAAATCTGATTCAGAGAAAGGCTCCAAGTTACCCCCCAGTTTAATACGAGAGGTTAGTTAGGGATTTTATTGGTTGATTTTCATATTCAGTATCATGCCCCTGGGATCTACTGAAAATAAAGTTCTGGAACACATCGCAATAGAATTTGGTCCAGACCATCCAAAAGTAAGTAAGTTGAAGTTGCAAATATCTCCCAGGGTTTAAATAGAAGTACATTTTTGTAAACTTAAGATTTGCCCCCTCTTGTACCAGAGCTTATACTTTTTCAGGAAAGCATAGTTGATCAATGATGAAATGAACAATTAGGTACTTCCTCTTCTGCCAATTTCTTACTTGTTAGTTTAATAACTTTTGACCTTCCTTTTGTTCAATAGATAATGAAGTTCAGGAGATTAAAAAAATAAGTTATTTTATGGTAGTCAAAAATATGATAATCCTGAGAGCTACATAATTGAACATGTATGTATTTGGATAAATACTTAAGTTTTTCTTTTTTTTTCTTTTTTCTTTTTTAAACTTTCCTGCTAATCATAGGATTCTCTGATTTTTCTGAAGTAAATAAAATTTACTGAAAGCTGAGGTCTCCTGAGTCCTAAAACTGAGTCAGCTCTGACCTAATGCCTGGTTATTGGGAAAGATTCAACATTCAACAGTTCAGATTTTTCATTTACTAACCATTCCCTCCTCTGGAGCTTACACCCTGGATCAATTAATGTCTGTTTCTGAGAAATCTGAACAAGTCTCCTACTCTGACAAATAGAAGCAATTCAATAATGAGACTCTATTTGCCTAAATTCTGTGATACATCGAGGCTCCTTTCTGCAGGAGGTGGGGTGCTGATGAGTGGAAGGGGATATAATATGTGACTAACAAATTAGTATCAATGCTAAAATTAGTAATAATAACTCACGTGGTGGTGGGCAAACTAGAAAATTAGTTCACAAATTATGTTCAAAAGATTTTCAGTATTGTATCCTATGAATTCTGGAAACATAAACATGTAATCCTAGAGGTATTCACAAGTCAAAGCTTCTACTGAATTGCTCTCATCTTGTCAGTGGTTGAGTGGGTGGAGAAAAACTGCCAACAGTCAAGTGGGGCTTTCCATCCCTACTATATCTGTCTTCCTCAGACCCAACACGGCTGCTGAACTTAGAAATCACTCTCTGTGCCCTTGCCAAATGTTTGCTCAAGCGTTTTAGCGTACATATACTTGTGAAAATAAATAAAGGAAACTTCAGTTAAAACGAGGTTCAGAAGGGGGTGCTCTCACACATATACCACTGATCACAGCCCAGAAAACCCAGAAGAAGGAAGATAAGAATTATTCTGACAAGGAAGGACATTTTTCACGCAGAAATTCCTTCTCTTGCTTTTAGAAAAAGGAAGGCAGATCCCTCTTGGCCCAGCAACAACACACTAATAGCCAATGAGAAACTGCCACAACCTCGAACTCTTGTTCTTTTTGAACTTGTGTTCAAAACAACACTCTCCAATTTCCTTCTAAAAACCTAATAGAAGGTAACCTTCTCTTTGTCTCTTTGGACTTGCCTGTGGCTCTCCATAGCTTGATTGTCCCGAATTGCAATTCTCTGCTGTTCCTGAAAAACACATTCTGCTGGCAAAATAAATGGCTGTTTTATCTTTTTGAGGTCAACACATACTGCACACTTAACTCTCACAATATTTTAACAAGCATTTCCCTGCCCTGCTCTCATTTTCCTTTTAAACATTTTAAGATAACATTTTAAAGTTCATTCTTCTAAAGTTGTTGAAAACATACGGATTACAAGTACAACGCTTGTTGAGGCCATTCAGCTAAACAGCCCAAAAGATCAGCCAATATTTATCTTCAATCTAACAAGCAGAAAACCAAACTTCTTTCCAGAAATGTGTGTAATTCTAGACACCCCAACAGATGAACTGACCTTAGCTGTGGGGGAAAATTAAAAACCTGAAACATCGCTGAGATTGGCTTTTTATATTTGATATATTCATGGTTGCTGGAATACAAACTGATTTTATTAAATAATCTTTGGCAAATAAAAAATATCACAATGATGAGATAGGTATTATATTTACTTCCTTTAAAAAATCAAGGTCTACTCAGGCTTGCATGCTTAATTGTTTCTATGATAAAGACAAATGTAATTCTACTAAGAATTACATTTCCAAATAAATACAAAGTAAAATATTTTTAAACGATATCAAAAAATTTAAAGTAAGAAAATATTTTTAGGCTATCTTGAACCTCAGATACAAATACAAAATATATGATACATTTAAGATATATCACTATCTGATATAATGAACAAATGGTCAATATGCCCATTGCATAGTATAGAATTTGACTTAGGTATTTTGATTATTTGACCCCCTATGTATTCCCTACACAAATTGCAACTTCATGATTCCCATTTCCTCACCATTCTGAACTTCCCAGTGGACTTTGTGCTTAGGCATCAGGAAAATTTTTACTTTGAAGCAAGTAACAAATCCAGAAAAGTTTTTTAAAAATCTAGGGAAATTTATAACTGTAAATGCCTATATTTAAAAAGAAGATATACCTTAAATCAATAGACTTACATCTTAAGAAACTAGAAAAAGAAGAGCAATAAAACCCAAAGTAAGCAGAATAATAAAGACTGGGGTGGAAATAAACTAAAAAATAGAAAACAATAGACAGAATCAATGAAAATATAAGTTGGTTGAACACCCATATTCATAGCAGCATTGTTCACAATAGCCAAAAGTGGAAGCAACCTAAATGGTCAGTGATGGATAAATAAACTGTGGTATATATATCCAATGGAGTATTATTCGCTCTTAAAAAGTTTTTTGGGTTTTTTTTCTCTTGTTTTTTGTTTTCTTGCTCTTTGCTCATTTGTTCTTTTTTTTTCAGGGTAAGAAAAATCCTCATTTAAAAAAATTTACTTTCCAATTATAGTTGACATACAACATTATATTTGATTCAGGTGTACAACATAGTGATTGGACATTTATATACCTTATGAAGTGATCATCCTGGTAAGTCTAGTATCCATCTGAAACCATGCTTGGTTATTACAATACTGACTATATTCCCTATGTTGTATATTCCTGTACCTATTTCCATAACTGGTAATTTGTACTTTATAATCCCTTTCAACTTTTTTATCCATCCTCCCAACCTCCCCTTTCCTGGCAACCATAAATTTGCTCTCTGTATTTATGAGTTTGTTTCTGGTTTTTTTGTTCATTTATTTTGTTTTTCAGATCTCCCATATCAGTGAAATAATATGGCATTTCTCTTTCTCTTTCTGACTTATTTCACTTAGTAAAATATCCTCTAGGCCCATCCATGTTGTCGCAAATGGCAAGATTTTATTCTTTTTTTATGGCTGAGTGATATTGAATTGTGTATATGCACCACTTTTTTTTTAAGTTACTTAAAAGCAACAGACACTAATTTATTTTATTTTTTTAATTGGGGAATATTGAGGAACAGTGTGTTTCTCCAGGGCCCATTAGCTCCAACTTATTGTCCTTCAATCTAGTTGTGGAGGGTGCAGCTCAGTCGCAGTCTTCAATCTTTAGTTGCAGGGGGTGCAGCCCACCATCCTTTGGGGAAATTGAACCGGCAACCTTGTTATTAAGAGTTTGTGCTCTAACCAATTGAGCCATCCGGCTGCCCCTCCAGCAACTTAGTGGCAACTCGTTGTCTTCAGTCTAATTGTGGAGGGTGCAGCTCACTGGCCCATGTGGGAATCGAACTGGCAACACTGTTGTTCAGAGCTCACGCTCTAACCAACTGAGCCATTCGGCTGCCCCTGCACAACTTCTTTATTCATTCATCAATCAATGGACACTTAGGTTGCTTCCATATTTTAGCTATTGTAAATAGAACTGCAATGAATATAGGGGTGCATATATCTTTTTAAATTAGTGTTGTGGATATTTTGGATAAATATCCAGAAGTAGAATTGCTGGGTCATAAGGTAGTTCTACTTTTAATCTTTGGAGGAACCTCCACACTGTTTTCCATAGTAACTACAACAATTTGCAATCCCAGCAAAAGTGCACAAAGGTTCCCTTTTCTCTATATCCTCGCCAACAATTGTTTGTTGATTTATTGATGATAGCCATCCTGGTAGGTGTGAGGTGATATCTCATTGTGGTTGTTATTTGCATTTCTCTAATGATTAGTGATGTTGAGCATCTTGTCATATGTCTATTGGCCACCTGTATATTCTCTTTAGAGAAATGTCTATTCAGGTCCTCTGCCCACTTTTTAATTGAATTGTTTGCTTGTTTGGTGTTGAGCTGTATGAGGTGTTTTTTTTTTAAATAGATTTTGGATATTAACCCCTTTTCAGATGCATCATTGGGAAATATCTTCTCTCGTTCAGTAGGATGTCTTTTCATTTTGTTGATGGTTTACTTTGCTGTGAAAAAGCTTTTTAGTTTGATGTAGTCCCATTTGTTTTTCTTTTGTTTCCCTTGCCTGAGGCGATATATCAGTAAAAATATTACTAAGAGTTATGCCTGAGAGTTTACTTCCTATATTTTCTTCTAGGAGTTTTATGGTTTGGGGTCTTACATTTAAGTCTTTAATCCATTTTTAGTTTATTGTTGTATATTCCATGAGAAGGTGGTGCAGTTTCATTTGTTTTTTGTGTGTATCTGTCCAGTTTCCCCAGCACCATTTTTTAAAATATACTTTTACCCCAATGTAAATTCTTGCTTCTTTTGTCATAGATTAAATGACCAGTTAGGCATGGGTTTATATCTGGGCTCTCTATTCTGCTCTATTGATGTATGTGTCTGTTTTTATGCCCATACCATGCTGTTTTGATTACTATGGCCTTGTAGTATAATTTGATATCAGGGAGAGTGGTACCTCCAGCTTTGTTCTTCTTTCTCAGGATTGCCATGGCTATTAGGGGTCTTTTATGGTTCCATATAAATTCCAGTATTATTTGTTCTAGTCCTATGAAAAATGTCATTGGCATTTTGATAGGGTTGCATTGAATCTATACACTGTTTTGTGTAGTATGGACATTTTAACTATATTAATTTTTTGTATCCATAAGCATGGTGTATGTTTCCATTTATTTGTATCTTCTTAATTTCTCTCTTCAATGTCTTCTAATTTTCTGAATACAGGTCTTTTAATTCCTTGGTTACATTTATTCCTAAATATTTTATTATTTTTTTGATGCAATTGTAAGTGGGATTGTTTTCTTAATTTCTCTTTTTGATAGTTTGTTGATATGTAAAATACAAACAATTTCTGAATATTAATTTTGAATCCTTCTAAAATCATTTATCAGGTCTACTAGTTTTTTTGGATGGAATCTTTGGGGTTCTCTACATGTTGTATCATGTCATCTGCAAATAATGACAATTTTACTTCTTTCTTTCACATTTGCATGCCTTTTCGTTCTTTTTCTTGTCAGATTGCTGTGGCTAGGACTTCCAGTACTATGTTGAATAAAAGTAGTGAAAGTGGGCATCCTTGTCTTGTTCCTGATTTTAAAGAAAAAGTGTTGAGCTTTTCACTGTTGGGTATGTTAGCTGTGGGTTTGTCATATATGACTTTTATTATGTTGAGGTGTGTTCCCTCTCTTGCCATTTTGCTCAGAGATTTTATTATAAATGGTTGTTGAACTTTGTCAAATCCTTTTTCTACATTTATTGATATAATCATATGATTTTTATCCTTCATTTTGTTTATGTGGTATATCACATTGATTGATTTGCAGATATTGAAACAGCCTTGCATCCCAGGAATAAATCCCAGTTGGTCGTAGTGTGTGATCTTTTTAATGTATTGCTGAATTTGGTTTGCTAACATTTTGTTGAGTAATTTTGCATTTATATTCATCAGGGATATTGGCTATAATTTTCCTTATCAGGGTAATGCCGGCCTCATAAAATGAGTTTGGGGGCCTTCCTTCCTCTTTAATTTTTGGAATAGTTTGAGAGGGATAAGTATTAATTTTTCTTTGAATGTTTGTTAAAATTCACCTGTGAAGCCATCTGGTCTAAGACACTAATTTTGGGGGAGTGTTTGATTACTGGTTCGATTCTGTTAGTAGTTATCAGTCTGTTCATATTTTTTGTTTCTTCCTGATTCAATCTTGGAAGATTGTACATTTCTGGGAATTTATCCATTTCTAAAAGTAAGGAAATTCTGAGAAATACTACAACTGGGGTGAACTCTGAAGACATTACACTAAGTGAAGTTAGCCAGTCACAAAAGGGCAAATGTTATATGATTCCATGCATAAGAGGTGTCCAGAGTATTCAAATCCATAAAGGTAGAAAGTAAAACAGTGGTTGGCAGGCTGGAGGGAGGGGATATACAGAGTTAGTGCTGAATGGTTCAGAGTTTCAGAGAAAAAGTTCTGGAGATGGATGGTGATGATGGTTGCACTACAGTGTGAATGTATTTAATGCCACAGAACTGTACACTTAAAATGGTTAAAAGTGGTTAATATGGTCATTTTTATGTTATGTATATTTTACTACAATTTAAAAAAGTAAAAAGTTTGTTGTTTGAAATGATCAACAAATTGACAAACCTTTAGCTAAACTGACCAAAAACCAAGAGGGAAGACTAAAATTTCTAAAATCAGAAAGTTCATACTTTACTATTTGCTTTAAAGGAATAAAATGGATTATAAAAGAATGTTATAATGTAGTGAATAATATTTTTAAACCTATGTATAGTGTCAAAAGGGTACTAGACTTACTGGGGAGATCACTTCATAAATTATATAAATATCTAACCAATATGCTGTACACCTGAAAATAATATAAAATAATATTGACTGTTAACTATAACTAAAAATTAGTCATGAGGAAATAAAGTACAGTATAGGTAATGTAGTAAATAATATTATAATAACTAGTTATAATGTCAGATGGGTAACAGACTTTATTGGGGTTACCACTTTGTGAGGTATATAAATGTCTAATCACTATGTTGTTTTATACATGTGAAACTAATAAAAAAAGAATACTATGAACCCCAACAATTGATTATTGAAATTATATTACCTACTCAGAAGTGACAAATTCCTAGAACATACCAAGTACCAAACTTGACTGAAGAATAAACAGAAAATCTGAATAGATCTATAACAGGTAAAGATATTAAATCAGCAATCAAAAATCTCCAAAAAAGAAAAACCTAGGACTACATGGCCTCACCGGCAAATTCTCCTAAACATTTAAAGGATAATTATCACTGATCCTTTTCAAATTCTTCCAAAAAACAGGAGAAAACACCTCTTAACTCATTCTATGAAGCTAGTATTATCCTGATAACAACTTCAGACAAAGACATCACAAAAAAGAATACTACAGACCAATATTCCTTTTAAATATACATGAAAAAAAGCATCAAGAAAATATTAGCAAACAGAATATAGCAACATATTACAAGGATTATACACTATGAACAAATGAGATTGATCCCAAGAAAGCAAGAACAGTTCAACATACAAAAATAAGTCAGTGCAATACATTATATTTAATAGAACTTAAAAAGTTGTCAGTTAATGCAGAGAAAGAATTTTACAGTATTCAACACCCTTTATGATAAAAACAAACAAACAAGCAAACTAGGAATTTGAGGAAACTTCATCAACCCAATAAATGGCATCTAAGAAAAACCTGCAATTAACATCTTACTTAATGGTGAGAGACTGGAAACTTTCCTTCTAGATCAGGAACAAGACAAGGATGTCTGCTCTCACCATTTTTATTCAAGACTATATTGGAAGTTCTGGCCTGAGCAAGTAGGCAAGTAAAGAAATAAAAGGTAGAATAGATATGGGTTATGGGGAGGGGGATGATGAAAATGTTTTGGAATTAGATAGTGATGATGGCTGTACAACATTGTGAATACAATAAAAACTAAATTTTACTCTTTAGATACTCAAAATTTAAAATTTTTAATTGTGTGAATTTTATCTCAATAAATAAATTGAAGTTTCCAGAGATACAAGTTCTGCCATTTCTTAGAAACTCATTTTACTGTTCAACCACCATTGCTATCATAAAAATGTTAGGTCAAACCAAAACCTCGAATGTAACATCTTGAATCTATTTTTTCTAAAAACCATAAATTTCTTTAATAGTATATATATTTTTATATATTTTTATATATATAGATATAGAATATGTATTCTGTATGTATTCTATATATATATTCACTCTATATATATGGATATATATGGGGGGATAGTGTTTTGGTCACTAATACATTAAACAAATTATTTTGTTTACTTTTATTACTATAATAGTAATAAACTGTTCCAAGATGGCATACTAAACACGTTTCAGCTTTCTTCTCCTGTCCAAATTCCAAGAAATAAGCATTTTTTTCAAAAACCTATAATATGCTTGGAAAACAAAGCAGAATGGTCTTAATGGATCAGAAATTAACAGTTCCTAAAAATCCAAAGGCAGACATGACCAGGTTGAATGAAGAATGTGCAGAAGATGACTGCTATAAAAGTGGGAATAACATTATATCTCTCTATGTAGTGTATCTGAGAAATTAAGATATAATAATCTTAACACTATTCTCATTAAAAATATGAAAAATCGGAGTCAAGAAAAAGACAAGATGGACGCATATCCCTGCTATTGAAAATAAGAACTAAAATACATAAGAATAGAAATGAATGAAAATAAAACTATTAATATTTTTAGATGATATGATAGTCTACCTAGAAAACCTAAAAGAATCAACAGACAAACCAATAAAATCAAGAAGAGAGTTTAATACTTCATTATATATCTTTCGTCAGCACCAGCAATAAACAATCAGAATTAATCCATTTTGTATATTTTATTTCTTTTTTCAATAAAAAAATACAGAAAAAGTTGACACTCCTTCTGAGCCTGTTCCCCATTTCATTCAACTCTCTCCAACTCAGAGGTAACCATTGTCTTGCATTTGGAGTTTTTCATTCCCATGCATGCTTTTCATATTTTGCTTTGTGTGTGTGTGTGTGTGTGTGTGTCTTTAAATATGTACATTATTAAAATTATTCCAAAATATAAAGTATTATTATTTTGCACATTGAGAAATTGTGTACAAATGGTATTCGATTATATATACCATTCTGCAACTTGCTTACATCCATCAATATCTGTAGATTCATTTATGTTGATATTTACATATGTTTAGGGCATTATTTCTGATCATGTAAAATCAATATGGATGTACACTTTCTGAAATTTTTTTCTCTCATTTCCAGAAATATGTCTCGACAGTATAAAATGCACCTCAAAGGATATATGGATTAATGCAATGGACTGAATGTTTTCGTCCCCCCAAAATTCATATGTTGAACTCCTAACCCCCAAAGTGATGGTATTAGGAGGTAGGGCCTCCAAGAAGTAATAGGCCATGAGGATGGTGATCTTATGAATAGGATTAGCGCCTTTTTACAGGGAAACCCAGAGAGCTCTCTCACCCTCTCTCTGTCAGTTGAGGACATAACAGGAAATAGGCCGTCTGCAACTGTGAAGAGGGCCCTCCCCAGAAGCTTACCATGCTGGCATCCTGATATCAAACTTCCAGTCTCCAGACTGGGAGAAATACGTTTCTGTTGTTTGTACTAAGACACCAAGTCTGTGAAACTTTATTATAGCAGCCTTACTAAGATAGTTAAAAACAAATATTACAATGAAAGTACAAAGCAGTTTGGAAAAAAATTGGACATAACTTCAATGCCCATCAGTAGAAAGAAATTTAAAAACTTTATGATACATCCATACTATGGAAAATAATTTTAAGTATTTAAAAACAATTTAGTAGATCTATATGTACTGACATGGAAAAAATTCCAAGATGTAAAGCAATATGGTCCCTTTTATGTTGAAATTTTTAATTGTGTAGTTTTAATTACATATATGTAAATATATTTTAGAAAAACAGTTACAAAACTGATAATATTGAGTACCTTTGAGTAAGTGAATGAGTTTGAGGGAAACAAAGGGAGGTTTTTGCTTTTACTGTATATCATTAGAATTTTAAAAATGAGATATATATATATATATTTTAGGAGATAAATTGATGATACATAGATAGACAAATGCTAGACAAAAAGAAAAAAAAGTGGTCAATTAGAATGAACAAAGAACTAGCTCCCTGAGTATACGATCCAGTAAAAGCTGACTACATTACAAGCTTTTTAGATGATTTTGATTGGCATTCTTATGGCCTAAAACTGTAACTGAAGTTTCCATTCTATTTTTACTTTTCTTCATATTCGTTTAATTAAAACACAGGAAAGCAAGACAAACAGTTGTAATTAACATACTTACTGACAGATTTCAAAGTTTTCAATCGGAGAAGACAACCATGAAAATTCAAGCGCAGCACATTTAGACGCCACCTTTGCAAAGCTGACACTATATATTTATCTGTGATCATATCTTTTACTGAGGAAAAATCAATCTAAAAAGAGAAAACAAAAGACATTAAGAAATGAAAAGATCTTTTGCATGTAAACTTTTAAAAATATTTTTAAAGCATCAAGGACTAAAATTTATCACATCACTCATTTTGGGGGGGCGTTGTTGTTTTTCATGGTCAGTCCCAATTTTAATTATGAACAGATTTTCTTTTTTGTGGTCATTCCTGGATTTAATTACAAACAGATTCAAAATTTCCAGTGCATGTTGACAGCCATGAGGGTGGGGGGCTCACATCCACCCAACGCCAACCTGGTCAATTGTCTTGCGGTGGCCTGGATACCCCCATCATCCCAGGTGAGCCCCAAGACTTCAATGTCAATGCAACCTGGGTTGATTATTAATGAGTTTCTGCTTTTTGTTTTATGAGCACAGAACATATTGAATCCTTGACTATGGGAAAGACAATTTAAAGTGTGCAGTTTACAATGGCTTTTACATAATTTATAATTTGGAAGAGCAACCAATGGATGGCAGAGGGAGGAGGTGGAAGAAGGGGGAAAAAAGTATCATCTGTGAAAAGAGCTGTCATCAGGGATGACAAAAATACATGCTTATTTTTGGTTGTTGGCTGAGACCCATCCCCAGTGTCTCTTTGGAACGAGAAAAACAGGCAAATTCTAGGTTACAAGAACAGTATCAAACTAGTATAATACAAGAATAGTACAGAGGTACCAGCCTAGAAGCTCATACGAGAAAATGCTAAGTGTATGTGTGTCTATGTGCATGCAAACACACTAAGATTATCAAATAAACTTTGTTTACACATTGAGTATTTTAGCCCTCTTTCATGCTCAGTTGTTTCTTCCTTTACTCCATATTTTGGGCTGCTTTATTATGTTTTTTGAACTAAAATAGTGGCTAGTATTTATTGCCCACTGCTTACATACAGACTACACTCAGGACTTTACTTGCATTTTTCAATTTATCTCTGGTAAGCCTAACATATACAATGGAGCTTTGATTCAATCCAAAAATAATACTCACTTTATTTCTACCATTTAAATAAGAAGATACTAATAACTTACCTGTTAAAATAACATTATCTTTTTATCTCATCTTGTAGGCTTGTGTCTGCACAAAAGAGAAACAAGTGCACCTACTCTTGGTGACCACAGAGTGGGGCATGGGGAAGAAGGTAGTCATGATTATATTTGGCTTAACAACAGTCCCTCTCCTTTAAGAACTAAAATAGAGTCATGCACTGCGTTTTGGTGAATGATAGACCACATATATGAAGATGGTCCCATAAGCTTATAATGGAGCTGAACACTTGCTATCGCCTAGTGATGTCGTAGCCATTGTAACATCTTAGCACAACTCATGACTCCTGTGTTTGTGGTGATGCTGGTGTAAAGAAACCTGCTGTGCTTCCAGTTGTGTAAAAGTGTAGCATTAGCATGTACAATTATATATAGTACATAATACTTGATAATAAATGACTTGTTATTGGTTTATGTGTTTACTACACTATACTTTTTATCATTATTTTAGAGTGTACTCTTTCTACTTATAAAAAAGTAAGTTTGTTGTAAAACAGCAGCCACGTGATGCCAGCAGCAGCCTCACATCTCGTGTTTACCCCCTCTCTGGATTGCATCATCTTCTCTTGTGCTTGATTTAATTTCGTGTTGTTTTCTACAGTAACATGTCATACAGGTTCATAGCCTAAGAGCAAAGGGCTACAATATATAACCCAGGCCTATAGTCAGCGATACCGTATAGATTCGTGTCAGTGCGCCCTATGAGGTTGCGCCAAAACACAAAATCGCCTGGCCACGCATGTCTCACAACCCATCCCCATTGTTACGTGGCACGTGATGGAAAAGACATAGCTTCACGCAGTTAGTGTCTACTTACACCATTCCACAATGAGCTTGTTTGTGTCATCAGCCTCCAGGAGTGACAAACCTGACCACATATCACCACATCTCTTAAACTGAGGTAGAAGAAAATCTAAACACAAAGAAAAGAAATATACAATTTTGAAAACTGTGAATTTTGATGTAACTCTTCCATTACATTTTTTTGTTGTTCTTTTGGTATTAATAATGATAATGTATCCATCCATTATAGAAGCAGGGGTTTAAGTGCTGGAATGTTGTCTAAAAATAGGAATTTTATCTAAAGTACTATATAATTTATCCGTTGATACCTTTGATATAATGGGATCATTTTAATTGATAGTTGCAGAAGAATGGTGAGAAAATAGGTACATAGAAGGTACTCAATAATTGCTTCCTGAACTGAACTGGATTCTTTCTAAAGTTACAGGATTCCTGGGAAAGATCAATAAACCCACCTTGGCTTCTATTTCTAGAAAAAATGGTAGACTAGAAAATCTGGAAATCCCCTAGATATAAAACATCAGTGAGTGCTAAAACAAACATTTTCAAAATATTCTTTAAATTTTTTAAATTTCAGCTTTATCAAGATATAGTTGACATATAAAATAGTAAGATTTAAAGTGTATATTGTGGTGATTTGATACACATACACATTGTGAAAGGACTCTCCTATCTAATTAACTCAACTGTTACTTCACATATTTATTGTGCAAGAGAGAGAGAGAGAGAGAGAGAGAGAGAGAGAGAGAAAGAGAGAGAAAGAGAGAGAGAAAGAGAGAGAGAAAATATCTAAGTTCCACTCTCGTAATAAATTTCAATTATACAATACAGTGTTATCAACTATAGTCACCATGTTTGACATTATATCCTCAGACCTTATTCACCTTATAGCTGAAAGTTTGTACATTTTTACCAACTTCTCTTTACTCCTCCCATCCCAAGCTTCTGGCAACCACTTTTCTATTCTCTCAAACAAATGCATTTTAAAAAAACAACTGAGATTTCAAGGAAGTAAGGAAAATGTCGAGGGCCCCAATCCTTGTAAATGCACACTCATATAAATAAGGTGTTCATGCTCTAGTTGCTCGGATGGGGAAGTAGTGGGGATGGTTGCTGCATTTCATAACACATAGGTTCAGGTTTTCCTGGCCATTCAGAGACAGAAAAAGTCATTAGGTATGTATGAAACTGGGAGCCATAACTGAGTTAGAAAAAGAGAGAGAGAAATCCGGGATTAAGAGAGAGATTAAAAAGAAAAAAACCTACCTACTGGCAAGAAAAAAGTTAAGATACCTAGCCTTGGATGAAAAAACAATTTCCCAAAGACTCTGTAACCAAAACTAGCTATCATGTGGATTAGGATTTGAATTTTAATTGTTTGTGGAATCCAATTTGAATTTATTACTGTAGTAATTGGATTTGATACATTTGGTGCAAAGAGCTTCCGAATTGTTAGTAGCTCTGAGACATTTGGCAGAAATAAATACCGCTCTCTCTAAAGAGACACATCCTCAAACTAGGCCTTCTAGGATTTCCATAGATTGAGTCCCAACAAAATGACTTCTCAATAAATATTACAAAACACGTAAAGGAAAAAATCCAACAACATTCAACAACAGAAAAACAATAACTTTAAATAAAATTGTCAAATAGTAATTATAAAAACATTAAGGTGATAAAGACATAGAAAGAAAATTAAGTCCTTGAGAAAAGCTGTTGCTGAAAAAGGACTTGGCAGATTTATAAAGGAACCAAATAAAATTCATGAGAATTAAAAATATGATTGAAATTAAAAACTCAATGGATTAGTTAAACAGCAAATGAAACCTCGCTGAAAGGGAATTAGAAAACTAAAACACATATTGGAAGAAATTACAGATGATAAGGTATAAAGAGACAAAGAGATGAATATACAAATGTTAAGAGACACATTTTTATAACATGAAAGGGTTCAACATTCTATATATCTTTATAGAATTTCCTGAAGTAGAAAAAAGAAAGAATGGTATCAAACCAAAATTTAAAAATACCACAGATAAAAATGTTCTAAAACCGATAAAAAGCAACAAAATTCTCAGATTCAAGAAGTATAAGAAATCCCAAATAGGAAAACCAAAAGATACCATGACAATTGTAGTGAAATTTCAAAAGGGCATGATCAATGGAAAATCTTAAATGCAACCAGAGACGGATTACCTACTAAAGAATGTCACTTAGCAACCACAGAAATCAGCAGAAGGCAGAAATCAGCAGAAAATACTTATCAATCTCAGATACCACATGCAAGTAAATTATAACTCAAGGATGAGCATCAAGTAAAAATGCTTTAAGACAATGATTGACAGTTTGCCTCCAATAGACCCTTCACAAAAGAACTTCTAAAAGACATCACAATCAGAAAAAGAAGTGAGATGGAAGTAATAATGATAGGCAAAGAAAATAATAACTATAGGAATAAAGCCATTAACTTTATTAAAAAGTAAAATGGTGATGATGAATGTGGGAAAAAACACTAGATAGTACTAATACGCATATTCTAACTCTAGAGAGAGTAATCAGAATTAAAATGCTCTAAATTCTAGTATTTAGAAAGTATATCAGGTTTGACAAGTAAGTTCACACTTGTTGCAAAGATGTTGCTAACCATTTTTTATATCGGAGGGATTATTCATTATGAATTTGTACCAACTGGACAAACAGTTAACCAAGTTTATTATTTGGAAGTGCTGAAAAGGCTGCATGAAAAATTAGATGACCTGAACTTTTCGCCAACAATTCATGGCTCGTGCATCATGACAATGCACCAGCTCACAATGCACTGTCTGTAAAGGAGTTTTTAGCCAATAAACAAATAACTGTATTGGAACACCCTCCCTACTCACCTAATCTGGCCCCCAGTGACTTCTTTCTTCACCCAAAGATAAAGGAAATATTGAAAGGAAGACATTTTGATGACATTCAGGACATCAAGTGTAGTACGACAACAGCTCTTTTTCTGGCCATTCCAGAAAAAGAGGTCCCAAATTGCTTCCAAGGGTGGACTAGGCACTGCCATCAGTGATAGCTTCCCAAGAGGAGTATTTTGAAGGTGACTGTAATGATATTCAGCAATGAGGCATGTAGCACTTTTTCTAGGATGAGTTCACGAATTGTCCAACCTCATAGTTATTAATTTACTTTAAGCTTTATTAAGGTAAATGCACATGTTGAAAATATTTAAAAGAAACCACTGAAATGATAGAAATAGAATGTGTATTTTCTAAAACATGAAAATGGGAAAAGGGGATAGATCTTAAAATTCAATTTCAAGAAGGCAGGAAAAGAGATAAAACAAGCATATAAAATAAAGATAAATAGTATAAAATGATAAAAATAAATCCAAGTATATCTAGTAACTATAAATTTTACAAACTTCACTAGTTGGAAGATAAATGTTATCCTTAATAAGGCTTTTTGATATTAATATAGCTATCACATTTCCTTTCATTTATGTTCATCTTGTTCAGTATAATATTTCAGGTGGATTTTTAAAGGTTATCTAATAAAGAGGGTCACTACATGATAGTTAAAACAATTCAAACAATTTACTGGAGATACATAACAATTTTAAATGTGTAAGTATCTACTAACAGTCATGAAGATACAAGGAGAAATTTAAAAATCCACAATCATAATGAAAGATTAAATCAAAACTCTCAGCTGTTGAGAAATCAATGTGAGGAAATAAATCTTCCCTGGATTTCTGAGTGCTCCTATAAAAAGCTCCAGCCTTTGGAGACACAGAAGTCTATAAGATATAAACGTAATATTTTGCCTTCACTTCCTCTACAAACATTTCACTTTCCACATACTATGGGGATTAGACCTGTAGACATTTGTCTACTTAATTTCTCTGATTCAAAAGGATAATTAAACTTTTCTTGTCTCCCCAAGAAGGCCAATGGTTATAGTATACACTGGCCCCCTGTAACAAGCTTCCAACGTGTCAGAAAGACACGTTGTGAATTATTAATGTAATAATAATGTAAATTATTAGGGAATAATAATTTCAAGGAGAAATGTATCCCAGCACCTTGGAAATATCTCTAATTTAATTTTTAAATTAGTTTCAGGTGTACAACACAACATAATGATTAGAGGGGAATATAATCAATAATGTTCTAAAGATTATGTAGGGGGCCGGCCCGGTGACTCAGGTGGTTGGAGTTCCATGCTCCTAACTCCAAAGGCTGCTGGTTTGATTCCCACATGGGCCAGTGGGCTGACAACCACAAGGTTGCCGGTTCAAATACTTGAGTCCCGCAAGGGATGGTGGGCTCTACCCCCTGCAACTAAGATTGAACACGGCACGTTGAGCTGAGCTGCCTTGTGGATGGCTCAGTTGGTTGGAGCAGGGGCTCTCAACCACAAAGTTGCCAGTTCAATTCCTCGAGTCCCACAAGGGATGGTAGGCAGCGCCCCCTGCAACTAGCAACAGCAACTGGACCTGGAGCTGAGCTGTGCCCTCCACAACTAAGATTGAAAGGACACAACTTGACTTGGAAAAAAATCCTGGAAGTACACACTATTCCCAAATAAAGTCCTGTTAAACAACAACAGAAAAAGATATAGGGTGGCTGAGTGGATAAGAAAACAAGGCCTTTGATATGCTGTATACAAGAGACTCACCTGAGATGAAAAGACACACAGGCTGAAAGTGAAGGGATGGAGTAAGACATTTCATGCAAATGGAAATGAGGGAAAAGCTGAAGTAGCAATACTTATATCTGACAAAATACACTTTAAAATGAAGAATATATTACAATACAAAGATGGGCACTACATAATAATAAAGGGATTGATCCAACAAGAGGACATAACCCAAGTAAACATCTATGTACCCAACACAGGAGCACCTAAATATATAAAACAGATATTGACTAACATAAAGACAGAGATCAACAATAACACTATCACAGTAGGGGACTTCAACACACCACTGACAACAAGCGACAGGTCCTCTAGATGGAAAATAAATATGGAAACAGCGGCCTTAAATGACACATTGGACCAGTTGAATTTAATAAATATTTTCAGAGCATTTCACCCCAAAGCTGCAGAATACACAGCCTTCGTAAGCACACATGGAATATTTCACAAGATCAACCACATGTTAGGTCACAAAACAAGTCTCAATAAATTTAAGAAAAGTGAAATCATACCAAGTGTCTTCTCTGACTGCAGTGCTACGAAATTAGAAATCAACTACAGGAAAAAACCATGAAGACACATAAATACATGGAGTCTAAATAACATGTTACTAAATAATGAATGGGTCAACAATGAGATCGAGGAAGAAATCAAAAGCTATCTCGAGACAAATGAAAATGAAAACACAACGACCCAAAATCTATGGGATGCAGCGAAAGCAGTCCTAAGAGGGAAATTCATAGCAATGCAGGCCTACCTAAAAAAACAAGAATAATCACAAATCAACAGTTTAACCTTACACTTAAGGGATCTGGAAAAAAAGCAGCAAAATATGCCCAAAGGGAGTACAAGGAGAGAGACAATAAAGATCAGAGTGGAAATAAATGAAATAGAGACTAAAAAAAAATACAAAAGATCAATGAAATGTTTAAGGAGTTAAGTTACGACATAAGGAAGGATAGAGAAATCATAAAGAACAACCAGTGAGAACTGAAGAACACAATAACTGAAATAAAGAACACACTTGAATGAATTACCGACAGGTTAAATGAGGCAGAGGATTGAAACAGCGACTTAGAAGATGAGATAACAGAGATCACCCAAGCGGAACCACAAAAAGAAAAAAGAACAAAAAACAATGAAAATGGTTTAAGAGACCTCTGGGATAACATCAACCGCAACAACATGCGCATCATAGGAATACCAGAAGGTGAAGAAAGGAAGCAAGGGATCGAGAACATATTTGAAGTAATAATGACTGAAGACTTCCCTAACCTGGTGCAGGAAACTTACATACAAGCCCAGGAAGTGCTGAGAGTTCCAACCAGGATAAACCCAAACAGGCCCACACCAAGACACATTATAGCTAAAATGTCAAAGGCTAAAGACAAAGAGAGAATACCAAAAGCAGCAAGAGAAAGACAGAGGGTTACATATAAGAGAACTCCTATAAGACTACCAAATGACTTTTCTACAGAAACTTTGCAGGCCAGGATGGAGTGGCAGAGGTACTCAAAGTGATGAAAACTAAAGGCCTACAACCTAGATTGCTTTATCCAGCAAGGCTATCATTTAAAATTGAAGGAGAGATAAAGAGCTGCCCAGAAAGGCATAAGCTAAAGGAATTCATTACCACCAATGCAGCCGTGTAGGAAATGTTAAAAGGGCTTCTGTAAACAGAAGAAAGATGAAAACAATCTAACTAATAAAGACCAGAAATACAAAGTGGCAATAACTATGTACCTACCAATAATTGCTTTAAATATAAAAGGATTAAATGCTCCAATTAAAAGATATAGGGCCAGCCCAGTGGCTCAGTTGGTTGGAGCACAGGCTCTCAACCACAAGGTTGCCTGTTCGATTCCTCGAGTCCCGCAAAGGATGGTGGGAAGTGTCCCCTGCAACTAAAGGTTGAATATGGCACCTTGAGCTGAGTTGCCACTGAGCTCCCAGATGGCGAGATGGCTCAGTTGATTGGAGAATGTCCTCTCAACCACAGGTTGCCGGTTCCACTCCCACAAGGGATGGTGGCTGTGCCCCCTGCAACTAACAACAGCAAATGGACCTGGAGCTGAGCTGCGCCCTCCACAACTAAGACTGAAAGGACAACTTGACTTGGAAAACTGGAAGTACACACTGTTCCCCAATAAAATCCTGTTCCCCTTACCCAATAAAATCTTTATATATATATATATATAAAAGATTATTAGGGTGCCAGAAGGGTACTGGACTTACTGAGATACCTCTAGATCCTAAAAGCTGAAGACACTGGGGCTTATCTGGCCCTTGGAGAAATGTAGATACAGGAGGTTCTATCTCCCTCTTTCACTTATAAGGATCTTTGTGATTATATTGGACCCACCCAGATAGTAAAAGATAATCTCACCATCTCAAGATCTGTAACTTAATCACTTCTGGGAAGACTTGCCACATAGGATAATACACTCACAGGTTCTGAGGAGTAGGACATGCATATCTTTGGGGTGCTATTATTCTGCCTACCACATCATATAAGGAAATGATAAACAGTATATTTAAAGGGCAGTTACTTCTGAGAGAGGAAACAGCATTCAGGGAGGCTTTAACTATTTGGTAACCTTTATTTAGTAAGCTGAGTAGTGATTACACAAGTGTTCATTATATTATGTTTCTTTGCATGCTTAAATATTTTATTTTAATAACCACACTTTTGAATACAATATCTAGGAATAAATTTAACTAAGAAGGTGAAAGATTAGCACACTGAAAACTACAAAGCATTACTGAAAGAAATTAAAGAAGACCTAAATAAACAGATATATATCCCATATCCAGACATCGGAAGACATAATAACAATAAAGCAACTTAAATCTGAATTTGAAGTATTCCTGGGAATAAATAAACACCAGCTCCAGGGAGTTTTACATGAATATTATATCAAATATCCAAGGAATAATTAGAAAATACTAACAAGAAAAATATTAAGATGGCAATACTATCCAAAATGATCTATAGAGTCAATGGAATCCCTATTAAATTTTCAATGGTTCTGTGGTTCAGAAATGGAAAAGCCAATCCTCACATTCATGTGGAATTGCAAGGGGCCCCAGATAGCTAAAACAATTTTGAAAAAGAATGAAGTTGGAGAACTCACACTTCCCAATTACTTACTATAACACTACAGTAATCAAAACAGCATGGTATTGGCATAAAGGTAAACATATAGACAAATGTAGTAGAATTAAACCTAAACATTTGTGGTCAATTGACTTTTGACAAGAATGCCAAGATCGTTTAATGGAGCAAGAACAGTCTCTTCAACAAATGGTGCTGAGACAACTGAATATCCAAATGCAAAAGAATGAATTTGGACCCCTCCCTCACACTTTATTAAAAATTAACTCAAAATGGATCTAAATAGCTAAACAACCTAAATATAAAAGACCATAAAACTCTTAGAAGAAAACATAGGGTAAGTCTTCATGACCTTAGGTTTGGCAATGGATTCTTAGATCTGACTGACACCAGAAGCATGAGCAATAAAGGAAAAATTAAATTAGACCATCAAAATTTAAAACATTTGCGCATTAAACAATTTTATCAAGAAAGTAAAAACTTCACATTTGTCTGTATGTACTACAAAGGGAAAAATATGCCACTAATTAAGTCAGTCATTGAAATGGCTAAAAAGTGTTGGAAAGGTATGATGGTAGATGAGATGGTCTGAAAACCGTTCTTGTACAGTTTTGCACATGGACTATACTTGCATAGCGTTTTTTAAGAAAGAGAAAGTATTGTGACAGTGCCTATGCCCAGAGAGGTTGCAGCACAGAACAGCAGAAGTGTAGGGCCAAATTTCTGAGGGTATAAGAGATACATATGAGAAAATAATGACTGTGCAAGAGTTGTGTAAGGAAGACTTAGAGAAAGAGGGAGAGAGGAAGCAAAGTTCTAAGGACAGAAAGCTGTAATAGAACTAATTAAGACATAAAGTCTCTGATAAAGAGAGAAACTCTAAGTACCCCCAACACACAGGAAGTAGAGAGGAGAAGAACTAAGAGCAGCTGCTATGGGTGGACTGAGCCTTTATTCACTGGGCATTTGTTTCAGAATCACCACTACTCCTTGGAAGGTTACTACCTGAGTTTCTTACGGCTGCTAACCATAACAAATTGCCGCAAACTGGAGAGCTTAAAACAAAAGCAACTTAGTCCCTCACAGTCCTGAAGGCTAGAAGTCTGAAATCACAGTGTTGGCAGGGCCATGCTCCCTCAGAAAGGTCTAGAAGAATATCCTTCCTTGTCTCTCCCCAGCTTCCGGTGGTTGCTGCATTCCTTGGCTTGTGGTTATATCACTGCAGTCTTTGCCTCTGTCATCATATGGCTTCATCCCCACTGTGTGTACCTGGATCTCCGTCTCCTTTCTCTTATAAAGACACCAGTCATTGGATTTATGGCCTACTCTAATTCAGTGTGACCTCATCCTAGCTGATTATATCTGCAAAGATCCTATTTCCAAATAAGGTCACATCCTGAGGTTCTGGTTGGACATGAATTTTGGGGGAATATGAGTCAACACAGCAGAGTTACCTAACTCCTCTGTTTCCTCATGAGCAGAATGAGGGTCTCTATGAGACAATCTCTCAAGGCCTCTTTCAAACCTAAAATTTTGTGATCACTATTATGATTTATGGCCAGATAGTTAAAATAGGCTCCTAATTGTACGGCCATTGTGTAATCTTTAATGTCAGGTTTACTTTTTCCAAATCATGTGATTAAATTATTTTCAACTACAAATCCTAACAGGATATTATTTATAACCAAAAAAAGTCCATATCTAATTGGATCCTACCCATCATCTAGATGCTATAATAAATTCTTGCATAAGTGGACACTGACTTTTATCTGAAAGGTATATTCACGTTCTTGTCTACATAGTAGAAAAAAAAGGAGCTATTAGAAAAAGGCCATATAATGCCTTTTCCAATATGTAGAGAGTTATTAATTCATTCACTAGTTCATTTAACACTTATTGTTAAGCACCTACCCTGACAGTCATACCTCACTAATTCCATAGAACATTGCCCAGAAATAGTTAAAAGGCAGGTGTTCCACATCTCAGTGTGGAATAAACTTTACAAAGAATTTAAGTGCAATTAGCATGTACCTCAGTTTCTCCTAGGGAGTCATGCCATCATTGCATAATATATATTAAGAATTTTTACATGCTCATATGCATTTATACTTGGTAAGACTAGAAAATAATTCCACAATAAACACGGGCTGTTGCCAACATGAAACCTGGAAAGAGCATCAGGGCAGGTGAGTGTGGATTTTTAAGTCAATTTCATACATAATTACTGTATGGTTATTCTCACACGCAAGACATGCTAACCAAAAAAATTGACAAGATGTGACACAAAAGAAAAAAACAGAAGTTTTAAGAAAACTGTATGCCACTGAAACTGTATATAAGTATGAAGTATGCGGCTACTCAATCTTCTTATTCACTATGTATCAAAATCTATGTGTCAGGGGGAATTTGGATCTTTAGGAGAAGGAAAAGCATCTAGTGGTCCATGAACAATTAATGAGGTGAGCAAGAGGAATAAAAGCCCACATCAGGAGAAAAATAAAGGGATGTAACAAACAGCGCAAAAGACGAGAGGAGAATCTTGCACTCCTAGTAGGGGGAGGACAAAGAAAAGAAATTCACAAGTGTAAGGAATCCTGCTCTGACTCTAAGTTGTTGAAATGAGTCCATGTAGGGTGCGGGGAGAGAGATGAGGGTAAGGGGGGTCAGATATATGGTGATGGAAGGAGAACTGACTCTGGGTGGTGAACACACAGTGGGATTTATAGATGATGTAATACAGAATTATACACCTGAAATCTATGTAATTTCACTAACAATTGTCACCCCAATAAATTAAAAAAAAAGAAAAAAGAAAAGAAATGAGTCCATGTATATAATCCCAGTTAAGGAATATAGAGGCAAATCAAAACAGCATGGTACTGGCATTAAAAAAAGACATATAGATCAATGGAATAGACTGGAGAACTTAGAAATAAATCCATCCCTAAACGGTCATTTAATCTATGACACAGGAAGCAAAAATTTACACTACACAGTCTATTCAATAAATGGTGCTGGGAAAACAGGACAGATACATGCAAAAAAATAATACTGGACCACCTTCTTACTCTATATACGGAAATAAACTCAAAATGGATTAAAGACTTAAATGTAAGACCTGAAACCATAAAACTGCTAGAAGAAAATATAGGAAAAAAACTCTCAGCTATTACCCTTAGTAATATTTTCACTGATATATCTCTTCGGGCAAGGGAAACAAAATAAAAAATAAACAAATGGGACTACATCAAACTAAAAGGGTTTGCACAGCAAAGGAAACCATTAACAAAATGAAAAGACATTCTACTGAATGGTAGAAGATATTTCCCAATGATACATCTGATAAGAAGTTAACATTCAAAATTTATAAAAAACTGATATAGCTCACTGCACTGTACACCTGAAGCTGAAGTTGAACAATAATGAATGTCAACTACAATCATATATATGTATATATATATACATATATATACGTGTGTATGTGTATATATATATATATATTTTTTTTTTTTACAAGAAGTGGAGTATAGCATTAGTAATAGACACAGTGGAAATATAATGGATGTGTGTGATGTCAGAGGGGTAGTAGATGGGGCAGGGAGGTTATCACTGTGTGAGGAATACAAATGATAAATGTTTAACTATTACATTGTTGTGTACAACTGAAACTAAAAAAAAAAAAACTGATACAGTTCAACACCTAAAAAAACAAACAATCCTGTTAAAAAATGGACAGAGGACCTGAACAGACATTTCTCTAAAGAGGATATACGCATGACCAATAGACATATGAAAAAATGCTCAACGTCACTAATCATAAGAGAAATGCAAATAAAAACCACAATGAGATACGACCTCACTCCTGTCAGAATGGCCATCATCAGTATATCAGCAAACAAGTGTTGGTCAGTATGTGGGAAAATGGAACACTCGTGCACTGTTGTTGAGATTGCAGATTGGTGCAGCCACTATGGAAAACAGTATGGCGGTTCCTCAAAAAATTAAAAATAGAACTACCTTATGACCCAGAAGTTCCACTCCTGGGTATTTATCCAAAGAAATTCAAAACACTGATTCAAAAAGATATATGCTTTCTTATGTTTACTGCACCGCTATTCACAATAGCCAAGATATGGAAACAACCGAAATGTCCATCAATATGCGAACTGGATAAGGAAATTGTGATACATTTATACAATGGAGTATTACTCTGCCATAAAAAGAATGAAATCTTACCATTTGCAACAATATAGATGGACCTAGAGGGTATTATACTAAGTGAAATAAGTTAGACTGAGAAAAACAAATACCAAATGATCTTACTTACATGTGGAATTTAAAGAACAGAATAAATTAACAAACAAAACAGAAAACAGACTCATAGATACAGAGAACAAACTGATGGTTGCTAGATGGGAGAAGGGTTGGGGGGATGAGTGAAAAAGGTGAGGGGATTAAAAAATATTTACAAATTGGTAGTTACAAAATAATCATGGGGATATGAAATACAGTATGGGGAATATAATCAATAATGTTGTAAAAACTAAGTATCGTGTCAGGTGGGTACTAGACTTACCAGGAGGATCACTTCATAAATCATATAAATGCCTAATCACTACACTGTACACCTGAAACTAATATAAAATAATAGCAAATGTCATTGAATTTCAACTATAAGTTAAAAAGATATGTAGTCACAGAATGTACGCTATAGGGAATATAATCAGTGGTATTGTAATAGCTTTGTACAATGTCAGAGGGGTAATAGACTTGTTGGGGTTATCACTTTGTGAGGTGTGTGTAAATGTCTAATCACTATGTTGTTTTGCACATGTGAAACTAAGAATAAAAATATACAGAGAGAGCAGCTGCAAGAAGAGTCTACCTAGAGTTGTCAGCCTCCGGTCTTCTCCTTGTGCCTCCTGACTCAGGTGGAAATGAATGACTCTTGGAAGGGACTAGGGACGGTTCTCAGGATGGAGAGACTATGAAATGTTGACACTAAACTGAGGCACCAGAAGCGCAGCAGATATTTTCATTTTGACCTTCAAATATTTTCAAAAGATAGAAGTAGGGGCCCTCAGAGGAAACCAAAAGCAGATAGATTTCAGCCTTATATAACGAAAGGCCTCGAGGCTAGTCCCTTCTGGCACAAAGACTCCGTGATATTAAGATTTTGTAATTCTCTGCTCTCTAAAACAAGCAAGTTCCAAAAGAATTTACCATGTTCTTGGTAACAACTAAATATATTCTCTAACCCTGGCAGTGTTAGATTGATATTGGGGTATAAGCATGTGTTCCACATGGATAGGGATCTCCACACAGGGAGAAGGAAGAGTTAAAACAGAGTGGGCTGACCGGTAACAGCTCTGTTCCCCGACAACACAACGGAAGACGATAGAGCATTGGGTGTGTTACTGAGGGGAAACTGACTTGGGGTGGAGAAGCCTGTAGGAAGAGATGAACTTGGACCTCCTCCTGGCACAGAGATTCTACAAGTCTAAGATTTTGTAATTCCTGACTTTCCAAGATGAGCCAGCTCTCAAAGAACAGAACTGTGAGAACTAAAGCTATTCTCCAGTTAAAAACAGCACTCCCTACTTATTTGTCAGATTGCCTGAATAGTAATATGTTTCATGTGGGCATTCTTGCTATAAGCACAATGGAAAGCAAACAAAAAATAAATCCAGGTACTGTTGGAGAAAAACAATTACAGTATAAAGCTTCTAAATTGAACACAATTTATGCATCACAAAATTATGTGACAGTGTGCACCATCAAGTAACAGTAGCAATACCTCCTTAGCAAGTGTGTAGCACTTAGTTTACAGAGTGCAATGCTAACATTGCTCAGGTAAGCTGAAAAAGCGGTTTCCATCAGGTCAAAATATCTATACTTCTTGAGGCTTGTAAAATAAGAAAAAAAGTAGAAATGAGAAAAACATTCCCGTGAAAGACTGATTTTCATTAAGTCAGGTACCACCTACTGGTACCTGTAGCCAATGACTGAGTAGGTGAGGCTGTTAGTTCTGTAACTGAGAGACCCTACCTTAAAGAAGGATCCTTTCTCTTGATGGAAAATAAAAATTAAAAGTTCAATTTTGGTTCATGATACATACTGTGCAAAGCCTATTATCACAACCTTCAGGTAAGCCTGGTCCTCTATCCAGGAACAAAAAAACGATGGAGGTGTGGGAGAACCGGGCTCCCTTCCTCTTCTGATGCCGTTAGGTGGTGCTATCAAAGTGGGCATCTGAGTGGAATGTGGGTAACAAAATCTCCCAGAGAAGGGTGTCAGAGCCCAAACAAAGTGAGGGGAATGTGCGCTTAGGAGCACTGCCCAGATGTTCAGGTGCAGATGTTCAGGTTCGGTGGGCGGAGCGGGTACCCAAGTGAGAGGGGTGGGGGAGGGGCATGGTGTGAAATGTGGGAGCCCCAACAGCATGAGGAGGCTGGTCTGGCACAGGGCTTTTAGACCAAGTGTATGGAAAAGAAGTCTAATCCAGAAGCGGGGACCCCAGGGAAGGTGAGCATGTGGGCACACTGCGGGGTCCAGATAGAGCTCAGTGGGGTGAGGAGCATGCCCATTCATGAAGTGAGGGACTGGCCTGTGTGGAATGTCAGAACCCCAAGTGTGTAAGGTCAGCATTTGTACAGGAAAGGTGGCCATGGCAATGGGAAATTGGTACATAGGGGGAGGGTGATGATAGAGCAACAGTAAGCACAAATATTAGGAAATTGGGAGCCAGGTCTCTCATTCTAGGAGAAGGTAGCTACAAGCATGGAAATGAAAAAATTAAAATGAACCTTGTAGTGTTAGATTGGAATTGGGGTATAGGTGGAAAAGCATGGTCTTTAATACATGTAAGTAGATAGATAGGTGAGGTGAGTGGGGAGATCGTCCCCTGCAGCTCAGAGAGTGGATTTTTGAACCAAATCAAGCTTCTCCCAGCAAGGAAGAGGGAGGGATTGACTACTCAGCAGCAAACACCTTGGCAATCACTGCCCAGTAAAGCACAAAGCAGGGAGCAAACACCCTTGGCTCTAGGACAGAGCTCACATTGATATTTACTTGACATCTTGCTTTCACCAATTCTGATTTCCTTTATCACCTCCACTAACCTACAGTATTTCTAGATTACTAACTCTAGACCAGGGTTCAGCAAACTTTTTCTGAAAAGGATCAGAGAGTAAATATTTTATATGTTGTAGACCAAGAGGCAATGTCCTCAACTCTTTGTTCGCCAAAAGGTGAATGGCCATTTTTAACATTGTTTTACACATTACATTTGAAAATGTAAGGACTATTCTTAGTTTGAGGTCCATACAAAAACAGGTTGGGGGGGGCAGACTTATCCCACAGTCCCGTTTGCCAACCCTGCTGTACACTGCCCCAACCCCCAGCACTCCCAGTGTGGGCCCAGCGTGGTGGCTTTTCTGGGACGGAACCTGCAGACCTATGGCATCTGCAAGATCCCTTAGGGCAAGCCAAATTCTTCACCTTACTCACTTCTTGTCATCCCTGTCCTGAAAGCACCCAGGCCCTAAAATACTCATTTCATCAAAACAATTAGAGCTAAATTTAGGGGCAAGAAATGAAAATTTCCCAAGGATCTTTTTGGAATTTGCCCCAAAAGAGCCAGTTTTCACAATTCCCGGAGATTAAAAATAGATTTGTTAGAATGTGACTATATTTAAACATTCACTAGTAATTTAGGTCACCATGAGGCAACGTTGACATAAGAGTTTTTAAATGTCAGAGTAAACCTCTCAGGGCTATTTCACCATTGACTATCCACCAGTGGGAGTGTTTAGTATTGCTTTAGTATTGGTTTTGTTATGTTTAGTATTGGCAAGTCTCATTCACAAACATAACTCACATCCACTCTAACCCCATTATACAAATCAGAAAACTAAAGATCAGAGAGATTAAATTCTACTCTGTAGGTTACACAGTGTCCTAGTCAGCCCAGGCTGCTATAACAAAATACCAGAGAGTGGGTGTCTTAAAAAACAGACATTTATTTCTCACAGTTCTGGAGGCTGGGAAGTCCAAGATCAAGGTTCTGGAAGATTTGGTTTTTGGTGAGTGTTCTCTTCCTGGCTGGCAGACAGCTGCCTTCTTACGGTGTCCTCACATTGCAGACAGGGGAAGCTCTCCTATCTCTTCTTCTTCCTTCAAGGGCACTAATCCCATTACGCCCTCATGACCTCATCTAATCCTAATACTTCCCCAAGGCCCCTCATTGGAGTTAATGTTTCAACATGTGAATTTGGTGGGGGCACAAATATTCAGTCCATAACACCCAGTTATCCAGAGCTGGGATTCATAATTTTCCACATTTAGGATTTACTTCCCCACAGAATTTCTACAGGAATTGTACACCTGAAATTATGTAATTTCATTAACAATTGTCACCCCAATAAATTTAAAAATTAATTAATTAATTAATTTAAAAAAGAAAAATAAATTTTAAAAAAAGCTTTTTCACAGCAAAGGAAACCATCAATAAAACAAAAAGGGATCCTACTGAATGGGAAAAGATATTTGCCAATGATATATCTGATAAGGAGTTAATATCACAAATCTATAAAAAACTCACTCAACTCAACTCCCAAAAAACAAACAACCCAATTAAAAAATGGGCAGAGGACATGAAGAGACATTACCGATGGCAAACAGACATATGAAGAAATGCTCAACCTCACTAACCATCAGAGAAATGCAAATAAAAACCACAATGAGATACCACCTCACCCCAGTCAAAATGGCTATCATCAATAAATCAACAAACAACAAGTGCTGGCACAGATGTGGAGAAAGGGAACGCTTGTGCACTGTTGGTGGGATTGCAGATTGGTGCAGCCACTATGGAAAACAGTATGGAGGTATCTCAAAAATCTGAAAATGGAACTATCCAGTAATCCCATAGATTTTGGGTCGTCGTGTTTTCATTTTCGTTTGTCTCGAGATATCTTTTGATCCAGTAATTCCACTCCTAGCTATCTATCCGGAGAAACCCAAAACTGCAATTCAAAAATCTTTATGCACGCCTATGTTTATTGCAGCACTATACACAATAGCCAAGACATGGAAACAACCGAAATGCCCATCGATAGATGACTGGATTAAGAAACTGTGGTACATTTATACAATGGAGTATTAAGCAGCCATAAAGAAGAAAGAAATCTTAGCATTTGCAACAACATAGATGGACCTAGAGAACATTATGTTAAGCGAAATAAGTCAGACAGAGAAAGACAAGTACCACATGATCTCACTTATATGCGGAATCTAAAGAAGAGAATAAGTGAATGAACTAATCAGAAACAGTTTTGGAGACAAAGAGGAAAAACTGAGAGTTGTTTGATGGGGATGTGGGGATAAGGGGGAAGGTGAGGGGATTAGAAAACAGTCGGTAACCCCAAGATGGCCATGAGGTTTTGAAAATTAATTTGGGGAACGTAATCAATAATGTTGTAAAGATTTTGTAGAGTATTCGATGGACACGTCTCCCATTTGGGAGACCACCTCAGGGAAGATGTGTATGCCTGATCACTGCAATGTACACCTGAAGCTGAACAATAATGAATGACAACTATAATATATATATATGTATACATCTGTATGTATATACTTACAAGAGGCGGAGTACAGCATTGGGAGTGGAGACAGTGGAAATGTGATGGCTCGGTGCAATGTCAGAGAGATAATGGATGGGGCAGGGGGGTCCACAGTGTGAGGGATATAAATGATAAACGTCTAAGTAAAAAAAAAAAAAAAATGAAGGAATCTCTGACACCTGCTGGAAGATGGATGGACCTTCAGGTCATTATGCTACATGAAATAAGCCAGACACAAAAATAATACAAAAACTGTGTGATTCCACACAGTGGAACTAAGTGGAACTAAGTATTCCACTTGTATGGAATACTTAGAGTCAGACTCACAGAAACAGAAAGTGGAATGGGGGTTGCTGGGGGCTTGGGGGAGGGGCATAAAGGGTTGGCGTTTGATGGGTACAGAGTTTCAGTTTGGGAAGATGGGAAGTTCTGGAGATGACATTGGTGATAGCCGCAAAACAGTGTGAGTGTACTTAATGTTGCTGAACTGTACACTTAAGGAAGGTAAATTTTATGTTATGTGTTTTCTACAATTAAAAATAAAAAAGACAATTAAAAAATGAAGCCCTATTGATTAAGATGTACAAATTGCCAGTTATAAAAGCAGTCACAGGGATGTAAAGTAAAGCATAGGGAATATAGTCGATAATATTGTAATAACTATGTATAGTGCCAGGTGGGTACTAGAGTTACCGGGGGCATCATTTTGTAAGTTATATGAATGTCTAATCACTATGTTGTACACCTGAAACCAATATCATATTGTATGTTGACTATTATTGAAAAAAATTTTAAATAAAAAATAATAAAGCCTCATATGGCAAAATTTCAAATAATGTGAATCCAACTTTATATTTATTTCTATGTGGAAACTCATCTTGAAACTAATCACTAATTGGATGTGGAGAATAAAAGTACAAGGAAAAGTCTAGGATGACCACCATGGTTCTCATTTTGGTGATAAGTGGTAGTTCCATATATTAAGAAAGACCAGGAATATGGAGGGATGGGGAGTAGACTTGTAAGGGCAGTGGGAAATGATGTCTTTAAGTTGGGCATGCTAGCTGGTAAGTGGAATATTCAAGTGGAGTTACTGAAGCATGCATTTGAGATACTCAGAGATTGAGGATGGAGTGAGAACAGAGAAGCAATGATGTAGTCCTTACAAACACCATCATATAGGAAGTGAACGGGGACATATTATCCCTAAAGGAATCTTAAAACGATATATCAGAGCAGTGGACAGAAAACCAAGAGAGAGAGAGATGTTGTCACTGAGGCTGAATTTAGAGAGATTTAATGCTGAAGAAATTGTCATTTGTGTCGGACCACAGAAAGGTCAATAAAGTCATAAAATTTTCATTAGCTATGAAGGTCAATGGTGAGCCTAGCGAGTACAATTTAAAAGGAAAAGTGGGAGCAAAGCTGAGCTACATGGATGACCACTTTAAGGAGGGTGATACTTCACTGGATGCTGCACTAATTGGATCACACTTGGAATATTTTTTCTAACTGTAAACACTGTTGAGTATAAAGTATTGATTGGAGGAGGAATCCATGGCATAGGAGAAACACACAAGCATCAAGATTAGAGAGTGGAAATAGAAGATAAATTATATTGAGAATTCAGAAGGTTGGACCCGCTCTGAGAGGGGGAGAAAACATGGTCCAACCCACTTTATGAAGGACCTACAGATAGAGAATTCTCAGAAGGTGACAACCCAGATAGTGGCCGGAGTGGGAATAGGGCAGGTTGAAACTAAAAACTGTCACAGAATATCAAACAGTTGACTGAACTGGAAATTTGTAACCATGAAAGGACCACCGTGTTTCCCCCAAAATAAGACCTAGACAGACTATCAGCTCTAATGTGTCTTTTGGAGCAAAAATTAATATAAGGGCCAGTATTATGTTATGTTATGTTATGTTATATTATAACTGTTATATTATATTATACCTGGTCTTATATTATATTAAAATATAATAAAATATTTTATATTTTATTTTAATATAAAATACTTATATTTTATATTAAAATATAAAATACTTATATTTTATATTAAAATATAAAACCACGTCTTATATTAATTTTTGCTCCAAAAGACACATTAGAGCTGATGATCTGTCTAGGTCTTATTTTGGGGGAAATACAGTAGAAAATAAAATGATAGCAACGTTTAAATAATTGACAAATTTGGTCTTATTCCTTGTGGATATAGCAGAAGGAACTAGGGACAAAGGGTACTGGGAGGTTGTTTTGTCTGCTTTGATATGAAGAACAACTTCCTAATTATCTAAGCCTTCCCAAAATGGAACAGAATGCATCCCAAAGTCAACAGCCTCTCTAGCACAGAAGTGTAGAGACCAGAGGCTGGAATAACATTACTGTTAATGGCTATGTTTCATTCCCTTGGCCTCACATTTCCATCTGGAAGTACTTCAGTAACACTCCAGGCCTCTCTCTGCCATTCATGCCTCCCCAGAAGAGCAGGAAGGACACAACTGACTGGGCAGTTTGGGAGAAAGAAGCAGGCCTGTACCTCAGCGCCTGTCCCACACTGCCCTGACCTGAATGCAAGATGCAGATATCCTGGCTGCTCTCAGTAGCCAGAAGGCGGTCTGCAGTTGTCCAGCTGCAGTGATGAGGGTGAGTAGTGACGATCTGATTCAGAGGTGAAGCTCTAGCAAAGCCTTCCTCACTGATCTTAAAGCCATAGTCTCCCATCAACTGTATCAGATAATATTTAGATCTCCATCTGCCTACTTCTCAATCAGTTCCAAACTCAGATAAGAGTATCTGTAAAGACTATTGTCCTGGGGAAAAGGTTGGACCACAGAACTCTACAGTTGTTCTATGTGTGGGATTATATGACTTTATGACTTTTCAGCTATTTCTAGAACCTTTCAATTTAATGTCTCATTGACATTTCAAATTCAGTGAATATAAAATTAAATTTCTCTTCCCCCCAAATCAGTTCACTCTCTTAAGATTGTTGCCCATCAAAGTTACAAGTGGCCTCACATTCAAGATTTAAAAGATGCAAGTTTCCAAAAGGTAGGGAAGTAGGAAACGTCCCAATCATGATTGCAAACCAACATCATAGAATGATGTTTGAAAGCCTGGCTGTGACTGCCAAGACCTAGTGAGAGTGTGGAGAAAAGGGAGAGAGCCAAGGTCAACATCCAGAGGTGTTGTCAGGGAGCTTGCGGGTGAGCTGAGAGTGAGAAACCTATCAGGAGGACAGAGAAATAATCCCCTGAGGGAACAACTAGGAAACATCAGGCCATAGAAGCCAAAAAGGATTTCAAGAAAGAAGCATAGTCAAAAGATACAGAAAGAACAAGGAAGATGAGAAGTGAGCATGAGTGACTGGTTTTGATGATTAAGAAATTCCTGGGACTTTAATGAGACCAAATTTGTAGTAGTGGGGCTAAAAGGAAAAAAGTAATTTCCCATTCATTCATTCATTCAGTCATCCAACATTTAGTGAGCATCTAGGGGTTATGGATTCTAAGCATGTAAGACCCTGTCCCTGTCCTCAAGGAACTTATAGTCCAAGAGGAAAAGAAAATAAATGATGACGATGGACAGTAAGAAGGCTTCGGGGTGACTAACATGCAGGGTAACTCACCAAGGCTGAGGGAGAGGACAGAAGATCAAAGCAGCCTGTGCTTTGTGCAGGCTTTTTTGAGCTGTGCTTGTACAGGAGTGAGCCAATCAAAGAAGGAGAGAAGGGGGCCCTATCGGGAGAGGGCATGATTGCTGAAGAGAGTGCCTTGCACTCCAGTAATAAACTCAGCACTAGAGCCACGTGGGGAAATGGTGGAGAATGAAGCTGAGGGGCAGTGAGCGGCTGGCACATGAAGGGCCCTCTGGGGCACGTTAAAGCCAATGAGGATCAAGGAGAGATTTTCAGGAGGAAAGTGACAGGACAAAATGTGACTTCAGAAGAACAGTTCTGGGCGGGCAAATGAAAAATGGGTTGGGAGATAAAGGTCAAGAGTAGATTCTGGAAGATCCAATCAAGTAGCTTTGATAATAATGTCATTGATAGATAACGGTGCCAGAGAGAACAGAGAGGAGAAAATAAGAGAGACTACAAGTTTAAAACGAAAAGAACACATAGTGGGAGATAAAGAAAAGTAGTCAACAATTATTTCCAAATTCTAGCTAGGTCAGTCAAGTTGATGATGATGTCATTCATTTAGAAACAGGATACAGGAGAGTTAGAGGACAGAAATGATGGGTCCTGTTTTGGAGATGATGAATTGGCTTGTGCCTTTGGAACAGGCAGGTAGAGACTGTTTAAAACCAGTTTCTGAGTGTCTCAGTGGGCAGGTGGGAGGTAGACTCAAGAAGTCTGACAACACACATATGGAGAAAAATAGAATATTAACTCAAGAGAGAAGGAGGGTTAAGAAATGTTTTAGAGTAAATGAGTGAGTTGAATACATTTATAGACAAGAGGAAATAAATCAGTAGAAAGAAATTAAAGCTGATGGGGCCAGGAAAGGAGCAGGGGTAGCGGCTCTCTCCTAGTTAATTTTACCTTGCAGTGCAATGAAAGGAGGGTTGTCCTCCAAATACAAAACACAGACTCTTGAATTAATTGGTAAATTGCTTCAATGCAGACCATAAGCCATCTAAAACAGATGGTAAACTGCTAAAATGAATTAGGCTCAACCAACCATTTCAATGGAACATTGTATGGTATGGAAACAAAAACACTTGGCAAGACAGGAAGCATGAGTCAGGAACAAGTGGTGAGTGGTGTGAGTCATGCATTTAAGATCAATAAGAACCTGGCTCTGCTCCTGACTTTATTACTTCTGAGCTTCCCACCCCTCAGTCACCCAGGCTTAACGCTATCCTATCAGCCTCTTCACTCACCCTTTCACTCCACAGACTGCTGGGTCCAGAATTCCACTGCGGTTCTCACAGGGGTCTTTTTCCTTGTCGTTCCCACCGATGTGATCCTAGTGCTCATTTAGAGAAGACCCCCCCTGTGCCTCCACGCGACCCCATCAGGGCAGAGGCAGAGGAGGGGGAAAGAGCACCACTTTCTAAGTCTGCCACCATGTCCCTGCTCAGCTCCCGAGCGGATGCTCTAGGCTGCAACGACAGCAGCCCATCGCTCCAATGTCATTCCTGGCTCCTCCCAACATAAGTTCTCCATTCCAGCCAAACTAACCTACTCAACTTCCCTGAAATGTTTCTCCCATTTTCCTGGTTTATTTTTCTTTTAATTCTTTCAACCAGTACCCGACAGAGAGAAGCCTTCCCTGACAGCACTGTCTAAAGTTGCATGCCCCAGCCTCTCTTTGTATTTAATTGAGATATACATGACATAGAACATTATATTCGTTTCAGGTGTTCAATGCAGTGATTCGAGTTTTAGATATACTGCAAAATGACCACCACAATAAGTCTAGTTAACATCCATCACCTTTCGTAGTTGCAATTTTTTTTGATGAGAACTTTTAGGATCTAGTCACTTAGCAACTTTCAAATACTATATAATGCAGTATTATTACTTGTTGTCACCATGCTGTACATTACATTCTCATGACTAATTTATTTTATAACTAGGACTTTGTACCTTTTGACCCCCTCCACCTGTGTCACCAACATGCTCCCCAGCCCCTAACCCCATGTCCTGCCCCTGGGAACTACCAATCTATTCTCTGTGTATCTGTGCATTCAATTTGGGGATTTTTTGGTCTTTGTTTAGATTCCACATATAAGTGAGATCATACAAAATTTGTCTTTCTCTGTGTGACTTATTTCACTTAACATAATACTCTCAAGGTCCATTTACATTGTCACCAATGGCAAGATTTCCTTCTTTTTCATAGGTGAGTAATATTCTATTGTGTATATATACCACATTTTCTTTATCCATTCATCTGTTGATGGGCATTTAAATTGTTTCCATATTTTGTCTATTGTAAATAACACAACAATTAACACAGGCGTGCATATATTTTGTCAAGTTAGTGTTTTCATTTCTTTGGATATATACCTAAGAATAGATTGCTGGAACATATGGTAGTTCTATCTTTAATTTTTTAAGGAACTTCCATACTATTTTCCATAGTGGCTGCACCAGTTTGCAATCCAACCAATAGTGTATGAGGATTCCTTTTTCTTCACATCCTCACCAAGACTTGTTATTTGTCTTTTTGATGATGGTCATTCTGTGTGAGGTGGTATCTCATTGTGGTTGAGATTTGCAGGTCCCTGATGATTAGTGATGTTGAGCATCTTTTCATGGACCTGATGGCCATCTCTATGTCCTCTTTGGAAAAACGTCTATTCAGATCCTCTGCCCATTTTTAAATTGGATTGTCTGGGGGTTTTTGCTATTAACTTGTATGAGTTCTTTAGATATTTTGGATATTAAGCCCTTATCAGATATATAATTTGCAGATATTTCTCCCATTTGGTAGGTTCTATTTTCATTTTGTTGATGGTTTCCTTTTCTGTGCAGAAAAGCTTTTGAATTCAATGTTGTCCCACTTTATTTTTACTTTTGTTGCCTTTGCTTTTCCTGTTCCTTTTGGTAAAGGTGTTCATCCTTTACCCTGATTTATTTTCTTTATTTTAATTCTGTTATGACATATTCTTGTGTGTTTGTTTACTGTCTGATTCTTCACGGTAGAATACAAGCCCCACGAGAGCAACACAATTTGTATAATCCAATGCTATTTCCCCAGTACCTGCCTTGTATACTGCAGGCATTTAATATGACTATTAAATAAATGAACTAAATGATTGATCGAGTGCCTACTTGTGCCAATCTCTTAGGTGCTGAGGATCAAGAAGTAATTAAAATAGATATAATCCCTGAACCCAAAAAGAATATAATTTAGTGGTGGGGGGGCAGATAAAAACAATAGTGTTATTAAAAATTAATCGCTATTTAAAATGAGAAGTGCTATGAAGAAAAAGAACAAGGACTTTGAGCAGGGATTAATTTTAGACGGGGTAGTCAAGAGAGGTCTCTCTGATGGGTGACATTGAATCTGAGAAAGAAATTAAAGAAAGAGAAAGGCCTAGTCACGCTGACAGTGGGGTGGAAAAGAGTTACAAACAGGGATGAGAACATGTGCAGAGCCCTCCACAATTTTCTTCATTCATTCTTCATTTCTGACATTTTCCTCAGCTGGGATGCTTGTTTCCATCCAAGATTTATAAATGTTTACAGCTAGAAGAGATTCTAGAGGCATCTAGCTACCCTCTCATTTTACAGAAGAAACTACATTGTCTTTGTTAGGGTTTTTCAAAGTTTTTAAACTGAGGTTGAGAGAAGTTAGATGCCTGTGGGAGGTCAGGTCAGCAAGCTGACAGAGCTAGAAGAGCTACGTTTAGAATCCAGTCTTTATGACTTCCCATCCAATGGCTTCTCCATCATTCAGTCACCTAAATTCAACATGTTAATAATAGTAACTTCTACTGAGAAATTATATGATGAGCATTGTTCTAAGCACTTCATACGTATTAATTACGTAATCCTCACAACAGCAAATGCAGGCGATATTATTACCTTCCCCTCATTACAAATGATACAATTTAGAAACAGCAAGATTAAGCAACATGCCCAAGGTCGCACAACTAGTGACAGAATCAGCCACCCAGATTCTAGAGCGCACACTCTCATGTAGCTGCCTCTTTCTGTGGTGTAGTTTTTCATCGTACAAGTGTACATATTATTTTGCAAGGTTGGTTCCTGCTAAATTTAACGTAGCATCATGCACAATTTAAAACTTTATATCAAAATCATCTGTAAACGACTTAACTTAGACATCATTACTGATTAGGGCTGACCTCATGAAAGCCAGGTCTACGAACAGAGCCATCCCCAACCAAAAGTAAACTGATTCTAAAGCAATTTTTAGATACTTTGCTTCATTTATTTGTTCACGCAGTCCACAAGCCAAGCCAACACACACATAGTTCCTTGATAGAACAATGGGGTTTGGGGACCTTCCCTTATCTGAGGCTCACACAGTACGTGCCTATGAAACCTGGAACCAGTTGAACTGAGGTCAACTGACCCATGAGGTTATCAAAGCATGGATTTAAAAATCATTGAGCATACCCTTTTGTTTAGCAATTCCAAGTAATTTCATCCAATAGGCCTGAAACATCTGGTTCTTCTCCTGCAACATGGTTTGAATTTTAATAGCTATCCAGAGTTTTTTGGGTTTTTTCCAAGAGAGAAGATGAGTCATCAACACTATAAAATCTGAAGGTGATTTTATAACTCTTTGCAAGTCCACATGCTATGTATCTTTTACAAACAAACAGCTATAGTTGTTTAAAATGAAAGACAGCATAAGACATTACTTATATTATTAAACTAATCAAGCAATTTTACATTTTAAGACAACCATATTACTTAACTATATTTAGACTTTCCAAATTCATCAACATAAAGCTTTTCTCTGTATTGCTTGCCAAACTACACACGTACAAAAAAACAAAACAGACCAAAACAGAACCTTGCATTTTCACAGCAAATGGTCTTGGCCAGCCCTCCCACTAGCTCTCAGTTTGACTGATAGAATATGAGCCCTACCATCTGCTAACTAAGTAGCCTTTCCTAATGAGTAAATGATATGTACTGAGGAAAATGATTGTAAAACAGAACCTGACTTGCTTTCATGAGTTGATATAACGGAACCTAAAAAGAAAGCTTACAGTTGAAATGTGTTTTCCAAGTAAGTTCAACTTGCATCCCATTCCAGATTTCTGTTTTTAATTATTCCTTCAAAACATTAGGCAACCTAAATGTGCAACCCTCCATTTATTTTAAAAACCAACATTTCCAAAAACTTTAAACAAATTTAGATCCAACTCATTATATTTTTATGTTTTTACACCTTCATTTCTTAAGTCCCTGAGAATTAGTTAACCAGAGACATCACCAAATTAAATGTCATTTTTAAACTATGATTTTAGAAATTAACTTTGCAAATCTATTGCATGAATAAGCTTAACAAGTTCAACTGTTCAAGACACAAGTGTTAGAATCATTAATTTCCAGTTTTACACTATTATATAAATTCACTCTTTTATTACCTGTGCATTTTTAATGGACATTCTTGATAATTTATTTGATTAGGAAAATTTTCAGACTATCTCCAAAAATAATGCTGTGCTTTCACGTCATATCAAGATTTAGTCATTTTAAAAAGAAACAAAGTTTATCATATTTAAGGATAGTATAACTAAACAGATGTATAATGATTTTTAATATTGGTTTTGGTCTCCAGATACATATATATATATATACGCACACACACACACACACACACATACACATACATACACTATATATTCTATTTCTTTAGAATTCTCCAAGAAGAATACACAGAATGATATAGAGGCTACAATTCTAGCCAAAAATGAAGGGAAACCAGGTTCTGGTTTCAGTTTTATAGTTGTCTGACTTTGGGGATGTCATGTAACTTCTCAGATCCTCAGCTGTCCTTCCTGAAAAGGCAAAAACTGTACGAAAATCTTGACATTCTTTTCTAGGTTATGGTTTGAGCACTCAGGTAAACTCTAGAAATCTGATCCCCAAAGGGCTATACATCGCTCTACATGGAGCTGGAAGGGGAAAACTGGGCTGGAAGAAAGGCCTGGAAAGCTGATCGTAACCCATGACATCAGAAAATAATATTTAAAATGCGAAACTGGCCATGATTTTCACTGACCTGAGTAACATCCCCAGTAATTCTACGTTTCTGATATTGTGAAATGGGATTTTCCACAAGGAATCTAAAATTTCAATTAATCCAACAAAAACTCTTCTGTGTAACTTAAGAGTTTGGTGAGGAAGATAAGAGTGGAAAAGTTTTAAAGATAAAGGGCCCAGAGGGCTGAAACTGCCCAAGGTCATATTGCTAAAAAGTGCTTGACGTAGGATACGAACCCAGTTCTCCAGAGCAATCGAGCTTGGACTTTTAATTACTATATTATCAAATTGAAAGACTTCTTATGAGAAAATATGGAGGTTCATAGCTTGTCATAATGGTTCTAGTTTCCATGTACAAGTATCTGTGAGGCCCTGGATCACATGGAGGATTTACTGACTCTGGGTGTTGTGGTTCTTTATTAGTTGACATTTTTGGTCTCTCTGAGTTGGGAGATGGAAGATCATTAAATCAAAATTCCTTTATGTACTGACTTTTTAAATACTTCCTTACTTTTTATCTGTTGCAGTTGTGGTTTTTTGTTGTTGTTTTGATTTTTTTTTTTTAATTATTACAACCAACATCTTTTGTGGCAGGAGGAACACCCTTTTAAATACTGACTGATGACTGGCAGTTCCAATCCACACGCAACTACACTGACTGGCTGATTAACTCACCCAACCCCCATTCAAGGTCCTCTCCTGCCCAGCAATCTTGCAGTTAGACATGGTCTAGTGATAAAGTTCTAGCATAAAACTCATCAATGAGCGTCTTGAGTGTGGGGTCTTGGGGAAATGTTGGGTTTCCTAATAAACAAAGATAAACAACTTTTTGCCTTCTACTACTGTGATTTTTCCCTTTCTTCTGGCCTGGTAACTGAACATGAGTCTGAACGTAGAGTAGCCATATTGCAAAAATGAGACAATAAGCAAGAAGGTGCTAAGGACTGTGGAGTGAAAAGACAGAACGATTCCACTTTTACTGGCACTGTGGAGGACCAGCCCTGCATTGTCTTCCTCTGGACTTTGTAATAGAGGAAACAAATGGGACCTTATTTCTTTAAGCCCCACCATAAATCATGTGTCTTTACATTGGTAGGTGAAGGCAGTACGAGCTGATACCTTACAGAATCACTAGAACCAATTGTTGTGCTTAAAATAGTTACTTGGGAGCACGCTAAAGAGTTTGCAGCCAATTAGTCAGCTTCTGAGACTATGAACTTAAATGTTTTTATGCTTTCCTTAAATCATCTATATGGAGGCCCATAAAAGGATGGTGTGCTCTTGAAGAAACGTGAAGCCTAAAGATCTTCCAAAACTATCCCTCTTCTCTTCCATTTCAACCAGCATTAGGATATTTTTATACTTATTGAAAGCTTTCATGCTTACTTATCAATAACTGCTTAGAGATTTGACTTTCACAAACAAAAGAAATGGCCTGGGGAAAACATTGATGATTTTATTATACAGCTGCATCATTTTTCTTAACCTTGAATTGAGGCAGCATAGAGTAATTTTTTAAAATGATATATTCATTCATTTGATAAATATTTTTCTATATTTATAAATCAGGGAACATGAATAAGACATAGTCCCAGAAATCCAAGAATGATTCAGTATGGGTGGACCATTGAGTGCTTTGGTTAAAAGGCAACAAAAATTATGTTGAAAAAACTGTGTTGTATTTGAAGTTAATTATGCAGCTTTCTGTCAACTACACTTCATTGACTGAGAACCGATATTTATAAGAGGACATTGTTATCTGTGGCAGACACTATAGAAAAGCATCTGATATAAATAATGTACATTATATAGGCAAAATCTCTTGAGAATAGAAAAGGAAGCAAAGATGTGTATGGATGGTACATTTGAAAAGAGGTTAGGTAGATCAGGAAAACAAGATTTTGGATAGAGGTCAGGAAGTCAGTTTGTATTTGTACCTGATGATATTTATTTTCGCAGTGAAGGAGGATGGAAAGTGAAGGTGAAAGGCAATGATGTGGGGGATTTGGCATGAGAAAAAAGAATAAGTTGTATTAGTCTACTCTGGTTGCCATAAAAACACCATAGAGTAGGAGGCTTAACCAATAGAAATTTATTTCTCATAGTCCTGGAGGCTAGGAAGTCCAAGATCAAGGTTCTGGCCAATTTGGATCCTGGTGAGAGCTCTCCTCTGGGCTTTCACATGGCTACTTTCTTTTTGTGTCCTCTCATGGCAGAGAGGGAGTAGTCTCTGGTGTCTCTTCCTCTTCGTATACTGGCACCACCCTCTTGGATTTGAACCTCACCTTTATGACCTCATTTAACCTTTATCACCTCTTCATAGAACTTATTTTCATATACAGTTATATTAGGTATTAGGTCTTCAACAAACGAATTTGGGGGTGGACACAAGCATTCAGTCCATAATAAGAGTTTAAACAGTCTCTGTAAGGAAAGAAGTGGAAGGAAGAGACCCTTAGAAGGACAGACAGGCACTGTTTGGGCCACTGAGGTTGAATACCATGCAGGTTCAAAAACACCATCAATAGCCTTCCACTTTCATCCATGATGAAGCAATTAGTACCAGACTATTGTTCCCACCATAAACAACTAGAGAAGTGGACAAAATATATGAAACAACTGCTTCTAGATGTTGGACAACAGGCTTTACAATACTGTGATCTCTGAAAGAAGGGAAATAAATAAGATGAGCCTTATGATAGCCCAGGCTTTTTGCCTAGAGGTGTCATTTATGAGCTGCTTGTGAAAGAAAAGTGCCTGGCAATCTCACTAGGCCAAGGAGATAATGGAGTTCAAGGCTTTTGAGGTTGCTGAAATTTATGGGCAGCATACTGGAAAATTATGGGCAGCGTACTTGGTAGTTACACAAATAAAGAGCTTGAGAAATCTGCATAGGGATCCTTGTATCTCTGACGATATTCTAAGCTACGTGTGTTGGCTGATACTCCATGATGCTGAATAAAAAATAACTACCAGGGACAAATCATCTGTAAGCAGAGCAACTACTGGATTTATAAAGGATTGGGAAACTTACAAGTTGAGACAAATCACAGTGGAGACGTCATTGAACACTTGGGATATTCAATAATGACCCAGAAAGATCATATGATAGGATAAGGATAAACTAGTCTTAAAGCAAATGTTACTCTAGATTTGCCTTAACAGAGCTTAAAAATAAGCTGAGAAATGAGTAAGCTTACCTTCAAGTAAATTAACTGACTAGTAAAACAAAATTCAACACTCCTGAAAGAAAGACAACAACATCTAGGCATTCAACAACTAACTTACAAAATGTCATTATTATTTTTATCATTATTTTATCTGTAAAAAGGCAGGAAAATCTAACACATAACCAAGAGAAAAATAAAAAATGTAGGAGGTCCCAGCAGAGCAATCAGACAAGAAAAAGAAATAAAAGGCATCAAAATTGGAAAAGAAGTAGAACTGTCATTATTTGCAGATGACATAATACCATATATAGAAAACCCTAAAGACTCCACCAAAAAACTATTAGAACTGATAAATGAATTCAATAAAGTAGAAGGATGAAAAATTAATATTCAGAAATAGGGTGCATTTTTATATACCAATAATGAACTATAAGAAAGAGAAATTAAGAAAACAATCCCATTTACAATTGCATCAAAAAGAATAAAATACCTATGATTAAATTTAACCAAGGAAGTAAAAGACCCATACTTGGAAAACTGTAAGACACTGAAGAAAGAAATTGAACAAGATACAAATAAATGAGAGGATATCCTGACATACCATGCTCATGGATAGGCAGAATCAACATAATTAAAATGTCCATACTACCTAAAGCAATCTATAGATTCAATGCAACTCTTTTCAAAATACTAATGGCATTTTTCACAGAACTAGAGCAAATAATCATAAAATTTATATGGAACCACGAAAGACCCCACATAGCCACAGTAATCTTTTTTAAAAAAAGAACAAAACTGGAGGTATCACACTGCATGATATGAAGGCTATAGTAATCAAAACAGCATGATATTGGCATAAAAACAGACACATAGATCAATGGAACAGAATAGAGAACCCAGAAATAAACCCATCTATATGCTCGATCAATCTTCGAGTATGACAAAGGAGGCAAGAATATACAATGAAGTAAAGACAGTCCATTCAATAAATGTTGTTGGGAGAACTGGTCAGACACATGCAAAAGAATGAAACTGAATCACTTTCTTACATAATATACAAGAATAAATTCAAAATGTAGTAAAGACTTAAATGTAAGACCTGAAACCATAAAACTCCTAGAAGAAATCATAGGCAGAACTCTCTGACATTGCTCTTAGTAATATTTTTTTTCTGCTCTATCTCCTCAGGCAAAGGAAACAGAAGAAAAAATAAATGAGACTATATAAAGCTAGAGTTTTTTCACAGCAAAGGAAATGATCAACAAAACAAAATACATCCTACTAAATAGGATAAGATATTCATCAAGGATACATCTGATAAGTGGTTAATAACCCGTCTATATAAAGAACTCATACAACTAAACACCAAGAAAACAAACAATCCGATTAAAAATTGGGCAGAGAACCTGAATAGACATTTCTCCAAAGAGGAAATACACATGGCCAATAGACATGTAAAAAAGATGCTCAACGTCATACTTCATCAGGGAAATGCAAATCAAAACCACAATAAGATATCATCTCACACCTCTCAGAATGCTTATCATCAATAAGTCAATAAATAACAAGTGTTGGCGAGGATGTGGAGAAAAGGGAATCCTAACGCACTGTTGGTGGATTGCATGTTGGTGCAACCACTATGGAAAATGGTTTGGAGGTTCCTCAAAAAATTAAAAATGGAACGACCACATGACCCAGTAATTCCACTTCTGGATATTTATCCAAAGAAAATGAAAACACTAATTTGAAAATATTTATGTATCCCTACGTTCATTGCAGCATTATTTACAGTAGCCAAGATATGGAAGCAACCTAAGTGTCCATCAATAGACAATTGGATAAAGAAGTGGTACATATATACAATGGAATGTTATTCAGCCATAAAAAATAATGAAATGCTGCCATTTGTGACAACCTGGATGGACCTAGAGGGTATTATGCTAAGTGAAATAAGTCAAACAGAGAGAGACAAATGCCGTACGATTTCACTTATATGTGGAATCTAAAACACAAAATAAATGAACAAACAAAACAGAAACAAATTCATAGATACAGAGAATATTTTGATGATTGCCAGATGGAAGGGTGATGGGGAATTGGGTGAAAAGGTGGAAAGAGATTAAGATGTACAAATTGCCAGTTACAGACAATCACAGGGATGTAAAGTACAACATAAAAAATATAGTCAATAATATTGTAATAACAATGTATGGTGTCAGTTGGGTACTAGATTTATCAAAGTAATCACTTCATAAGTTATATAAATGTCTAATCACTATGTTGTGCACCTGAAATTAATATATAATTAAAACTATAATTAAAAAATAACTATAATAAAAAAATAAAAAAGTAAACAGAGAAATTATAGGGATAATAGAACTAGTAGACAAGTACTTTAAAACAGGTATTATAAAAACGTCCAAAGATTTAAAAGAAAAATGAACTCAATAAGGAAAGAAGTGCACATCTTTTAAATGAATCAAATAAAACTTTTAGGTAGTGAAAAAATTTCTTGCACAGTTAGAGAGCAAGCAGGGTGAGAAGGGTATCGTCCATGGGGAAGGATAAGCTAGTATACAATACTGGACCCTGAGAGGGATGAGGAGGGAATCCCTGTATAAGAAACCAGGGGCCAAGTGGGATATGGAAAGGGCCATGGGGGTTGGGGGGACAGCACGGGGTAAAGAGCCTACACAGTGTAAGAAGGGTATCCCCAAAGAGGGGCAGCCTATGCATGCGTGGCTGTCAGAGCTCAAGTAGGGGAAGGAGTGTGTTTATGGACACTCATGCAGGGTGTTTTATCCCAAAGTTAGGAAGGCAAGTACATGGGGGGAAAGCAACTGGCACAGGATGTCAGAAGCTAGGCAGTGTGAGTCTAGAGGGCCTCTACAGAAGACGGTGGCCTGATAAGGGATGTCGAAGCCTAAGCAAGATGAAGAAGGTATCCACAAAGGGTGGGGGCAGGGGCGGCAATGTGACTGGTTACACACGAGAGAGTGAGCCAGTAAGTACATGTATCAAGAATAATGAGAGCTGGGATTCTCTCACTGTTGGAGGACATTAAAGATATGGAAAGGGAGAAAACTAGAAATGAGCCATGTGGTGCTAATTTGGTACTGGAAGTACCCATGTGCCATTTAATTTAGGTTTTCAGTATGTAGAGGTCTATAGATATGGAAATAAACGTATATGTGTGTGTGTTACTTACAGCCTCTGGGGGTATCTACGGAGAAAGCATTAGAGAAGCGCTGCTCCAATGGTAATGAACACAAGTAATGCTCAGATTTGGTTTCCATTATAACTTCCATTAAAAAGGACTGGGGTTGGGGGGTGTCGACTGGATGGCTCAGTTGGTTAGAGCTCAAGCTCTTAACAACAAGGTTGCTGATTCGATTCCCACATGGGCCAGTGAACTGCGCCCTCCACAACTAGACTGAAAACAACACTTGAGCTTGCAACTCAGCTGCTGGTGGGCGGTGAGTTGGCTCAGTACCTAGAGTGAGGTGCTCATAACACCAACGTTGCCGTTTGGAGTCCCACATGGGCCAGTGGGCTGTGCCCTCCACAGCTAGATTGAAAACAATGACTTGACTTGGAACTGAGCTGCAACCCCCACAACTAGATTGAAAAACAACGACTTGACATCCTGGGAAAACACACTGTTCCCCAATATTCCCCAATAAAAAGTAAATATAAATAAATAAATAAATAAATAAATAAATAAATAAATAAATAAATAAATAAATAAAAGGACTCAGGGAATCTTGAAGAAATAAGTTACGGAGTGGGGCAAGGACAGTACCAGATGAACCTGGGACATCATGCTGTGCTACAAAATAAGAAAGTGCTCAAAGGATGATGGTTGCATGTCAAAAGGACACGGAAGCAACTTGAAAAGACTCCCACTGTCCAAACTGGGACAATTTGAACATCAAAATAAACAGTGATAGCAATGGATTATAATAATGGATTGTAACTCATTGAGTGAAATAGAAAGCTATGAGTCCATGCTGATATAAACAAACAGAGTTTGATAAGGAATGGGAATATTTATATAATTTTAAAGTAACTACCCACAGAAAGCATAACAATTATCCTATTTCCCTGAACATAAGACCTAGCCAGACAATCAGCTCTAATGCGTCTTTTGGAGCAAAAATTATTATAAGACCCAGTCTTATATTACTATAATCTAAGACCGGGTATTATATAATATAATGTAATATAATATAATATAATGTAATACAATATAATACCAGGTCTTATATAATATAAGACCGGGTATAATATAATATAATATAATATAATATAATATATAATATAATATAATATAATACTGGGTCTTATATTAACTTTTGCTCCAAAAGATGCATTAGAGCTGATTGTCCGGCTAGGTCTTATTTTGGGGAAAACAGTACAAAGGTAGAAATTGAATAGAGGAGAAGCCTGGCAGATGCCACGTTAATCAAGTAATCAAAGTGAACATCATCAATTCCTGTGCCACGGATACAATGCAGTGAGAAGACCATAGCATGATGGCTGTGGTATTTCTAAAAAAAAACGCATAACCTATATACATGCTTGAGGAAACATAAAATAAGCTTATACTGAGAGATATTCTACAATAAAACTGGCCTAATCTTCATGTCAAGGTTATGAAAATTAAAGAAAGACTGAGGAACAGTTGTAGACTGAAGGAGACATGACAATCAATTGTGTGTGACTCTGAACTGGATCCTTTTGCATTATTGGGACATTATTAGGACAAGTAGAGAACCCTGAATTGGGCCTGAGGATTTTCATGGCTGACTGTAAGAGAATGCCCTTGTTTATAGGAACTACACCAATAATATTCAGGGGTGATGGGATACCATGTCAGCAACTTACCTTCAACTTGTTCAGGAAGAAAAGTTCTTTGTACTGCACTTGCAACTTTTATGTAAGTTTGAGATTATTAAAAACAAAAATAAAAACACTAGGTAAAATGTAAATGGCTGTTTAAAGCAAAAATAAGTTACAGGGTTTATAAAGACATACAAGTAAAATTCATGGCAATAATAGCACAAAGCACAGGACAGAAAAAATGAAAGCATACTCTTGTTAGGTTCTTACATTATATGTGAGGTGATAGAAAACAATTTGAAGGCATAAACTGTGGTAAGTTGAAAATGAATATTGCAAACCCTAGAGCAGACACTGATAAAGTAAACAAAGAAACAGTATCAGTCAAAGGCATAGGAGTTCAAAGACAAACAACAACAATAACAACAAAAAGAAAACAGCTACATAACTGTAGGAAGGAGAATGATAATGGCTTAGAAAAAGAGCTAAGAATGACATAAAAAGAGAAATAACTATATGACAAAAACAGAGAAATAATTATGGCAAAAGTGATAGATTTTATTACATAAAGCTTTAAAGTTTCTCTCATCTAAGCTCCACTGGCAAAACTGGGAGCAAACATCAAGTATGGGGAGAGGGGGGAGGAAATCTCAAATATATTCCAGGTAAAGGGTTATTATTACAAATACATAAAGAGCTATTACAAACTAGTAAGAAAATTATAGGAATTCACATTTTAAAAAGAATGAGATACAAGCAGGCAATTTATAAAGAGGAAAGAATGGGAAAAAAATATCCTTATCCTAACTCGATGGTATACATAAAATACAAGATCAGATATAGATCTTGTTCCCCAAAATAACTTGAGCTCAATTCTGTACATTTAGAACGGTGGATTTAATACATGGGATTTTATAATGTAAAGCTGCCAGAATAAGATGATATTTTACGACTCTTCCACCATTTATCATGCAGTCCCAGACAGTAGAAATTACTTATCTGTCAAAATAGGACAGACCATAACCAGTAGTTGGAATTATGGCTTATTTTTCAGAGATCAGTTCAATGAGTTGTAAGATACAGATAGATGATTCCTGTTTTTATGAATTCACATTCTAAGGAAAAAAGATAATATGCATACATATTTTTAACTAATTAAAAGTTGCAATAAGAGAACTCCACCTTCCAGAGTGGAGGCATAACATTAAGATTAAAGATTAGGAATTAGAGATTAAAAGGTTAAGTGTTGGGGTATCTAAAATCTGTTGCACCTTAAATGACAACATATGTTTAAAGGAGGAAGGAAGGTAAAACATTCCTTTCATTCTATTTCCTATAGTTTTAATTTCTTCATTTTTGATTTATGTTTATTTTATAGTCAGTAATCCAAGTGAATAACCTCCAAAAAAATGAGATAGCTCACAGCTGGTGGTAAAAAAAAATACATTTCTTCAAAATATGGCTTCCATCATTGATGTAAGGTTCATAAAACTACTCTTTAAACAAACATTGTGAAAATAACTAGTTATGATATATAAACTCATACGAACCTGCAATACTGCTCTTTCCGGTAACAATGAAATGTCGCATTGAGGAATCTCACCTACAAGAGGGACCTCAGACAGACTTTGTTCAGGAGAATTGGATTGCTCTTCAGCAGATCTTTTGAATTTTATCTTGCTTCTCCATTTCATCAACTGAAGTTCATGTTTTAACAGCTGCCGTGAAAATAATTTATATTTTTCGTGGAATTTTTATAAGGGTTAAATGAAATCATATATATAAGCACAATGCTTGACATGACAGCAAAAATTAAACATTACTTGTGATTATCATCATCATTCCATAAACTATCACTGCCCAGAACATGTGTAATTCTCCAAACCACAAAAGTATTATAGACCATTTCCACTGGTTGTCACAGCACTGCTACAGACAGATGCAGGCTGAAGGTGTGGTCCAGCCTCCTCTTTTGTAGAAGAGGAAGCTGAATCCCACAGAATCAAGGTTCTCGTATGACAGAACTGGTATTCGGGGGCGTGGAAAGGCGGTGGTTGGCATGGAAATCAAAAGGAGAGTCAGAAGGAAAGAATTGGGGGATTTGCCTGATTTATCATTACAGGAAGTTCCCATTTTAACTTTTCATACCCTCCTGAAAGCTGCATAACCAAGGAAAAAGCCCTGAGAATAAAGACATGTCACACACACACACACACACACACACACACACCACAATTTTGTTTTAATATATATTATACATATTAGAGCCTACGGAAGAGCACGTGTTGGAGAACCAGCACACAGAAATGTTCCCTGCGTCTCCTCTCAGCACATACCTGCCATCCTCACTCCACCGAAGTAAATGCAGGATGAGTGTGAGGCCACGAAATCACATAGCTAGAAGAAAACGTTTTCCCAATGTTTTCTAAACACCCAATTAACTATATAACACACATCCATATGAAAGATAATACTGTTATTTTATATACAGTGTACATTATTAGATATTAATGTATATCAACTACCGCGTGCAAACATTATGCTAGGTATATGGGGATGGTTAAGAGAACAATGCTGTCTGCTCTGAGGGATGTTCAGTTTAAGGGGGGTGAAAAAGGGGCAGACTGGTATGTACTGTTACCTATTTCACCATTAGACAATTTATTATCAGACATGGGAGGCTGGGGTGAAAACTTTAGCTTAGGACACAAAGTGGTAGAAAACACTGAATGAGCAGGCTTAAAACAGTGGTACCCAAAGTACAACTGTGTATCTACCAAGCTGAAAATGTAGTCCACAAAAGCCAAATGCTAGAGGACATCCTGCAAGAACACCAGTTCAGTACCAGTAGATGATAAACTTCTAGGAGCGAGAACTATGCTTAGGCATCTCCGTATCCACTATGGGCTCTAGCACTGTTTCAAGTACTATGTGAGTAATAAATCTTTTCACACTCTCTTGGTCCATGTGTAGTATCATCAGTCTTAATATCTGAACCAGTTTGGAAGGGGAAGCATTGATCTTGCCCTCCACCAGGCAACCACAAAATAAAGGGTTTAATTTCTTCCTATTTTTCTCTTTTCTATTTACCCTGACGTTGTATTTTCAAAGAATATCCAATGAAACATTACCTACTAAATACTGTAACCAGAAAAATTTCCGGAAGATTTCTATGTCTAATTTCTATGTCTAAGTAGTTACTGTGAATACTCTAAAACATTAAATAATAATATGCTAAAAGCTTAAGCAAACTAGAGATATTTTTAAGTTTGGAGGAGTTTGCCTGAGCCCTCTTTTTCAATTGCTTTAATTTCTAGTGGGTGCCCCAGTTAAGAATGAGCCTTTAAATTCAGCTTATTGTAATATTAAGATAATTTATTAAATTGAATGTTGAAAAATAATAAATAACAACTTAATCTTATCTAGAAAATCAATTTATTCCATCTTTATCATTTATTTCTCTATTATAATCATATCAAACTTCCTCTTCCATTTTAGACAGGTACATATACTTGCTTAAACAAAAATCTTAGTATCTTTATCAATAAATTTAGACAAAATGTTAAAAGATTTGATGTTCATAGTTGAAGTGAAACAGAATTTATTGGGAAATGTTTTAGGTAGCTGAAGTGAAATTTAAATTATTAAGTTAAAAGAACAGGGACCCCATCAAAAGTACATAGTATTCGGGATTTTAGTATTTTCTACACATAGCATTATTATCTGAGTCAACCTCAATATAACAGCAAAATTCAGTTTCTAAAAAATTAAGTTTCCAATATACTTTACCAGCTCATCTTGTCTCTTTTTATACTTTTGTCTTGCTATTTCCCTCCATTTAGTTAGGATGATTATTAGCCTGGCAGAGTAGTATATCTCTTTTATCCGCGATAGTATATCTGAAGAAAATTTATTAGATTATATATATTTGAAAATGAAGATGTTTATATACACATCGTATATAGTTGAAGATGTTTCCCAAAAAAAGTATTTAATATCTTATCATGTTTGTAATATGAACCAATGTTGCATCTGACAGTTTTTGTTGGATTTTAATTACATCTGAAATAATTACTTCATAAAGTAGGATAGTACCCCAGAGACTTTATTAACCTGTAAACATCACATTGCCCTTAGAAATTAAGATGTAATAAAATGTCAAGATACATCATTCCTTTTTTTTTAACAAGTCTGTTCTTTATAACCAGAATTTCCCAACTTATTCATAGGAATACAATAATGAGGTAATATTCTGATTTGGTTAAATGCCCCATGAGTAAATAGATTGCCCCATATATACATATTTTAACCAGGGGTCCAAAACTCAAATACAGGGGCCAAGCCAGGAAGGAGGATGACTAAGGCAGGCCTGGGAATGCCATTAACAGAGGACAGTGGCTTCTTAGCTTCAGCCAATTGCTTCCTCTCAGAAATAAAGGGTCATTCCCCTTATGTTAAAACCTATGGAGAATCCAGTAGTAGCCAATCAAAAGGAAATGATTCAGGGCGGGCGGGTGGCTCAGGCAGTTAGAGCTGCTGCTCCTAACTCTGAAGACTGCCGGTTCGATTCCCACATGGGCCAGTGGGCTCTCAACCACAAGGTTACCAGTTCAACTCCTCGAGTCCCACAAGGGGTGATGGGCAGCGCCCCCTGTAGCAACGGCAATTGGACCTGGAGCTGAGCTGCACCCTCCACAATTAAGACTGAAAGGACAACAACTTGAGTTGGAAAAAGTCCTGGAAGTACACACTGTTCCCCTTCCCCAATAAAAATCTTAAAAAAAAAAAAAAAAAAGGAAATGATTCTCTGAGCTGCAGCAGACATGAGCAAATCAATATCTGGTGAGATGGATAAAATCTAAGCAAAAAGCTGGAGTTCTCTATCCCTGCTTCTGAGATCATGTATGTACACTGTCCACTCATTACAACTATCAAGGGTTTAAGTGAAAGAAAACTATTTTTCTTTAAGTTTCTTCATGTATCCATTTAATGGAATATTTCTAAATAATACAGAGCTCTCTAAGAAAAATAGTCAATTTTGGTATCTATAATATACTAGCTCTTTATGATGTAAAAAAGCTGATAATAGACCTCTGTTTATATTTATTTGTATGTACATCACAAAAAAAATATATAGGATTTTATTTTAAATATGTCTAATTTCAAAGAAACAAAAACTCTTAGACACAGACAACAGTTTCCTGGTTACCATAGGGTAAGGAGGAATGGGGGATGGTAGAAGAGGGTAAAGGAAGTAAAATATATGGTGATGGAGAGAGAACTGACTCTGGGTGGTGAACACACAGTACAATATATAGATGATGTGTTACAGAATCGTACACATGAAACCTATATAAATTTAGTAACCAATGTCACCCCAATAAATTTAATTTAAAATATGCCTGGTTTCTATTACAATAAAACCTTTTGAGACAAATCTCATTCAATACTTTAAATTAGTGGCTTTACATTTCATGATAATTTTCTAGACGTAAAAATAATAATAAATTCTCTAGTATAAACTGTGCTTAACTACTATTAAGTTCCTTGATTCTCTTAATACAGGAATATACAAAATAATTGCTACTATGTAAGGATTTACCTTTAAGTTTTGCTATTTGACCTTTCACATAAGAGTGCCAATGATGAAATACATATTTTTGAAGTCTGAAATTGTCATATTTCATTGCTTTTTCCATTTTTTCAGCCAGAAAGTCATCTTCATATGTGTGAGGTTTTGATATGTCTTTCCAGGTGCTACAAGCAGGAAATATAGAAAATAACATTTTGACGTTATGGCAACACATTACTAAATAAATTGAAAGGGACAAAAAGTAATAGCTCCTTTACCTTATCAAAAACCAGAGCATAGAAATTGTTAAATTATGTTTATTGCTTTATTTACAGCCAATCCTTGCATTTCCTTTGAGCTTGCACTTCCATTTTCTACATTTCGAAAGCCCAGAAAAGTCTTAAATCCAAAAGTTTTTTCATACCTATTTAGAGGCAAAACTAGACCTGACCTAAGCTAATTGTGAATCAAAAGCTCTCTGGGGAATGGCCCGGTGGCTCAGGCGGTTAGAGCTCCATTCTCCTAACTCTGAAGGCTGCCGGTTCAATTCCCACATGGGCCAGTGGGCTCTCAACCACAAGGTTGCCGGTTTTGACTCCTGCAAGGGATGGTGGGCTGCGCCCCCTGCAACTAGCGACGGCAACTGGACCTGAACCTGGAGCAGAGCTGCACCCTCCACAACTAAGACTGAAAGGACAACAACTTGACTTGGAAAAACAGTCCTGGAAGTACACACTGTTCCCCAATAAAGTCCTGTTCCCCTTCCCCCCCCAAAGCTTTCTGGATCTGACACATGGCTATTTATAGTCTTTCTTCATTTCACTTAGTAAAAACACACACACACACACACTCATATGTATACATGTGTGCATATATGTTCAAATATGTTTGGTTCCAGTGTGCCACCCCAGACACTACTAAAGATGTTATATAATACACAGAATGTACAGAGTATCTTTCTAAAATTAAAAAAGAAATCTAAATGCCAAAGCATATCTGACTCTAAGCTTTTCAGATAAGGGAATTACAGACCTGTATTTTCAATTTTGAAGTTTTATTTAAAAAGTAAAGACAAAGTGATACCTTGCAGAAATAAAGAACATATTTTAACCAAGTAAAAGCCAATTAAATATTAAATAAATAATTAGGTGGTGACAAGATCAAATAGATAAAATGAGTACAAGTAGTCAAAAGTGAGTTGTGTCATATGGAGACTATCAAGAATAAGAACACAAAGAGGAAGAAATAGTTATAAAAATCATTTTCTTACCAAAAATGGGTTTTTACTAAATGTCCGGTATAAAAAGTACATGCTTTTATCATCAATTCTGAAGTCATCTAAAATAAATAAATAAAAGAAATAAATGTTAGAAATAAATGCATTACACAGGCCACCTCTGGGAGTACAGAAAAATGAGAGAAATGGTTGCGTCTGTGGAACATAACTGGGCAGTAGGGAGACGGGGATAGACTAGAAAACCTACACACCATTTATATATTTTGAAATTTTATTTTATTGAAATTTTATTTTATTGTGTATTTCTAGTACCTTTTTTTTTTGAGTTACAATCACAACTTAAAAACTTCCCATTATACTGCACCTACTTTACAGCACTTTAAGGTAAGGACTATGGCATTATTATTGTCAGCTATATTGATAGGCGTATAGAGTTGTGAATCTGCTGGTCACTGCGTCACTATTAAACGGGAAGATTTTGCCTTCTCACGAGTATAAAATGAGATTTTTCTTTTCAAAAACAAAAGCATACAGGAATGCCTCAGTTATGAAGCAGAAATAGAAAAACCACATAAAAGTCTAAACGGGAATATGCTGAAAACGATGCAAATTTACCACTTGCACCTATTCACGATAATATACATTAACACGTGAGAATAGCGGACAATTGCTGAAATTGTCTGTATCTGCTGTCCTTTCTTTAATATTATATTGACACATTTATTATGTGTACATAGCTACTGTAAAGTGCTAATGGTGTATGGTTTTTCTTATGTTATTGTCACCCTCTTTACCATATAAATACACAAGAACGTGGTCACATCTATTTGATACAGAGATAAGTTTGGTACAAACCTATACCAAATGCCCAGAATTCCGAATTCTACTTTTCTAAAGCAACCATATTTCACCTTTGCACATTGCTATAAATGCTGTTAATAAATACAGCAAACACATGTTAATCGTTGATTTATTTTAGGCATACAACAAAGACCCTTACATCCTCTGATATTTTGCTTCATGTTTAATGACATTTGGAAATCATCACTTTTTTTTTTTTGGTGTTATAATTGTGTGTGTGTGTGTGTGTGTGTGTTTATTTATTGGGGTGACAATTGTTAATGAAATACATAATTTCAGGTGTACAATTCTGTATTACATCATCTATAAATCCCATTGTGTGTTCACCACCCAGAGTCAGTTCTCCTTCCATCACCATATATTTGATCCCCCTTACCCTCATCTCCCATCCCCCAACCCCCTTACCCTCTGGTAACCACTAAACTATTGTCTGTGTCTATGAGTTTTTGTTTCTCATTTGTTTGTCTTGTTCTTTTGTTGGTTTTGGTTTATATACCACATATCAGAGAAATCATAGGGTTCTCTGCTTTTTCTGTCTGACTTATTTCGCTTAGCAGGAAATCCTCACTTTTGATGGGAATTACATACAATTTATACTTGTGGTGAAGGGGAATATAAATCATTGAAGTCATTCTTTACTAAATTCTGATTTTAGGAAGGAAAGGAATCCAGATGAGTCAAGTTTTAGAGATACCATAGTAGGGAAAATAAAACCAATTTGAAGTACCTAAAATATATAAATCATGACATTTCATCCCAAAAATCTTTTAGTATCTATCTCTAAGCACATTTTCTTCACAACTACAATTCTATTATCCTACCTTTGATGATTCATACTAATTGTTTAACATCATCTAATACCTACTTCATATCCAAATTTCTGGAACTGTTTCCCCCAAATGTCTTATACAGATAGTTTGCTCAAACTAGGACATAAACAAGGGCATATATTTGCATGGACAACTCAGTTTATGTGAGGAATTTTCCACCTTTGTTTATTAACCATTTCTGTATTTTTCAACACTTAATGACTATAAGGGGCAAGATGGTCCCAGACTAAATTTGATGAATTCAGTTATCTGAGCATCTGTAATGATTTTTTAAAGAAAAGGTTCTAGAAGTCAATTTTGATGTTTTTGTTTTGAGTTTGTTTGAACAAGAAGGAGGAGTTTTCTTCTATGTGAAAGAATGACTAGAATGGGGGGAAGGGAGATGCATTGCATCTCTCAGCGCCACGGACTGGGGCTCTGGGCCTTAAGGGTACGACAGGCAATATGTGGAAGTGTTCTCCCATGAAGCACATATTACAACAAAGTAAGGAAAGGCATTTCCGGGCTTCCATACAGCACACACAGCACAGGACCATCAAATGTCACATGACCGTAAATTTTAAAAATTTGAAATGTGAGAAGAATGTTACAAAAATCTAGCATTACGGGGCTAGCCCAGTGGCTCAGGTGGTTGGAGCTCCGTGCTCCTAACTCCGAAGGCTGTTGGTTCGATTCCCACATGCGCCGGTGAGCTCTCAACCACAAGGTTGCCGGAGTTAAGCACCTTGAGCTGAGCTGCCGCTGAGCTCCTGGATGGCTCAGTTGGTTGGAGTGCGTTGTCTCAACCACAAGGTTGCCAGTTCGACTCCCGCAAGGGATGGTGGGCTGCGCCCCCTGCAACTAGCAATGGCAACTGGACTTGGAGCTGAGGCACCCTCCACAACTAAGACTGAAAGGACAACAACTTGACGCTGAACAGCACCCTCCACAAAGATTGAAAGGACAACAACTTGACTTGGAAAAAAGTCCTGGAAGCTCCACCTTCAATTGGCTTCTCGGCTTTCGGACAGAGACATTAAGTGGAATTCTTGAATTCACATGGGGCAGCTTTGGGATTCCCAGAAACAACTGATTGGAATTTTAAGGGGAAACCAATCTCCTATATTAGGGGCTGGGGTAGTGAAATTTGGAATGTTGCTATCAGCTTGTTCTACTCATATCGCAGGCTGGTGAGACCTGGAGAAATTTTGTAATAAATGAAAAGATAGTGAAATACAACTAGAAATCATTAACGTTAACTTACAAAAGGATACTGAATATATGGCTCTTTAATAATAATTTGTTCCATTAATTTTTAACTTTGTAAGCTACTGTGCATTTATTATACATGAGAAAATGGATGCATTTAAGTAATAACTACAGAAAAAAAGTTTAGTTCTATAATATTTGAGGTATCTCGTATAATATTAGGAATCTGGTTTTGTTTGGTAAGACCCAAACAAAAAACAAATGTAAATCATTAACTTCATGTTATAATTTTGGGGATTTGGCGTATTATAACAATTTTTCTTTTGGTGGGCAATTCCTTTTTTTGCTCCCTTAAGCCTTGAATAAAGAAATTTTATATTAAATTGTTTTATAGTAAATTGTTTATATTAAATCTCACCATATTTTAAAATACCATGACTTTACTTCATTCACGAGCTTCATTAATAACCCACATAGTATCATTCTAGAATGTTAGCAAAAAAAGTCAACACTTAATGACTATAAGGGGCAAGATGAAGGATGCTCTAAACTGAATGTGTCCCCAAAATTCTTACATTGAAACCTAATGCCCAATGTGATGGTGTTTGGAGGTAGGGTCTTTTGGAGATGATTAGGACATGAGGGTGGAGCCCTCTTGAATGGGATTCGTGCCCTTACAAAAGGGACCCCAGAGAGCTCCCTTGCCCCTTCTGCCATATGAGATCAAAGCAAGGAGATGGCAGTTTAAGAGCCAGGAAGTGATACCATGCAAAAAGTCCAGCTGCTCACTACACGAAAGCCAAAACTAGAGAGGTAAGGTTGGTGGAAAGAAAAGCAGGTTTTATTCCAAAATGCCAGCATTAAAAGAAGACAGTGGATTCCCTGTCATAATGACTGCCTTCCTGCTCTTATACCGACAATGGATTTATAGACATGCCAGGAGGAGAACAAAGCAAGGAGAAGCTGGCCAGGCAACTTCGGGAAAAGTCGCTTTCTAGAGGCTATTCTGATCCAGGGTCAGGAATAAATCCCATACAGCTACAAAAATCCCATCCCAAGTTACCTGGCCAGGTGTGCACACTGCTCCAAAGTAAACAGAAACATTGAAAACTGGTGTGCATAGTAAATGCACAGTAAACAGAGTCATCGAGTTTTGGGGGAAAAAGAGGGAAGCAAAAAAAAGAAAGAAAAAAAAACTTTCAAAAAGTCCCAAGCCAAACCACTGTCAAATCAAATTACATCGGAGGTTTAAATTTCACAAATAGAAGATACAGGGTCACCGTTAGGGAAAAAGCCTCTCACCAGACACCAGGTTTTCCCACACCTTGATCTTGGACTTCCCAGCCTACACAACTCTAAGAAGTAAATGTGTGTTGCTTATAACCACCCAGTCTATGGTATTTTCATTATAACATCCTGAACAGACTAAGACAGGGTTTAGGAATATGTGTTCATGCATAGTCTAATTTAAATCCCTCCAAAATCTGAACTTTTTATTTCTCATAAGCTGAAAAATTTACTAGTAATATAGCACAACAATAATAAAAAGAAACCATGCCTTTAATTCAGAAGTGAGCTGTCTGCAACATACAGTACTATGGCATGATATGAAGGATTAGAGTTTCCACTGTGAGTTATTTTCTTAATTTTTGATCTTCTGCAAATTACTTAAAGACTTTAATGCCAAACAGGTTTTTGTGCATGGAAACACTGCTATTTATATTTTAGTGCTCTATTTAAGAGACACATATTTAAATAAATGCAACTTTGAAAAATTAATATTTCTTAAATATGTAAATGTTTATTACAAACTTTATTAAAGTCCCCGAAAAACATTTAAATTAAAAACTTACAAAGATGTTCTTTAGAACTCCCAAATGCCACACATAGCAGAGAAACATACATAAATGCCATATCATTAACTAGTAGTATTACTTACTTTACACTTAAACTTATCCTAAAATAAATAGCATGAATTTAAATCACATCTTCATTATTTCTACACTTTTTTCTATTACTACACATTATTTCTATTACTTTTATTCCTTCCAGGTTACAGTAATAGTTATTTTGATGCGTTCTCGGGATACAGCAATCTACCCAATCTCAAAAATAAAATGAATACTTTTGCAAACGAGCAAGTATATTGGGTGTGGTTATCGACCAATTGATTCTTGTTTGGGGCTTAGGATCTGTCTGCCTCTCCCAATGATTAAAACCCCAGCCCCGGGGGTCATAAGTTTCCTTTCTACAGTTAAACTTTGTTACATCAATAAGACCTTTTAAGTCCACATCTTTCATTTAGATTTTAGAGTTTGGTTACACAATGCTCCCTGTGATACCATTATTTTATTTAATTTTTTCTCTTCCATCAAATCTTTTTTTTCCAATTATAGTTGACATTCAATACAGCATATTGTACAGCATAGTGGTTAGACATTTATATAATTTGTGAAGTGACTCCCACCCCTTCATTAGTCTGGTACCTACCTGGCACTGTACATGTTTATTACACCCTATGTTGTACTTTACATCTCCATGACTATTCTGTAACTACCAATTTGTATTTCTTAATCTCTTCACCTTTTTCGCCCACCCCATTCCCATCTGGCAACCATCAAAATGTTCTCTGCATCGATGGGTCTGTTTCTGTTTTGTTTGTTCATTTGTTTTGTTCTTTAGATTCCACATATAAGTGAAATCATATATTTGCTTTTCTCTGTCTGACTTATTTCACTGAGTTCAATATCCTCTAGGTCCATCCATGTTGTCACAAGTGGTAAGATTTTATTCTTTTTTATGGCCAAGTAATATTCCATTATATATATGTATTTATATATTAATGGAATTTATATATTCCATTATATATATATATATATATATTTAACATATATATTTATTAAGTGATATATATATATATATCACATCTTTATTCATTTGCCCACAAATGGACACTTAAGTTGCTTCCATTATAAATAATGCTGCAATGAACATAGGAGTGAATATGTTTTTACAAATTAGTGTTTTCATTTCCTTCAGATAAATATCCAGAAGCAGAATTGCTGGGTCATAAGATAGTTCTATTTTTAATTTTTTGAAGAACCTCCATACTGTTTTCCATAGTGGCTGCACCAATTTGCAATCCTACCAACAGTGTGTAAGGGGTCCCTTTCCTCCACATCCTCTCCAACACTGTTGTTTGTTAATTTATTGATGATGGCCATTCTGACAAGTGGGAGGTGATATCTCCTTGTGGTTTTGATTTTCATTTCTCTGATGATTAGTGATGTTGAGCATATTTTCATGTACCTGTTGGCCTTTCATATGTCTTCTTTCGAGAAATGTCTATTCAGGTCCTCTGCTCATTTTTCTTTGGTGCTGATTTGTATGAGTTCTTTATAAATTTTGGATATTAACCCCTTATTGAATGTATCATTTGCGAATATCTTCTTCCATTCATTAGGTAGTCTTTTCATTTTGTTGATGGTTTCCTTCACCGTGCAAAAACTTTTTAGTTTGATGTAGTGCCATTTGTTTATTTTTTCTTTTGTTTCCCTTGCCCAAGGGGATGTATCAGAAAAAACATTATTACAATAATGTCACAGAGTTTACTACCCATGTTTTCTTCTAGGAGTTTTGTCATTTGAGGTCTTATAGTTAAGTCTTTAATCCATTTTGGATTTATTCTTTTATATGGTGTAAGAAGGTGGTCTAGTTTCATTTTCTTGCATGTATCTGGCCAGTTTTCCCAACAACATTTATTAAATAGACTGTCTTTACCCCACTGTATATTCTTGCCTCCTTTGTCATAGATTAAATAACCAATAGGTGTGGGTTTATTTCTGGGCTCTCTAGAAATTGATCTATGTGTCTGTTTTTATGCCAGTACCATGCTATTTTGATTACTATAGCCTTGTAGTATAGTTTGGTATCAGGTAGCATGATACCTCCAACTTTATTCTTCTTTCTCAAGATTGCTATGCCTATTTGGGGTCTTTTGTGGTTCCATATATATTTTAGGATAATTTGTTCTAGTTCTGTGAAAAATGCCATTGGTATTTCAATAGAGATTGCATTGAATCTATAGATTGCTTTAGGTAATATGGACATTTTAACTATATTAATTCTTCCCACCCATGAGCACGGCATGTTGTGATAGCATTATTGTAAAAGTTGTATAAGGCAGTGATCTCTTAGACATATTGAGTAAGACAAACAAGAAGCAGAAGACTATATGTAGTCTGCTACTTCTGTGTAAGCAGTCAAAAAAGAGGAGAATGCAGTACATTTGCTCATACTTTTCAAAAAGGAACTATTGGGGGGCATCCCAGTTTCGGGTATCCCGTCTTGCAAGAGAGCTGTACTTTGCTTTTCTACCTCAAAAAATAAAAATAAAATAAAAATAAAGAAAGAAAATAAACAATAAAAGAAGATAAAGTAAAAATTAGTAAAATTGGTTACCTATAGAAAGAGGTGGAATAGGGAGGCTAAAGAGGCAAGAATGAAAGCAATACTTCTCTGAATAACTCCTCATTTTATTCTTTAATTTTGCTGCCATGTAATATTATATATAATTGAAAGAGCATAATTAGATGACGTAATACAGAATTTTACACCTGAAATCTATATAATTTCACTAACAATTGTCACCCCAATAAATTAAAAAAAAAAAAAAAGAAAGAGCATAATTATACCAAAGAGGAAAAAAGAGTGACCATCAACACACAAAAAAAGTTTATTTAGGTAACAAAAAAATGTATTATTTTTTTACTGAAAATACCTGGTAGGATATATACATCTTAAAGGCAAAAAGTATTGCATAAATTTTCTTAAACTGCATTGAGTAATTTTATTTTTAGTGGTCTTGTGGTTTGTTATTCCAAAACCATTATAAATATCTGGTAGAATAAAATTAATAAGCAATTACGGTAATGTCTATAGGAATCAAGATTTATTAAAAGTGTGGGTCAACCAGACCATGGGTGCCTCCTAATGAGATGCACTAGGAAGAATGCAACAACCCCTGTGCAGCATGCTTGTCACCAAGAGGGGGAAAAAAAGAACCTGAATATTAAGTTTGTCGGTCTAACTAGAAACTTGCAGAAAATACAAGAAACAGAACAAATGAAACAAGAAGAATGTGGACCATTTTGCACGACAGATGACCTGTTTTCTTCAACAAATAAGTGATAAGGAAAAACAATATGAAGGGAGAACTATTGAAGATTACAAGAGACATTAGATATATAACAACCAACCCAATATGTGGGTCCTATATGGATTTTGACTGAGAGCGAGATGTAAAAAAAGGCAGTTTTGAGACAATTTGTGAAACCTGAATATGAACTGAATATATCAACAGTAGGTTATATTCAGGAATTATGGCTAATTTCATTGTGTACGCAATGGCACTGCGGTGTGTTCTCTAAATATGTCATTTCCTGTTAGAGATGCACACTTAAGTATTTATTGGTAAAATAATACAATTCCTGGAATTTGCTTTCTAATACTCCAGCGAAAAAGGGAAAGGGGAGAATAATTAACAAGACTGACAAAATGCTGATCGTTGTTGAAGTTGGCTGATGGAGGATCTTTAAGGCATTCTCTCTACTTCTGGGTTATGTTTACGTTTTTCCATAATAAAAGGACTTTTTGAATGTTATAGATGCCTTTTCTTCTTGTAATTAGTAGGCCCAGCTGGAGGTTTAATTTCCTAAGAAATGAGAATCAGGTCTGTGAAGTTAGTTTCCTTCTTACAATGGTTGATTCTTTCATCTTGGAACACACAGTTAAACTATCTACAGTTATGAGAACAGTTCCTATTTTTTCTGTCACTCTTTGATTTACAGTTTCCTGTGCTAAATTTTCTCTGTTTGCGTATACAGAAACAAATATATGTATTTATAAATAGGCACATACAGGCAGTCTTGCTGTGCAGGACTATATTGTGAGACCATAAAAGTAACTGCACGCTGAAATCATGCAAAGCAATCTTAATAATCAACAGGGAAAATTACAATTGTTTGTGGCCTTTAAAATGTTTTGTCAAAACATTAAAAACTCTCTTTTTGGCAGTTATGCTGTATAGAAAAGAAAAAAGTACAAAAAGCAAAGCTAATATTTATTTAATATAGGTAATTTAAAATATTAGAAATTGCAAATTAGTGTCTTTTCTCTTTGTAAAAAAGAACAAAACCCAACTTTTCATTTTTCTCTGAGGGTGAAGGAGAAATGAATTAATCTATATACCCAACTTAGGCTGAGCCATCTAACTAAGCAACCCTAGGCACCTGGAGATTTACATTTTGCAAAGTCACACCTAGTTTCTATTTTTCCTAACTTACGAAATGGGCATCTTTTCCATGCTTGGTGAATCGTCATGCTTCTTTCTAAGTGAGGATCAGCTGCCAACATCTTATCCTTTGCGCTTTCACATGAAATATTTCTGAAAATTCCTTTTCAAATAAATCTTTACGCTTGAAGTAGCTACAATGTCTCTTGGAATTCTGTGCATTTAAAAAAAAACACTCTATAGGCTTTTAGCTAGATGTTGGACACATTCTGATTGCATTTTGTAAGATTGCTTTCAAAATATTGACAATGAGGTTTACTCTTCTAGATCAGTGGTGTTTAACAATTTTAGTATCTTATAGCAATGGTTGTCAAGCTTTTTTCAAGTGACATTATGCTCAAAGCAGAATGATTCTAGCATGTAAGCGGTGAGGATAGGGGACCTAGCACCCCATCCCCTGGGTCCTCCCTGAGGTGGCCCCCCAGCTCCTGAGGTGGCCCCCAAACATGTCCAGGAACTTGGTTTGCAGATATCTGCACTCTATGGCAGATCAAAGGTCTGTGGTTGATCAAGTCATTAAGACACCCACACCCCAACAAAAATCAAACATGTGTATTCTTCCCAGTGTATTGGTGCCTGAGAACAGTCCCAGGCTTGGCAGACATATCCTATCCTAACACTGACTAGGATCCAGTGTTACTCTCCACCCATCCTTCTAAACAATGCTTCAGATTGTTCCTGGTTGTCATCACTCACCTTGACTGTGGGTTTGGTTCCACTTTCTAACGCCCAACCTCACCAGCAAGTCCCCAGCCCAGCCTGCTCCTACGGAGACATCATCCTGGGATCTGCAGGCATCACACATGGTCCTACACACGTCTAATTTGTGTCAGTATTTCTCTCCCCAAATGCCGTTTGCTATTTAAGCTTCTCTTAGATACAGTCTTTGTTCTCAAAGCCTCCATGTCCTGAATGACTTCTTTGCCCTCTTTACAGGATCAAAACCAGCTGTTGGAGCTGGTTGTTCCTTTCATTAATGATCGGTCTGGCTTTTCACTTAGATCTCATTAATGTTTTGGCCATATTGTCACGAGCATAATTCCTGGGCAGATGGCAAAGAGAATGAAAGGGGGTGGAATACAGAACAAAGTAGATTAGAAAGCAAAGAAGAAAGAAAAAAAAAGAAAGCAAAGGAAATATCCTCCTGTAAAGCTTTCCATAATGCTATTTTTAGCATTAGAAAGATGCAGGAGGGGGGAAGGGAGAAAAGGGGAAGGGGAAATTTGAATATAAAGATTTTATTAGAAAGAGGAAGAATGCAGTAAAAAAGAAAAAGAAAGAAAGAAGGAAGAAAAGAAAGAAAGAAAAAGAGAGAGAGAAAGAGAAAGTAAAGAAAAGAAAAAAGAAAAGAAAGAAAAGAAAAGAAAAGAAAAGAAAAGAAAAGAAAAGAAAAGAAAAGAAAAGAAAAGAAAAGAAAAGGGAAGAATAAATGCCTGTATAAATGCTTCTTGGAAATTTGGGGTTACGGGGTGGTTACCATGAGTGTGGCTGTGTGTGTGTGTGTGTGTGTGTGTGTGTGTGTGTGTGAGGTGCTTCCATCACTTTTCGGAGTGCCCTCAATTGCAAAATCAGTCTGATCTCATCCCACTCATAAAACCCTAAAGTCTGTTTGAGAACTTCCTTCAAAACTTAAGATGTACTATATTTTAGAATGCTTGATTACTAATACTTACCAGCTGATCATCCAGTCCAAAAAGTTGTTCCAAGTAAGTTTCAGATAATCTCCGAATTTTTGGTTTCATTGATGGATCAATGCACATATCCCTGTAATAAAATTGTAAAACACAGTCAGAAATTAATTTCATTCCATAGTAGTTAGTTCCATAATTAAATCAGTGGTTCTTTGGGTGGAGTAAAGGGAAGGGAAGGATGAGACACATACCTTTGGGAAAAGCATATCAGAATCACTGGGAGTGCTTTTTCAAACTAGCCCCCCTCAAGATTTTGCTGTGCTCCCAAAGAGGGCATGCCTCCCTTTCCTCATCTCCAACTTGAAATAAACTGCCCTATGAGCCCAAAGTATAGTATCAGTGAGAGTGCACAATACGAGGTCTGACAATGAAGTTTGAGAACTCATCCTAGAAAAAGTGCTACATACCTCATTGCTGAAAATCACTATGGTTACCTTCGAAGTACTCTCCTTGGGAAGCTATGCACTGATGCCAGCACCTACTAGTCCACCCTTCAAAGCAATTTTGCAACTCTTTTACTGGAATGGCCATCAGAGCTGTTGTCATATTACCCTTAATGTCCTGAATGTCATCAAAATGTCTTCCTTTCAATATTTCTCTTTATCTTTGGGTAAAGAAAGAAGACAATGGGGGCCAGACCAGGTGAGTAGGGAGGGTGTTCCAATACAGTTATTAGTTTACTGGCTAAAAACTCCCTCACAGACAGTGCCATGTGAGCTGGTGCATTGTCGTGATGCAAGAGCCATGAATTTCTGGCAAAAAGTTCAGGTCATCTAACTTTTTCCCACAGCCTTTTCAGTACTTCCAAACAGTAAACTTGGTTAACTGTTTGTCCAGTTGGTACAAATTCATAATGAATAATCCCTCTGATATCAAAAAAGGCTAGCATCACCATTGCAACAAGTTCGCGAACTTAATTGTCACACCTTACACAGTAAGTTGAAAACAAGTGGGCAAATTGCTCCTATCAAAGTCTTTGGGACTTAAAGGCCTGTAGAAGGATTCTTTAACAATCTTGAGATTGGCAGCATTCATTGGCAAGACGTTTTCTAATACTATACTGTTTTACCTTCAAAATATCACAAGTCAAATCAACACTCACCATAGGAGACTTTCGAGGCCATTTTTCATTATAGTAATGATCATTTCCTCTAAATATCTCAGAGGGTCCGGAGGACATGTAACAAGTAGACCACACAACAAAGCCTGGAGAAAGGAAATGGAATCAATGTTTCCGGATCTGCATGTTCTTACTGAACAACAGATAGACCTATCTCACACAATTACAAAGTCAAAAAAGGGGACAGTTTTAAATAGACATACTTTATAGATGCCCCTCTATATATTTATTACTGAATAAATAATGTTAATGTTTTGCTAAAGTTAAACCAAAATGCAGTTTACCTTTACTCTTTTTTAAAAGTCCGTCATAAATGACACAATAAAGAGTCAGTGCCCAGTGTTTTGCATTAGGTCAGCTCTTTGGCGTCAAATTGAAAACACAGTTGTGATTCTTTAGACCAGTGGATTCTACCCTTTTTAAGTATGAGGAACTCCTTTTTAAAGTCAAAAATTCCTCAGACCCAACCACAAAAGTGATTGAGAAAATCTCCCATCAAAATCTACTGTGAACTCAAGAAGCCTTTTAAAAATGTATTTGTATTTTATCAGTCACAACATCCAGAGAGTGTATGTTTGAAAAATAGTAGCATAATTCACATAGGTGGGAAATGAATGACTTTCTGGATCTAAGAAAATGTTTAAAACACATACATGGAACTCAGAAAGCTGATGTTGTCTTATTTTCCTATTGAGGTTCTCCGAAAAGAAGAAATTTTGGTGAGACACAGAATTATTTCATATTTCTCCACTTGACACACAGAAAAAGGTTTACAGCACACCTCCCACATAAACCACCTAGAATCCTCCTAAGGCATTTTTCTTTGCCTTTTGGTTCACTGATTCGAGGCAGGATGGGACGGGGGTGGGGACTTTCTTTGGCCCTTCTTCCACATACAGCCTATTCTTGCTGGCTTTTTTCCTACTCCTCTCTCTCTCATGAACAAAATAATTCCACCTCTTGAGTCATATACAATTCTTCCCATCTCCAAGGGCCAACTGTCAGCAGATCCTTAGGTTCTCAGCAGGTCTCATAGCATTCCTCCAAAAACAAGAGGATAATTTATCCTAATTGAACCTTGCACAACATACAGAGGGTGCCAAACTGTATTAAAATTGTAATACTCAAAAGTATTACATGATAACAAAAGATGAATATAAGTTACGTTTGACTTCAGCAATTAAAAGAGGTGCTCAGAGTGGTTACCATCAGCGTAATTTTAATAGTTTTTTCCTTTCTTAAAATGTGTATACATTTTTTGGCACCCTCTGTATTCCTCCCTTTGGAGTAGCTCCATGTCCCCCTCTTAGTGTGTTGCCTGCTGGCTGAAAACCCAGCCCTTGAGACTATGGCAGAATGGTAAGACCTAGATGTCTCTCCTTCTCCAGCTCTTCCTGATAACCTTGCACCATCGCTGCTCACAGTAAGTACTCAGCCATCAGCAAACCAACTTCCTTCTTCCCCAAACCTAAAGAATATACTTGCACAGGAGATCAGTGGTTCTCCTCATAGTTGTAAGCGGGATCTGAATAGTCTTCTTTTACCAAAGGGGTGAAATCTTCTACTAACGTACGTGGAGACCAGACTTCAGACCGCTCCCTGAATAGCTCTGATGAAAGGTCATCTGCTCTCTTGTACTTGTGTGCCTGAATCTCCAGAGCACTGAGTTTCTGTTCTCCCTATTCCATGTCCCCTCCTCCATCCTATTCTGGTGCCCAGAGGACATCTGCATCAGAATCACCTGGGGAGTCAACTGGTCTCTGAATTTTGATTAGCTCCCCTGGCAAGTCCTATGCACACCAAAGTCTGAGAATGAGTGCCTTAATGGAGTTCAGCTTTAAAGGGAATTTTTTAAAAAGTTGGAATCTGAATATGAATATGAGCGATTGTTTATTTATATTCCCAAACTCCATAGATCAGAAAAACATTTCCTGAAAAATTACCTTGCAGAAGTCAAATCATATTGAAAGAATAAGTCTCTGAAATACCAATAACGGCATGTGAAAAAATAAAATATCACACATTACATATTAATGTGTGAACAGTGCATAGCTACTTGCTAATAAGAAAGCATAGTTAGTGAATCAATAGCTTTTTTTTTTCTGTTCAATGAAAATAAAAATTACAAAATCATTAGCTTGGTCTTTATAAGCAGAGGTGAAATATGCAAACGTTCCCACAAGATAAATGTTGGACTCTCAGAAACATTAATCAGGGTTTTATTATTGCTACGCTTCTTAGTAAAAACTTACACAATCAAGGACAAGAAAGACCATGACTTAATTGTCCAGATTGGCTTTCTTAAGTTTGTCAATTCAAAACACCATTGTGCAATCCTCCACTTTCTTTTGGCTTTGCCTCTCTAATCTCAGTCCTCAATATTTCTCAAATATTCTGAAAGACATCTGGGTACTGATGACAAATATGAGTTTATCCAGGACAGTTACTTCTACTCCTTTCCACTACTACCCATCTTTCAAGGAGCAAGATGATGCAGTAGGTAGACTGGGTTTAAATCCTGGATCTACGATCATCTATTGTACAACTTCTGACAAGGTACTTGTCTATTCCTCTGTTTCCTTAATTACACATGGGATAATAAAGGCACATATTCCATAGGATTATAATGAGAATTAAGTGAGTTAATATATGTAAAGTACTCTGAATAGTGTTCAGCACAAAATAAGCACTCAAAGGATAATAATCATAGCAAGCCATCATTATTTTTAACCATCCCACTGCTGATTATCACCACCATTAGAGAAAAAGACTTGGACAAAGAGAAAAGAAATCCCAAAACATTCCCTGTACCCTTCAAAGGCCAGTGTGATGACAGAGAAAGAGAGACTGACTTTATACCAAGTATAATGGAAGAGATCTGGACAAACGCATCTCGGGGGAAATGGTTAGGAGAAAGAACTTAATAACACAATGATTTAAATATAAATAGTGAGATAGTAACTGTCTATTAGAACTATGGTTAAATACAAGACACTTAAGCGAGCAAGGCTTGTTTATCTGTTTAGACACTCAGATGAAATAGTGAAACATGCAAAGGTCTAACTAGCAATATAGAAAATGATTGCGCCCTGAGTGTAGAGATACAAGTGATTACCAAATGCTTGTGGGGCCCTTAACAGTTGGAGAAACTTCCAAGTGGCAAGAAGAGGGCAGGGGGTTTACAGATAGGGTCTTTCTCTGGGCAAGAGCAAAGCCTGGGGGGCACAGACCAATTTGGGTGGAATAAAGGATGAATGCAAGACAGAAGGAGACGGAGCCCCTCAGTGAAGAAGGACGTGGGACGGGGTCCTCCTCTAGACCCAACAGGTCATTCATGATCAAACCCTGGCAAGATCAATCACTCGGCCAACGGTCGCAGATGGCCATACATCAGCGAATCACAGTGCAGTTTGCATCCATGATCCCACTCGGATGACCGTGACTTTTAGAGGGTATATTCTGGCTTCTGGACTTCACAGATGAGGCAAAGAAGGGCCAGGTGATTTACAGAGCCAGAGGGTTTTGAAACTACAAACCCAGTGCTTCTCCCTTACCCATATCATGTACTCACACAAAATTGTGTGCATGTGTATCTTCTTTCAGAACTTGAAGGGTATTTTTTACATTATCTGGAAATATTTTATTCATGGGTAAACCTAGGAACATGTAGTTTATGCCTTGCTGTTTTTAGATGAGAATGCATTTTAAAATGCAATGTAAGAATCGCAGTTACAGAAACCCCTTTACTTAGAAACAGATTTAAGTCCCTAAACACTGTCAAAGTCTCTTCTACCTCCCTACCTTCCCCAACCCCCAAAGCAAGTCCAAAGGGACATCTCACAGAAGTTAGCCATCCCCATATGTGTAGAGATGGAGTTGGCATGCTGTTGTTCTAGGGGATAATTTAATTTGTTTCTATGGAAGTATGTTAAAAATTTGAAAATAAAGAGACTTCTGTGTCTTGTCGATATTTAAATAGAGGGTGCCAAATTTTTAGCTTAGAAACTCTATAACTGAAAGTATACTAAAGATTATTGAAAATGGAGGGTAGGAGATGAGGGTAAGGGGGATCAAATATATGGTGATTGAAGGAGAACTGACTCTGGGTGGTGAACACACAATGGGATTTATAGATGATGTAATACAGAATTGTACACCTGAAATCTATGTAATTGTACTACCAATTGTCACCCCAATAAATTGGAGGGAAAAAAAGATTATTGAAAAGGGCAAGTTGGCTTCAGTCATCCAGGAGGGACCTCAGGGAGAGGAAGATGCCCCTCAAGAACCTGAAGAATTTTAAGACAGACTGGACAGGTAAGAAGACGTAGTCTCTATTGAGTGAGAGCAAGACAACAGATTCTGATACCTGCTGGATTGTGCCTGGCCTAAAGGGGAGGCAGTCACCAGCCGTCTAATCCCTAGATAAGTGAATTGTTACTGGGGAAATAATAAATCATATCTTTTTGGTTGTTTAAGTGTCCCATGGGTTTGCCTCTAGAACTGTATCTATGAATTGGTTAGCTGGGCTGAGGGAACTCAGCATAGAGCCACCAACAGGAGAAGCCACAGCCTTCCAGCCCAAGGTCCAGGAAAATGGGTGGAACCAGCTCCTTTTCGCCTACATTGGTCAGGGTCCTTGCTGACATTCTGTAATTCCTGATTCGTGCATGTCTGGTTAACATTTGCAGCAATTAGTCCCTAAAAAAACAAAAAACAACCACAATAATAGAGTCATGTGATTTAGAAATAACTACAATACTTCAAAAGTGCAGATTGGAAACTTTATCATAAAAGAAACTGCATAAAAGTCCTAAAAATAAAAAAGTATTTATTTCTAAAAAAAGAAAACTGCATAAAAATCCTGATTTGTAATTTAAATGCGCCCTCTGCTGGAAAACTAGTTTTGCAACCTCTTAATCTTTCCTGGATGTTAAGCCTAAATCTGAACTAACAATTTGATGAGTACTTTCTCACTCTGGGATACAATTGCTATGCATAGCTGCTTAATAATTTTGTAGACCCTATACACATAATATCTCACCCATCTTTGGTCCCTACAGGGCAGACCCTGTTTGTACATAGTGTGCTGGCCTGCCTAGAAAGAAGTCAGAAAATTGAGGGCAGAACAGATTTCTGCATATTTCTGATGACCTACTGTCTGAAGTTCTACCAACAGGGAGGGTCTCATTGTTTGGACTCCTAAATTAATGATATATTTCAAAATATAAATGTCTTTTGGAAGGAATATCTCCAAGGAAGGTGATTCTAACAGTGGTGAAATGAGTATCACAGAGTTCTCAGAGAAAGAAATGAAGATATATATATATATACACACACATATATATATTGAGAGTGAGAAATCAGAAGGTAAAACTCAGTTTTCCCACAATACTGCTAGGTGCATGCTTTGAGTGTCTACATGTAGAATTAAAAAACAAAACAAGGGGCTGGCCGGTTGGAGCTCCCTGCTCCTAACACCAAAGGCTGCCGGTTTGATTCCCACATGTGCCAGTGGGCTCTCAACCACAATGGTTGCTGGTTCAACTCCCACAAGGGATGGTGGGCAGCGTCTCCTGCAACTAACAACAGCAACTGGACCTGGACCTGAGCTGTGCCCTCCACAACTAAGACTGAAAGGACAACAACTGGACTTGGAAAAAGTCCTGGAAGTACACACTGTTCCCAATAAAGTCCTGTTCCCCTTCCCCAATAAAATCTAAGAAAAAAAAAAAAAAAAAAAAAGAGACAACTTTGAATTTCTAAGTTTTTTAGAACTGAATCTTTAAATGATGTAGAGTTAAATATTTTATTGCCCAACTTTCCAAGTAGTTGATCATTTAGTTAATTTATTTCAAGTCTAAAATTAAAGTTTTAAAAAATTCTTGACTCCCCAAGTTCTGAAAAACAAGGCCATCCTATGCTTGTATCTTTTGTATAAACAATACACCTAGATTACATGAAAGCCACACCAGATACTGACAGTCTAGGAAGGAAATGACTAGCTTGCTGTAACACCAAAAACATGAAGGAAGGGATTATTTCCTGATAGAAACATGGTGATTGATCACAGTAGTTTCAAATTCATGTTTTAAATCAGAAAAAAAAAATCTTTAAAAAACCCAAACTCATGGGAATCCCAAAATATAATCCAGATAAAAGCAGAGGTGCTCTCGGATATTGCAGAATGGGTATAAATGGAAAAAGCAAAGCTTTCTTGCTCCCAGTGGAAGCTCAACCAGAGTGAGTAGGTTTTACGAAGGTACCAGCTGGGACAGAGGTTGGCCCATCTAGGAAAGAGGATGTCCAGGGGCAGAGGCAAAAGGACTCTCGCCCCAGGGAGACCAGACACAGGCTTGCAACCTGGCTGGCCAACTGGCTACTTAGGATGAAAAACCAGCGTTTCCCAGCAGTGAATGCTTTTATGCTTCCTGTGCTTTCTTTGTTTATCCCTTTCTAACTCTCCATCATATAAAGTTCATTTGTATGAACTTTATAATAATAGTATGAGAAGGCAAGAATGGAAGCATTTTTCCTACACTTAGGCCAGCATTTCATTATTTTGTTTTAATATATAAACATTTTCTTTGCGATTATAAAAATAGTATGTGCTCTATGTAATTTGAAAAATTCAGAAAAAAATGCAAAGTAGAGAATAAATATCAACCATCACACTGCCAACCAGAAATAACTGCTAATAAAAAAATTCATTTCAGTCTTTCCTCAATTTATGTATTTTTTACAAAATTAAAATAGGATCAATCATACTATGTAGTTTTGTATCTCCTCTCTTTTTGTGGCTAATCATTATATTGTGCAAACTTTTCCATGTCTACAAAAATTTCTTTAAGACATTGTGTATTGAGTTTGGTTGATACTCTATTACAAAAAATAGTACCATAACTGTCTAATCATTGATTAGACAATTCAGGTTGTGTCTAACTTTTTCCCATGATTAAAATTTACATGATGTACATATTAATTATGACTACTAATGATGAAGTGTACCTATCTTCATTGCTGACTGCTTCTTTAGGATAGATATCTATAACTTTGTAGAATCAAAAGGTATATTTTAAAGCTCTTCATACATATTTCAAAATTGCTTTCTAAAAAGTATTATCAAGTTATACTCTCATTAGCAGCCAAAAAGAGTGTCTGTCCATTGCACCTTGCCAACAGTGAAAATTGTAAAATTTTTATTTTTGCTGATTTAACGGGTGAAAAACAGTAATTCATTTTCATCTACATTTCGTTTTTGTCAATGGGGTTAAATAAGTTCTTATATTTATTAGCTGCTATGGACTAAACTGTGTCCCCCTCAAAATTCATATAGTGATACCCTAATCCCTAGTGTGATAGTGTGTGGAGATGGAGGTCTTTGGGGGTAATTAGGTTTAAATGAGGTCATGATATTAAGGTCTTCATGATGGAATTAGCACCCTTATAAAAAGAGACAGCAGAAAGCTAGCTCTATTTCTCTGCCATGTGAGGACACAGTGAGAAGGGAGCTATCTGCAAGGAAGGGAGCCAGCACCAGAACCCTAACGTGCTGGCACCCTGATCGTTGACTTCCAACCTCCAGAACTGTGAGAAAATAAATTTCTGACGTTTAAGCCACCCAGTCGATGATATTTTGTTATGGCGGCCCAAACAGACTAGAACACTAACCATCTCTGATTTTCCATACATTATTTTTGTCCTTTATTAGAACAGGCCTCATTTAGATGGGGATAAGGAGGCAAACACAGTAGTATCTAAAGAGAGAATCCCAAAGGGCTTCAGAAAGATAGGAGGAGGGCCACTTGAATCTCCACTCACGTGCCCAGACGTCTACCTGAGTCCTTCTCAGCTAATGGTCTGAGACAAACCCCTCCAACAGTTAGTCTCTGACTTATTCCCTTAGTCCATTTGAGCTGCTGTAACAGAATACCATAGACTGGATGATTAAAAACACAGAAATTCATTTCTCACAGTTCTGGAGGCTAAGAAGTTCAAGATCAAAGTGCAAGAAGATTCTGTGTCTGGTGAGAGTCATTTCCTGGTTCATTCATGGCCATCTTCTCACAGTGCCCTCAGAAGATGGAAGGGGCAAGAGAACTCTCTGGGGCCTCCAGTATAAGGGCACTAATCCCATTCATGAGGGCTCCAGTATGGCAGCTACTAATTACATGTGGCTACTAAGCACTTCAAAAGTGGCTAGTCCAAATTGAGTTGTGCTCTAAGTGTAAGATACACACCCAATTTTGAAGACTTAATGTGATTTTATGAGGTGTGATCAAAAAATACAGTGGTTTAAATTTTTTTTTAATGTATTACAGTAAAAGACACATTGCCATTAATCCCTCTCAAAACACTCCCCTTTGCTTCCAACACACTTTTCCCATCGTTCTTGCCACTTTTGGAAGCAGTTCTGGAAGTCCTCTTTCATGAGTATCTTTAGTTGCGCTGTCATGGCTGCCTCGATGTCCTGAATCCATTCAAAATGTTTCCCATTCATGGTCATTTTGACTTTGGGGAAGAACCAGAAGTCGCGTGGTGCCAGATCCGGTGAATAAGGTGGATGAGGACACACTGTAATGTTTTCATTTGTCAGAAATTGCTGCACCAGACGCAATGCGTGACACGGAGCCTTTCTGTTGTGATCACAAAATAAGGTGAATGCTTCTGCCGAGTGCCATCCAACAGAAAGGCAGGGATCTTCAATACAGGAAGTGGCACGTGAACCTTAGTAACAGTGTGTGACAAGTTTCAACTTGTTTAGTGCAGTCAGTCAGGTGTGAGCTATGGTTGTGAGAAGGTTTTAAAGTGTGCTGTAAGTCATCCTCCATCATGACAACACTCCGTGTCACACATCACTTCTGGTGCGGCAATTTCTGTCAAATAAAAACACAGTATGTCCTCATCCATCTTCACTGGATCTGGCACCGTGCAACTTCTGCTTCTTCCCCAAAGTCAGAATGATTCAGGACATTGAGGCAGCCACAATAGTGCAACTAAAGACACTCACAAAAGAGGACTTTCCGAACTGCTTCAGAAAGTGGCAAGAATGATGGGATAAGTGTGTTCAAAGTGAGGGGAAGTATTTTGAGGGAGATTAATGGCAACATGTCTTTCACTATAAAATTTTTTTTTTAATTTAAACATTCACCACATTGTTTGATCACCAACCTCATGCATTGAATTCATGTTGAAATGATTTTATTTTTGATAATTGGTTTGAATAAAATATATTATTAAAATGAATTTCACCTATTTCTTTTTACTTCTTTAATGTATTTGTAGGACACCAATGGATAAATGCACAGAGAACTCGGGAGAAACGTTTGGACTGGAGATATCTTTGGAGTCACAGCTGCTGAGATGTTTTCCTCTAGCACATGGTGGATGACCAGCAAGTATTTGCGGATGGAATGGTCTAATGTACCCTCCTTATTTGACCATTCTTTCCATACCCCAAGAAAAAAAGGCTGGCTGGTGTCAAAAAATTGAACCTATAATCCAGCCATCTTTAAGCTGGGTGTGCAAACCACTAGGAATCCACAAGGGCTTTCCAACCAATGTGTGAATATGAATAGTATAAAGGAATCCATTTCCAGGTCCTCACCTTCCTTGTTATTCTATCCTAAAATTGATTTGCCTGAGGATACATTTTGTGATTTTCTTTTCCTGTTTTTCCCTTTCACAATCTCTTTCTCTCATTCTAGAAAAATAAAGGCCTGACTCTCATCCAGTTGGAATCTTACGACAAGAAGCAGAGAGATTTAGAAACTTGCTCAAGATCACACAATTAATAATTGGCAAGCAAAGACTCAAACCCGGGCAATCTCACAATAAAATAATCCCATTGTATTGCTTCAGATGCTTTAGGTTTCAAGTAATAAACCTCAACTCCACATGGAATTTATTGGCTGCTACAACTAAAACTTCCAAAGGTAGATCAAGCTTTCAGGTGGATTTAATCCAGTCATTGACTTATAGCACTAGAGACCTGATTTCTTTCCATTTCCCCATTCTGCCTTTCTCAGAATCCACTTCAACCTAAAACCATCTCTCCTTGTGGACACAAGATAACTGCCAGTGGCTCACAAGGGTACATGTTTCCCCATGAACATCCAGAGATGATATATCTTGTCCCAACATTCCAACGAGCAACCTGATCTAAACTGGCTTAGAGCTTATCTTGCCTTCCCCCACAATCCTCACCACCACTCACCATGTCCACAAACATTGTGGCCTGGGAAATTGAATGCACTGGTTGTCATAAACTAACCAAGGTCCAACCTCAGAGATACTGATAGTTGATTTTCCTGGAGCACGTGGGAAATGAGGAGAAGAGGTTGGTTATGGAATAAAAATATAAGAAATACTCAGAAGAGGAAAGGGGGAAGTAGATATTGTGTAAGGAACTTGTTAATGTCCGGTATACATCTGCTCCTGGGGAACACAGAAAAGGAAAAAGAAAAGAAGAATTAATTATAGAAGGGTTAAGAGTCACTTACTGGGTGACCATTGTGATTTGCACCTTATTTTTTCATATAATGCCCGGAGATACAAGTTGATCCCAGATTCCCAGTGTATGAACAAGCCAGGTGTGACTGATTGTATTTTCCAAAATGGCCATGACAATTTCTCCCATCCCACAGGCTCCTTTTGGCAACGTGACTTTGATATACCTCTTATCAAGAAGTGGGGTCTACACTGTGCTGTACACCTGAAGCTTTAACTGAATAATAACGAATGTCAACTATAATTAAATAAATAAATATAGTCACGGGATATGGAGTACAGCACAGGGAATAGAGTCAATGGAATTGAAATAGCCATATATGATGTCAGAGAGGTAGTAGGTTGGGGGAGAGGGGTTATCACTTTGTGAGGGGTGTAAATGTCTATTACATTGTTTTGTACACCTCAAACGAAGAAGGAGAAGGAGAAGAAGAAGAGGAAGAAGTGGGGTTTTTGTTCCCTCCTCTTGAATCTAGGTGAAAACAATGTTATGTAGACTTCTGAGCCTAGGTCATAAATGGTGATGTAACTTCTACTTAGTTCTCTCTGGGGACACTTGCCCTTATAGCTGAGCCACCATACTGTTCGGAGGTCCCAGCAGCCCACAGAGAGGCCCCCATGGAGGCACCACACCTCCTGGTTCACAGGCCTAGCTGAGCTCTCAGCCGACAGTCAGCACTAACTTGCCAAGCATGTGAGTGAACCATCTCAAAAGGGGATCTTTAAGCCCCTGTTGATCCATCCCAGATTGTACCACACGGAGCAGAGACAAGCTATCCCTGAAAGACCTTGCCAGAATTTCAGATTTTTGAGCAAACTAAATGATTCCTATTGTTTTAAGCCAGTAAGTTTTGCTGTTGTGTTGCACAGCCATGAATAATTGATACAACAAGCAAACAGAGAACGACTATACAGCCAAATAAAGCCTGTCATTCCACCCATCCCAAACTACATGCATTTTTTTAATGAGGGGGGGAAAAACAAAACACCCAGCTATGACTATCTTTTACTTTAACTTATTATGGAAAACTTCAAGCATACATAAAATAAACAATAGTATAATGAACCCCTATACACCCATCACCTAGTTTCAACAATTATCACCATTCTGTGATTCTTATATTATCTATATATCCACCCATTTCCCACCTGTTCTCAACTGTAATTTTTTAGGTAAAATTTACAAAAATTCAAATGCACAAATCTTAGCTATATAATTCTATCACCCATATCCCCGTCATTTTCCAACTCCTCAGAAAGTTTTCTTGTTTCCCTTTCCAGTTAAGCCTTCCATATCAGTCAGGAGACAGAAATCACACCAGTAATCTTAATAAACACTTATTCTATTCTAGTAATTAAATTCTAGTAAAGAATTTAATTCAAAATAATCATGTTAACAGACAACAATTTTAGAAGAACAAGAATTAACATGTTAAAGAAAACAGGAAATGATAGACAAAATGAATAAAAAGAATTCAGAATTTTAATTGGAATGTATAGAAAAATCAAATGGACATTCTAGAACTAAAAAATATACTGTCTGAAATTAAGAACTCATCTGATGTATTTAACAGTAGACTGGCCAAAGTATAAAACAGAATCAATAAACTTGAAGACAATCATAAAAAAATATCCAAACTTGAGCACAGAGTGAAAAAAACAGGACAGAACAAAAAGGGCATATAGGACAAAGTAAAACAAACAAACAAACAAAAAAAACCTAATATATTTATTATTGGAGTCCCAGAAGAAGAAAGAGAAACTGGGTAGAAGCAATATTTGAAAATGACTGAGGATATTCTAAAACTGATGAAAAATATCAATCAACAGATTAGGTAAGCCCAGTGAATAGAGCAAGATTTTTTTAAAATCAGCCTCTATTTAAGAGGTTTGCAGGGAAATGACATTCTAAGTAGACAACCAGGTTTTATTTAGGACAGGTAGGTAAAGTTCAAAAGAGGTTAACTGTACAGGAAAATCTGTGATGAAAGATTATGTATTTCAAAACTTGCAGAAGATGGGTTTTAGAAGAGTGTGAGGCCTGGCAAACCGGGTCAGTTGAACAGATGTACAGGAGTATGAGGTACAGTGGGATTCATCCTGATAGTCTCTGAGGGGAAGGGAGTAACCAGGTGAACGTGAGTGTGTGACGACTGCTCTCTTACACTGGCTGGTAATGTAGATGAAGAGTTCCTCAAGAGCTTATCATCTTAGGCAATGGGGAGTACTTCTGAGGGCCTCTTTTCTCTAGGGGCAGAGCAATACAGGCTGTGAGGCTGGTGAGGAAGTGCTCGCCTTCAGAAGAAGAACCAGGGATGCCCCTGGCAGCTTTATAGTGTCATAGCAAGTGGAGAGCAAAGTAAGGACAAGCTATCACTTCCCTGGTGTTCCCTGACCCTCAACCCAAGTCCACTTCTGCGACCTGCTCCATGGCAACCTGGACTGAATCATTATTCAGAATGCTCTACCCTGAATCTTAAACACAAAAACATTCCACTTTCTGATCCCTACCGCCTACTTTTCGAGTTCCCTCACTCAATTACTCCCTCATCCCCTTCACTCAACCCTTAGGAACGTCCACTGTCTACCCATATGTCAGGACCATGTCTTGTTCTCATTTCCCACACAGTCCTTAGAATCCTCGGCCCAACACGTCAGGCACTCCCAAATACGTAGCTCCCGCACCATTGCCTTCCATTCTATATGCCTGGAAAACTCCTATCTTGGACGAAGTCAACTCTTATTTCTGTACCTACATGTGGTTTATTACTCAGTGCTACTTGAGAAAATCACAAATTGCGAAGATGAGTACCATGCTCTCTACATATTTTCAAATATAATTATATAGAGGTAAAACATAAGTGAAACTCATCACAAAATATTAAAACAATACAGATGTATACAGAGTAAAAAATTAGGGTTCTCCTCTAAAACCTTCCCCAAAACATTTGCTGTTAATAGTTTGGCATATGCTCTATGCATGTATTGTCTTAAATATAGATAGTTATACGCACATACACATACATGTACATATCAACCCACACATATATATACATGCATATACATACATATGTGAAGTCAGATAGGTAGCCAGACTGTAGCAGATACTTTGTTGGGCAACTTGCCTTTTTATCTTTCCTTTTTCATTTTTTAACTGAATGTGTCTTAAAGAGCTTTTCTTCTCAAAAGGTACAGATATACTTAATTCTATATAATATCTCATTCTCTTATTCACATTTAGGTTGTTTACCATTCTCACTATGTAACAGTTATAATGAATATCCTTGTACGTCCTTCTGAGCACATATGCAAGTATATCTCCAAAGTGGATCCCTAGAAGTGGAAATGCTCGGTCAAAGGGTAGATGTATTTAACATTTTAATAAATACTTCTACATTACCGTCCCAAAAGGAGGGGAGCTGTACAAAATTGGCCTCCCAACTGCAGAGGAGAGTTGCTACCCCAGCTAGGCTCTCCTTTGTCCTTCCCTAGAAGTCTCTCTCCCTCATTCTCCACATAACTTATCTCTGCTCAAAACCCCTCTGCACCCTCCATCTCCACCCAAACATACACATTCTTGGCAAATATCTCACCAAATATTCATAGAGAAAATAGAAGTCACCAGAGGAGACCTTTCTTGGCTTCCTACCCCCAAACCTACAAATCCTGTCCACCCCTATTTTGTCCTCCTTCCTCCTGTTATAATTATGGGGGGAAGGGGCAGTCCTTCCCCGTTTAAGGCAATACTAGTTGTGGGGTCCTTCCCTTCACAAAGGGCTGGCTACCTTCCCTCTAAAGGTCTCAGCTTCCTCTCTCTCCTCAGGTAACCTCAATCTGTCTTCTGCTTTCCTTGTTCCATTGAAACCCCAGGCTCACCTTGGGCCAAATCCATTACACCCCATCAGGTCCTTATCTTAGGTGACACTGTCGCCCACTCTCTTCATAAAGCCACACCCTCCTGATTTCCCTCCCGTCTCTCTCTCTAGGGCATTCCTTTCTCACTCCTCTAGTCCTCAGGTTCCTCTTCTCAGGCTGTTTTGGTCCAAATCTTAAAGCTGGAGTTTGGGGTTTCTTCTCCAGGGCCCTGTGCTCTTTCTGCCTGGAAGATGTCAACCCCCTCCCTTTCAGCCACGCCATCCTCTGTTTTCTCCTCTCGAATCTCTATCTTCAGCCCAGACTGCTACTTGTCCAAGGCTGACATCATCCTGTCTCATTCCGCTCGTCCTTCCCTCCACTCCCTCCCTCCCGGCCAAACCTTAGCCCCTCTTCTGGGAAATCCCTTCCGATTCCTCCCTCTCCCGTCTGCCGCCAAGTGGCTCCAGTACCTCGCAGACCTGAGGAATGTAGTTCTCCCTGAAGTAGTTTCTCAGCTTGGGGCTGGCACTGCGTAGCGAGGCCATGGCGAGAGGCCCCACTTGCACTGCGCCGCGGGCCTGCTCTCCACTCCTGGCTCAGCCACAGCGCCGCGGGGACTCCCCGCTGGCGCGTCCCGGCGTCGCCCCAGCAACCGCGGGGCGGGGCGGAAGGGGCGGGGGGCGGGGCGAGGGCGGGGCGCACAGGAGCCCAGCGCCGCCCGCCGGGGCAGCCTGGAGGATGGCGGCCCTGCGGCGCCGGCGGGATGGGCCTGGGAGGAAGCGCGGGGAAGCCCGCCTCCGGGCGGTCCAGTCCCGGTGTGGCCCCTCGGGGCGCGCGGTGTGTGCGTAGCTCTTCACAGAGCCCGGTTCCCTTCTACCAGCCCCTCGCCCCACCTGGGGGGAGCTGCCCAGGCGCGTCGGGGCCACAGGGGGCGGTTTTACAATTTTAGCGGGGCCGTTTCCGGGAGGCGGAGCTCAGACTCCCATTTCCTTTCTCCGGGGGCTGGCGGGCTCCATCCAGCTCGGGCGGCGGCTGTTCCCGCTGGCCTCGGAGCCCCGTGCACCGGCCCACACGAGCCTCCTGCTCCAGGCCCCACGCCGCGCACAGGCTCCAGCGGCAGCATGGGCGGCGCCCGGGACGCGGGCTGGGTGGCGGCGGGCCTGGTCCTCGGGGCCGGTGCCTGCTACTGCATTTACAGGCTGATGCGGGGCCAGCGGCGAGGCGGCCACGGGCTTCGGCTGCGTCCGTCGCAATCTGCAGGTGAGGCCACGGGGCGCCCGGCAGGTGAGGGGGGACGGGAGTGGGGCTTGGAGACGCCCAGGCGCTCGTGGCTTGCCCGTGCTCAGTGAAAGAAGGAGCAGAGCCCGCGGAGGAAGGGAGGTCCAGGTATAGTGGGCAGACTGTCCGCTTGATGGGGTGGGTGTAGGATTCTGAGCCGCTTCCCTGCTTCCACTTCTTTGTTCAAAATCCTGGCAGAAGACTATTGGTCAGACTTTCCTACCTGAGTCCGGCGTCGCAGCTGAGGATTAGATTTCGCCAAAACGGATGATTGCCTCTCACGTTAGAGCTTGCTCCCGGCCTTTGTGTTACCGAAGGGATTCCCCGGCTGTGGACCGGGTGTTGCGGGGCCTGGAGCAGTAGATGAAATTCTGTGTGCAGGTAGGTACCCTGGAAGAAAGGACGCCAGAGGGGCAGTTCTGCCTGGACTCGGCCCAGCCTCCGAGAGGGGAGGATACCTTGAAGTCACCACGGTCCAGATATATGCAAAATTGCAGAGAGATACTGGAGATAGAGGTAGATAATAGCTATTTCAAAATGGAACAGTTGTCTGCATGGAGAACACCTCCTGGCGGACAAGTAAGTACAGGATTAGGTTTTGTCCAGAAGTTGATTGGTACATTCAGGATTCAACCAATTTGTTGAATGTTCTGGATGGATATTTCAGGTCATGGAAGCTGTTAGGGAAATAATTAAAAATAAAATCTCCTGCCAACAAAGAAGCTCCTCTCTACAAATGCACAAAAGAACTAAATAGCTTTATTAAGGACTAAGCATTAAACCCGGTTGCTACACCCATCACCGGCAATCTGCTAACGGGATTGCAAAGACAGAGAGGGTTCTCACCCCTTTAGGTTCCCAGACAGACGTAACCTATTTCATATTACCTACATGTTCTCGAGATAAACAATTTGTCCTTAAAGCATTTGCCACACATAGTTCGTCCTAAATTCACTGGTAGCTGGGGTGTCTATTTATGTTAGCTAATTGCCTTTATCCAGAGGGAAAATAAAAGACTTCTCAGTGTCTCTATGATAAACAGATCGTTATAACACGGAGCCAGATGTCCAGTCTAAATTCAGAGACAAGGGAATAGCTGCATCTTCCTTGATATTTCAAACAAATGATCCCAAAGCCCCTAAGAAAGACTTTCTTGGATTGTAAACTGCCATGAGGCTTACTTAAGTTTTACAAAAATGTATGTTTATATCAAAGAGATAGACAAAGGAATTACAATTACAAATTTCCTCGAGGAAATGCTCTAAGAGAGTGGGGGGAGGGTCTTTCCCTTTCACACAAGGGAAAAATCCTTTTTTTTTTTTTAAAGATTTGCATTTACCCTCACTTACAAAGCCTAATTTGTTGTCTTTATGACAGAGATATTTCTATATAAGTAAATGGTCAGGTGGCCTGGACTCAGATACCTTCTCACTTATACTGATGAAGACTGACAAAAATCTTACTTTTTAATTTTACCAGTTCCTCATATCACCAAAATAACTTAGGTCACGCAGCCTACAATGAATGAAGTTGCTCACAATCCCTTCTTGAAGCTACATCTTTATTTTTGAAAAAGATTGGTAAATACCCATTTTGTCAGCATCATTCTTGGATTTCAGAGGATGATCTTTCTTTTAATTGAGATGTAATTGATGTAATATAACATTCTTTAGTTTTAGGTGAACAACATAATGTATGCATATATTGCAAAATGGTCACCACAAAAGTTTAATTGACATCTATTACCACACAGTTACAGTTTTTTTCTTGTGCCTAGAATTTTTAAGATATACTCTCTTAGCAACTTTCAACTATATAATACAGTATTGTTAACTATAATCACACCAAGCTGTACATTACATCCTCAAGACTTATAACTGGAAGCTTGTGCCTTTTGACCACATTCACCTTTTTTATATGCATGTAGCCATACCACCACAACCACCACCAACACCAATCAAATCTGTTTTCTGTATCCAAGTTTGGTTTTTTTGTTTGTTTTAAGATTCTACGAATAAGTGAAATCATACAGTATTTGTCTTGCTCTGTCTAGCTTATTTCACTTAGCATTATGCCCTCAAGGTCCATCCATGTTTTGTCACATATAGCAGGATATCCTTTTTTATGACTGATACATATATATATATAAAACTTGATACATTCATCCAACAATGGATAGATTGTTTCCTTATCTTGGCTATTGTAAATAATGAGCAGGGGGGGGGTGCAGATACCTCTTCGAGATAGTGATTTTGTTTTCTTCAGATAACACCCAGAAGTAGAATTGCTGGATCATATGTTCTATTTTTAATTTTGTGAGGAATCTTCATAGTTTTCCATAGCACCTGCACCAATTGACATTCTACCAATGGTGCATAAGATTTCCCTTTTTTCTGCATCCTCACCAACACTCGTTATCTCATGTCTTCTTGATGATAGATATTCTGACAAGTGTTGAGGTGATAATAGCTCATTGTGGTTTTGATTTGCATTTCCCTGATGCTGACTGATATTCAGCACTGTTTCATGTACCTGTTGGCCACATTAATGTCTTTGGGAAAATGTCTGTTCAGATCCTCTAACCACTTTTTAATCAGATTGTTTGGCTTTTTGCTATTGAGTTGCATGAATTCTTTCTGTATTTTGAATATTAACCCCTTATCAGATACATGATTTGCAAATATTTTCTCAGATGTTTTTTAGGTTGATATAATTCCACTTATTTTTGCTTTTGTTGTCAAATCCAAAATATCATGCCAAGACCTATGTAAGGAGCTACCACCTATATTTCTGATAGGAGTTATATGCCTTCAGGTCTTATGTTCAAGACTTTAATCCATTATGAGTTTATTTTTGTTTATGGTGTAAGATAGTGGTCCAGTTTTATTCTTTTGCCTGTGGCTAATTTTCCCAGCACCATTTATTAAAGAGACTGTCCTTTCCCCATTGTATATTCTTGGCTCCTTTTCGTAAATTAATTGACCATATGTGTGTGGATTTATTTCTGGGTTCTCAATTCTGTTCCATTAATCTATTGTCTCTGTTTTATGCCAATACCGTACTGTTTTGATTTCTATAGCTTTGTAGTTTACTTTGAAATCAGGAAGTGTGATGTCTCCAGCTTTGTTCGTATTTGTCAAGATTGATTTGGCAATTGGGGTCTTTTGTGGTTCCATACAAATTTTAGGATAGTTTGTTCTATTTCTATGAAAAAGTGCCATTGGAATTTTGATAGGGATTACATTGAATCTGTAGATTGCTTTGGTGATGTGGATGTTTTAATAATATTAATTCTTACAATTTATATGAGCACAGAATCTTTACATTTACTAGTGTCATCTTCATTTTCTTGTATCAGTGTCTTATAGTTTGCACTGTACAAGTCTTTCACCTCCTTGATTACATTTATTACCAGGTATTCTTTTTGATGCATTTGTCAATAGGATTTTCTTAATTTCTCTTTCTGATAATTTGTTATTAATGTATAGAAATTCAGTTGTTTTTTTTATATTGATTTTGTATCCTAACAGTTTTTTAGGTGAAGTCGTTAGGATTTTCTGTATAGAATATCATGTTATCTGTGACATTTTTTCTGATTTAGATGCCTTTTTTTTTGCCTTGTCTAATTGCCCTGGATACGACTTCCAGTACTGTATTGAATGAAAGTAGCAAGAGTGGGTTTCTTTGTCTTGTTCATGAACTTAGAAAACCTTTTGGTTTTTCACCATTGAGTATGATACATAGGCCTGTCATATCTGGACTTTATTACATTGAGGCACATTCCCTTTTTACTCACTTTGTTGAGTTTTTCTCATGAATGGATGTTGAATACTGTCAACTGCTTTTTCTGCGCCGAATGAGATGATCATATGATTTTTGTCTTTCATTTGTTCTGTGGTGTATCACAGTGATGGATTTGAGGATGTTGAACCACCTTTGCAGCTCAGGGATGAATCCCACTTGATCATGGTGTGTGATCCTTTCAATGTATTGTTTGCTGTCTTTTGTTGAGATTTTTACATCTATGGTCATCAGGGATATTAGCCTATAATTTTCTTCTCTTATGGCACCCTTGTCTGATTTTGGTATCAGGGTAATGCTGGCTTCGTAAATGACTTTGGAAGAGTCTCTGTTTCATTTATTTCTGCTCTAGTCTTTATTTCCTTCCTTGTAATCATTTAGGCTCATCATTTTTTTAAATTGAAGCCAGCTCCTCAGGCCACAGCTATTTAGATGAGCAAGTAGACCTCTTTCAGGGAAAAACTGGTTTCAGTGAACTGCCTCTGCTGGGCCCTGGGGTGTTAGCCATAGTGAGTCTGCTCCAGCCATTAATAACTGTCTCTTAATTAGCTGTGTAGCCGTGTGGGTCTTGTGGATGCATACCTCATTGGCTTTCAAAGTTAGAATTTTGGGGGGCCCATTTCTCAGGTGGTAGTCTTAAAAATTGGGGCACAGGATGTAGGATCCAAACCCTTCGCTCCTCTGGGAGAAACTGCGAGTTGTGAATTTCTTCCCAATCGTGGATCACTGCAGCAAGGGTGGGTTTATGGTGAGATTGTGTCTCAGCCTCTTCACCTATTTCGGTGTGATTTTTTCTCATTTGCCCAATGCATACCATGTTTCCCCAAAAATAAGACCAGGTCTTATATTAATTTTTGGTCCATTAAGGCTTATTTTCAAGAGATGTCTTATTTTTTCATGTACAACGATCTGCATTTATTCAAACAGTCACGTCATCTTCTGGAACATCGTCATAACGTACTGAATGCGTCCATCTGGCTGAGATCTTAACTCGTGCTTATTTTCGGGGAAACCCCGTAGGAGTCACTCAGTTTCTGGGTTTATTTCAGAGGGAGTCGCCCTTATGTAGCTGTAGATTCGATGTGTCTGTGGGAGAAGGTGAGTTCAGTATCTTTCTACATCACCACCTTGAACCAGAACTGGGTGATTGTTTCTTTGCCTTAAAGTGTAAGAAATTTGTAATTCCTATACTGTTAAGACTGTTTGAGAGCGTTAAAAAATATGGAAACAGTTGCAATTCATCCACCAATCTAATAGCAAAACCTGACAAGGATAGCATAAAAAGACTATAAATCTGTCTCAATTACAAATAAAGATATGAAAATCTTAATAAAATATTAGCAAATAAAATCCATCATGGGATTCAAGTAATAATATACCAAGGCCAAATGGACATGTAAGGAGAATTTATATTGGGAAATATATTAATGTAATTTATTGCATTATTAGATTAAAAGCAAAAACATGATGACTTCATAATAAAACAACATTTGAATGTTATCATTTCTGATAAAAACTTGCAGCAAGTTAGGAATAAATAAAAGGAAATGTTCTTAAGTTGATGAAGAGCATCCATCAAAAACCAAAAAGCCAACATTATATTTAATGGTGAAACACTAATAGCGTCTTTACTAAATTCAAGAACAAGGGAAGGGTGCCTGCCGTGACAGCTACTCTTCACCACTATCCTGGAGTCATAGCTAGCTTGATAAGACAAGAAAAAAAAATGCACAAATATTGGAAAGGAGACAAAATTATAATTAGTAGGTGACATAATGATTTATTTGGAAAAATCTAAGAGAATCAACTGAATAACTTTTAGAAGCAACAAGAGTTTAATAAAGTAACTCGAATGCAAGATAAATATACCCAAATCAGTAGCTTTTTGTATGGAAGGAATAACAAATGCAGAAATTTAATTGAAAAGATCTCATTCATGATAGCTATAAAATCTTGAAGAATACAATCTAGCAAGAAGCCTATACGAAGATAATTTTAATGAAGAACATGAATGAGGCTACATAAACAGGAAAGCATATTGTGTTCCTGGTTGGAATGATTCTGTACTATGATAATTATCTTGAAATTTGTCTTGCTATAATGTTATTCTTTGGTAGTCACTTTTCATTTCCTTTGAGAAGTGGAATTTCTCCTCTGTTTACTTGAGGAGATGGTGAACCACAGAGCTTAAAATTCTTTCAGTCTTATTGGTACAAAGCTAAGTGGAGAACTCGGACACTCATGTTTGCCTCACTTGTATAATAGTTCAAAATTTTACCAGTGGAAAAGGTAGGTATCAGGTGATCACCATCCTCTAAAGTGTTGAAGAGTTTTAGGTTTATTTCTTATCTGAAAAAGTAACATGTGGTTTTTATTAACCACACATTAAACATGTGTGGTTTTTATTAAAAATTCAAGCAGAGAAGTTCAGATTTATTTACAAAATTTAAATGAGGATTATCACTTTAATAGATTAAGAGTGGTCTTGTGGGGGGAAGAGTAACAGACTGGGAATGAAAAAAAACTGGATTCTAGAGCCAGTTTTGTTATTAACCAGCTGTGTGTCCTCTTAATAAAAAAAATAATGAAAATATTCCAGACCTTCACAGTATTCTAGGCACTAAGATCCTTTGAGCAGACACTATTAACTCCCATTTAATAGATGAAGGAACAGGCTTAGAAAGGTTAAATCTCAGCTTGGGTTAAGTAGCTTATCTAGAATCAGAACTACCTAGACAGTCTGGCACCTTAGCCTTCGCTTACTCTCAACAAACACGTTGCACTTCCTCCCTTCAAGTGAAAATTCTATGATTTAACACTTTTCCTTATAAAATTTTATTGGACTATTTTTAAATAATTTACATATCTATAACAAATGTTAAAGGGTTTTGTGGGAAAATGTATTAGGAAGTAATCAAATTTTGAAATGTTTTAGAAGTATGAATGAGTTAAATTTAATCCTATTTCTGCCATATGTTTGTGTAGAAAATCATACACCTTCAGAGTTGTATGGGAACCTTTGGAACAGTTATTGTCTTAGACCAACCCTTTTATTTTACAAATGAGAAAACTGAGACCCAAAAAGAGGTTAAGTGACTTGCCTCCAGTTTTGTATTTTCATTTCTGTGGTCTCCGCTACCAATTCCTGTGTGACTTTCGGCAGATCTTTATATGAACCTGGCTTCAGTTCCCTGGTGTGTAAAATGAGAGGTTTGGGTGAACCCCACATTCTTTCTATTCCAGTTCCCTGGTGTGTAAAATGAGAGGTTTGGGTGAACCCCACATTCTTTCTATTCCAGAAATCTATGCTTTTGTTATTCTTTGGCTTATCTTGTCAGGTATTCTTTAGGTGAAACCCTGTTTTATAAGGCATAAATAAGACAGGTAGTAGATTCAGGAGTAAAAGCAGAGCCCAGAGAGCCTGATTATAAGACTTGGGAGTGAGAATCTGCTGGCTTTTTAGAGTTTAGATTTTCCTGACAGTTGATTTCTTAATTGACTTCTTCAGCACATCATACCACTTATCAGTTCCCATAATCTATACTTGTCCTTATCCCTCAGATATTTTATGATTCTTCTTTAAGCAATATTCATAATTATTGTAATTATAGCAATAATACATGTTTATTGTTTGAAAATTTCAGAAAGTACTCATTAGCACAGGGTAGAAAATAAAAGTCGTTTATTATGCCAGCACCCAAAAATCACGACCTATAATAATTAGGTATATATTTTTAAAAAGAAAAAGTACAGATGTGACATCATTGTATAACCTCCTCTTGTCCCCCACCCTCCCCACACCCCCAGCCATATACGTGAACACATGCATTGTCTGACCTATAATCATAGTTTCACTTTTAAGGAATCATATTCTATGTTTATAACACAGTAATGTTAGAAAAATGGTTTCTGTTTTTCCTGTGATGATTTCTGTAAAGAGGATTTGTTTTAAGGTTAGAGCTATAAATTCTAAGTCACTGAGCAGACCCAGCATTTGACTATTCTAGCTTTTTACTCAAAATGACAGCTTTTCTTTCGTCATCACCCCCAGCAAGACTGTTATTCTAGCACTCCAGCCATCAGTGCTTTATTCATGTAAACAAGACAGAAATGCCACACCTGAAACACTCCCATAACTTCTCCTCTGCCTGAAATGCTCTTAAAATTGTGATCAGAAAAACTTTTTTTTAATGTAAATCCTATTCCTGTAGGCAAGTGTTTCACTGGATGGCTGTACCTGATTTGTAAAAGAAACAGAAAATGCAGTTGGTGTTAGGGGTATGTTATTTGCATGCAGTGTCTTACTAAAGGAAAATACCAAGTGACTCCGTAATGTCTGCGAGCCTCAGGTTCCCATATGTAAATTGAGAAGCATAATGGTATCTTCTTCCTAGGGTTACTTGAGGATTAACTGAGATAAAACATATAAAGTGCTTAACACTGTGCCTGATATCAGAGTATGCATTCAATACTGTTTTTAAAATGTTTTAAATCTCATATTAATTTTAGGTGAACTTTAAATAATTTTCTTCTTATGCAGAAGACTTAACCAATGGTTCATATGATGATGTCCTAAATGCTGAACAACTTCAGAAACTCCTTTACCTGCTTGAGTCGACTGAGGATCCTGTAATTATTGAAAGAGCTCTGGTTACTCTGGGTAACAACGCAGCCTTTTCAGCTAACCAAGTAAGTACCGAGTCTCAGCAGACAGGCTCCTCCCATTCTTACACCAGTAGTAATTGTGCCCCTCCCAGAGCCTCAGTTTCCCCATCTCTACAACGTCACTAATTAGACCTACTGAAGCTTTGTGTACTTCTGAAAAGTACAGTCTAATAGTAGTGTGAGTGTTAATAGGTTTCTAGATCCCATTTGCAATACCTGTATCTAATTAATACTTTGCATTGCTTAGCCTTGTTAAGTATTTAAAATTGAGCAGTAGGACGATGAAAGCATTAACATTTAAGTGCGTACTTGATACTGCTCTTACAAGGATGGTTCTGATGTGGGGGGGTAAGGGGGCTGGACCACACTCTGACAACCACTAACCAATGTAAACAGCTTCTACAAGTAGAGACTTAACACCAACACTAAAGAGTTTAGTTTGATTGCTTTCTTCTCCTCCCCACCACGAGAAAGTAGAAAATTTTTTTTAATTATTTTCAGCTAGTACCCTTTGTTAACAGTGTCATGAATGCAAAATTATTTTCAATTTATACTTTTTTCAGTCCAGTTTTCTCCAGTATGTCAAGGTTTACTGTAAAGCTCTAGAGATTTATAATAAAATATTAAAAATATATAAATATTATATATTTATATATAAATGTATATTATATATAAATATATAATTATAATACAATATAAAAAATATATAAAATATAAAAAAATTAAAAAATGTGTATTGCTCACATTCTTTCAGTTGAAAGTGATAGAATCCAGCTTAATTTATTTTAAAACCAAAAAGGGAAAATACTGAGCTGTTAACTTGGACATCCAAGAATAGCATTGGTTTCAGGCACAAGTGAATACAGCTCAGGGTTCCCAAAAGTGTTATCAGAGCTGTCTTCCTCTGTCTTTTGGCTATGTTTACCCCTGCTTCCTTCTGTGGATTGCTTTGTCTCTCTGGCTACAAAGAGGTTTTCAAAGAGGGATGGAAAGAAAGCCACTGGCCTCTCAAGCCTTCATCACTGTAGCTCATAATCCAGAAGGAGGAGTTGCTGTGCTAGAATCAAGCGCCGATTCTTTGGGTCAGTTGCTGAGTGAGGCCTTGCCGATTAGCAAGGCCTGGCTCACAGGAAGACCCTGAGCCCACAGCAGGGTGGATGTGAACACAGTGGCCCAGCAGTGCCACCAGGGACTCCATGGAATAGAGGAGGAGCCGGGCAAACAACACAACAGATGATGACTATTCGCATGCCTCTATTGGGGTATTTCTGATACCAGAGTTTTATATCCCTCTGAAACAAATCGTACTCGTAGTACAGGGTCAGTAGCCACTGGTGAATAAGTACTTTCTTGGATAATGGGAGTTGATGCCCATCTTCATCAGTTAGTGCCTCGATCTGCTTTCCCAGTACAGTTTAAAAACAGAAAAGCTGTTTTTTGGTAACCACAAGTCCTTGGGAAGAATCAGAACCTAAGAGTTGCAGAGGAAAAGTTTTTTCTTCTCTCAGTGCTATGCCCACCCTTAACAATATAGTGGTATATTGAGCTGTTGGTTAAAAAGTGGATGATGGCAAAATACTCTTTTTCTCCTATTCTGATAGAGTAGTCTTGGCCTGACAGTAGTCATTTTCAGCTTATTTTTCTTGTAAGAATTAAAGCAATTGATACGTCTTTCCATGTTGGGGCCAAAGGTACATAGTAACATAATATTGCAATCAATTGTCCATGTGCACAGAGACAAATCTTCAGGCTATATTTCCTTTGAAAATTTTGACACTTGTTCAAACTATAGAACTCCAGTTCTTCAAGTTAATAGGTGTTCCTCCCACTCTAGACACTGAAAAAAGGCCCTCGTTTTGTGTACAGTTCACAGAAAACACACTTGACCCTTGAACAACACAGGGGTTGGGAGGGCCGACCCTGCACACTCAAATCTATGTGTAACTTCTGACTCCCCAAAAACTTAACTGCTAGTGGCCTGCTGTTGACGGAAGCCTTACCAATAACATCCAGTCGATTAACACGTTTTGAGTTACACATACAATTAAAAAATTGAAAAAAATCCACGTATAAATGGACTCATGCAGTTCAAATCCATGTTGTTCAGGGGTCAGTTGTACTATATTCAGTACTCCCCTCTTAGAGATTCTCTGTGCATGTGGACATTAATGCATCACAATAAAGAAATATGTTTACTTTGTTACCCCAGAAGTTTCTCACACTTCACCATGAAACCTCCCTTTTTTTAAATGGAACATCTGTTAACATCTTGAAGGATTAGTGTTCCAAAGAATACCTTTTAGCAAACACTGCTTTAGTATTCTAAATCATAATACTTTTCCAAATTTGCATGTGATAGAAAAGTCATATAACTTATCTAAAAGTAAAATAATTTTGTTTGTAAATTGTTTGAGATCATTATAGTAACTCTGAAAATCTTCATTGTATAGTGCCATTCTATAGTTTAATTACATATCTTTATTTTTAATTGATTTTCTTTACCTATAATATGGATAATACTTTTAAAAAAAACAGGAATTATAGATTGTATATGGAAAAGTTATTTCCAAAGAATAATTTTTATTTGGATGCAAAGAATTCAATGAAGAGATGTGCATATTGAAGTTATAGTCCTGTTTTTTCCCCTTAGGTCATTATTCGTGAATTGGGTGGTATTCCAATTGTTGGAAGCAAAAGCAATGATCCCAACCACAGTATTAAAGAGAAAGCTTTAAATGCACTGAATAACCTTAGTGTGAATGTTGAAAATCAAATCAAGATAAAGGTAGGTTATCTAAAATCACAAATGTGTAACGTTACCTGTCAATGAAAGAGAAAATTAAAAAGTGGTGAAGTTTTAGTAGACTGTCCTTTGTAACTTTATGGCTAAGATTTTCCTTTATTTTTCCCCAGTGATGTGTAACATGACGTAAATGATATGTAATATTGTGTGAGTTTAAGGTGATGATGATTGGATACACATACTCGTGTATTATAGCAAAATTAGCTAACACCTCCATCACCTCACATAATTAATTACCTGTTTTTTTTCTGTGGTGAGAACATTTAAGATCTAGTCTTTTAGCAACTTTCAAGTATGTAATACAGTATTATTAACTGTGGTCACCCTGGTGTACATTAAATCCCCAGAACTTAATCATCTTAATAACTGGAAATTTGTACCCTCGGACAAACATGTCTCCATTTCCCCCATTCCTTCGGCCCCTGGCAACCACCATGCCGCTCTGTTTCTATGAGTTAGCCTTTTTTGTATTCTCTATACAAGTGAGATCGTTGAGTATTTGTCTTTCTCTGTCTGACTTAGGTCACTTGGCATAGTGTCCCCAAGGCCCATCCATGTTGTCGCAAATGGCAGGGTTTCCTTCCTTTTTATGGTTGACTAGCACTCCATTGTGTGTATCACACCTTGACCCACCCAGCCACCGACAGCCACGTGCGTTGGTTTTGTGTCTCGGCTGTTGTAATGCTGCAGTGAAGTTGGGGGCACAGATATCTCTTAAAGATAGTGATTTCGTTTCCTTCAGATATATACCCAGAAATGGGTTTGCTGGAACATATGGTAGTTCTATTTTTAATTTCTTGAGGAACCTCCATACTATTTACTATAAATATAGCAATACCACTATACCAATTTACATTCCCACCAGTAGTGAATGAGGGTTCCTTTTCTTTCACATCCTTGCCACAGATGTGCTTGCCACGGAAGAGCTACGGAAATGCTGGTTGTTTCAAAGGATAGATGTGTCGTGAAATTGTGACCAAAGAGAACCAGTTGACCAAATGACTGTAAATGTGATTTAGATCTTGAAACCAGATTAAAAATGTAATCAATCTTCTTTGCTTTACTTTGCTTTACTGCCATTACTTTAGTTATTATGGTAACATAGCTATATTTGGATATTTTTTCAGAGTTAATATTGACTGGTGTCCACTGTGACCTGAGGCGGTAGTACTGTTGCCGGGACCATGACCCCGGGCCCCCTCACGCTAGACCACGACCCCCCTCATCCCTGGGATGGTGACCCCCGTCTCCCACCATAGGACAGTGTCCTCCGCCCCCCAGGACCATGACTCCCATACCCCTCACCCCGGGACTGTGACATCCCCCGCCCCCAGGAGGGCAACCCTGTCCTGCATCACTCCACTTTTTTTTTCAAATAAAAATTGTATATATTTAAGGTGAAAAAAAGTTAATACTGGGTAATGGGACAATTAGTAATTTCTTAGCATTTTGTATTAGGAAATTTTTTTTACCAGTTTGAACTTTTGCGTTCAGATTTAGGTGAATGCCAGTTATCTACAAGACATAATTTTTCAAAGGTGGAAAGATCATGGCCAGACATAGAAAATAAGAGTTTCAGAAAACTGTCCATCGTACTGGGTTTAGTTCTATCACGTGTGAAATAGCAGTACTGCTGGCATTGCCTTCCTTTTTGCCAGTGGTGGTTAATACCGGGGATGCCAAAAACATGTATACAAGTGGACACTTGGGTCAGCGTTGCTCAAGCAGTAGCTTGCCATAATCAGAAGTGTCTGGACACTGATGGTAACCACTTTGAGCACCTCTTGTAATTGCAGAAGTCACATGTGACTTATATTCATCTTTTGTTATCGGTGTATATTGAGTATTACAATTAATACAGTTTTCTCCTTTCTTAAAATGTGTATACACTTTTTGGCACCATCTGTATTATGAAGTAGTAGTTAATATACACACACCTAGGTAAAAAAGAAGAATCTTGGGCCAAATATAGTTTTGCCTCTGCTTGCTTTTTAATAGGACTAACTCTAAAGAAAAATTCTATTTCCCTTAGCCGCCCCCACCCCCTCACCCCCCGACTATCCTTCGTTTCTAACTTGATGTGGTTTCTAGACCCTATTGGGAAGGTACTTGCATGATACAAGGTGGTCTCACAGGTTCCTCCTTAATTCTGGTCTGTGCCCAGACAGCGGACACAGAAGGGAGACTGAGTTGGGAGGCCACTGGTGCTGAGATCATGGCCTAAGGAATTGGACATTGGTCCCACACTGGGTGGCTTATACTGGGCCAGGGATCCAAGCTCCTTGGAGACCTGAAAGTCCTTTTCTGTAAACTGGCCACACCACCTTATTACAGCTGCCACTTCATTACGGATTAGCTGCCTTACGGATTAAGGAAGGTATATTCGTAAGTGTTCAGCCCAGAGCCTGGCATTAATAAAGGCAGTTTTTGTTTTGTTTTGTTTTGATTGGGGTATGTTGGGGAACAGTGTGTTTCTCCAGGGCCCATCAGCTCCAAGTCAAGTCATTGTCCTTCAGTCTAATTCTGGAGGGCACAGCTGAGCTCCACGTTCAGTTGCCGTTTTCAATCTTTAGTTGCAGAGGCTACTAAATCCCATGTGGGAATTGAACTGGCAACCTTTTTGTTGAGAGCTTGCACTCTAACCAACTGAGCCATCCGGCTGCTGCCCTGGGGCAGCTTTAAAAAAAAGTAACCACACTCTTTTCTGAGAAGCCAGTCTCATCCTGAACAGTTGCCCTAAGTCCACTGCGTAGAAAAATTACTGTTCAATAGAAAAATTTTGGAGATTTTAAGATGCTCACTTTTACCCCCCGCCTCCAGGTATATGTCAATCAAGTCTGTGAGGATGTCTTCTCTGGTCCCCTGAACTCCCCCGTGCAGCTGGCAGGACTGAGATTGTTAACAAACATGACCGTTACCAACGACCACCAGCACATGCTTACCAGTTACATTACAGACCTGTTCCACGTGTTGCTGACGGGAAATGGAAGCACCAAGGTACAAAGGAAGCAGTTATTATTACTGGAAGTATGAAGAGCTAGTGCATCAGGCTTATAAGATTGGAATTGAATTTACAGGTCTCAAAAAAGAGAAAGTTTAAAGTTTATTAAAAACCCTTCCCCCCTCACCCCCAAAAAAAACAACCCTTACATAAGTTCAAGGAAAGTAAATTATATTTATCCTAATACTGAACTTCAAAATTAACTTGTAAAAATTATGTTTCACTTATCAGTAGATTGGTATTCATTTGGTTTTCTGCAAATCAAATTTACCTTTTACTCAAGTGAAGTAGCTAACTTCTCCCCCATCCCCCGTCAGCTGTAGGAACATTGTGAATAAATGGAATCTTTGAGTGACAGTGCTGATTAATTTTTGCTTACCTTAGGGTTAACGAAACCTTTTTTTGTTTCAGCCATTATTGGTTGAAAAATCTTTTAAGTTTTAGTGTGGGATGTCTCTGCTTCACTTTGACCTTTTATGAAGACGTAGGAGGCAACAGATTGAGCTGAATTAAGTAGGATCTCAGGAGACAACTATGAAAGTTATTTGAGTCACCCCTCATATTAGTGAGCATTCTTATCAAGTGCCATTTTTCAAGAAGTAGCATAAAAACGAAGGGTAGACTCATCAAAGTTTCTGATTACTTGGGTTGATCCATCAGTGTTTTACTATATTGGTCTCTGTTCTCTGGCACAGTGGAGAGAAAAATGGACAAGCATTTTAGGACCAAATGTGAAGCCAGACTCCAAATACTCATCACCGTGGAAGTTATTTTCGTATTGTAATTATAGGAGAGCTTCACTATAGTCCTTTTAAAATTTGTTCTAAAATGTTTTCATACGGACTTTCCGTATTTCCAGTAGCCAAACTTATTTGGATCTGATCCAAATAAGGCATTCAAGATTAAAGGTAATAATCATTAGCCATATTTTAACAGTATTGCTCCATCCATAGGCAATTTCCAAAACACATGCACCCACCACCTCTCTCCAGTGAAGCAGGGTGACCTCCAGCCCGAGGCCCCATGGAACTCGCTCCCCTCTCGCCCATGGTGTTGCAGCTATAGGAAAAATCTCGCCTCTGTAGCCACCTGACCCAAAACCTCCGAGGAACACCGAGTTCAGAGCCCGGAGAGTCTGTCCTCAGGCTGTATAGACCTGTCTCAGACATGGGCTATGTTTCAATATATTTTATGACTTTTTAAAAGGTGACTCACACCACAATAGTATGTTCTATTTTTGTTTTTCCATTACATTGCCTAGTGCGGTATTTCTGGGATAGAAAATTGGCTTTCTTGGTCTGTCTGGGAAGCTAACCAATTATAACATTGTTTCTCCATAAAAAAAAAATGAGTTTAAAGTTCCAACTTGTAAATGCACTTTTGGATAATAATCCATTTATAAGTGGGAAAACGTGTCCGTTTTAGATATTAATGTATAACCACCAAGATGACTTTTTAAAATCTTATTTTTAATAAGTAATCTCACTGTATTATAATATCCTTGTGGGTACAACACTGATTCACAACTAAATACAAGTAGTGGAAGATTAATGTAAATGAACATTGTGTTTGCCACATCTGCAGTGGTGGGGAGGGACTAATGGCTTAAAAGAAATGCCCTGGAGTCACCACAAGGTGGCACATGTGATAAGAGAAAGAAGACAATAGTTTCAAACCAAAATATATATAGCTGGGTAATCTGTAGTTGTCCTCTAACTTTAGATATATTTTTTTCACATTTATCTCCTTTCTACAGAGCACAGCAACATGGAATTTTCATTCAGGATACTAAATAGCTATTTCTGTTACTATTCCCTGGTTGTAAGCCTGCCCTTGTTGACACTACTGGGCCTTTTAGATTTTATTGACTTCATCCAGGCTTATTTCATAGGTTCGGGACCATCTTTCTTCAGAACTCTTGGCCCTGTTTTCTTAATCAGAACTTGATTGACATTGGAGACAAGTGTTTATTCCTAGCACTTACTCTCAGTGTTGCTGGCCAGTCAGGCCAGACCAGGGAGCGCACTACAGAATGGTCAGAAGTTATCTTTATTTTTACCTTAAGAGACTAATTTATAGAGGATGTCTGTTTGTAAAGCATGACCTGGCATATACAAGCAACTGTTACCGGTAGTTTCCACTGGTGAGTGAGATGGCAGATAGGATGGTGGTTTTTGTTTTTACCTTCCTCCCTTCTGCATTGTTTGAAATGAGTCATGACCATTTATTTTATTTAAACAACTAAATAGCTGATTAAAAAAAAAATAAAGCAAAGCTGCATAACCTTCTCCTTAATTAACAAATTAGCATGTACAACATGATCAAAGGAATATGTGAGTATACAGGGTAGGTATGTAAAGACCGGAGAGAAAATACCAAAACTTAATAGTGACCATTTCTCGTCATAGAAATATGGGTATAAATATCCTTTTCCTTTGTGCTTTTCTTTTTTCTTTTCTTTCTTTTTTTTTTTTTTTTTCGATGTTCTATAGTAAACACATGCCTTTGTGATCAAAGTTTTATAAAATTAACATCCGGTAGTTCCTTCTCAGGTCTAGTGAAAGGCACATTTGTCACGTGTTGCTGACTTCAGAATTCAGAACCCCTCCCTGCTCCTTTCTGTAATTCCAAGTGCCTTATAGATAATCTTACATGTTTGTTTTTAAAATAGGAATTTTATTTGAATGTTTTTATTACTAACTTTTCAGTTATAACTGATAAGAATGCTGATATTTTAGCTACCCGGCTATAAATCAACATTTGTTTGCTATTTATAGCATTGCCTATTTAAATGATTGTAAAACGTTTTTCACATAAAAAAGGTAAGCTCAAAGATTCACTGTAACCTACTAAAAAGGGCCATATTGTTTGTTATTTTAGTCTTGGTAACCAAACTTCAAAATTCTTCATACTTAAATAGAAATGAACTAAGCTTTGAGATTCCATTTTTGTTCCAAAGATCTTTCACCTAAAAGTAATCATAATCAACATCATTTATGTAACACGTTAAACTTACCAAGTGTTAGGTATGCATGTGGGTGGGGGATGGATAGTAAAGACACTCAGTATTCTCCCTACTTCCCTGACAATGTAATTGGAAAAATGAGGTTTAAATAACACTGCTGCGTGGTAAGCGCTCTGAGAGTGGTGCCAAATGTTGTTAAGAGAGACAGAAAGCGAGTCCCAGCCCTTTTACGTAAGAATTGAGAAGCCTCCATTGGAGTAGAGAGAATTTGAGCCAGACCTTGAAGCATAGGCAGGATTTTAAACTGTGGACATGGTGAGAGTACAGGGAGAGAAAATTCATGCTTGCTAGTCTGAAATAAACCAATATTATTCTTATTTCAGGTTCAAGTTTTGAAATTGCTTTTGAATTTGTCTGAAAATCCAGCCATGACAGAAGGACTACTTGGTGCCCAAGTAAATAGCTTACATATTTGTTTTGTAAATAAATATACAAATATATAAATATGGACAGGTAGATCTGGATAGATTTATCCCTTTTAAAATGTTAACAGGCATTAACTGAGGAGCCTTTTTTTTTTCTTTTTTTCTTTTTTTGGCTTAAACAACAGAAATTTGGTTTTCACAGTCTGGGGGCTGGGGAATCCAAGATCAGTGTGCTGGCAGACGGGGCTCCTGTGAGGGCCGACATCAGGCTGCCGCCTTCTCACTGTGTCCTCACTCGTCAGAGAGCAGCTGGGATTCTCTGCCTTAGAAGGACACTCATCCCCTCCTCAGCACCTCATTTAAACCCAATTATCTCCCAAAGGTCCTACCTCCCGTCACATTGGGGATTGGGGCTTCAACATGTGAATCAGGGGTGGCGGGAGGAACGCATTCAGTTCCGAGGAACAATACTGTGTGGTGGGTTGTGGGGGTTTTTTGGAGGGGAGGTGGGGATCCTTTTGCCTATATGTATTTTCCTAAATTTTTTGAAATGAGCATATTTTACTTTTTTGGTGAATTAATAAGTTCCCACGAAGACTGTATGATGAAGCTTAAAAAAGAACGGGGTGTTTTTCCAAATAATTCCATTCTGGGACCCCAAGGAAATAACTATTTTTCAGCTACGACACGAAACCTCCTTTCCATTAGTACGCAATGTGGGGGTACATCCTAAGATTTTACACTTACGTTATACAATCTTAGGGATGAGGTTCTATGATAAGATTTTGTAAATGTATTCAGTGCAGTTTTTAAATGTGAAAACAATACATGAAAAATGTTTTCATATGTTAAAATAATACTGTTTCCTATTTCAGGTAGATTCATCATTCCTTTCCCTTTATGATGGCCACACGGCAAAGGAGATTCTTCTTCGAGCTCTTACACTATTTCAGAATATAAATAACTGCCTCAAAAAAGAAGGCCGTTTAGCGAGTCAGCCTACTTTCACTAAAGAGTCCCTGTTTTTCCTATTGTATGGAGAAGAATGTGCCCAGAAAATGAGGGCGTTGCTTAATCACCACGATGCAGACGTGAAGGAAAAGGTAACAGTAATACCCAAATTCTAACTGGTTGGTCACACTGTTCCAAAAAGGAATCAGTCTAGAAGGAAAGCACAGAAGCTTAGGTTTCATCTTCTTCCCAAAGGGGTTCTTTTCAGCTGCTGAATTGAAACAGTAAATATTCGCATTTCACCATTTACACAGCTGTAACTTGCCGTGATCTTCTGGTTTATTTTGGACCATTTTATTGACACCAAATGAATATAACAGCTTGTTCTGAAAGTTATTGCTTTTTCTTTGCTATTTGCTGATAGGTCAGTTATTTCCTGTACATGGAATGACAGTGACCTTATTATGTGTAAGCTACCCTTCTCCTGTTGCCTGTGATTTGACAGCATTAGGTGATTAGTTGTTTCAGAATTGCCATAGGAATGATCTTGTTCTTTTAGTAGCAATAAGATCCTGAGCTCTCGAGGAGTCTAGCCATACTGCTTTCAAAAGTCTAATAATTAGAATCTGTTTCTTCGTAGTAGTCACCCACTCCCATTCAATGTGCTAGTACATAAGGATGCCATGTATAAAATACTGAGATCAATCAAAATGTCCATTTATAGGAATTGGTTAAATTAATTACCGTCTTAAAAGAATGAAGCAATTCTGAATGTGCTAATGTGGAAAGACACCTATGAAATATGGATGTGTTTTTTAAATAAAAAAATATTTATGCTTATCTATGGATAGAACACTTCTAGAATGATATCCAAACTCCCGGGAGTAGGACTTGGGAGTGAGGAAATTACTTCGCTACGTATACCTTCCTCTACTGTTTGAATTTTTACTGTGGCATAAATTTTATAATAATTTTTTTAAATAAAAAGGAAAAAATAATTCACAAGGTTATATTTTTCCCCTTAATTGATAGTACTTTATTCAATAATTTTCATCCATAATTTACTTGATTAAAATTACAATATATATGTGAAATTTTCTCAGCTATTTAATATTATTTTATCCTATAAGCTACTATAACAATTTATTGATATATTTGAATTCAGCCAGGTTTTACAATATTCAAATTCATAAACACCACCATGCTTAGTATTAAGTAAACCAATATGCAAGCAGAAGCTTTCCTACTCATGTATTTAAGGCAAAGCTTCAAGAGTACTTAAAATTTAATTTGTAAATACATGGATTTCCATAGGAAGTCACAAATCCTCAAACAGAAAAAGGTGTATTTTCAGGGTTATCCTGATACAGAAATCAAACTTGGAAGAAATATTTTTACAGTAGAAAAGGATTCAGTATTAAGATGAAAACATGTAAATTCCCATTTAGCTACAGTAGTAATGCACATATGATGGCCAAGAATAATACTTTTATCAGTGATGCAAACACAAGTATTCCCTGAAAAGTACATTTCTTTATAACAATTTTTAAAATCTGCCTCGTTTAATGAAAACATGTACGTATTCAAAATGTACACACATTAAAAACCAGGATTTGGTTTCAATGTGCTTAAGCAGCATTGGATTCTAAAACTCTATTATTATTTTGAATAAATATCCCCATTTCTTGGCGATCAGAGCATTGAGTGTGAAATGTCAAAATGCTAGAGAAAAAGGGGAGTCATTTTTAATTACCCAGAGAGAATGACATAATGAAAATACACAAGCAGATCTTTATGGGATTTCTCCTAATTGATGGTTCCACCTTCTTGGGCAATGAGGAGTATCAAAGTGCTCCCCAGTTCCCACGGGAAAAAGGATCTTCAATAAGATCTCACATATTGGTGTGAATGCTAGCTAATCAAAGAGGAAAATGAAATTGATGTAGAGGATAAGACATTTAAAAATATTACAACATATCTTAGACTGAATGGAAGGAAGAGAATGGATTTGTCTTATTTTTCAAAACATTTTATTCACTTTGCATATAAAAGCTTCAAAATGTAAATAGGTAAAAAATAAAATGGGATGAACCACTCACTAGTGAGATTCTATAAGAAGATGAAGCTCAATGTATTTCTTAATGATAAAACGTCAAAGTGGAAAGAATGAATGGTAATTAAAAAAGCTTGTGAGGCGGCCTAGAAAAATGAGGCAGGCCCAATTAAGAGGAGCTGTAGCACAATTTAAAGTGCTTAGAGGCCCTCAGATGGTACGTGTGAATAAAAAAATAACATTAAGGCCATTCACGGAGAAGAAATTGAGCAAGATGTACTTGGCTTGCTTCATAGAACAGAGGTAAGAGATGAACTTTCAATTCGGCATGCAACAGCAAGGAAGGTGACCACAAAAACATTGGCTAGCATTGGGGCGGTACTCCCCAAAGCCCACCTAACATCGTCTCGATTCACATCTGCTTGCTAAATGTTCCTTTGAATTGAAAAAGTTTACGCCTGTTCACTTTTTTTCCTGAAGGTTTATTTTATGGGAAAATTTTTTGTGCTTTAGTGCCCCCAAATCACATACATTCACATACATCGTATACATACATATTACATACACATTTCCCCTTGACTGATTTGCATATTTGTGGATAAAAATACTATATTTTGATAAAGATCATTTACATTTATTTTGGCTCTCCAAATTTTACAAAATGAGATAAAGTTGTTAGTCCTCAATGTTTAGTATCCTAATATATATGCTTAAATCTGCTGCAGGAACAATACATTATCAAAAGCATTAGCAGCTTTCAAATCTTATCAGGCAGTGATACCTTAAGAAATCATTTTTTCCCTTCTGTTTTCAAAGTGCTTTTTAAAAAAAGCACTTTACTATTTATTCACATTTTGGGGAGGTAGGTCAGAATTCTCCTCTTGTCGCATATGAGGAAAGTGAGGCACAGTGAGCATAGGTGACTTGTTTCAGGGTACACAGAAAATCCATGACGGAATTAAGTGGCTGACATGGAGCATATATGCTGCCTGGGTAGAATTTGGTGTAGAAAACCTATTTTGATTATTTGCTTCAAATAAAGTTTATTTCACTGAGCTTCTGGATCAAGAAGATAGTATGGGCCTCCGAGTGATCTAATCAGCTCTCCCCCTTACAAAGGTTCAGAGGAACCAAGTGACCGCAGAGCCCTGGACTAAAAGCTCAGGTCAGGTGATTCCCATCTCTCTCTCTCTGTACCATTAGTATTCCACACTGGCTTAATAAAAGTAGAATCATGCTTAGGGGTCATTTAGTATAAAAATATAAGACATCTGAATTATGTAAAACATAAAATATTTTTAAATCTTACTGATACAGAGTTAGAAGAAACCAGAAAAAAAATGAGTGTATGGAGAGAATAAAATTTAATTCAAAGTGCATGATATATTAACATTTAAGATCTGCATTCATCTTTGTAAAATGTTATTTCCTTGCAGCTATATTTGTGCTTAGTGGGTCTGACTTTTAGATTAAAAATAGAAAATTTCATAAATCAATTCTCATAACCACATTCTCCCTCTGTCCAACTCATAGGGCTTTTGATTTGAGGATTGCAGACATGCAATAGAATATACTGTTCTCCTCTTTCAAAAAAAATTAAGTCTTTAAAAATGGCAACTTATTTTTATGCTTAAAAATATATATCACTTAATATTTGGCATATAAGCTAATCTTAGTAGAGCAAGAACTGCTATAAGCATGTGGGAGTCAATTTCACCACTACTCTAATATGAATGTGAAAGATACGTTTATGTAAGCAGGCCTCTGAAAACACCTAGGTATTCAGACAGCCTTGATCACCTATGGAGAAGGCCCTTAAGAACAGAACAGAAATCAATCTTTAAAATCAGTTTTTCATAACTTCAGAAAATTCTTCTTCTAAAGTATAACGTTTTAGTAAATTAAAAAAAATCCCATTCAATGTTTATACCATTGAGATGAGATTTAAAATCGACATCAGACAATTCATTATTTAAGTGACCCATATCTGGACTCTTGTGTTTATATGAACTAGCAATCGCATTAATAAGTTATTACATAAAACAAAAATTTGCAGGAGTTGTTTCCAAATGTAAAAAAAAATCATAATATTCATTAATTTCTTAGTCTTTTCAAATTTATATCAGATGATGCCTTTTTTACTACAAGCTGTTGTGCTCACATTTATTCAAAGTTTTCATCGTCAGTTTTTAGGTACCTTGATTCTCCATGCTTCAAGACAAAAAAATCTTCAGTCTTAAGTCCGTATCTTTCTAGAGCCTCACTCAGTTTCACTGGAGGCTCCAAGTAATGCTGACAAAGGACAGAAAGAGAAAAAAAGAAAATGAAAAAGATTAACCATACATACCTATATTTGGGGGATATTTCAAATAAGAATTTAAAATAACTAACATCTGCCCACTTAAAATAATGCTCTTTTCACTGAAGCATTAGCAAATAAGTCAATCACATTTTCTAATGTTACAGAGTGATTAATTGCTAAGTCACTAAGAAATGTCACTTACCAATTTACCTACATACCATGTATGTCAAATTTGGTGCCAACTTAGATTGAACATTATTAGATTGCATGAAATCTGATCACTATTTCACTACATGAAATTCCAATCTAAAGGGAATCAATGCCAAAGATAATATTAGAGAATTAAATGTTACCAATATTTTTGAGGAATATAGAAACTTAGATTATAAGAGTGTGTGAGAGAGCAAAACAGTAGAGAAAATACTTTGGCTGAAGAAGGGTTGTTATCCTCAAACCCCTAGAGAAAAGATGTGACAGGTGGAATGTCCCTAAATCCCTTTGTTTCCTCACCTTTTCAAAGCTCAAAAAAAAGGGAAGACAGCACACTGGTCAGAATGTTTCAACCTAATCTAGTATTTTCCAAATAAAAACCACTTGAATATAGGTTACTCTAACTACTGAATTAAAAGGTATAAAAAAACCCATTTCCCCATTTATTTACCTTTAATCTTTACATTGTATAATTGCTGTTTTACCCTTTATTTCAAAGCGTTTTTCCCCCAATTTCAATTTAAAAAGCTGTAAAATTGTAATTATAAAGCAGGAATAATAATCAGTCTCTCATCTAAACAAAAGTGGTAAGTCTACCTCTCTCCTTTGTACAAGGAGTATCTTTTGAGCACCACAGAGTGGCCAGGTCAGTGAACCAAACAGAAGCCCTTGCCTTCCTAGAACTTCTAGTCTAATCCAGAGACAGGTAAGAAAATAGTATTGGAGCGACTGATATGTTGTAGGGACAAAATGGGGGATAAGTTTGGGGGTGGATGTTTAATATTAAATACAGCAGTCTAAGAAGGCCTCTTGCAGAAGGCAACATTGAACGGAGACGTGATGGAGCAGATGGGGCTTTGTAGGCATTGTGGGAGCTGTGGCTCTGACTCAGTATGATGAGAAGATAGTAGGATTCAGGCAGGGAAGTGTCATGATCTGATTCAAGGTGTGAAGGTCATTGTCTGCAGTGTTGAGAACAAAGTGGAAGGGGCGGTGTGGTATAGCAGTGAAGGGAGTGAGAAGTGGGAAACATTTGAGTAGAATCTGAAGGTTGAGCAGTCTGCATGCGGGAAAAATCTGAATGGAGAATATGAGAAGTCAAGGTTTGGCCTGAGGAACTCGAAGGAGGGATTTGCCATTCACTGAGATGTAAGAGAAATATGTCTGAGGAAAGATCAAGAAGTATGGTTTTGGACTTAGGTTTTGGTACTTAATGGACATCCAAGTAGAGATGTTAAGTAGGCAATCAGAAGTCGAAGTGTGGATTATAGGGGGGAAACCTGAGCTAGAGAGGTACAATGGACAGAAGGTACTTAAAGCTGTAAGATGATGAGAGATCCCCAAGGGAGTAACTAACTAGAGAAGAGGTTCATGGACCGAATCCTAAGGGAACGGAGATGAGGAACTAGGAGCAGAGACTAAGAAGGGACAGCTGGTAATGTCTTGTGAAAACCAGTAAAGTTTTCTGTGGCTTAACATGCACAGGTTTGCATTTTAATAGTTATTGGCCACACGGGGTTTTTCTCCCCACTTGCTCTTTTCTAGGTTCATGGCTATGTTTAGAGGGTCAGGGATGTCTTTCCCTTAGTGCTGAACAACTTAGGTTTTAACTATACATTGGTTACCCAGAATTCCTATAGTTAACCACTTATTAATGGATTACTTGCTACCAGGAAGCTAATCATTTTTATGCATATAGGAGATTGCAAATATATCACCAATATAATATAATTTTAAATACCACGTTTCCCAGAAAATAAGACCTAGCCGGACAATCAGCTCCAATGCGTCTTTTGGAGCAAAAATATAAGACCCAGTCTTATTTTACTGTAATATAAGACTGGGTCTTATGTTAATCTTTGTTCCAAAAAACGCATTAGAGCTGATTGTCCGGCTAGGTCTTATTTTCAGAGAAACAGGGTAATAGCCTAAGTCAAGAAATTTTCCTTGCAAAATTATTTTAGTTTGAGATTTCAAAAAGATGAAATTCCAGCTAAAAAACAAGTTGTTTTGTTAAATTCTTTTTCTCCCATGTTCTGTAAGTCTTAGCCAACAATATACTTACACAGTCACCCTACACTAATAATTTCTTTGCTAAGCTATGAGAGTTAAGCTAAGTTAGCTAAGCTAACTGTGGATTTTGATCCTAAAAGATCTGAGTTTCTTCATAGTCAATTCTTGGCTGTTTCAACCATCCAGAAGATAGCCCTAGAAGTAGAAGTAGGTAAGAAAGCCTCCTGAGTGACTGAAAGCATTATCCTAGTCCAAGCACTTCAGTCCCACAAGGGAGACGAAGGTACCCCATAGTCATGAGACCCAGCTGTATAAAGTAAGGCAGTAGGCTAGAGGTAAATAAGACTAAATGGTTCAAGCAGAAGCCCTCGGGACCCATTAAAGATGGATAACCAGTCCCAGACAGCTCGTAAGTTCCCTTTTAAAGGGTATGTTTTATGATCTACTCCAAAAGAAGATAATTCAAAATAAAGACGCCGGTCATTTAAAAAGTTAACATATATGGGGCGGCCAGATGGCTCAGTTGGTTACAGCTTGAGCTCTGAACAACAGGGTTGCTGGTTCAATTCCCACATGGGCTAGTCAGCTGTGCCCTCCACAACTAGATTGAAGGCAACGAGCTACCGCTGAGCTTCCAGAGGGGTGGCTGGATGGCTCAGTTGGTTAGAGCGCAGGCTCTCGGTAACAAGGTTGCTGGTTCAATTTCCCCCTGCAACTAAAGACTGAAAATGGCAACTGGACTTGGAGCTGAGCTGCGCCCTCCTCAACTAGGTTGAAGGACAACGACTTGGAGCTGAGGGGCTCTGGAGAAACACACTGTCCCCCAATATTCCCTAATAAAAAAATAAATAAAATGTTTATATTTTACAATGCCTGAAATTTGTTTCCACCAAAATTAGTGCGTTGTTTTAAGTTTCTGTGCTTAAATACATCATCTAGGAAATTAACTCATCATTCCCTAGATAAATCAGATGTTGCTAAATGTACAATTTCAAAGAGTTGCCAAGTTAAGGATGTCCTTAATCTGCTTATAGTAAGCAGATATTATATTTTTCATTAAGAAATGAAGAAGTTAGATTTTTACAAGAATAACTCTTGAAGGCTGAATAACACATTTGAAGACGTTTTCTATCTTCATCTTCCCCATCTCAGCAAAGCACAAAACATTCCAAATCACTCAAGTTAAAAATCTAGGAATCGTTTTAAATTCTTCTTTGCACAGATTTAATAAAATACTTAATCTAAGTCACTAGAATATATTATAATATGTATGGAACATTTATGTACATGTATCTATATGGAACACACACTCACGGAATAATGCCACCAAATAGAGTGGTATACCAAAGGAAACCAATATCCAACTTCCCCTTCTCCAAGGGGATACATACTCTCCTTCATCCTCCCCACCCATGGCTGTTCATTTATTCATTCTATTCCACCTCTCAGCAGTGTGGCTCAGGGTCCTGCATCATGACAGGAATTTTGGTCGAGGGGAGGAGGGAGTGGGTAGGCAGGGTATTAGGTAAATGTGGAAGGAAGTGTAACCTAGGGAGAGGGCAGGCCAGAAACAGGATAGAAAGGGAATGCTTAAAATAGCATGACAACACGATTCCAGCAGGCGCCCTGGGATGTGGATGTGGAAGATGCCACACAAAGCAAAACAGAAGGCAAGTTCAACCATCCATTAATAAACTTTGCTTAGGGCAGATCCTGGATCCAGGAAAGGAGAAAGCTTTTTTTCTATCCTGCCTCATCCCAGAACCAGCTAGTAGCAGAATTCTAGGGATCAGCTACTTTAAGGGGAAAAAGTCAGCTCTTCTGTATTAGTCTAGGAGTAAAACTACCATTTATCCCAATACCTGGCACACAGCAGATACTGAGTCAATATTTACTGGATGAATAACATTTCTACAAAGTTCCAAGCTGCCCCGCCTTACTTCCCTCATTGCCCTCCACGTGACATATATACTGTGGCTGACAGATTCCTCACCATTCCCCTGCTTGCTGCCTCTGATCCTATGCTCTGCCCTTTCCTCTTAAAATGCCTCTCACAGCCAAGTTCAAAGTCACCTCTTCCATGAAGCTTTCTCTGATGCCTCCACTCAGTAACATTCCTGACTCTGACACCACTTACTTCTTTGAACACCCGTTTCAGAGTTATTATGTCCGTGTCTTATATCTTCTGCTAGAATTAAAGGCTCCTTGAGAGGGAAGGCATGATGGCTCCTTTTTCTGTTTGCCAAGACTACACACATTTTTGGTTATGTAAACACATGCTTCATTAACTACAGAAATAAGCCAAAAGAAAAGCATACTGTGAGGTTTTTTCCACTGTATGCAAATGTTTTGCTAATTACTATGATTTACCACCTCAATTCACGTGATGACTACAGGTTCCATTCCAGTTTGGTCTCTGAACACAATGCAGGGTGCGGTGATGCCTGAATCCCATCACAAGTCAAACGCACCACCAGGCAGTGTCATGATCAAACTCACCTCATTTGCTAAGGCGAAAGTCCCCCAGTGAATTGCCACAGACTTCCTGGTCTGCACATCGATGTGAATCCTTACAGCTTCTTCTGGGTCTACATGCTGGTACTTCATAAACCACCTGATGAAACATCAATGATCAATTCTGGCCTTTGAAATACTCAATTCTAATCACTGCTTCAGCTAATCAACTGCTATGATTCTACATAGAAATAAATCACAGGAGGCAAAATCATCTCCCTTGAGTCCACTTTTCTGCTGGAAAAAAAAGCAAAAATCTTCCATGTACAAACTGCTCTACAATAGATAATTCTCAAGCAAAACTCCCCTTTGAATGGTAAGATTTTATTTCACGTGTATTGATTCTACCAATAATTTATTCTGAAGATATGTCTTACTGTTACTTTAAAAACTAGATATTTTGTAATTCTGGTATGAATCAAGGAAACCAAATAATAAAGAATTAGAAACTCCAATTGCAAAAGAACCTGAATAACTTGCTGAAACAATTTTTTTGAACTTGCTAAAGCAAAAAGCCAACAAAAATAGTGTGTAATGTTTAAAGATTGTGAGGAAAAAAAATCCAAAAAAATTCAAGGATTTCATTTAAACAACATATAACTGAAAAGTGAGGTGTTTGGTTTGGCAAGAAGAGAGGGTTCATGGGGAGGGAGTAATTAGAGAGTGTAGAAACACCGAAAGGCTGCCTAACACCTTGGAAAGAACGGGGAACACTTTCAGGAGAAAGATTATTTCTGATACACAGGAAAAAGTGTACTATCTACAAGCAAATACTCTGCTTTCCAGCCATCAGTTTAGAAGAGGAAAAAGCCTGTCTTAACATTCTTCCCATTCTGGGTCTGCCACTGCTGGCTACCGCCGCAGTTAGGACTAGCAGCTGTGGGGTCAGCCCCGGAGCTTCTGCACTTTACAGGACACAGTATGGAAAAGTTCATCCACCTGCAACAACTACAGGCTTGTTCTTTACTGTTAGGAGTTGCCAGGCCCTATGGGAGCCTAGAAACAAAGCCACTGTGTTCTCCTGGGTGGCAGATTAGAGAGACATTGTTCTGCCCTATCTCCTGACACTCAAAATTCAGGGCAAGATGAAAACAGTTATTGGTATTTCTCTCTATTCATTTTTTTTTTAAACTCCTATTGCAAATCAAAGGGACACATACTCCTTGCTACCCTCATGTCTGAAATAAATGTAAAATTTTTACTCTGGCATAAAAATTAAAAACAACTTAAAACCCTAAATGACTTGAATAGAATAATCCCAAAAGTAAGTATGAATCGAAGCATATTACTGAAAGTCACTTTTGCTGTGATCATCTTCAATTTCCAGGGTATTAATTTCTAAAACTATTAGTACTAGGCAGAGAAATGGATTACACAGTACAGGTTACCACAGTTTAATTCTCTTAGAGCAAATAACGTCCTCCCCATCCTTCTACCATCTTAATAACCAGATAGCTGCCACGCAAGCAGGAAGGGGAATTACGTGAGTGAATTTGTGTCACGCTGTACATTTCTCACATGTATGTGATAAATACATACTGCTACAAATGAAAAACCTATTTTTATAAATACAAATAAGAGATATATTAAGAACATATATTGAGTAAAGATCAATACCGCGTGAAACTGATTTGTCAACTGGTTGATGTTTTGATAGATTTCATCAGAATTAGAATTAAGAAGAAAAGTGATATTCAAGCACTATTATTGATTAGTAATTTTTAAAAATAAGGTAACAATATCTAGCCCTTTAAAGAAACTGGAAACTGGGGAATATACTCAGCAATGTTGTAAAGACCATATAAGGTGCCACATGGGCACTGGACTCATCAGGAGGAGCACGTCATAGACTGACCAATGCACTACACACCTGAAGCTGAAGTAGAATAATATTGGATGTCAACTATGACTAAATATATAAGTGTTTATAGTAACGTGATGTGGAGTACAACATAGGGGAGACAGTCGATGGTATTCTAACAGCTATACAAGGGGTAGGAGCTTGGGGGGGTGGGTTATCACTTTATGAGGGGTTTAAATGTCTTAACTATCACGTTGCTTTGTACACCTGAAACTAATAAAAAACTAAATAAAAATAAAAACTAGAAAAAAAGAAACTGGGAAAAATATAAAAGGGAGGAAAAAGCATTAATAAGATAGTGAAAAAATGGTTTCAGTGAATTTAGAAAGTCAGTAAGTACAACAAAATCAGATGGAAACCAAGGATCAGATTTGCTCCCTTCATCTACGTATATTAGTGTTCTTCTGCCCATAGGATTGCCTAATTAAAATGCCATCCTACATCCAGTTCTGTATGTATCTGTGCATTCACTTTAGCAAATAAAACAGTTTTTAAATTATCCCTTACTTTGTTACTGTTAGTGTTTATCTCCTCTTTATTTGTAAGTATCAACCAGAGTTGACTGAAATCTAAATGATCTGGAATTACTTTTCTTTTCCTTAAATAGACACTAGTAAGGAAAACACAGGCAGTGATGGGCCTTGTAGGTCTCAAGTGCTAGTGTGACCTTTATCTGCTCGGGAACAGGTGATGGGTATGTAACGGGTGGAGGGGCCAGCGAGCAATGCAACAATGTCATTATCAGGTCAAAGTCAGTGCTGAGCAAAACAAGACTGTCCCCAGGGGCTAATGCTGTAGGCCTGTTCCTCGCTTTTTCTCTGGTAAACACAGAAGAGCTACAGGACAGGGGACGGGACATCTAGTCCTGGAGCAAAGAGTGGTTATATAGAGTATCCTCCTTGTGAAAGGAAGAACAAAAGTTAGCTTTGATACTGGCTGATCAATTTAACGTTAGTCAGAACGACACATGAACTTCTGGCTAGGTATAATAATTCTTTAAATCTTGGTCCTTTTTTCTTAGTGATATAATTTCTGATTTTGAATATTGAACTGAAAAGATGAATTTAAATATTAAAATTAAAAAATTTGAACTGAATCTGACCCACCAACCCCTAACCAATGGATAACAAAGCCCACCATTAAAGTCACAAATTGCACAGTATCACAAAATCATAACTACTTTACTTTTTAAGTTCAGTTATCATATTATGGAATAATAATAACTAGCGGGAATGTTTTCTCTGGAAATCTACATACCTTGGTTCATATGCTCCAATGGGAATAGCTGCAAGGTCAAAAGGTCCAAATCTTTTTCCTATCTCTTCAAAAGCAGGGCAATAACCAGTGTCTCCTGCGAAAAAAAATCGATTCCAGGGGCCCAAGACGGACCAGCTGCCCCACAGAACCGTGTTATCATCCATTAGCGTCCTTTTACACCAGTGCTGCGAAGGTGTGAAGACAAAAGTGACCTTATCATGTCCAGGGACACAGTTCTCCTCCCACCAGTCCAGCTCAATTACATTCTCACAGCCACATTTTTGCATCCAGTCAAGGAGACCCAAAGGCACAAACCATCTCAGCTCATTACCAAATCGCTCATTCAGAGCCACAACCGAATGGTAGTCCAGGTGGTCGTAGTGGTTGTGACTGATAAGGACCGCGTCTATCAGGGGGAGGTCACTTATACTGCACGGGGGACGACGGAAACGCTTTGGACCCACGTACTGCGACGGGGAAGCCCGAGAGCTAAAGATGGGGTCCGTGAGAAATATGAGCTCGTCCATTTCCACCATCACCGTCGCATGTCCCAGCCATGTGACTCTCAAGCCAGCTTCCCTCACTCCGGCTGCTTTGGGGTCATCAATAAAATAAGGTCTAAGCACTGGGAGTTCTTTATCAAGTTCCTATGTATAAAAAGAGAAAAGCAGCCATTAGGAAAAATTAAAAGGTATTTTGTCATCACAGAACATGTTTGACCTAAATTGTAGGGAGAGGAGCTATTTGGGAAGAACTGAAGTCGTTCAATAAATTTGCTATTTTTGCTTTTCTATTGAAAATGCATACTTCACTTCCTTCTGAATCTGCCTCATTAATCATGACAATAGAGTAATGTAAGACCTTAGCCCCAAATGCTACAGACAAAGGGAAAATTAAACGTAAAACTCTGAGCGCTGCTGAATGTACTCAGTGTTTTTCCAGGCTCTCTTCTCCATGTACCAGAAGTAGAGCGGCCAGCGGCAGCCACTGGCTATCGCCACCTCACTTAGCTGGTACCTTTACTGCTGAAAACTGCGTCAGACGCAGGTCAGTCCTGGAAATAGGGAAGGAAACTTACAACCATTTATTCATAGATCTTGGATCTCAGATACGGATCTGCCTTTCTGAATACACAGGATTCAAAGCAGAGCGCTGTGCTGACTCCTGGGCAGGTCAGTCAGATGGTTCTTATTCCTTCCCATATGGTTTCTACCATTGATCAAAGCAAAGCAAAACATGGTCCCCTGCCCGGGAGAAGGTGATCACTTTGGGGGGGAAACAGATGTAAAACAATACACCAAAATGAGACAAGTATTATTTCTTTGGTTATTCTACAGTTTATCCTTGGATTAGACTAGACCAAAGAGCGGCTGTGTTTTAGGGTCACAGTGCTGGCTGTTATAAAACTGCTTTTATAATTGTGCTTTGCTGTTATGCTGCACACCTGCATCGAGGTCACTAGAGGAAGCCGCCTCATGAAACTCGCCAGGCACGATTATCTGCTGTCCGCCTTCCCACTCACGCCAGACACGTCTCTCGATTCTCAGTAAGAGGAAAAGCTCTTCTCCAGAGCAGCTGCCTTTTGCATCTGACTGTCTTTGGGAAAACTGAGTCTGTGCTTCCCTTCTCGCCTTGACAGGGAAGTTCAGAGTGAAGCTGAATGAAGACGCCTCCAGCAACGTGCAGGACGTGATAAAACATATCTATACTGACTTCATTCTTGGCTTTATTTTCTACCCTTGCAGTCCATTTGCTTTTATATGGTCATGCACCTGTTTTTTTACTGCCACATGAATTTTTACGTTGCTGCAAATCAGTTTTGAAACGGGTGTGGGACTGGATAATTACGTAAGGTACAAGACATGCTCCAGCCTAATAAGAAGGAACGAAGAGCTCAGTTACCAAAGGCATTACAGACACAGTAACTTGTGTGAGCTCCTGAACAACGGTGAGAAGTTCACGATGCAGAGAAAAATAAAAAGGGTATTTTAGGTGGAGGAAGTACCCAAACAAAAGCACAGGGCCAAACAGAACTGGTGTCTTGGGGGCAGGGGACAAACTTCATCTGTAAAGGATCAGAATACAGTAAGAGCCTGAAAACTATACTCCATCCAGAGACTACAAGGAAGCATCTAAATAAATAGATAAATTTTAAAAAAAGACATGACCCAATTTGTTTATAGAGAAAACAGTGTCAGCGTGCAAATGACGACATGGAGCGAGTGCCACCACAGCTGCAAGAGAGATGAGGAATAAAGGAGAACAAATAAAGGAGAACAAAGGAGAGCAGAGACGAGAGGGCAGATGGGGGAGACGCTGTGAAAGGAAACTGAGAGGTCATTGACACAGTCTGACGGGGCAACGGCCTGGACAGAAGGGAAGGACCAGCAGAAGGATGAATGACACAACTTCTCTCAGCCCCCCTAAGTCTTAGTTTCATCTGGAAAATGGGTATACCAATTATCGCTCCACTTCACCCCTGTGGGGACTGAATGTGGAGTGGCTAGCACCCGGTAGGCACTCACTGCAAGTATTCCAGAAGAATAAGAAAGCCCCAAACCTGGCAACCAATCAGGCACCAACCCCACAGATCTCTTACATTTTACCTGCTTCCTTTCTCATAGTCACTAACCTAGCTAAGATGCTAAGTAACATTCGGACACTTTCAAGTCCTCCTGATTGCTCAACTGTCTTCCCGTCAACTCAATCCATACACAAGAGCCACATCAGAAACAGTCTAGTAAGGTGTAGCTCTCCCTGCTGAAAACCTCCACGGCTCGGCTTGACGAGACCGCCCATCCCCCTTTCCAGCTCGTTCACTCACTCTACATGGCTCTGTGTCCCACCTGCACTGGGACAGCTTTCTGTTCCCAGACTGAGCCCATTTCTCAGGTCAAATGTCTTCCCCTCCACCCCTGTGGGACCTTAATCAAGTTGCACACCCTCATGAGACGGCCTCTGAGTCCCCACAGCTGGAAGCTCTCATTTGCACTGCTCTCTCCGTGCCACTTGGTTCACACACCGTGTATGGGCCCTCGGCCCTGTGCCCTGGTGAACTGTACACAGGATGTACCTCCTGTCTTATTCAACTTGGAGTCACTCACAGTGCCCCCGGGATGGATGAAGGAGTGAATGAATGTCAATTTTTCAAATTCAGTTCTCTACGTTGGTAGAGTTAGTAAACAATAACAAATGCTATATGGTGTACTTATCAAGAATTAAGGAGAAAGAAAGGAAATGAATATAAATTGAGTACCTATCATATGTTCTAAGGCTTCATACGAGGCACACGAGGATGAGGATGACGATGATGATTACATATCTAACACATCAAGTACTTTAGTGTAACACAAAATAACATTAACATCAGCTACCATCACAGAGTGCTTACTACGTGCTAGACACTGTACTAACTGCTTCATAAAATTTTAGTTTAACACCCACCACAACACAGGAGGTGGGAAGGTATAGTATCTCCACTTTACAGACAAGAAACCAAAAGAAGTCACAACATTCATACAAGGAAACCAGCAGCTAGCTTCTACCCATAATACCTCTCACCGCTATACTGATCCCAAATATTATCTCATGTAATACATTTTTTAAAAACCAAACTAAAAGCCTGGAGATCATATAGAGGAGAATAAGAGATGGATTACTAAGGACAACACAAGGAATTTTTTGAGATGATGGGTATGTTCATTATCTATCAAAACTCATCAGATTGTACTTTTTGAATATGTGGAGCTTGTATTACATTAATAAAACAATTTAAAAAAATGTTTAACATCATGTTTAAACAGTACCTTAAAATATCTGTAATGAAAACGATTGCATTTTCTTTCTGCTCTAAGTTGAAAAGCCATTTGAAGTTCGATATCTAGCCCTATCTGCTGACTGTTGAGGGGAAACCAAACCTCTAATGGAGCACCTCCGGCAGCCTAAACTTGTTCTCCAAACAAAATATTAACAGGCAAAGTGCCGAAAGAACCCCATCACAAAGGACCATATGTTGTATGACCCTATTTTTATGAAATACCAGGAACAGGCAAATCCAGACACAGAAAATAGGTTAGTGATTTTCAGGGGCTGGAGGAAGGCAGGAGAATTTGGGGGTGATGACTAAGGATATGGCGTTTCCTTTTGGGGTAATGAAAATATTAGATTGCGGTGATGCTTCACAACTCTGGGAATGGACTGAAAAGCTCTGAACTGTATACTTTAAACAGGTCAATTGTATAGTAGGTGAATTATATCTCAACAAGGATTTTTTTTCTTAAAGGCAAAGTACTGACAAGATAACTGAATTAAGCAGTCATACTTTTCTCATGTTCCTTTCTTTATGCTATACTGTTTCAAAGTGCATCACAAAAGAACAGCTTATTTTAAGGAATCTGATCTCTAGCACTACTATCCCAAAAATTCAAAAACATATTCTACAAATGAGATTCCAAAAGGAAAAATTATTTTTTTTTACTTTTTATCCTAATCATCAGAGCAGAATGGGGGTTGGGAAATTCTTGTTTATTTGAGGAAACCAAGCACTAAGTTGGCATTTTCTTTACTAGACCAAGATTTTTCATGGCCGGCCTTCTGTCTTTAAAGATACAAATGGGAAAATCCCTAAGCCCATAATTAACAAGTACACTAGTTAATATTTTACTTTTCTTGAGGAAAGGGAAAAATTCTAATGTTCATTCAACCACTGCACTCTTTGCCAGGTACTGTAAGTACATATGTCATCAAACCCTGTGAAGCAGATATTATTGCCATTTTATAGTTAAGCAGACCAAGGCAAAGGAGGGTCAGTCACTAAGAAGCTTGCCAAGGTCAAACAATAAGTGTCCAATCAGGAGTGGAATCAAGGTCTTTCTGACTCTAAAGAACCTCTCTGTTCATTAAACCATAATTCTTTCCATGGCATAAATGATACAACTTTAAAACAATGAAAACCATATTCTCGGTAATATTATTTTAAGAGTATGTGTTTGTGTGCATGAGTGAGACAGAAGAGAAAGATTTCATTTAAATCTGTTAAAATCATATTTTCTAAAAAAAAAAAATCACTCTTAAAAAGAACTGAGTTAATCCTTTTCTTCCAAAATAAAAAGCATATTTTTACTGTCTTAGGAAACTTTAATACCTATACTTTGCAACTCAGATTTAAATAAAAAATTTTAATTAAACATATTTTTATTTTTCATATTTATTGTGACAATATATGTGAACATTGAATAAAGACTGATCTCTTACCAAAATACCTCCAATTCAATTATTAATGCTAATGATTTATATTTTTGACATGCTATCTATCTGTATTAGAAGTGTAACATCCATCAAAATGGTGCAATGTTTTTTAACTCCTCCTTGATTATAAAATTCCCTTCATAAAATATTTGGAAAATACAGAAAATATAAAGAGGAGCCATCCATTATATCAATCAATATGCAGAGATTATAACCAATGTTAACATTATGCTATCTTTATCCACTGTTCCATTTTTATGGTTACCATCACACAGTATTCATATTTGCTAATCTTTTCTTAAAACAACATATTGTAACATTTTCACCCGTCACTTAAAACTCTGAGACACATACTAAAATATTTAAAAATGAAACAAATTCTTGAGGAAATCTGTCAGAATGTAAAACAAACAACCAAAAAAAGACGAAGTACAGGAGAAATAAAAGGAAAATTATAGAGGATTGATCTAGGGCAGGGGTGTCCAAACTGCGGCCCGCAATCCATTTTTAATTGGCCTGCAGCAAATTCCAAAAATAAATTTAGTTTACTTAAATAAACCAGGTGAGGCAATACGTACTTCACCTTGAGTGAGTGGCCCGACTGTTTGTGTATTTTACCGTATATGGCCTTTGGTGAAAAACGCTGAAAAAAGTTTGTACACTCCTGATCTAGGGGATCCAAATTATAATTAGTAGCCATTTTAGAATGAAAATATGGAGGGGGAAAAATTTTCAAAGGAACAGACAAAATTTCCTAGAACTTAAACAGATTTTTCACATCGAAAGGGCCCACTGGGCATAGAGCATGACAAATAAGTAACTACACGTCATGTGAAATTTCAGAAATACTGAGATCAAAGAGATGATCCTCAAAGATTCTGCAGAGGAAATAAAGGTCAGACACAAAGAATCCAGAACGGCACTGAACTTCACAGTAATACTACAATGAAGGTCATCATAGAGGTAATGCTTTCAAATTCTGAGAGAAAACTTTCCAAACTCAAAGTCTATTTCCACACTATCAATCAAAAGTTAGGATAATGACATTTCAGACAGCGAAGTGTCAAAAAACTGACTTCTCATGTACCCTTTCTCAGGAAGCTCATTAAGCATGTGCTCCACCAAAATGAGAGAATAAACAAGAAAGAAGAACAAATGAGATGCAGGACACAGGACCAAAACTGAAGAGGAAAAGGAGCCAGGATGATGGTGAAGGGAGACCCTGGACCAGAAGATGGCAGGGAGCCTGGAGGACTGTCACCCAGAGGATAGCCTGGCGCTGAGGGTCTCCCTCAGGAAAACTACTGAGAACCCATGGGAAGGAGGAAATGATGAGTCGTAAGTACATAGAAAGTTAAGCAGATGAAGAAAGAGGGGGAAAAGTACGAGAAAGGAGACATGCAATAATAGCACATTACTGGGTTCATCAATGAAAACCAGCATAGATCAATGAAAACCAACATAGTCACAAATATGTAAACAGTAATGGGAAAGTTCAAGTAGAACCATGGGAGAGAGATGAGAAGGGGTACAGAGTGAATTAAAGGACCACAGAAAGATAAATATTGTATTCCACATAGTTGAGGTAATGTGAAATAGTCAAATTCATAGACTCAACAAGTGGAAGGGTGGCCAGGGGCTGGGGTGGGGGGAGACGGGGAGTAACTACCAACGGGCAAAAAGTTACAGTTAAGCAAGATGAGTAAGCTCTAGAGATCTGCTGTACAACACTGTACCTGGACTCAACTCTAATGGACACTTAAAAATTAAACAGGGCCGAGCTCATGTTAAGTGTTCTTATTACACTAAAAAGAACTCCGCAGAAACTCCAGAGGAAACAGCTTCAAGGGTTGTTTAAGTTCCCTCTCGGGGGAGGAAGACTGGTGTGTGGGGGCTAGTATTGGTCTAATAAGCTTTTCAGTACTATGACTTTTTAAAAACTGCACGCACACATATTTTTTTCCATTCATAAAAACAAAACAGCAACCTGTTGGCTATACTATAGTATAAAATAGTACAGTATAAGTAGTATAGTATACAATAATTGTTATTTCATTTTTCCAGAGGGCACCATATTCTTCAATATCATTCAGGTAATGGGAGCATTATATTTTCAAAGTACTTTCATATGTCATGTGAACTTCAAAACAATCCTAGTGACCTAAACTGTCTTATCACAACTTTACAGACAATAAAAGGACATCCTTGAGGGACTGTGATAGAAATAAGGTCACACACTCGGTGAGGAATCCGGAACCTGAGCCTGGTTCCCGCACTCCCGCTGTCCCACTTTTACCACCAGGCCATACAGCACGGCCCCAATTCTATGTCTGTCTCACACCAATGTGACTGTCCCCTGCTCACTTCTACAGTAGGAACTAACTGATAAGGACAGCCTCCTTCAGCTAATGAAATTCAGGAGGTGCCTGTCTCCCACCCTCTGAAATTCTCCATTGTCTCTTGTCCCAACTATTGGTGAATGTGATCAACAGTAACAATCCGACAAATCACTGAGCCAACTGCAACGGCACAGAGCAATGACAGCACCCCAAAAATGCAGAATCTAAAGACCCACTGCTCTAAAAACCCAGCAAAGGCCAATATCAGGAACAGTCCAGGTAAATAAACACTGTTCTCTGACCATGCAACTAAATTGTGTAGCTCTGCTAATGACCCTTTTTTATTTAGACTTGTTCTATTAATTATTTTATACTTTAATCATGTTTCTTTCAAAACACTTTTGTATTTATGTACCTAAATATGATCTAAATTGCATAATATATAGCAAATATAATCACGCATGTATGATATCTTGTCCCTTTCCAAAACAATAATTTGAAGTTGTGTTTTATTAAACTCTAGCCTCCTAATGTCTAACAAAAACAATTTCCAGAAATTTGATTAACTTCTGAATCGACCCAATGATCTGAAGCAGGTGTTCTTTACATGGTTCTTAATGTTTTGGTTGGTTTTTTTCCCCCAGAAAAAGTAGAACTCTGTCACATTTAAAAGTTGGTAAAAGTTAATAATTTTGGCAAGTTAAAGGGATTAAATATGGAGTGAGTTACAGTATCTACGAAAACAACAGAAGTCAACACACATTTGATCTACTTCTAGGCTTTTATTGGAAACAAGATATGGGTAAGAGATAAATAAAATATAAATTGGAGTGAGACAAAGGTATCCTCTCTCTCCTTTTATATGCCGAATTTAAGCGGCACATATTGAGATTTGACATTTTCTTTAAAAAACAAACAAAAAAAAAATCTGTCTTAAAAATAAAAATGCTTGCAGCTTCATTAAAGAAGCAGCTCCCACCTCCATCACCCTCACTTCCTTCTCTGCTTTATTCTTCTTCAGAGCACTAATGATCTTTTAACACAGCACATAATTTCCTCGTTGATTGTCCCTCTCTCCCACTAAACTTAGGGCCAAGGTGGCCAAGTGCCTGCTTTGTTCACGGCCCTATCTCGAGCAGCTGGACAGTGGGCCTGACACAGAGCAGACGCTCGGTAAGCATGGGCGAGGGTCCACGAACTCCCTAAACTGCAGTAAAAAGCAATGTGTTATGTGCATGTGTATATTTCTCTAAGAAGAGGGTTCACGGCCTCCACCAGATTTTCAAAAGGGGCCTAAGAACCAAAAGCCTGGCAAGCTCTCAGAGGTTCAGCACAGTTTCTAGAATATCTCCAAATGACTACACTGCAGAGATGTATTTCTGCCTTCATGTGGTCTTTGAAATGAAACAAACTGAAGACACCATTGCTGTCTCTGTATTTTTAGAAGCTGTGGCTCAAAACCAGGAAGAAATGTACCCAGCAGGTAGCCTGCCTGTCTTGGCCCCCTGCCCTAACCCTTCTCTTCACAGCCCACAGCCATGTTTCTCTTTAGATGGGGTTCTCGGGAAGAACATTTTTTTCTTACTCCTCCCATCCTCAAAGTTGCAGCATATAACAAGGTTATATTAATGTCCTGTCTCATTCTAAAAAAGTGCTGGTAAAATATTATTCACATTAATCACATGATAGGATTAATACTATCACATTCCTTAGCATCAAAGTGATATCTGGTTCTTTTATCCCATGTCTTTTAAAGAAAAATGGACACAACCAAGGTAAAATATCTACCACCATCACTGCCCCTTCCTGCCTCTTCCCACAGCAGATCAAGCCTTCAGGGCTGCCCCCACTTTTCTACCCATCCCCTACATCCAACATCAGGTTCCTTTTCTCTCAACTCCCCACAAAGCTTGGCAGGACAGGGAAAAGAGAGGTCAAGAGAGACAGAACATAGGAAAGGGGCAAGAAACTAAGGAGAAAAAGGTGCTACTGCAACTGGGAGCCACTCACCCTGCCAAAGTATAATCATATTCATCTAAAAACCTTATACTGAATGTTAGTAAGTTTTATCCTAAGTACCATGTTTCCCCGAAAACAAGAACTAGCCAGACAATCAGCTCTAATGCATCTTTTGGAGCAAAAATTAATATAAGACCCGGTATTATATTTACTATATTATATTAATTATATTATATTAATTATATTATGTATTATTATATTTATTATATTAATATATATTTATATTATATTTTTATATTTATTTTTATTTATTTATTATAAATATAAAATATATAAATATATAAATATAAAAATTTATTATATTTATTTGTTATATTATTATATTATATTATATTATACCAGGTCTTATGTTATATAAGACTGGGTCTTATAATAAAATAAGACCCGGCACATGTGGGGTGAGGTGGGGTGGGGTGGGGTGGGGTGGGGTGTGGTATTGTATTAATTATATTATATTATACCTGGTCTTATATTATAGTAAAATAAGACCGGGTCTTATATTAATTTTTGCTCCAAAAGCCGCGTTAGAGCTGACTGTCCGGCTAGGTCTTATTTTCAGGAAAACACAGTAAAACCAGTATATTTAGAAGCCAGTAACCTATTGCCAATTTTTAAAGATCTGGAAAGGTTATCTGAAGATTTCTTTCATAGCTTTAGCAGCTTTATCCAGGATGAAAAGCCAAGCCCTCCAGGCCATGCCTCAACCCTCATAATTCATATTCCAAACACACATTAGACTACTTACTACTTTCTGGAATATACTTTCTCACCTCAGTGACCTTGCTGATGCCACCTAGAAAACCACTGCCAAAATACGGTCTACCTTTCTAGGCCCAACACAAATGTCACCTCTTCTCTGACATCATTTCCAACCCCACCAGTGAGAGTTAACTGCTTCCTTTCCTGTACTTCTAAAGCACTCTGTTCCTACCTCTAGTTGCTACCAGATCAGAGTCGGTTATTCATACATGTACTTTGCTGCTAAACCGTGAACTTGAGTGCACCTTATTTACTTATCTCCCCAGAACCTAGCCCTCTAGTTTATCATATAAAAGGGACTCAGTTAACTAACTTAAGTGTCATAATACAATTCACAGCAAAGTTTGATTGATAAAAGATTGATTAGATAGATAGATAGATAGATAGATAGATAGATAGATAGATTAGATAGATAGGTAAAATATACAACACTCAGAAGAGACTCGAAACACAGCACTCAGAAACGCTACCTCTTTGGAACATGGAATGCTGCTGTGATCTTTTTCCATGATCAGCCATCTGAGAACATTTGGAATAGAGGGACTTTTCCACGTTGGCCAAGGATTAACAAATCTCCCATCCTTTCCTTTCTTTGATTTAGTTACATCTTCCTCTAGTCTGTAATCCAGTTTGAAACTTTTCCTGGAAAGCCTAGAAGAATCACTTCCTCCAGAATTCCGTGCTGAATTTTGGCGTTTTCTTACTGCTTCTTTAGGATATTGGCTGCTTGTCATCAGGGACTGGCTGCTCTCATTTTCAGCCATGTCCTTTGAAGAACTGAAAAAAAAAAAAGAGGAAAAATACTGAGTTTAATATATAAAGGCATTAAAACATATTACACAGTATTATTTCTTAGCCAATAAAAATATTCTTAAACTTACGAAAATAGTCTCTTTTACCTCAAACTTTATCTTCTTGCAAAATGCAATTTTTAGCATCCAGTGAATTACTGCTTGCTAAACAGAAAAGATGCTTATCTATTCCTGCCAAACTTTAAAAAAATTCCTTATCTGCTATATTGAAAACAAACTACTCTGCCATCATTCAAACACGAAATTTTTCATTTCAATGACATTTTGTAGAATAAATTAAAGCACCATCATGAATCTGTAACATTTTCATACTTGAATTTTTAAAACGTTGTTGTTAATAACACATAGTAAGAGGGAGTACCTTAGTTCCTTGAGGATACCTCAAGAATTCAAGTGATTTGTATATAACCCTATAGACCTAGTCATTTTGACTTTGAAGATAATCTGTTTAGTAATACCCCTACCAAGTGCAGTAAGTCCAAATCCCAGGAAAGGAGATAAAAACACTCCTTGAGAGACATTTCAATAATGTAGTTAAGTGGTAACAATGCAAATTTAAATTAACTCAGATTTAGAACTGCCATGTCAGCACAGTGTGTATCTTAGCTGCCCTTTCTGTGCCTCAATTTCTCCATCTATAAAATGAAGATAACACTACCCATCTCCAACGGTTATTGAGAGAATTTACAAAGCTAACACCAAAAAAGCACTTAGAAACGTGTATGACAAATGTAACACACGTGTATGGACACTAACAGCTCAACAAATAGCAGCGGCTGCTGTTGACCTTGTTGTTACTGCCACCACCACCACCACCACCGCACCCAAGGCACTGAACGCCTTGATTCTGACCTACGTATTCAGGACCCCAAACATATAAAAGTGATAAATAATGTATTAAGAATATGCATTCATCTGCCATCAGTTTCACTTCTTTTCTATTGTGCTAAACAAATATTTGTTTTTTGGCTAGTTTAAACATAATGCATACATTTGATACACTTTATAGCCTTAAAAATGTAAGCACAATAACAGAAAGCCAAATGCTATTTTGAGGACTATAATGATGCTTAAATAGAAATATTATCCAGGAGAGAAAGGGAAAGAACACAAACCCCAGGATGAATACCGTTCACTGAACCAAAACTTTTTTTTTTCCCCCAAACTATCAGGAGTAAACTGTCTACGGTCTGGAGAATAATCAGTGTTCGGAAAAGAAACCACAGCCGACAAAAGCTAAAGTTGATCAGCCATCGCTGTTTGTGGGAGAGCCTAATAGCTAAGCGAGTCTAAGCTTTTGTATCTTGGGCAGCTAACCTTTCTAGTCCTCAATCTTCTCATCTATTAAATACCTACTTACCTCGTGGGGGTTTCAAATGACTCAATGGCATAATGTACATCAAGTGCTTGCCATTCCCCAAACGTTAAGTCTTTTGTCCCTTTTCCTGCTGATTTGTCATATAGCTAAATTCTTCAAATTCTATTAGAAAGCAAAGGATCTGCGTGAGTTATCCCAGTTCTTCTCATAGACTCATTCTACCTGGGTTATAATTAAGTTCATGCCAAGGCCTTTACCCAAGGCAGAAACAAAGACACTTAAACCCCACTTCATTTAATTGATGACAACAGACAAGTTTGGAGACTTTAGGTTATTCCCCAAGATAATTTGTCTAATAAATGGAAGAGCCGACCTTATGTTACCCCTTGTGATGATAAATAGCTTATGAGATACTTGCATGTCTGCATATATACACATATATCCACATACATATAAATTCATATATAAGTCTACTAACATGTAATAAATTTGGGGCTCATTTTTGTAAACAATTAGACGATAGGGAAAAAGGAGAAAAGAGCACTGGATCAAAAACCTGTGACAAAGCAATGTGAAAATGGCTTTTAGACAACATCGAGTCATCTAATGCAGCTGGGAGATAAGAAGCAAGAAAATCTTTTAAGAGTCAAGATAGTAAAGGCATGAAGGATGGGAGTAGATTTGGGGCCTGGACTCAAGACGTTAAGGAAGTCTGGTTACCCTGAGGCAATGCCGAAAACCTAAGGTGCTTAAAAAGGGGTGTACGTGGAGAAGACAACTCTGGTAGCAGGATAAAAACGAAGGGTGGGCCTCGGAGCTGGAGCCACGCAGATAAAGAAATAAAAGCGAGTAGAAAACAGAAGAAGCCCAGAGCATCCACTAATAGTGAAGCACTCTGCTACATGTTTTACACATTTCATTTAAACTACTCCTCCTACCGTGTTTCCCCCAAAATAAGACCCAGCCGGACAATCGCTCTAATGCATCTTTCGGAGCAAAAATGAACATAAGACCTGGTATATTATATTATATTAAACTATACTATACATTACATTACATTATATTGGGTCTTACAGTAAAATAGGACCAGGTCTTATATTAATTTTTGCTCCAAAAGATGCATTAGAGCTGATTGTCCGGCTAGGTCTTTTTTTTTTTTCTTTTCTTTCTTTATTTTTTTTATTAGTTTCAGGTGTACACGACAAGGTACTACTTAGACGTTCATCATTCACATCCCTCACACTGTGAACCCCTCTTCCCCCCACCAGGCTAGGTCTTATTTGGGGGGAAACACAGGAGCAAAATTTCAAGGTAAATATTGTAATCCCCCGTTTTTAACTGAAGCACTGAGAGGCTGACAGCAGCCCAATCAAGAGGTGATGAGGAAGAGACAGTGAGAAGAGAAGAACAGAGAAAGTCGAAGAGACAATAAGGAGGCTGAATCACCAAGACTGCTGAGTCTCTGGATGGTCGCAAACTTGGGACAATTTGGAGGGCCGGTGCGGGGAGGGAAAGTACAAAAGTGGGAGGAGTCAGAAATGGCAGCACCACTGATCAAGTAAAGGAATTAAGGAAAAGCAAACATCTGGAGTACAGAAGAGACGGTGGATTCGGCCCCAGTTTGAGGTAAGGTTTGAGGTCATCGGAAGAATTCAAGAGGAAGTCATCACTGACATTCCATGAAAATGGATGACCCTGGGATCCAGGTGGCTTTGGTGGTGACAACAGTGAGAGTAAAAGAACAGGGACTTTCCAGGGGCCTGGAGAGTACAATGAGAGTGAAAAATGGGTGCAGTGGTCTGTTTCCTCCTTGGAAAATAAACTTTTTCAAAGCTGTCTATTCACGCAATCCCCATTGTCTTACCTCCCATCCACTCAGGCTCTCACTCCAATCAGTCCAGGGAAACAGGCCTCTACCAAATAACCATCCTCTCTAAACACAACCAACCCCTCACCCAGTACACACAAAATCCAGTCTTCAGGAATGATCTTCTTAAAGGCAAAGCTGACAGAAAACAAATAAAAAGGAAAAACCTACAGGGGATTCCCTTTATTCTCAGAATGAGGACAAAGGTCAGTAAGATGGTGTATTTTTAGCCCTGCCCACACTCACCTCCTTTGCTCCAAACACATGACCTTAAACTATTTCCTCAGGCACATCATGCTCCCACCTCAGGACCCCCTATTACCATCACACGTGATTTTGCACATGATTTTGAAAATACCCTTGGGGTGGGAAGAGGAAGTGTATGGGCATGTGTACTACAAGGTCGGTCAAGCAACAAATACTGTCTCTAGACACACCTTTTCACACTGTGCACCGTAAGTGTGAAATGATGGGAAGGAACAGAAGGACATAAAAGTCTAAACCACGACAACCTGGACTCGTTCTTTTGGGTGAAATGTACTGGAAATCCATTTGGTGAATGTGCAAACGACACACTCGGTGGATAGGTGCTCCTGTGACAAAGTGACCTCAGCCCACTAGATGTGTGAAGCCTGACTAAGGCCTGGGTCATATGAGAAGGCTCCTTATCAAATATCAGCCGTCTGGCCACTCTGCAGTGGATAGAGACAATCTCTCAGGGTCATCTCCAAACATCAAAGCTAAGATGACAGGAAAACTAGAAATGAAGATGAGTGGGCTCTCCGTCTGGTGGTATTACGTAACCAGCTTTCAGCCTTGCTAACTTGTTGGGACATTTGTTCCTGCGGGCACAGCTAGGAGCTTCCATCCCCCTCCTCCTCTTTTTTCTCCTCCTCCTCCTCTGATACCTTATCGGAGCAATTTTCTGCAAACACAGCAGTTAGAGACTTTCCCGTCAAAACAATGTTGAGCGATCACAGCTGTTAGGGACGGACCTCCCCGCTGGCCAGATTTAACCAATCCCTAGCGTCGCAATAGCAATGTTGCGAATCCCCCCAAACCCGGAGGCCAATTCCTATAAAACACAGTGCCCGACCCCGGTAACTGCTCAGTCTTTGGGAACAATCCCACTGAGCCAGCTGGCGTAATAAAGCTGTGTTCCCCCTGATCTCCGCGTGCCGCTTGAGTCTCTCGGTCCTCACCGCTTTTCCGCAACAAACTCAGACGAACCCCTTAACATCTAGCTTGGGGTGTCCTTAATTAAATGTAACAAATTTCCCAATGATTCCTTGCTACATACCCACCTCTAAAGGTGACAATGTAAGTGAAAATTCTGCCTTGATCTTAGGCCAACAGTAAGTGAAAAATGTGCATACTCATGAGAACAAACAAACTCTAAACAACCTGTGTTTTCAAAGGGATTCCAAACCTGATCAAGATCATCACGTTACACTGATTTTCATCCACTACAAGACACCATGAATTGTAAGGCACATTGTTATTTTAGGTGCCACTAAGAAAGTAAAAATGTTATCAGTGATGTCATGCATTATATGACAGACATATCCTGATATCAGAGGTATTCAAATGTGAATAAAATCTCTCTTAAAATTGATAAAATACACAATTTTATATATGAAACTATATACCGGGAGTGCCAAAAAAATGTATACACATTTATCTGTATTCATCTTTTGGTATCGGTATATATTGAGTATTACAATTTTAATAGTTTTTTCCTTTCTTAAAATGTATATACTTTTTTTGGCACCCTCTATATTTTGGAACAAGAGTGAAAACAGCCTTGGTAATTAGATATAACCAGAACCATAATTAATTTGCTGACCCTCCTTTCCTCTGTGAACAACAGCTAAATTTGTGAACAGCTAAATTTGGATTATAACACTAGAATCCAGAAGCAAATTTAAAGGTAACAAAGCCCTATGACAACTGATAAATACAAAATATAAATGTTCTTCTTCAAAGAACAATTTGTTACAAAAAAGGACAACATAAATGCCATCTAGTAATTATCAACTACATTCTCGACATTTCTTTGAAGATTAATTGCCTACTTAATACCAGAAGGAATTACCCCCATATCTCTAATCAAAGAGAGGTCTGAGTTGTGACATTTGGTGAAGATAAGTCTGCCAGGTACAGATATTTTACTTTAATAACTGCACACATGGGTAACACGCTTTCAAAAAAACAAGAATTCTCTATTTCAAAAACAAATGTGTCATCCTTTCTTTCTTTGACATTTAAAATTTGCCAGATGCCTAGAACTGAATGCATTGCTTTATCATTTAAAAAAAATAAAGAAAAAATACACTATAAAGTGTGCTTGGGATTACAACATACTCATAATTCATGACACTGCCAGTCATCATTCCTAGAGTTGACATTTAATAAAACTGAGTAACTGTCCATCACATGCCAACAAAGATGCTATTAAATCTGAAAAATATTCAGAACTGTGTTTTCAGATATCTAAAAACACTAAATTCACAATTCTATATTAGCTCTCCTCTCTGTAGTGAAGCCAAGGATCCTTTTAATACAATGCTAGATAACATAGCTAATGGCTATTTCAATTCACTGAGGTGCCTGCGAAAGACTTAGTAAGTTAAACTAAACTGCCCATTCTTTGCAGGACAGATCTCCCTTGAGACTGCAGTGAACCCCACAGGCATTTAGGCAACTGGTGGGACGAGCTTGGGAAGTATACTGAGTAAGGAAAGGGAGAATGTTCTGTGGGAGGTATATACACAACATACACCAACAAAGAAAATAATGCATTATCAGCCACTTTCATTTTTAACTCACTTTGTTGACTTAATCAGTTTTGCTAAAAAGCTAAAGGAAAGCAAAGCAAATAGCTAGGAGCACACTAAAAATAAGTTATGGTAATTTTTAACAATTATTGAGTCAAAATCATTAGAAGTAATATACATGCATACATATACAGAGGGTGCCAAAAATAAGAGGGTGCCAATAATTTTAAGAAAAAAACTATTAAAATTGTTAATACTCGATATATACCAATAACAAAGATGAACACAAGTCATGTGTATACATTTTTTGGCACCCTTTGTATAATATACATTTAGATGTTTGTAAATGTGAGTCTATATATCTCACCAAATAGCTCATCTTCACAGAAGTGGAAAGAACACTAGTTGGGAGTGGGAGACAGGGCTCCAACTCTACCGTTAACTACAGATATTAATGTGGAGAGATATTAACTGCTAAGAACTTAACCTCTCTAAACTTGGGTTTCCTCAGCTGTTAAGTAAAGATAATGCCTAAATACCTCCTCGAAGGACTGTAACGCAGATCAGTGACATCATAAGTTAGTATTTCAAAGCGCTATACAAAAGCAAACTGTTCTTACTATTTTTCTATTCAGTAAAAGAGTAAAAAATAAGATAACTAAAATCTTTTGATCCAAATGAATTGTTTTTCAGAGGAAAGATAACATTCTAGAATTTCAGAAAGATTTAAAAATTCAGATTGCTGAAATTTTTCTTTCCTTAAAAATTTTATGAAGAAAAGTACTCTTAGAAAAATTCCAAGTTTCCTTATCCTTTATAAAAATCACAGTATGTTCTTGTGTTAAGAAACAATTTTTTGTCTTATAAAGTGCTCACCTGATTATTGACAGAAAAATTACCTTGACAAATTATAAAATGAATTTGTGTGTCGGGAACCAGAAATGCAGGCTGCCCCAGTGGTCTGGCCCACATCACCAATCTAGACCAAGGAACATATGTGCCAAGGAAAGCTAACATACAGCAATCACAAGTCCCCATCTCAGCTTACTTTACCCTAGAAAAAGGACCTGCTGGCCTTACACTTTCGGAAAGCCCTGACCTCCTAGCTGGTCCTGCCTTGTTCCTGAGGTAACTTTTCTAACTCTGAAACTCACTCTTGTCCAAAAACCTTAGGGAGGGGAGTCCCTGTACTCCCCAATCCAAGGATTGTTTTCCCTTGAATAAAGGGCATCAAACTTGTTACTAAATTGTGTTATTTTTGTCATTGATAAAATAAAATTCACAAAGAAATTCTGCCTTACCAAAATCACCCTATGACTCAGAAGACAGTTTTGAGAGGAATAACTGCAAAAACATAATCGGACTCTTTGGGATACAAATTAGAGATTATGTTTTCTTTTCAAAAAGCAGTCAAGGACAACAAATGTTCTTGATCATAGAATGCCAACAACTTTGGAAATTCTTTGCCATTAGACAAAATTCAACATATATAATGAAGTCATTTCACAGGCTATTAACAGATTTTAAGTCACCAAAATACATAAACACTGTAGGCGCTTCCTGTACAATAAGTTTTTCCTATATGTAAATAAGAAAGCAAAACTTTGATTAGAGTTAGAACAGTAAACAAGGTAAACAGCCTGCTTAAGATCAAAGCTCATTTAAAAATACCATTTACAGTATTGCAACTAGAATCTTTAGGATAATCAAATGGTATGTTATGGCAAATTGAGAAAATAGGAATAAAATGTTTCTTGAAATGGCATAGTTATCACTTCCTTAATATCTTTAAAACAATACCAAACAAAGAGCACAGATTCTTTTCTGGTACAATCAATAATACCTAAGTGATACACAACTGTTTAACTGAAAAGGGTGCAAAGGAAAGAAATTAAATTGATGCCTGTGAAACTTAAAAATGTATCCTAAATGTGTTAGATGATCTTAAATGTTCATTTACTATTCCTTAAGCAAAAATTAAAAATGCTTTCAAAATGTACCCATCTCTCCTGTCTCTGTCTCAATCAATCATGCCCCCAAAACCTATTTTTAAAGTATAACCCATACAGAAAAGGAATGAAGAAACCTGTGTCTGCATAGCTCGCAGACAGAAAGGAAGGGCAATGAGGAATAAAGCATATTCTTTCACTTCTGACTTCAGTTCTGGTTCCAACTTTCACTCCAGTGAATTATGTAACCGTTAAACATTATTTATTATCATTGAGACTCATCTTGTTCATCTGTAAAATGAGAGAACTGCGCTGTTCCTCCAGGGTCCCTTCCACCTCTGCAATTCTAACAATCTTGGGCTGCACCAAAGAGCCAGCCTCGGCCACCACAAAGCTGTCCCCTCTAAGGCAGCCTTGGCCTTGCACTGCCCCAATCCTCACAGAAAGTCCCCAGCTAAAGCAGCCACTCAGAGCCAGCCACTTTCCCTAGACTGGGTTAGCAAGGGATGTGCGTGGTATTTCTCACCTGAGAACAGCCAAGTTAGTTACTGGGGGAAAGTGTAGTTTCACAGGTTTGTCAGGCAGACCAGGGGGTTAATCTGAGCATGAAATATTTCAGAAGAGATTTCATAACAAATCTGATACATCAAACAGCTGTTATAAGATTATAAGCTCTTATAAGATTGCAGGTGTAACTTGTAAGGACCTCTAGTGAAAGCAAAGTTCAAGTTACATTTAACACTGTTTGAATGTGTACAATACCTAAGTACTAGCTCTCCAGGTATGAAGGGCAATACAAGCCCCTGACCTCCAAGGATTCAAAATCCTTGAGGGGGAAAAGAATCATACGCAAACATACAGAGTGAGTTTGGCTTAACATCATGTTTACAAAAATGTTGGTTCTGAATAATGAAAATTGTACAGTCCTTAGAATAAGGCATTTCCGAAACATACTGGCCCAAATTCTTGAAATGATAACTAATACTTTTTCTTCCGTGCCAACTGGGTCACACTGACAAGAATGTGTATTGCTTTTGCAACATTGTAAAGTAGAAAAAATTGTTTGTAAGTTGAACCATTCATTGTAAATTGGGGAGTATCTGTACTTATGGAGCTTTTTAAACTGCACCTGAGGATATTGAATCAGTGTCAGGTGGGGACTCTCCAGGTAGTTTTTAAAAGCTCTGTGGGTGATTCTGACATATAATGTATAGGCTGAGAACCACTTGTTTGAATCAGTCATTGGCACAAAGATAGGACAAGCATTTGGGGAGGACGAAAGGGTCTTTTCTGGTACCCCCAAATTGATGCTAGCCTGGCAGCCGCCAACCATAAACCCTACTCTTCCTCCCTGTCCCATACTCCAAGTTAGAGAGGCAGCATAACCCCAAAGGCTCCACAGTACAAGGGCTGGGACGACTACTTGGCTAAGGACAGAGTTTGATAGGTCCCGGCCTTGTACACAGATCTGCTGAGGCACAAATTCTACACTCCCAGGAAGCCAAACCCAAAAAGAAGGAAACACAACCAGTGATGATTCACATTATAATAACCCACAGCAGCCTGTGCCTGATGAGTGCTCAACAAATATCTAGAGAATGAATAAATAACGAATAGGAGCTTAAACTAATTACTTGTCACTGGGACAGAGTTCACTGTTTCTGAAAAGAACTGCTGAGAACCGAATTATAAGAGAAGCAAAAGTAACTAACTGGCAGTCAGACAAAACTCAACAAAGGGCATTCCCACTAACCTGACTAATTATGGAAATAAAAACTGGAACACCTTGGGGAATTCTGTGGCGATAAAATGGTGACGCAGTGGTCAAGACGAGACGATGCCTACCATAAAATCTAGTTGCCCTTTTCCCCTCAGTAACAGAGCCCGTTTCACTTGGGGTGGCCACGCACCAGCTAAACAGACTGCATTTCCCAGCCTTCCAGCCAGGAAAGGCCAGTGGGACACAAGCAGAAGTCGTACCTCCCTGAGGGAAAGGGAAGCATTCTTCCTGCATCCTGCTGCGTAGAGCCATGTGAGTCATGAGTATGAGGGCCACTTCCTAGGAATGGCACAGAGAACTAGAATGACTTCAAAGGCCACTCTGGGCTTCCCCAAACTAATCCTAACTGATACAACGACCTGAGACATTTATAGTTATTAAAACACAAAAGGTAATACTCCCAAAATATGTCTTCCTAATCCAAATGTGGGTACGATTGCTATCGTTTATAGTTTATTAAGCACTATAAACAGAAACAATACATGGGGGCCTTGAAGATACTAAACAGACATCTTTGAGTTCATCCAGCATTTTGTCCTTCGTACTGGGAAGAATTATTAATCAAGTCCCATGAAGAGACACCTTCAGGTAGGAGGACCAACGTCTCTAATGTGCCCGGAGCTTTCTCAGTGTTAGCAAAGTCCTGCACCCTGGGATGCGCGCCCAATGATGGGAAAATCTGGAGGGTTCATCATCACCCTACAGCCTCAGGGTACCACATAAACGCATAGCTATGTCTTTAACAACCTCTATTAATATATGGGCATTTTATACTAAATTGGAGATAAGCATATTATAAAGTAAGATTTTAAGGTATATGGGCAGCTAAGCAAAAAGAAATAAAACTCTAATAATCGCGCTCAACCAAGAGAATGTCGCCGAGAACAACACGTATGTCAAATTCTTCATTGCGATGACATCCATTACGTGCACCAGCGCCCACATTCACCCAGCTGAAACATGGGCTCCGAACAGCACACACATAATACACTGGCCATTGCGTCTACCTATAAAGTGGAGACAGCATGTAAGGAAAAGAATGAGAATCAACTTTCATCCAAGAATTTTAAAGTATCTCATCCCTGGGAAATGGTGGAAAAGTTTAATTTTGATGTTTCGGTTTTGTGGTATCATGACAGGTTGAAAACTCTTGTAACAGTAAAAACAGGAAGTCTGTCAAAGAGCTTAGACGGAGTACAGACTCTCAAAGGTTCTTTCCAACCTGAACATTCATGACTCAGGTCATCACTGTGTGACCCCCTCACTTTGCAGAAGTCAGTCAGGCCAGAAAGGTACACCATTCCAAGGGCCCAGCTCTGGCTGGTGATGGAGCCTGAATTATTTTGTAGCCATGCTCTCATCTTAAGTATGCTTAGACATACTTAAAACCAAAAAAGCCCGTGGTCAGCAGGGCAAAATAACACATTTCATCTCGGGGGGGGGGGGGGGTTATTTCACTTAATTTAGATCACAAACAGATAAGTTGACCTCAAGTTGAAAAAAAGGACTGAGTCCAGAAATTCTTTAAGTTGTCATTAGTTACTTTAACCATATAATTGCACAATATTCTGAATATATACAGTACTTGTTTTCATGAACTCTCTAAATGGGCCAAAGAAATGAACACAGTAACTTAAAAAGAGAACAAACATCTTTGTAGTTTGAAGAACCTTCAAATTCAGAAAGCAGCTTTCAAAACAAATTACTGCTGTTGTCCAGTTTTCCTAGCATCAGGGTCTTGTAAGCAAAACAAACAAGTCTGTAGTTTAAGGAGGGCCAGTAACAATGAGGAAGCTTGGTGTTCCTTTCGACAACTTTATTCTTATCCCTGAGAGAGATTACAAAAGCGTACAGAAGCCTACAGGTATTTATTGTTCAATCAGTATGTTCATTAATCTGGGAAGGCCCCCAAAGGAGATAAACAGGAAAAGCCGCTGCCTTCAAGGGAATAGATGGATTGTTCTCGGTAGCAGGTGCATACTGAGTTGTGTCTCAATCATGCGGCTGTTATGTGGATCCAGCTGTATACAGCCCTGTGCCTCCACAACCACTGGTACTGACCACTCAGCACAGGGGAGGGTACCATCTACGGCTGTGATGCTGACCGAAGCTTGCTGCTCCACACCATTCTGCCCTGGCTTCACTGGCACCCCTTTCGAAGAAGGGACAGCGGTGTACGTCCTCTGCCAAAGGCCAGGGCTGCTGTGCTAAGGGACCTCGGACAAATCACTGAAATCTCCCAGGCTCTGCTTCCCATTTTCCTCATCTGTTTAATGGGGTTAATAAACTCACATATTATATATCTATAAAATCAAACTAAAACTAAACATATTAATATTTGAAAGAACTTCATAAATTATAAAGTTATACTACATTATTTAACCAGCTGAGTTGGCAAGCGACTACATCTTTGACATAACAAAATTGCCCCCTGGGGATGTATGAGTTGATATAACATGTCACAAAAAGTTTGTTAGTGTCTAAATACTCAGTAAATGGTTATTAAATAAAAAGACAAGTCAAGTAAAGCACTATAAATTCTATATAGGTAGAATCCTTCAGTTATTACAGCAGTTAGAATGCTCTATGACTTGAACCTCAAGCTGGAAATCACATAGGTGACTCCTTTAATACCGATTTTACACATGCCCTCCCAGGCCTCCAGGATAAAGGTGCTTGTTAGCCATTAATTACGTGCAAGTTCATTTCCCCAATACCTCAATGAAAACACTTTTTACTTGTATGCATTTCAATCTAAAATGCCCAGATCAACACAGTTCTCCAGGTACAGCCATATTCTTATTTACGTAAGACTGGAGTGAAATGAAAAAACCCACTACAGCTATCTACCACTACAAAGAAAAAGCAGAACGAAACAACAAAACGCAAATAGTACTTTTCCAAACACATACAACATGTTCTTAAAGATCCCCTCAGTTTTCCAAACTCACAAATACCCAAAGTAACAAAAAATAACCTTTTCAAACACAGGAAGATGACTGTATCACCTAAAGCAACCAAAACTCTTTGAGGGAATGCTTATATTCAAATTCAGTTATAATTGGGCTAATTTAAAAATTAAATTTGGCAATATGAAATCTGTCCAATATAATTTGGAAATGTGAGTGAAAATAAGGGTATAAGAAATACACTAAGTATTAGTATTAATATTTTCATCTCTTGGAATCTTACTGAAATACTTGCAGCAGGAAAGCCTGTAAGTGTAATGAAAGAAAACCTTTGAAAATTGTGATTATATTTTAATTTGCTTAAAAGTTTTAAGTTTAGTCAATCTCTCTTTCTTAAATTCTTATTTTAAACAGGTACACTTGCCCTAATTTTTTTCTCACAGACCTAATATTTTCTTGCAACAAAATCAGACTACCGTGGGATATAGGTAGTAATCTTTTCTTTTTAAAGATTGCATAACTTCTTTCTAAAAGATGTCGATGTTTGCAGCTAAATCAAAAACAATGTAACTGAAAACAGAAATGGAACTGCTCTACCCATTTTTAACAAAGATAGAAATTATTCTTAGTTTCCTGAGAGCTGTATCTCAGGAATAACTTTCTCAATTAATCAGAATTATCAAACAGCAAACACTTCATGTTAAGCCAAAGTTAAACCAGGTGAGTGATATTACAACATATATTTTAAAAACCTGCAGTAAAGGCAAGGAAGGACAAGAACTACACGTTTCAAAGGCTAACTTTCTCATTCTCTTAAAATTGCCCAGGTTCTGTTGAGATGGGGTGCATCAAACTCTGGAGCCGTGGAAGCGTATTTATCTCAACTACCAGGACCCCAGGCAGTTCTATTGAAGCGGAGGAGGGGAGGATACCGATCTGAATACCTGCCCTGAAAAGCCTTCCACGATACCCAATTTAACCACCAACCAACCACAGTGCAGAAAATTCAAGAAAGCAAGGCTTCCACCACCACCACCACCACCCTCCCCGCTCTATTCTTTTGCTCATTTCCATTCTTTGGTTAACTTTCAAGATAAAAGGGGAGAAACCTGTTGGAATGGATTTTTTGGAAGATAAATCCCACAGATGAAGGAGAAATCAGTTGCCCTCAGGAACCCATTCATTTACATAAAACCAAAAGAAGATCCACCCACGTGTATTCCGATCTGTGAAGATGCAACCTGTGATTTGCAGAGACGATGAGATCTAAAACAAATCCCAGAGACGGTTTCTCTCCCAAGGGGAAAAAACAACGCGGCTCTTCACGCAGGCACCTTCAGAGACGAGCTCCGCAACGCGCGAGGCGAGGGCGTGCAGACCAAGGCGCGCCACTCACCGGCGCAGCAGCTCCGGGCGGAGGCCCGGGCCCGGGATCCCACCCACAGCCCGTTTCACGTGTCCGAAAAGTGCGACCAGCCCCAGGCCCGGCCCCCACCCGGACCCGGAGGAGAAGGCAGCAGAACTGCGCCAGGGGACGGTGGGCGGGCGGAAGGGAGCCGCGGCGCGCGAGACCCCGGAAGGAGCGCGGCGCTCCGGGGGTGGGGGTGGGGGTGGGGGCGGGGGCGGGCGGGGGCACGGGGCGGGGCGGCGGGCTCACCTGGCGCGGGGGACCGCGGGGCGCGCGCGATGCCGCCGCCGCCGGTGCGGCTCCTCCGCTCGGGGCCACAGCGCCCCCGCGCAGCGGGAGTGGCCGCAGCGGCCGGAGCTCGGGTTCCTCCGCCCCCGGCGTCGCGCCGGCTCCTCCGGGGGCGCCAGCAGCTGCAGGCAGCGCCTCCACACTCGCCGCCTCACCATCCTTGGGGCGAGCAGTCGCCGGGCCCGCGGCCTCCGGGCGCCCAGGCTTCAGCTGGGTTCGCCCCTGAGTTGCCCGCTCACTCGTTCCTTGTGACCTTCCATCTACCGTGTTTCTGCGAAAATAAGACCTAGCGAGATAAACAGCTCTAATGCATCTTTTGGAGCAAAAATTAATACAAGCCCTGGTCTTACCGCACTATAAGACCTGATCTTGTCTAACAGAAGACTGGGTCTTATATTAATTTTTGCTCCAAAAGACGCAGGAGCGCTGATCGTGCTAGGTCTTATGTTCGGGAAAACACGGTAGCCCGGCCAGCGTCAGCCTCGCGCGCGCGCCGCCCACCCCCTTTGCCAAGATGGCCGCCCCCGCGGACCCCGGCCCGAGGCCATCTTGGTAAAGGGGGCACCTGCTTGCCCATCCCCGGCTGCCTGGCGCCTCACGTGCACTGCAGGAGCCCCCGGGACCAAATTAGTTAGCCTGTCCCTAACCAGAAGCTAGCTTTCAGTTCGCATGAACACCAGCCATCACTGCTCACACTAAGGGGGATCCGGGGGCCGCTCGGCCTGCGCAACCACACAAGACAAGCACTTGGTAGCAGCACACTGACCACCCACAGCGCCAGGAGCGTGGTAAATCGTAATTTGAAGTAGAGAGTAGCTGTTGGACATTCATGGCAGCACTGCCTTCTTAGTGTGCCATTTAACTTTTAAAATGATGCCACGACCTCCCGGTACACAGAGTTCTCAACTAAATTTGCTTTAAAAAGAAAATCTCAGGATGGGCCCTGGCCGCGCAGGCACAAAAATGGATGACGAGCCCAAAATTGTGATGCTGAGTTTCTCCCAGGATTTTCTTTTTAAACTGCAGGATGAGATTGGCTGGTTCAAGAAATAAGTATAGACAGAATCCGATTCAACAATAGGCGGTTGGGCAGAAAGATGCCTCTTTGAAAGTCATCTGGGGTGTGGCCATGGGCCAGAAAGAAGAGATGCCTTCTGTCTGGGGCTGGGTTGGGGGAGGGGGAGGGCAGAGCCTATCAGCAAAAAGAAAAAGAAATACAGGTCCCCAAATACAGATAGGACTGCTGGAAAATGCAAACCAAAGCAACTGGAAAGCGAAAGTGACCGGTAATGCCTACTAGTGGAACGATGTAAAGAGACTGCGTCAGGCGTGGACTTTGTCCCCTCGGGCTAGCTCCCACTTGCTGAATCCCAGTGACTTAAGTGTTACTCAGAGCTGCTTGCTCCTGGGTGGGGCAGAGACCGCACTCCCTGAATGGCACCTGGAATGTAACAGCAAAACCAACAACCAGCTACACACCCAAAGGGTATGAAGTTACTGCTCCGAAGGTCACCGTACTCTTGGCTAAGGAACTTTAAAAAGATGCCCTTTGTTCCCTCACCCCAATTCTTTATTATTACTATTTTCAAAACTACAGAAAATAGATATGCCTTTTTGTTATACCATTTGAATAGGCTGCAGACATCAAAATACTTCACCTTTAAATACTTCAGCCTGCCTCTCTTAAGAATAAAGACGTTTGCTTCAGAATCACAGTACTGTTATCACTCCTAAGAAAACAATTCCTTGGTATCATTTAATATCCTGCTTACGTTTAAGTTTCTGATTGTCCTTTATAGCTGAATGTCTTTGATAGCTGGGTGGGGTTTTTAGTTTTTGTTTGTTTTTTTGAACTAGGATACTGTCTAGACTCATGAATTACATTCGTTTATTATGCTTAAGAAGCAATTTGAAATGTTCACTAGGTATTAATAACTATTTTCTCTGCATATACAGATATGCTGAAGAGACATGTTCAGGGAGTATTTTCACTGAGAGCAGGTGCTTTAGCTGAGCACATCTCTGCAGATCAGGAAAGTCTATGAAGAATGACAAGTCTTTTAATATAGCATTAAGGTTATAATTGAAGCTGGATTAAATAGTAATGTTTATGGTTTCCTAACTCCTAGAATACTACATAAATTTGATGGAGTTTGCCGGAATCTCTACTCAACCCGACTTCTAAAAGTTTAATGATTGGGGTTTTTTACTAGACCAGGGGTGTCCAAATTGCGGCCCGCGGGCCAACAGCAGCCCATGATCCATTGTTAATTGACCAGCAGCAAATTCCAAAAATATATTTAGTTTACTTAAATAAATCAGGTGAGGCAACACGTACTTCACCTCGAGTGAGTGGCCCAGCTGTTTGTGTATTTTACCGCATGTGGCCCTTGGTGAAAAACGTTGAAAAAAGTTTGGACACCCCTGTTCTAGACAATGAAAAGAAGCTGTTTAGTATAACAACTTACATCACTCCAGGCAGAACCTAGCTTGCCCTACTTCACAGTACAGAACAAATGAGCATTGCATCCTCTGCATTTTCCTCATGGTTTAATTTTAGATCCTGACCTGCTGAACTGGGTTCTATTTGTCCTTTCCTTTAATGCCACCCTTAGGAAGTCAGGCACTCAGCAGCTAATGGTAGCTATTTGTCTTTGAAATTGTTACTTAATTTTTAAATGTTAACGCTGTAAAGTGGTGCAAATATACACAATTCCTTTCAAGTGGCTGGTGGCCAATGCAAAGTTTTTCTGGAGACTAGAATTAAAAAAGATTTTCATACTTCACAGAATGTTAGGTGCTATTTAAAAACTGGGAAACCACAGTTAAAACAATTTTATCATAAGAGTTCTCATCTTTAAAATGATGAGTTCTGTGGGGTGGCCGATTAGCTCAGTTGGTTAAGGTGCAGTGCTCTTAACAACAAGGTTGACAGTTCGATTCCCACATGGGCCAATGAGCTGCGCCCTCCACAACTAGATTGAAACAACTACTTGACTTGAAGCTGCTGGGTCCTGGAAAAATACACTTAAAATAAATAAAAGTTTAAAAAAGAAAACAAAGAAAATGAGTTCTGTAATCAGCACTGCTTTTTTCTTCTAGCTCCAGGCCTAAAAGAACAGGACTAGAGGATGAGATGACTAGGTACTATAGGACTTGAATTCAATGTGTATTTATAGCATTGTTACTGGAGTCTTGTTTCTTTTTGCCACGCAGTGAAGAATCAAAGGTCAGAAAGCTGATTAGTTTGCAAGAGGGGTTTATTACTGATACATTCTCAGGGACGAGAACAGGCCTAGGTAAGGTGAGAGAGAGAGAGAGCGAGAGAGAGCGAGAGAGAGAGAGAGAGAGAGAGAGAGAGAGAGAGAGAGAGAGAGAGAGAGAGAGAGACAGGCCTAGCTGAGGTAGGAGAGAGAGAGAACAAGAGAGACACATAGCCAAGGTGGGAGAGAGAGACAGAATGAGGGAGGCCTAGCCAAGGTAGGGGAGGGAGGGAGAGAGCACGAAAGAGGCCTAGTGGAGGCCGGTAGAGGGAAGGGGGGAGAGACTGAGAGAGCAACAGGGCCCTTGTCCTGAGGACTTACAGTTTGCTGGGTGGGGTGAGGGAGTTACATATCGTAAGAAGTGATGCATGCTCTTCCAAGGGAGGGCGTGACCTCCTAAGATGGGTGGAGATCTGTGGACTCAGATCCTCATCCTGCTCCAGACCACCACTTGTCACCTGTTGTAAAAACAGATACATGGCTGGAGGCAGTTAATCAAAGCTAGTTATGAGCTTTTTCTGTATGCACCATGGACCCCCTCCTCTTCCTCCTCCATTTTGTAACTTCTACCTAAGAGCATCACTTCTGGAATTCAGTTCAATACTGTGTTCACCTCCAGTCCAATCAATGCTGTTTTCCTGATCATTAAGAATCTATAGCTAACTCCAAATAGTAATAGGAAGTATCTCAAGCAGCTAAGTTCTACTCAGTGCTCTGCCATTGACTAACTCTTTGACCTTAGAAAATTCCCCTCCACCTCCCAGCCTCCCCCCACTACTACCCTCCAAAATGACTCTAAGTTTCTGTAGCCAGTTGTAGTTGTAACATTTGGAGATTGGACAAAAAAGGTTTTGGAGAAAAATATATGAAGATGATGTAGGATGCTTCTCACTGAGTGCCGGGATTCGTAGTCTTCTGGAGCTGAAGAATGGATACACAGACCAAGGAAAGGCACAGTTGCACAGGAGGATAGTTTATTATAACAAGCAGAGTTACAGCTCCCGAGTTGTGGGGGGCGGGCAAAGCTGGGATGCCCACTAGCTAAGGCAAAAGCTTGTGTTTATCTACCTTTATTTCTACCTGGCAGGGGGATGTGGGATGTGGGTGCCTGTGGATACAATGTTTCCCAGACTTGCTCTTCTGCTCAGCTTGGGGGAGACCATTGATTCAACTCAGTTGCCCCAGAGCATAATTGATGATATTTTTGTGGTGCTATGGTTGTCCTGTGTTCTGTTTTTGTTCCGTTTTTGCTCAGTCTACCAGAGGAGTCTGTACTGTCTGATTTCATACTAACCTGCCTCAATTCCCCTCTCTGAAGACGTAACCCTAACCGCCATTAGGGAATAGGGGCGATGACCACTCTGCCTACTTCAGGCTGAGGAGGGGCGTAGAGGTACCAGCACCTAGGGTGTGTCCAGAAGTCTATCTAAGGGACCCCCATAGAGGAGCAATTGCGGATGGGAACAGTGTTGTTTCCCAGGCCATCTTAGCCACCGGAGGGCTGGTCTGCAAGCCAGATACACTGTACCGTGTAGCATGAAGTAATCTGTATAATAATGGATAAAAGAAAAATTTTAAAAGCTTCTTTAAGTCCCACTAAGCTAGGAAGCCTGGAAGTAAGGAAACCTAGATCTACACCGAAAAATCCTGTCCACTGTTTAATGTTGGAAATTATGTTATGAATTTGTTGAACTTTATTTTCAATTAGCTGAGAATTGTCAGAAAGTTTGAAACAGCATAATCCTTTAATATTTTCACATCTTTGGTTATGTTTGAGGAGTAGATAATCTATGGCAGCTTTGTTTTTGAGAACTGTTTCTCTGACCTGTCCTAACTTTTATCCCATGGCATGAAGTGTCTGTGAAGTAGCATTCAGGGCCTTTGCCATTGAGCAAGCTATGTGACTAATTTCCACAATTAGGGCAATGGTCATAGCAGGTACTACAAAAAGAGATAAGGATATATATTCAGTGGGGCTGAATAAATGTACATCACTGTTACAGCTAGAATCTAAAGTAAGCTCTCTGTGATGTCTACCTTGATGGGGCTTAATTTGGGTTACAGTCCCATCCCACACTAGAGGAGCTAATATAGGGTTGAGACCCAGTCTGGCAGCATTTTTAGCTGCTGCTCTGTTTATTTTTAGAAATTTTATCACTTCCCTTTTGATGTCCTTTGTAGTATATAACCGTTGTTTCCTGAGGAGAATGTACTGTCTGTAGCAGTCGGTTGATCTCCTGGTGATATTTGATGGGTGATCCATTAGCTGTTAGGAAGCACCTTTTTTTCAAAATGTTGCCATGGGCATGCAACACGAAAAAAGCATATTTCGAATCAGTACATATTGGACTTCTTTTTTTTACTTAACTCTAATGCTAAGGTGACAGCTATTAGCTCAGCCAGTTGTGTACTGGCACCAGAGGGGAGTCTTGCATTTTCTAATACATTATGTGATGTAACAACAGCATATCCAGCTTTCTGAATGCCATTTTCTACGGAAGAGCTCCCATCAGTGAAGAGTGTCCAATATGGCTTGTCTAGGGGTGTTTCTTGTAAATTTATTCTAGCTGACAGGTCCTTAGAGAGGGCCTGTCCAAAGAGATGTGGATTATCTCTAACTCCCTGGGGGAGGACCGTCCAGGTGAGCTGTGAAGTCTGGCTTTCTTTTGAGCTGTCCTCAAAAGCAAAGAGATATAGTGAGTTGGGGTGCATGGGTATACAAAAGAAGGTATCTTTTAAATCTAAGACTGTGAACCATCTGGCAGTCTCAGATATTTGGGCTAGGAGTGTGTAAGGATTTGGAACTATAGGGTGTATGGGAATAACTGCCTCGTTGATGGCTTGGAGGTCCTGAATCTCCATTCACCATTTGGTTTGGGAATTCCTAGGATGGGGGTGTTGCAAGGGCTACTGCATTCTCTAAGAAGGCCTTGTTGTTTGCGATTGTTAATGATTGGTATTAGTGCTTTCTGTGCCTCAGGTCTTAGAGGGTATTGTCTCCTGCGAAGAAATAGAGTGGGGTCCTTAAGATGGATATGTACTGGGGTGGTTGTTAAGGCACAGACAACTACCCCCTGTGTGGCCCCAACATCAGGATTGATGTTGGCTTTTATTATTGGGAGGCAACGAGGAAGACTTCCACGGGCTAAGAGAACAATAGTTCCCATCTCAGTCATAATGTCTCTTCCTAATAGTGGGGTAGGGCTTTTTGGTATGATTAAGAAAGAATGGTAAAATATTAGGTCATCCCATACATAGCCTAAGGGCTGAGAGAAATATTTAGTAATTGGCTTGCCTGATACTCCGCAGATAGTAACATGTTGATTGGAGAGGGCCCCTGGGTTGGAGAGGAGGACCGAGAAAGTGGCTCCTATATCTAGAAGGAAATCAATGGATTTTCCTTCTGCTTCTAGGGTTACCAGGGGCTTGGGAGTCCTGATAGCGAAATGGGACGAGGGAGCCATTGGTAGAAGCCCCAGGCCCCATCAGTCCCAAGCGGGGTTCGGCTGGGTGAGTTTGGCGCTAGGGCTGGAGGCCTCCAGGGACAGACTTCCAGTGATCCCCTTGGCAAATGGGACAGGGCCGCGGAGGTCTCCGAGTGGGCTCCATTCGCCATGGACACTCCCTTCGCCCGTCCACAACACGGCAGTCAGACTTTCCTCGGGTACCCTGTTGAGCTGTGGTCTAGAAGGCTAATACCTCCGCTTTTTTCCTTATTTTCCTTTCCTTGTCTTGGGCTTCCTCCTGGTCCCAATTGTAATAGACAGAATTGGCTACCTTGAACAACTGATCGAAGGTGCCTTCAGACCAATGGCCAATTTCTGTAATTTCCTGTGGATATCTGGGGCAGCCTGAGTTATAAATTTATCCTTTAAAATGATTTCCGCTTTGAGGGAGTCTGGCCCAATAGGAGTGTACTTGATTAGGGCTTCCCTGAGTCTTTCTAAAAAGGCTGATGGATTTTCTTCCGAATTCTGGCTAGTGGTAGATAGTTTTGAATAATTGAAGGGCTTAGTCTTAGTTCTCCTCAGACCTTCTAAAATGTACGCCAGAAAGTGTTTTCTCTGCCAGTTTCCCATGGCTGTATCAGGTTCCCATTGTGGGTCTGCAGTAGGTACTGCTTGCTTTCCTCTAAGAAAGGGCTCCAGAGTGGGGTCTCGTTCTGTTCGTTCATCATGATGTGTTAGTAAATGATCATCTCCAAATTTTTCAGCTGCTTGTGAAGCTGCCTGCTTTTCAGAGTTAGTGAAAGTGTGATTGAAAAGTAACATAACATTCTTCCAAGAAAGGTCAAAGACCTGGGTTACGTTCTGGAAAGCTTCTATATATTTGTCAGGGTCATCTGAAAACTTCCCAGGTCCCCCCTTATTTGTCTGAGATCCTGTAGGGAAAAAGGGACTTGAACCCTGACAGGCCCAAATTCTCCTGGCATCTCCTGTAAGGGAAGGAGATTTGTTCTTAGTTGGGAGCGCCTTCATACAGGAGGTCCGGATATGGAGAGCAATAAGACGAAGCTGGGCTGGGAGCCGGCTCGGGAGAAAGAGTAAGGTATAGCGCTTTGGGATGTTCCTCTGGCCGAGGATCTGATGGGGGAGTCTCCCTAAAGGAGGTAATCCTTTGAGGTAATGTCCTTTGGAGGAGGGGAACAAGAGACTACAGCTATGTTACACCGCTGGCAAAGATCTGGGTCATCTCTTAGGGCAAAGAAGGCCTGTACATAAGGAACTTCTGACCATTTGCCTTCCTGCCTACAAAACAGATCTAACTGCATGATAGTATTATAGTTAGTACTTCCCTCAGAAGGCCAAGTTTCCCCATCTTCCAACTTGTATTGAGGCCAAACCTCAGAGCTAAAGAAAACCAAGCACTGTTTCTTCAAAGTCTGAGGATCAAATTTGTCCCAAGCTTTCAAGATGAAATTTAGCGGGGTGAAGGCATGTGAGGGCTGGTTGCCCATCTGGAAGGGAGGACGAACAGAAAGGTGTCACTTTGCAATTCATCTCCCACAACCTGGTCTATGGCGTCCCCTAGAGGTCTGGACCACGGAGACTGCACGACTGGTTCCCGGGTGTGTGGGGAGACACAGCGCGAGACACGGCGCGCCAGGGTTAGTCATGCTTCCCTGGGCTGCCGGGCCCGTGTCCCTGGTGGGCGTCTACCCGTCTCTGGATATGCCTTTCTGATTGTTGGGCGCCAGCTCACAGGCCGGTAAAGGCTGTGGCCGATAATGAGGTATCTTAAGGTGGAAGAGTGTACAGCTCAGCTCTGGGCTTCTTGAAAATTGATGGCACCGTCTAAATAGTAACAACCTTCTTTATAAACATAGTAAAGGAGGGAGTACTTCTTTATAAAGCTTGTAAGGAAGGCATTCAGTCAAAACAAAAAGGTGTAAGGGGATGCTCTTGCGATTGGGAATTATTTTATTTCTGCCTATGATGAATGTAAGATGCTTGTCCGCTTGTAGATGCTGTGCTGGCCAAGGGAGTCAGAGCCGAGCAGTTACTGTTTAGCTTGTGCCTGTTAGCCATAAGCTCACGGCCTGTCCCATCCTGCCAGCTCGCAAGCCTGCTCCTGTGAACTGTTTACTTGTCTCATCAGGATGCTCTCAAAAACAACAGAGAGATTTGGCGTGTGTAACAGGACACTTCCACCTGTGCTTTAAAACTTGAAGGAGATCCCAATAAGAAGATATAAGAGGGTGAGCTAAATGCCTGAAAATCTTATCCTAAGCAACAAGGGATATCCTATAGAGACAAAGATCCATGTTCTTACCTTAAGGTGTCTTGAGACTGGTGGAGGGTGTTGAGGAGGTGTCACAGGGAAGAGACCCTGGACCAGCATTTCAAAAGGTGAGGAGAGACGGTGACAAGATGAAAAGAGGTGTATAGATGGAAGAGTCATCCGACTGGCACCCTTACGGGTGGTCGGGCTGGGAAGGGGCCAGAGAGACCTTTGGGATCTGCCGTAGAGTAGCTATGGCCAGGGTCCCTCAGTTGTCTACAAAGGCCCACAATCCTGGCCACATGCCAGTATTGAGCTTCCTCGCAGAAAGGGAAAAAAACAGCAGAGGAGTAGGAGAAGGCAGCAGAGAGGGAGAGGGAGAGCCTCCGGACAGCATCCTTCTGGGCAGTTGGGCCAGGAGAAGACCCAGGGAACCTTTGAGACCCATCACAGAGTAGCCATGCCCAGAGCCCCTCAATTGCTGCCAAGAGCCATTCACCTCAACGTCGCGCCATCTTTGGGCCCCCCTTCTCACAAGAGAGAAGGCTAGAGGAAAGGCAGTCAGTCAGGCTATGGCCAACGTTCCTCTGCCTCAGTGCTGGAGTGGACTGACCAGAGCCCTTCTGCAAAACCTGCTCTCCGACTCTTAAGGTTGTCAGCAGTGCTACTCACATTTAACTGGCTGATGGAGGCCCAATAGTTGTGTGACGGGAGAAAGAGACAAAAATAATGAAAGCCCGTAAGTGGACAAGTAGACAAGCACAGATCATATTTACCTCTCCCAAATCCCAGACGAGCCCCCAAATGATGTAGGATGTTTCTCAGTCAATGCCGGGGTTCCGGGTTGGTAGTCTTATGGAGCCAAAGAATGGATACACGGACCAAGGAGAGGCAAAGAGTTGCACAGGAAGATAGTTTATTATAGCAAGCAAAGAGTTACAGCTCCCGAGTTGGGGGGAGAGGAGGGTACCGGAAGCAGGGGTGCCCACTAGCTAAGGCAAAAGCTTGTGTTTATCTACCTTTATTTCTACCTGGCAGGGGGATGTGGGATGTGGGTGCCTGTGGATACAGTGTTTCCCAGACTCGCTCTACTGCTCAGCTTGGGGGAGACCATTGAAACAACTCAGTTGCCCCAGAACATGATTGATGATATTTTTGTGGTGGTATGGTTTTCCTGTGTCCTGTTTTTGTTCTGTTTTTGCTCAGTCTACCAAGGAGTCTCTAACTGCCTGATTTCATACTAACTAACCTGCTTCAGATATAGGGTGCTAATTACAAGAGTTGGATTGTGTTCAGCCAAGAGTCAGCAAAATTTGCCCTGAGGGCCAAATCTGGCCTGCCACCTAGTTTTTTTGTTTTGTTTCGTTGATTCAAACTATCTTTTAGAATACAAAATCCTCAACATTCATATTATAGCGATACTTTAAAATTTTACCATCTTAACCATTTTTAAGTGTATAGTTCAGTAGTAGTAAGTATATTCACATTGTTGGGAAACAGATCTTCAGAACTTTTTCATCTTGGAAATCTGAAACTCTGTACCCATTCAACAACACTTCCCTTTTCCTCTAGTAACCCCTAAGTCTCTAATAACTACCATTTTACTTTCTGTTTATGTAAATTTTGTAAGGGTGAAGTTCAGGGAATCATTAATGCAGTTCGATTTAGCTAGTTCGCAATTTGACTCACCACATGGCTCCCTATCTAGCTACCTGTAATTAGGCTTAGTTTGTTTGCAGTTAGATTCACCCTGATATTTGGCTGTTTTCTCTGTTTCTCCTCTCGCTGATTAACTTAAGAACTCTGTTCTGTTCCCTTTCTCAAGGCTACCCATATCTCGTTAATCCATTTAATTAACAGAATCCTAAACTAGAAAGGGCAATTTCTTAATCCTAAGGCACTGGAACACTGGAATCCAATTTGCAACTCCCTTGCAAATTTTACTGGTGACTCATAAAGCCCCAGGCCAAGGTGGCCTAGATAATATTATCTTCAAAGAGACCAGACCCCAGGAAGTGATGCCAGCCCTTAGACCTACCTGACCAACTCCCCCTTTCCTATAAAAGAAAAAGCTAACCTGAGTTAGGTGCAGCTGTCCACTCTTAAGACTCTACCCCCGACCACCACCACCCCCCTCCGGTGTTTCTCTCCTCACCTAAAAGCAGCCGGTCTTCTTTAGACACTGCCATGGGCATTCTCTCTCTGCTCAACCTTCAATAAAACTTTCTTTGCTTTCCTACTTTTCTGAGTTTTGTGAATTCTTTCACCTTCTGCAAACAACCAGGGTTAATTTCATGCCAGTAAAAGTTTGACTATTTAAATACCTAATATAAGTAGAATGAATTATCTAATGTTTATCTTTTTGTGAATGGTTTATTTTACTTAGCATAATGTCCTCAAGGTTTATCTATGTTGTAGCATGTGACAGGATTTCCTTTCTTTTTGAAGGCTGAGTAATATTCCATTGTACGTATATAACGCATTTTATTTATCCATTCATCTTTTAATGGACACATTTGGGTTGTTTCTACCCCTGAGCTATTGTGAATAGTGCTGCTATGAACATAGGAGGGCAAATATCTCTTTGAGACCTTGCTTTCAATTTTTTTGGATATATACCCAGAAGTGGGATTGCTGGATCATATGTGAATTCTATTTTTAATTTTTTGAGGAAACTCTATACTGTTTCTATAGTGGCTGTATCGTTTTACAATCCCACCAACAGTGCACAAGGGTTGGTTGGAATTTCTCCACATCTCTGCCAACACCTGTATTTTCTGGGGTTGTTTTCTGTCTGTCTGTTTGTTTGTTTGTTTGGCAGTAGCGACCCTAATGGTTGTGAGGTGATGTCTCATTGTGGTTTTGATTTGCATTTCTCTGATAATTAGGGATGTTGAACATTTCCATATGTTTGTTGGCCATTTGTATATCACCTTTGGAGAAATGTCTATTCAAGTCCTTTACCCATTTTTTAATTGGATTATTTAACTTTTTGTTGAGTTGTAGGATTCTTTGTACATTCTGGATATTAACACTATCAGATTTACATAATTTGCAAATATTTTCTTCCATTCCATAGGTCGCCATCTCACTGTTGATTTTGCCCTTTGAATGCAAAATGTTTTTAAGTTTGATACAGTCCTATTTGTAAATTCTTGATTATGTTGCCTGAGATTTTGGTGTCACATCCAAGAAATCATTGCCAAATTCAATGTCATGAAGGCTTCCCCTGTTTTCTTCTAGGAATTTTATAGTTTTAAGTTGTCACTTGATTTTGTATGGCCCATGAGCTAAGAATGACCTTTATAGTCATTCTTGTGGTTGGAAAAAAGAAAAAAAGAAAAATAATACTTCGTGATACCTGATAATTATGTAAAGTTCAAATTTTAGTGTCCATAAAGTTTTGTTTACACACAGCCACATTCATTCAGTTGTATATTGCCTATGACTGATTTTGCACTACAAGGGCAGAATTGAGTATTTGCAACAGAGACATATAACACACAAAGCCTAAGATATTTACTGTCTGACCATTTACAAAAAAAGTTTGCTGACTTCTGTGTTAGGCTACTTTTCCCCCCAGTCTCTCAGTATCTGAGATGGGCCAGAAAAGAAAACGACTACAGTCAAGTACTCAAAAACAAAGATTGTGTTCTACCTGAAAGAAAGGGATACTTAAGAAAAAGTTCTCTAAATCTTCTCTTCTTTTTAAAGCAGAATAGCCAAGGGAGATTCTTTATTTAGTCAGATGACATCACCTGACAGCATTGGCTTCCAAAGTGGGTTGCCCCAACTCAATGGGTGTAAAAGAAAATAGTAGAACTTCTGTTTTTGTTTTTAAATCTTATCTTTTCTGATTTTCAGTTTCATAATGAATATATATATCATTATAAAACGTATAAACAAAAAAATATGGGATATTTGTATGGCATTCAAAATAGAAAAAAAATTGGAGAACACTATAGATCTCTTAGCAACTGAAGGAGGCAGGTGATCTAAGGGAAATAAAATTAAACCCCTTTGTTTTTTAAGAGTATTTTCACACTGTAATCGTGAGAGCATACTTTGAATTTCATCTAACATTTATCAGACTGGAAAATACAGACTAACCAGATATTATAGTAGTTCAGTTACGTGAAAAGTAATATTTCTCTTACTGATAATTGGCCAGTTTTTGTTGTTGTTATTGTTGTTTTGCTTTTGCTTTGTTTTTCTGGAAGTTTGTACCTTTTCACCTCCTTCCTACATTTTTTTTTCGTTTTTTAGATTCCATATATAAGTGAGATCATAGTTTTGTCTTTCTTGATCTGACTTATTTCACTTTGCATAATGCCTTCAAGGTCCATCCATATTGTCACAAATGGTAGGATTTTCTCAATTTTCATGGCTGAATAATATTCCATTGTGTATATATGCCACAACTTCTTTGTCCATTCATCTATGGACACTTAGGTTGTTTCCACATCTTGGCTATTGTAAATGCTTCTATGAACACGGTGGTGCAGGTTAGCTTTTTGAGTTAGTGTTTTCATTTCCTATTTATTTTTATTTATCTAAAAGCTTCAGTATAATCTTCGAAATGTAAAATCTAAGCCCCAGATAGTTAAACTCAGCAAGTAATGCTGATCAGTTTGATGATTTTAATAAGAGGAATTCTAGCTTCTTAGACATAGTGTTTTCCATGTGGATTAACAGCTGCAAAAATACAGGAGAGAACTTCAAAAGTGGAGGGATTAAGATTAGTCTACCATTAATATCTAGTCCACCTGGAAAATTCTCAGGTATGATTCTCCACGGACTGGGGGTTACTTGTCCTAGCCATTCCCATCTAAGCCTGAATTCCCAAGGCCCCAACCACAAGCAGGTATGTGTCGACTGCACGCTTCCAATTTAGGGGCAAAAAATACAGCTCTCTGTGGTAAACTGAAGAATCCTCCATTTCCCCTAAAATATCCATCTGCTAATCCCCAGAATCTACTAATGTTACCTTATATGACAAAAAAGACTTTACAGATGTGAATAAATTAAGGATCTTGAGATGGGGAGATTGCTCTGGATTATCCAATTGGGCCCTAAATGTAATCACAAGGGTCCTAAAAAGAAGGAGGCGAGAAAGTCAAAGAAAAGAAGCAATGTGATAACAGCAGCAGAGACTGAAGCAGAGACTTGTCTGTGAAGCAGCCACAGACAAGGAATGTGGGCAGCTTTTAGAAGCTGGAACAGACCAGGAATGGAGTCTCTCTGAGCCTCTAGAAGGAACCAGTCCTGCTAACACCTTCACTTTAGCCCAGTGAACCTGATTTCAGCTTTTGGCCTCCAGAACTGTAAGAAAATAAATGTGCTGTTTTAACCAACCTAGTTTGTGGTAATTTGTTACAGCAGCAATAGAAAACAAACATACACTCCTTTAAGCAGTCTTAACAAATACAAAATATTTGTTAAGTTAGCATAACATTAATGAATAGACACAGGACCGTAGATCCAAACTCCAGAGTTTATAGCTGAGAGACTCAAGTCTCAGGACGTATAGGACCAGTTTTCCTGGTTGGTGCTAGCAGCAGTGGTTGGAGGCTTCTGAGAAAGGAGCAGAAGACCTGGTGTTGGGAGAGATTGCTTCTAGTCCTGTCCTGAAGAAGTCATTAACTGCCCTAAGTGAGCCTTTGAGTTCAATCTACCTGATCACTAAGTCCCTTCCAATTCTAAAATTCAGAGCTGTAGCAAAACATATTTTACCTTTGAAAGTCTCACGTTACAACTGTTACAATCTCTCTCCAGCCTCCCTCTCCACCAAAGTCTACACGCTTATGCACGCATTGTTTCTTCTGCTTGGACCTTTCTTCCCTGCCCTCACCCCCTGAGAGCTCAGGCTCATAATCAATACTCAGATCAAGAATCACCACCCTTGAGAAACTCTCTCATCTTCCCAAAGCAGAATGGTCATCTCTGCCTTGGTGCTTTCAGAGAATTAGTAAAGCCGTTACCAAATTATAGTGACTATTTGTTTCCCCAAATCAGAATGTTGGCTACTCATATGCAAATATTCTGTCTGACTCATATTTATACTTCCAGCAGCTACTTGTGTGTTTGGTGGACACTCATGTTAAGTTTGTGGTCCAAATAAATAGGTGAATGATTATTCTCTGAATTCTGAGAATCTACTTGGGGCTAGGCAGAGATGGGCAATGGGGAGGGATAGAGGTGAAGTACAAGAGGACAGGAAATTCATGGTTCAGCAAGTTATCCAGAGCCCTGGAGAAAAAGACAAGGCAGATTTGTGTGATGATTTAATTCAAGGCTATCCTCAGATACTCACTGTACATGCAATTTAGCATTTCTCTTGACCTTGCTTCAAAGTCAGTTTCTAAGTGGAGTAAACAGTATGAGCAACCTTGAACAGCAATCTGCTGATTAGGAGCTCTTAACTTGGGCCGATGGCAGGCAGCCACACACAATTTGTTAGCTCTGCATCCGAGCGTGCCTCAAGGCAGAGACACAACTTTAGAATTTTATGGTAGCTAGTTAACAACTCTGTCCTTATAGACCATTCTGAGTAACAGCTCATAAAACTGTCTATATTCACTTTTCCTTCTTAGGCATAAAAAACACTCTCTCACCCCCACTTCTTGAGTGTTCCACATACATCTTCAGTTTTCTTGATAAAAAGGACAAAGGACAAACCTACTCAGAAAACTCCATTAAGTGGAAATAAGGTTGCCATTTCCACATGCCTAGAAAACCTTTGAAATCACACTTTTCGCAATATATATATAGAGAGAGACTGATTTTAATTTACATTGTCTTTGATCAGGCGTCACTTTTATGATGTAGTAATCTCTGTGTCTTCCTTTGCTACTGCTGCTTTATACTATATGCCTATGTCAGTTCAGAATTTTACATTTGAGATTCAGCTTATTTTTTTTTAAAGGTCCCACTTATTGTACATTTTCCGTGTACCAGATACTATGCTAAATGCTTTATCATTCTCATTTAGTCCTCATAACAAACTCAGCCACTAAGCATTATTACACTTTTACTTTTTATAGAGGAGGAAGCTGAGATTTAGAGAGGCTAATTAACTTTCCTGAGGGCACAAGGCTAGTAAGACGTGGCAGCAAGACTCAGGCCCATGTCGGTTGGATGGAGAGAGCCAATAATTAGACTGTCCTCTTACTTGTTTTTCATAATGTTAAAGTGACATTACATTGCTTAAAAAATACCATTCAGCAATTGACAGTTGCTTGTGGGGAGGGGGTGGGAATGAAAAAACGTAATCCTTATTTCCAAAATTAAAATTTCCACAATTTTCATTGTGGAAAGGAACCTTCAAAAGGCATCACCATCAGGTAATACACATTTATTACCGAGATGGGAAAGCTGTGCATTACCTGTGCTGCTTCCTCAGCATTTAAGGGCTGATGGTTAACCCTATTGTAAAACAAACTACTGTTTTAATCCTTAAAGTTAGAGAGAACAAAGCTAGAGCCCTAAAGACTACCTACGTGGACCCAGGCCAAAGTGAAATATAGGTTTGTCACATACATGTCAATGTACATGGAGGGGGACATTACAAGGTTTTGAAGAAATTCAGATTAACCTACAACTTCGGTTGTGTGTTGTACATTTGTAAGATGAAATTTTGACTGTGAATTGGGTTTTATTTATTCCTTAAAGTAAAAAAAAAGAAACAACCAAGATCGGTTATAGCGTCCTGCAACTTAGGTCTTCTGTGGGAGGATAAAGATTTGTGAAAGGATTTCCAGTGCAACCATTGGGAGCTCACTTAGGGTTCACAGACTGTCCCAGCTCTGCAAGGACAGCCTGAGATTCACCCTTGGGTTGGTCTTGGTTTCTATAAGAATATACTCCACTCCCAGAGAGCAAGAATCAGATTTCAGTGGATTCCTAGATGTTTATGGATACACCCAGATGATTGCATAATAATCACTGGAAAACTACGTTGAAAATACAGACAGATGGGCCTCACCCAGGAGAAGTCTCAGTAATAATAACAACAAATATTTATATAGTGTTTATGATGTTACAGGCACTGTTCTGAGCACTTTGATTCATTTAACCTGCTCAACAACCCTGTGAGGCAAATATTATTATCATCACCAGCTATCAATAATGAAACTAAGGCACAGAGAGTTTAAAGAACTTGCCTAAGGTCATCCAGCCAGAGACTGAGCCAGATTTGAACTGAAGCTACCTGGCTTCAGAGTCTGTACTTTTAACCTCTGTGCTATGGTCCCCATAATTTGTATGTTCACATGTTTTTCAGGTAATTCTGATGTACAAGCCAGCAACCGATGTATGAATCTCCTTCTCTTACAACCTCATACCTGGCTGTCTCTGAATTAGGGTTGGCAGCCAACAATGTTAGGACAGCCGTTTTTAGTTTTTAAATTTCAAGTCCTTAGCTGCTGCATCCTCTGCTTCGTGGAGACTAAATCTGATGCTGGGTAGAAATATGACTTGGGAGTAAAGAAGGTGGGATACTAGGTTGCCTCATATGGCTTGGAAGACCTGTTTGTGTGCATCTCTTCCCAGCCCTACATTAGGTTGGGAGTGTTTACACCATAGGAATCAGCAAACACTACAAACGAGGGCTTCTTTTCCCCCCAGAGAGCTGGTGATTAAACATTTACCAGCATGCCACTGGCTTTATGGCACAACCCCCAGCTCAACCATTGGCTACATTACCTCAGGTCCATTCTTTAAATTCTCCCAGCCTCGGTTTTCTCATTTGTAAAAATGGAAGGAATTACAACTGTGGAAAACAAATGATGTAAGAAATGTGGAAGGATTTTGTATCATTTTGAAGAGATAAAATGAAGAGTGAGCACTTTACAAATAATGTTCCTTTTCTTTCCATTTCCTTATTGCTCCCAAACAATGAAAGACATCTATTGTATTCCTCCATGTCTCTTCCCAAGCTAAAATCTCTTTGGGTTATTACTCATTTGTAGGTGTTTCCAGACCCTTTTTTCATATTTTGAGACATGTCACACACAGTTCACAACTCAGCTCCCTTGAGTTGTATTTTGGTTACTTCTCTGAGTCCCCAAGCAGCATCTCACTTGTGCTCTCGGTATGGTCAGATGCCCTTCCTGCTGCAGTTCACTCTGCTGTCACCATCCCTGCCTGCAGCTCTGCTTCCTGTGCCAGACATCTCTGTCACTTCTGGGTACCTTTCCTAACATACCAGAGCCCAAGGAAGGTCCTCAATTCTGTGGCATAGGGCGAAGACCACTCCTATTCCCATACCTTCCACAAGGACTAAGGACGTGTTGCTTAGACCCCTAAGGCCCCAAAGTCTTCAAGGGTTTGGGAGAAATTACTGTTTAATTCTCTTACTCTCATTCTCTCTCCCTAGAAATCAGGTATGAATTTGAGGGGCGAGGGATTGCATGAATCTGGAGAAAACTTCAAGTGACAAACAAAACTTATGCCCAGACCATGCCTTCCTTCAACACTTAAGGCTTTGTAACAAGGCCAGAGTTAGCCGCCTGACCTTTCCTTTTGGTTTTTTTCTCTCCCAAGAGGCTTATTTGTCCACCAACCAGCCACACACACTTATGCCACTTGAATTCCCGTGGTCAAGTCGGATAGACTCAGCCAGGGACTTCTATAAAATTTCTCATAAAGGGTGTAGAGCTGGATGTGTGTGTGTAGAAGGGAGGATCTCTTCTTCAGGATAGAACAATATAGTTTTATAAAAGTTGCCTAAGATGGATTTTTTTTTTTTAGTCATAACATTATTATTAATATAAACTGAACTTGCAGTTTGCAAAATGATTATTTTTAGGTTGCTATTTAGTCATATCTTCCGCTAATCTCATATTTATACAGTTACTTCTCTGAACACAAATAGAGAGCTTTTAAGTTTATATCTGTGAACTCCTTTTGTATTACAATAAGCCCATCACCCCAGTCTACTGCGGACATTTTAGGTTCCAATTTGGTCTCTGTCAAATATCTTTTCATGTGGCAAAAACATGACCAAGGTGGTACATTTTCACTGAAAGATATAGGAAGAAGTCCTCATGGAAGACTGGACAAATGTCTATCATTTAGGATTCAGCAGTAGCTCTCCTGACACAAGACATCTTTGGTAACCTGAAGCAGTCCAAATGCTAATGCCACCTACAGAGTTCAGGCCCCAAATTTGCCTTTCTACCTTCTATAACTGCTTTTCTATTAACTTTGCTTCTATGTCCCTTTGCTGCTGCTTATTTTGACTGCCTTCTTGCTCTATGTGGGATGCAAAATGACCCTGATGTGAATTCTATGGGATCTGAGAGTACTACACAATCTGTAGCACACTGTTGTGCACATTTCTCATGCAGGCCACTCACAGGCCACTGCTCTGACATGACTATCCTAACAGATGATTTTGGCTAGAATAGCAATCCCCAGGCCACTCAGATGTGCCCAGCACAACGGGGTCACTTGACAAAAAAAGGTGTTCATTCATTTAGCAGGTATTAATTGGTCACCAATCATGTGCCAAAAGTTATTATAGCTGCTTGTAATATACACTAAGTCCCTGCCCACAGGGAGCACACATCATAATGGGAAAGAAAGACAAATAAGTCAACAAAAATTAATTTACATAAACAACAAGGTAATGAGATAGAGACTGGGCAGGAGGAAAGGGTTAGATAGAATTCACAGGGAAGGCCTCTTTGAAAAGATAAAATTTAAGGTAAGACTTGAATTATGAAAAGGAGTTACTTCTGTCAAAATCTCTGTAAAAGCATTTCAGCACATTCCAGAACATTCTAACAAGGCCTGAGTATAAGAACGAGGTTGGTGTCATGGAACAGAAAGAAGTCCAGGGTGGTGGAACTAAGGGGAAGAGGGCAGAAGATAAAATTGGAGAGGTAGGCAGGGGCCAGATCATTTAGAAGTAGCACTACAAAGCCACTTGAGAGTTTTAAATATGGAAGGTGTGTTGGGGTTGGAGAGTATGATCTGGTTTTAACAAAGATCAGAATACAGTAACATCAGAAAGTAGGTTCTTCAAGGTGTTTGTGCCTGGCAGGCACTTAGTATTTCTATTTCATAAATTGTTCAGTCTAGTCATCCAGAAATTTCTGTCCTTCCATCCTTCTGTCATTTGCAACTTTATAAGCATGCTTTCAATGTTCTCATCTGAGTTATGATATAAACATTGCTTAAAAGAGAGCAGCTGAAGGTCGTAGACACCAATGATGATCATATAATAAGATCCAAAACCAAGGTCCAGATCACAGTACACAGGAGAGTCAGCTGGATAACTAGGGGAATTGCTCAACTTTCTCCTCTCACCCCACTGAAAGAGTAAAAACCTGTCTGGAACTGAAAGATAAAAAGTCAGCTCAAACGTAAAGAAAAAAAAAAGAAAAGCAGTCCTGCTGATGATCAGGCTGTGAGGATGAACAGAAAAACCCAGCTGCAAAGTTAATAGGAAGCATTGTTCTCCCAGTCCTGAGGCAGCTGTAAAATGTTACAACTACCCCCGCCCCCGTTTTGAATGGCTACTGCTTACTTTCCAGTGATGCCCCAAAGCATTTTATTATTCCCATCTTTTACTGGGGATTCCTGCTTGCTAAACCACCCTCCCCATGTGGTAGCACCCAACCCCGGGTTTGTTCTGCTTCTCTTAAACCCATCACAGAAACAGCATCCAATACAGAGCTGATCCCTGCTTCTCTTACCTGTCCCCTCAGAATCCTTCAGAAGGAACCTAAATCTTACAAAATGCTTTCCACCTCACTCCTGTTGTGCTGCTCTCCCTCACTGCTTGGGGACAGTAAGTCTGATTTGATCACATCACAGGTTTATACCTGGTGATCTTAATACCATTAGTCTCACTTTGTCCTGTCCCTGTTTCATTTCCCCTAGTGACTCTGAAATAGTGCATTTTATTGAAGTAATGACAGAGTTCCCCATCACTACAATATGGAATTAATAACATATGTTATTAATACTCCCAGCTTGATGCTTGAGTTTACTTTTTCATTATTAAAAACATTACTGTTTTAATATTAATCATAGGTTGTGTTAAAATAAATAAACCTTATTTAAAATGGAATCAGGAAGGCTTCTGGTCAAGATGGCAGAGTAGGTAAATGGTGGGTTGGCCTCCTCCCATGACTGCACCAACATTATACCTAAACTACATAACAACCATCATTGAGAATGGCCTAAAGTCTAGCTGAACAGAAGTCTTATATCTAAAGATATACGGAAGAAGCCATATGGAGATTGGTAGGAGGAGTGGAGTTGTGTAATGGGCTGGTCCCACACTCACATGTGGCAGTAAAAAATCAGAAAGGATATCTCAGCTGCAGAGGTCCACTGTAGGAGGAAGGGGTCCAAGCCCCATACTAGGTTCCCCAGCCCAGGAGGAGAAGTGCGGGGGGGAGAAGTCCCCGTAACTTCTGGCTGTGAAAACCAGCAGTGATTGTGGCTGAGTGAGACGGAGGGCAGCTAGAGTCCCAGGCCCTCCTCTTAAAGGAACCCTGCATAGACTTACTCGCTGACGGACTCACTCACTCTGAGCTCCAGCACTGGGGCAGCAGCTCAAAAGGTGTCAGGGACATATGGGGAGGAAATGAATTGTCAGGCTTCAGGGCGAGGGCTGGAGGGTCAGATTTCTCCCAGACAGAAATGCTGGCAGAAGCCTCAGTTTCTTTCTTGAGCCCTCCCCCCACCCACTGTGCAGACACAGGTGGGCACCATCTCTGAGTCTCTATCAACCTGGCTAACACTGTTTACCCCATCCTGGTGATCCCTCGAAACCCAGCCCCCACACCCCAACTTGCAGGATCACTTGAGCCACTTCCAGTGGTTTTTCCATACAAACAGCCTGTTGTGGTTCACACTGTGGACTTTCTTAAAACCTTTCAAAGTTTCACAAACCCCAGACAAACAGTATCTGGCCTCAGCATGCCCTGTGCCACTTGTTAAGCATCCCCAAAACAGGCACTAGTAACAGTCAGCCTCGGTTTCCAGCTTAGCCTCTCCCAGGAACCTCCAAGCTCAGCACAAATGGCAGCCATCTGAAGATCACTTTGTAGCTCATACCACGTGGCCCTATGCTGGGCACAGGCAGTGGCTGATCTTGGCCAGCACCAGAGCCCATCCCCAAAAGGCCACAGAACCAACACACTTGGTGGCCAGCTTCAGACCACACCAGAGCACCACACAACCTCCTCCACAAATGACACACCCAGAGGGCAGACTCAGCAGTCATCAGAGTCCTGCTAAAGTGAATCCTGCTGCATAAGGTCAGGCCCTGCACAACAGCTCCTCTAGTGCAGTTATGTCCCAAAATGAAAAACAGAACAAAGTTCTAGAGAAAGAACTAAACAAAATGGAAACAAGCAGAGTTCAAAACACTAGCGATGGGATGCTCAATGATCTCAGTGGGAACTTCAACAAACAGAAAACAAAACTGGAAATAGAAAACACAAAAGAGAACCAGTCAGAAATGAAGACTATGATAACTGAAATGAAGAATACATTAGAGAGAATCAACAGTAGATTAGATGAAGCAGAGATTCAAATCAGCAACTTGGATGATAAGGTAGCAGAAAACACCCAATTAGAACAGTAAAAAGAAAAAAAAGAATCCCCCTCCCCCAAAAAGCATAGTTTAAGGGGACTTTGGGAAAACATCAAGTATACCAACATACACATCAGAGGGGTACCAGGAGAAGAGAAGAGAGCAAGGAATTGAAAACAGAGAAGAGAGGGAGCAAGAGATCAAGAAACTATCTGCAGAAATAATGACAGAAAACTTCCCTAACCTGGTGAAGGAAATAGACATAAAAGCCCAGGAAGTATAGAAAGTCCTAAACAAGAGGAACAAAAACAGACCCACACCAAGAAACATTACAATTAAAATGGCAAATGTTAAAGACAAAGAGAGAATACTAAAGGCTGCAAGAGAAAGACAACTAGTTAGTTACAAGAAAGCTCCCATAAGAAATTCTGTTGAGCTGATTTCTCAACAGAAACTTTACAGACGAGAAGCGAGTGGCAGGAAATATTCAGTGATGAAAAACAAGGGTCTACAATCAAGAAACAGAAAATCTGAAATGACCAAGTACTATTATTGAAATCGAATCAGTAATCAACAAGCTCCCAACAACAACAACAACAAAAATACTGGATCAGATGGCTTCACAGGTGAATTTTACCGTACATTCAAAAAAGAATTAGCATGTATTCTTCTCAAACTATTCCAAAAAATTCAAGAGAAGAGAAGGCTCTCAAGCTCATTTTATGAGTCAGCCACCATTACCCTGATCCCAAAACCAGACAAAGACATCACAAAAAAAGGAAAGGAAACTAGGCTGATATCCCTAATAAACATAGATACAAAAATCCTCAACAAAATATTAGCAAACCAAATTCAGCAATACATTAAAAATATCATACACCAAGATCAAGTGGGATTCATTCCTGCTATGTAAGTTTGGTCCAATATCTGCAAACCAATTAATGTGATACAACACTTAAAATAAAATCATTGATCATATCAATAGATGCAGAAAAAGCATTTGATAGCATCCAGCATCCATTTATGCTAAAAACTCTCAGCAAAGTGGGAATAGAGTGAACACATCTCAACATGATAAAGGCCATATGAGAACCCACAGCTAACATCATACTCAATGGGGGAAGAGCTAAAAGCATTCTCCTTAAGATAAGGAACAAGACAGGGAAGTCTACTATCACCAGTTTTGTTCAACATAGTACTGGAAGTCCTACCCATAGCTATCAGACAAGAAAAATAAATAAAAGGCATCCAAATTGGAAAGGAGGAAGTAAAATTATCATTATTTGCAGATGACATGACACCATGGATTAAATACTTAAATGTAATACTTGAAACCATAAAACTTTTAGAAGAAAATATGGGCAGTAAACTCTCAGACATTACCCTTAATAATATTTTCACTGATATACAGGTCCGACAATTAAGTTAGCGAACTTACCTTAGAAAAAGTGCTACGTAACTAATTGCTGAGTATCACTACTGTCACCTTCGAAGTGCTCCCCCTGGGAAGCTATGCACAGACACCAGGGCCTAGTCCACCCTTCAAAGCAATTTTGGAACTCTTTTTCTGGAATGGTCATCAGAGCAGTCATCGTATTATCGTTGGTGTCCTGAATGTCCTCAAAATGTCCTCCTTTCAATATTTCCTTTATCTTCAGGTAAAGAAAGAAGTCATTGGGGGCCAGATCAGGTGAGTAGGGAGGATGTTCCAATACAGTTATTTGTTTACTGGCTAAAAACTCCCTCACAGACAGTGTGTATTGTGATGTAAATAGCTATGAATTATTTGGCGAAAAATTCAGGTCATCTAACTTTTTCATGTAGCCTTTACAGCACTCCCAAACAGTAAACTTGGTTAACTGTTTGTCCAGTTGGTACAAATTCATAATGAATAATCCCTCTGATATCAAAAAAGTTCAGCATCATCGTTGCAAAATTCCTGAAGTTAATTGTCAGATCGTGTGTAGTGTATGTGTGTGTGTGTGTGTGTGTATACTGGGGTTTCAAAAAATGTACACATACAAAAAATGTCTCTTAAAATGCTATTTTACGAGACATTATCTATGCTCAGGCAGTAGTTCGCCGTAATCAGAAGTGTCTGGACGCTGATGGTAACCACTTTGAGCACCTCTTGTAATTGCAGAAGTCAAACGTGACTTGTATTTATCTTTTCTCATTGGTATATATTGAGTAATACAATTTTAACACAGCTTTTTCCTCTCTGAAAATGTGTATACATTTTTTTGGCACCCTCAGTATATAAAATGGAGTCAGGAAGCCTTGAAGGGGGACCTCTCATGCATTACCCCTCACCATACCTCACATTCCTCAACAGAAAAAAGCTTACTTCTCATAAGCCAGCAGGAAGAAGGAAGAAGATTCTTGCTCTGCAACAGCCCAGCCAGTGAGAAATCACCACACTCAGCCAGTGAGCAGCTGTCACCACCCTAAACTCTTGAAACATTCCCTCCCATCTTCCTCCTTTCCCCTGTAAAGACAAGCCCCTCTCCTGTGTTTGCCATCTTGCCTATGGTTCACCATAATTTGCTTGTCCCGAATTGCAATTCCTCTGCTATTCCTGAAGAAATTCATTTTGCTGGTAAAATAACTGGCGCATTTGTTTGAGGTCAACAGTTGCTTGTATGATGTCGCCCCTGAAAACAAAAACTTGAAGTCAGCTCTGCTAGTATACAGAAAGGGATATGTTTGTGGAGTAGTAGAAAGATCCTGGGTTTGGGAGTCAGGCAGACCTCAGTTTGCCTCTTCTTAACTCTATGACCCCGGGCTATCCCTTATCCTCTGAGCCCCATTTCCTTATTTATGAGACAAATAATTGTACCCACCTTGCAAGTGTGATTTCAGTTAATGACAGTGTGTGCCAAGTTCCAGCAGGGTTTGACACCTAGTAAGTGCTCAGCAAGCAGCTGCTATTTTTATTAAAATGAGGTACTACCTCGTCCCCAACTACTTGATTCCTCTCCCCAGACAAGTCTGACGCCACCTCAAACCACTCCAGTCTCCATTCCCCACTGCATGGTTCGGCTCTGGGTAGGTGTTTAGGCCAACCCTGACCTCAAGGTCAACCCATCCCAGCTTCTGTTTGTCTTGCCCCCTTGCTTCTGCTTTGAGATCTGGACTTCTGCCCTGTTCCCATGCGCTTGAGTCTTGGTACTCTGCCCAGTACCACGTCCCTCTCTTTGGGACCCTCTTATCAAACCTGCCAACTCCCACAGTCCTTGCTCCTAAAGGAGGACCCAGGACAACATCCCTCTCATGAGGCTAGTCCAATCATGTGGTCCCACCACCAGCTCACAAACCTCCGTCGTCCCACTGCTTGGATTCCCAAGTATCACCTGTTCCAGGCTTACAGGCCTTGTCCCTCACCAGCTGGGATATTCTAGTTTACTTGGAGCTAGATCTTCCCTCACCTGGCTCGTATCGAATGTCCTGCCTTCTGGACTATACCTTTGTCCCAGCACCTGTTCTCCAAATGCCTGTCCCAACCCAGGTATCAGGTCCAATTCCTGAATGCTGTTCATTCGTCCTGTTTATACTGATAGACATGTTGGTAGACATATCAGGATAGTGAAAGTATCCCGCTGAAGGCTTTAACTGAGGGCTACACTGAGGTGTATAAAATCTGATTCAGCCTTTGACCTATCGACCTTGCAAATTGTAATGCAGCTTGCAAATATCAGGATTAAAATACCCAGGGGATGCAGGTGAGTCCTTGCTTCTGTGGAGCTTTCATCTGAAGTGCTGGTATATTGACGCGCTGGAGACTTCAGTTATTCTTAGCGTTAACGGTTCAGTGAAGACAGTTTCAGTTTAGATGGTAGATTAATATCGTCAGTTCTTCAACACAGCTGCCAGTTGGTTGTTTACTATATTTGGGAGTAAACAGTAATAAGAAGCAGACAAAGCTGGTACTGTTTTGTCAACACTGCCCCTCAGGTACACGCAACTCACACCCTTCAAGTCTCTGAGCTTTGCCACCCGCTATGCTAGTGCTGGTGAGGCATCTGGAGAACTTCAAGCACAGTGTGTTGTTACGAGGAATTGCTTTCTAGCTCTTATACCTGCCTGTTGGCAATACTCTAAGCTCAAAGAAGACAATTAAAAGGAATCTTTTAGACGATAAAATAATGCATGTTCACTTTAGAAACTTAGCCAAATACAATAAAGCATAAAGGAGATAAAATCACCACCCATCCCAGCATCTTGAGATAAACACTGCTAACATTTTAATGCTAATTATAAAAATAACTGTATGTAATATGTGCTTATTAGGAAATACTGTTTTGGGGAAAAAGTAATAATAGTAATGACCATCACTTACTGAGCAGGGATCCTGTGCCAGCTTCTGTACTAAGTGCTTTAATATGTATTAACCTATTTAATTCTCCCCACAGCCCTGTGAGGTAAACAAAAGCTGATTCAAACCAGGCAGGCTCTCTGTTCTTATGCAGCACATCACACAAAGAAAACAGAGGCTACTTGTTATCCCTTGACTCAGAGGACCACTTTCAACATGTTACATTTCAAGAAACTAATTTCAAAATTCATCAGAAAATATATTATCCTGTGATTCAAGGAGCAGGAGAGATTTTAAACACAATGCATCAGTGTGAATAACATCAGTTCTTTGCATACGCGTATGGTGCTGCTCCAAAGTAACATTTTCATTCACAAGCAGACTGATGGCATAATAACTAACCTTTTGTCCATTCCTTTCTTCCTTAATTCACTCTATTATACTGAGCATCAGTGACTCAGGGAGAAAGTCTGAATGAAGAGGGAAATAAAGAAAAGAGCAGGGCCTGAACAAGCTGTGATGGAAGATGCTTCTGAGACAAATTTTTTGATGCCGCAGTTTAAAATCAGCCTCATGTGGACTAATTAGTCTTCCATAGTTTACTGCAAAGTCACCTCACTGGTCTACCAGTACCTATTCTAGCATGCTTCGATCCATGATGTACATACAGCAGCCTGAATTTCCTTGTAAAACACAAATTTGGGTCTGCTACCTCTTAGGATGAAGACAAGGGCCTTACCTAGCCCACAGACCCTGTAAGCCTCACTCCCGGCTGCATGCACTGGCTTGCGCAGGTGCCTTGTCCTCCTTATGTCCTCTCCCTTCCAACAGCCTTTGCGGTGCCCTCTGCCTGCGTCACCGTCTGCTACTATGCTTCTCCTTCCACAGCTGGGCTGACATTTCCTCAGAAGAGCCCTTCCCAACCTCCCCGAATAGGCCAAATTCCCAGCCAGTGAGAACTTAAGGCACTGTCTACCTCTCCTCATCATAGGCCACAATCTCAGTTTTGCATTTGTGCATCGGACCATTTATTTGACATCTGTCTTCCTGCCTAGAGTGAACCCCCTCAGAACAGGCTCCATGCCACTACTGGGTCCCCAGGCCTAGCATGGCACGTGGCACAAAATAGGTGCCCAAAGAGTAAATTAATGACTGCATAAATCTTTACTGAGAAGTTTATTAGCCGCTATTTTTAAAATAAGTGCCTATTTGAATTCCTGTGTAATTGACGTGATAATGTGAATAATAACAACATTAAGGAAAAATACAGTGTCTGCAACAGAGTGAGCACTAAGCTGATTTTCCTGTCCGACAGGGAACAGGAAACTGATCCAACAGGTAGGTGATCAGCTCTGTTGGATGGAGTTCTTGAGGAATGGATGTTATACACGGTTTTAACTCCAAACCCACAAATGGTCCATAGTCTGATAGGCTTCTTGATCAGTCGAACCCAGAAGGTACAATTAAGTCACAGACAGCAAATAGAGACCATTTCACCATCAGAGTCTGTTGGTTCCAACCAATGTTCTAATAAAACTATTGCCGTTCTCTCTTCTGGAGAGCTGGCTGCATACTGTCTTGAAATTTTTCTTGCCTTCCAAAGCTCACAGTTCTGAGGACTGTTACTTTGAGGACACATCCAGAAAGATTTACTTCCAGCTGGTTGGGATATTGGTTTGCATTCATCTGTAAACTGAGGTCAATGATATCTTCCTCAAAGGATACTTAGGTGGGTTATTAAGATAGTTCAAGGAAGGAAGATAGAAATATATAGTATCCTTAATACAGGCCATTAGATGTTATTGACAGTGGTGTTACTGATGCCAAAGGTAAAATTATTTGTTTGAGGACTAGTATGCCAGGCCCCACTAAGTCGTGCTGTGCTGGGCAAGACTATTCCCATTTTTACATTGATCCTCTAAAGCAGAACGGTATCTTATGTAAAATCTCCTGGAACAAGTTTTTCTTCATCATATTGAATGAACTCATGCCTTCAAATACCATAAAATTCAAGACTAAGGTTGTCCTGGGAAAGTCCTTAGGCAGACATCGTGGAAAGACAAAGCCTTTGAATAGTGGAGTCTGTAAAGCATAGAATTTGGTAGGAGCCCTGGGTTATTTTCAGCATCTCACCCTGATTTCCTATAAACTATGTGACCTTAACCCTTCAATTTCCTCATCTGTAAGGTGATGGTGATCATATCAGCTCATCACCAGATAATTGGCAATGACTAAAAGAGAAAGTTTATGTGGGAATTTATAGCTTTCCAGGAAACCTAAGTAATTGTTAGTTGTATATAAACAATAATGATTTCATATACAATAATGATAATACATGGGCCTAGTTTCCGTAGAAACGCAACCATATGTTACCTCCACCCATTGGCAGTGAGTTGGTCATCTACACCTAATAAAGCTCAAATACTAAATGTTAAGGGACCCAAAACACAAATGTAAAAGAGGAAAAAATGACCATTCTGAGGTGTAAAGCCATAACATTGGCAAACGTTAAAATAATATAATATGTCTAGTCAACCAGAAAGGAGTACGTTAGTACAACGCATGAGTGCAGTGTCCTCGCCTAATTAAAGGCATTGTCTTCTATGACTGCTATGTCAATACTATTCTAAATGAAAATGTTAAGAAAAATATACATATGTAAGATTTGATGTGAGATAAGTACAAGTGAATTGTCTAAAAACAAATTAACACATTAAATTTATTTCCATATACATACTGACTTGAAAGGAAAGTCTTTACATAGAGTTGTGGATGAGAAAGTGTCTGCATTCCTTGTATGTGTTTGTATGTGTGCACAAACACACATGTGTGTATGTGTTTTCCCAAAGGGATTTCCATTTATTTGTTGCAAATATGTAAATGAATCATTTTGTTTTTCATTCTCCTCATCCCTTTATTTTCAAGGTAGGGAAAAGGATTTCTTCCCTATAAATCATTCAAACTATCTTTTTATGCCTGAGAAAGGCCCTGTTGTCTTAGAAGCAGACTGATTTGAGACAAAGTAACAGGCCTACTTTTTGTGTGTCTTTTAAAATTCGTGATAACTAATGTCTAGAAGCAAAAACTGTGCATGTAGACATTGCAGCCTGATTCTCCCTGAAGGAAAATCCTAATCACCAATTTCAAAGGCAATCTACAGTCATTGTGTTTTACTTTAAACCAGATTTCCTTACAACTCAAAAGAACAAAGACTCAGTTTCCGTGCCCTGAAGACTTCAGGCTATTGCTCAGTGATTAATCGTGGAGGGAAAAAAAATACCCTTTATTTTCACCTTAATTGGTTGGAGGGCAACCTACAGGTATCAGAAATGCAATTCACAGCCCACCACTAATGAATAGCTAGCTATTCAAGATATGCACTCATTGAAAATACTTTATATACATTATAAGGAACTATAAAGCAGAATCTTGCTTAACTCCCATAAAACCCTTCTGGTCTTTTTGCTTGGTCTAGTTTTTTCAGTTCCTATGTGCTTCTTCAATGAGTGAAAAGAACTTCTAGGCAGAAGCTATTGAAACACTCACCCTGCACGTGTTTTTGTTATAAATTCCAGGCTGAATGACAAATGCTGATGCTGACAAAGTAGTCACAGCAGAACACGGGGACTTTCAGGTGCTTCATCTTTTCATTACTTCCTTATTACTGTTGTTACAAAACTCAGGGGATCTGTTATAGTTTGACCACCTTTGTAGCCAGCTTTTGTTATAATTCTTTATATTTCAAAAAGCAGTTGGGAAACTCACTGTCAAGCCTTGGAATGGTAGAATCTCAGATTCAGAGGGACGCTATGTCAGTGAGGGTCTTGGCAGAAAACAGAACTCCATACAAAGCGTTTAACTGAAGATAGTTTGATGGCAAGGTGATTTATAGGGACCTGAGCAAGGTAAAGGGCTCCAACAAAGGTGAGGAAGCACACAGAATTAACAGTGGGGCTGTTACTGCCCTGGACCCGAGGAACGAGGGCAGAAGAGCGCTGGGGAGCACGGAGGGAGCTGTAGTCTTACCCACAGGGAGACACGACCACTGCTGGGACTTAACTGTGGAAGCAGGAAGGAACTCAATCCCCGCTCCTTCCACTACTCACCCCCCACTGCTGCCATTGGATAAAACCCAGGAGAAGCCAGGGGTGGGGAGCCTGGGTGATCCTGTCAGGAAGGCTCAGCTCCTATCTTGGGACACAGACCAGGTAGAGAGGGCCAGAGAGTGGATGGGGGGCCCTCAAGGCGCACAGGTCTGCCCGTTCTCAGACTTGTGCAGGTGGCAAAGGACGTGGAGATCAGCTCACTCCTTGCATGATTCCTTCAGTCCACCCAAGTTTTACTGCATACCTACCAAATGCTAGGCCCTGCTAAAAGCAGGTAAGTTCAGAGATGCATAACATTATCTTCCATCTCAGAGGAACCTAAACCTAAACCAGGACAGACTGGTGGGAGATAATTTCAATGTAACATGGCGTGTACACATTGATGTGTATGTGCAGCCATCTACTGCATCATTGTAGTAACAAGACATTAGAAATAAGCTAATTATCCATCAATTGGGGATTGGTTAATTAAATAATCGGACATCAATCCAGTGGAATCCTATGTAATCATATATTTAAAATGAAGATCTTTATGTCATGCTATGGAATGATCGCTGAGATATATTGTTTAAAAAAGCAGAAGCTGAATGTTGTATACTACATGCTGCCATCTGCATAAAAGAGAAAGGAAGGGAGAAAGAAAGGAAGAAAGAAAAAGGGAGAAAGAAAGGAAGAAAGAAAAAGGAAGAAAGAACAGTATAGAATATACGTACACACACGTTTGCTTGTATATACTGGTCAACGTCTCAAAGGAGTCGTAAGAAAGTGGTAATACTGGTTGTCTCTGTTGAAGAGAAATGGGTGGCCAGGGGACAGGGTTAAAAGGAGGCACTTTATTTACTTTATTGAACCTTTTGAATTTTGAACTATGTAAATATATTACCAGTTGGAAAAATAAACTACTCAAAATGAAAATTTAAAAGTCAATATAATATGGTCAATGCACAGGGTGTATGGGGCACGAAGAGAGAGCCTGGCCTGGCCTGCGGCTCAGCCCAGGCTTCCCAGACAACGTGCTGCCTCAGCTAAACCTTGAAAGAAGCACAGAGCTTGGCAGGAAGGGCTCTGAGGCTGTGGAGATGGTCTAAGCAAGGCACAGAGGCCTGGGGTGGGAGTATGGGTGGTGGTGTACCTCAGAGCGTGAGAAGCTATGCGTGCTTGGAACCAAAAAAATGACGTGGAAAGTGATGGGAGATGGGACCTGAGAGCTGGCAAGGCCAGGGTTGGGGGCCTTGTGGACTCTGCTATAAAGCTCAGATTTCATCTGAAATATGATGAAGAATCACTGTAAACTCTGGGGTTAAGGATGGGTTTGAAGTAGATGATACTGAAGATAGAGAGGCTATTGTTCTTGAAACAGATACAGTTAATTCCATCAGGTGAACTTGTGAAAACTGGGCCAGCAGAAAATCCAACTGTTTGTTACAAACTGACAACAGGCAAAAGAACAGGCAAATGTTCTTAAGAACATTTGTTACTATTTTAATATTAAACTCTACTATTTGCTTGCTACTGGTTCATGCATTTTGACATGTTTCAGGAGAGCTCCTGGAAAAAACTGGAAATGAAGAACATTTTTATCAATTAGTTTAATATTGGGATTGGGAAAGATGCTTATAATGATTTCAGGGTTAAGAGCACTTTGTTAACATAACACTGCTTTTCCGAGGGGCACAGGGTGAGAACCACAGGTCTCATCCAACCCACAGCTCCTGTGCAACCAAACCAGAGAGACTCAGAAGTTGCTGGAGGAGGGACCATCTGAGCCCAGAGCCAACTTCCCACCCTTCCCTCAGTCCACGTGACAGTGAAGTGATCACTGGATTTACAGTTACAACTTCAACTTCTGGTCTCAGATTTCTCCCTCCTTAATTGTATGTGCTTGGACAAGCTCTTCGTTGATCAGAGCCCCAGTTTCCATATCTATAAAATGGGGATACTTATACCTGCCTTATGTATTTCACTGATATAAAGGTATATTATAAGAACAAACTGAGATAAGGTATGTGAACGTGCTTTAAGAATAATAAAACATTTAATTAATTTGTCCTTATTCAAAAATATCCACTCTGTCTCTGTCTCAGACACAAAACAGACTGTCGAGTTCATGAACCTTGACTTATTAGGTATTCAATGAACAACCAAAAACAACAAAACACAACATTATCTCCAATTAATTTTTCCCTTTTAGTTATTGTGAGGTCAGTGTTCAACACATGATGGTCAGTGAAATACCACAGACTGACTAATGGTGGTTCATAAAACTAACATGATTTTAAGGTTGGTAGCTAGGTTGGACATTAACTCAAGCAAAGAAATTTAAATATTAAAACTTTTACTTATATTTAGTCCAAGGTAATTTAAGTAAATAAATTAGTAGTTTGAGAGCAAAAGAAAACATAGTGGGAGGAAAGAAACACGGATTTTCCAGTCAGAAAGCCCTAGATTAGGTTTATCGACTTTCACTTATTTTGTGCCTTGGGCAAGTGACTGAATGCCCCAGAACCTGTTTTCTCATCTCTCTAAGGTGAATAAAGAAATGTCACCATTTTGCCATACTACTTTCTTCTTTTCCTCCTTCGCCTCATTCTTCTCATGTGACTAGAATGTAAGTTAACAAAGCCTGGTTTCTGGGGTGTTTTCCCTTAGAAACTCGTAAAGGAGCCCCACCCGACTTCCAAGTTCATGGTCCAAGAGAAAATGTTAGCATTACGTCCACTGCCAGATCTTCTCACTTGAAGAAAGACACAAAAGCGACACATTCATTCTTGTCTCCTCCAAGGTACTGGGCAAGGTTCTACTGTTAGGGTCACAGAGGTAGATAAAAGAGGCATGGTCCCCACCCTCATGCCTAATTAGTTCATGTCTAATATGGAAGCGTATACAAATGCAATTCCTACTTTTGAAAAGTGCAATGAAGGAAAAGAGGGTATATGTGAGACAATAATGAGGAATGTCATGTCTATTGGGGGCATCTCAGGGCAGGTTCTCTAGAAGCAGAGCCTGAAGTGGGGATGTTTGTGCAAATGACTGAGGGCGTACTCACAGGAGAAAGCTGTAAGGGAGTGAGGGCAGCAGGAGAGAGCAGGGGCAGAATCTGGGCAAAGATGAGGTCTCAGGAGAACTCCAGCCTCAGCTGGATCCCACCGGGAGCTATGGGGCATTAACTGCAGGACCAAGCGGGTCTCTCTCAGCGGCCAAGGGAGCTGAACGGTTTTTATGCCATATCAATTGATCACTGGTTAAGGTTACCCTGTGGGGCAGAATAACCTCCCAGATATCTTTCAGCCAAAGTCAAGGCTCTGGAGAAAGGTGCAGGTGTGAGCGGTTAGCAGCAGGCACACCAGCAGTGGCTAAGTGATGGCTGTATGATGTGGGAGCAAGCGATGGTGGACAGGGCATCACAGAATCTCCTACAGAGCACCTGGGAGTCTTCTCTCAAGTGACGTAACCCTTCCCCCAATATTCTAATATCACTTTGGACTGGTCAAGAATGAGTTAGAAGAGGGAAAGGGAAGGTGCTGGGAAAGTAGATAGGAGGCTGGTTTGTAGGTGTCTGGGTTACAAGTGATGGCGGTTTAGACTAGGGTGGAATGAGATTGAAAGAAAAAGATGGACTCAGGATATATTTTGGAGGCAGAATAGAATTTGGTAATGACCACGTGTGGTGAGAAGAGTTTTTATATAACAGTGGGAGACTGAGGTAAGAATTTATATTTATACTATTTCCCCTCTTTTTGTCTATTATGTGCAAAATACAGGCTTAATGTCTATCCCTGTTGGTTGGTAGGGCATACTAAAAGAGACTAACAATAAAGCACGGTTGGAAAAAAAACAACAGCCACTCTGCAACAGTCAGCCAAACTTTTGGAGATTAAAGTGTACATTAATTTTCTATTGCTGCATAACAATACAAACTTAATGGCTTATGACAACATGCATATATTACCCTATCTCACAGTTTCCGTGTGTGAGGAGTATGAGTATGGTTTACCTGAATTCTACTCCAGGGTCTCACCAGGCTGCAATCAATGTGCCAGTCAGGGGCAGGGACTCATCTGAGGCTGGGGGTCCTTTTTCAAGTACACATGGTGGGAAGAATTCATTTCCTTGCAGCTATAGAACTCTTGATAGCTTGCTTTTTCAAGGTCAGCAAGAGAATCTGTTTTACCTCTAAATCCTTTTAAAGGGCTCACCTGATTACGTGAATGATGATGCAAGTAAAGAGTTAATAAGAGCAGGCTTGTGAGATGCCAGGGTGGGACAGGCAAAGAGTTGACAGGAGCAAGCTTGTAAGCTGATAGGACCGAGCTTAAACATTAATGACTTGCCTCTGAATCGCCTGGCTAGCACTGCACCTGCAAGCTGACAAGCACCTTACATCCATCATAGATGGGAATAGAACAGTTCCCAATCGCAACAGCAACCCCCTGCAAGCTGCCATACACCATAGATGGAAACAGGACAGTTCCCAGGAGAAGACAATTGTAACAACAGCCCCTTCAAACTGACAAGCATCCTACATCCTGCTTAGAAAAATATTAAACTCAAGCTAAACAGAAACCCAGCACAGCTGTCTCCATCAGACTACCCCGGCTAAACCCCTTTTGCTGGTAGCTCTCTTAGTGCTCTGTCTCGGCAGCTCTTTCTGTCAGATTGCCCTGGCAAAACTTTTGCCAGTTACAAAGAGAACTGTCCCTCTGCCTGACTGTCAATAAATTTTTCTTGCTCTTGTAAAGTCTCATGAATGCTTTTACGTTCTGGGAACGACCATGGGTTAATTCTACACCAATACAACGAAGTCCACCCAGGATTATTTGATTAACTTAAACTCAACTGATTAGGTACTTTAATTCTATCTGAAATATCCCTTCAGATAATGTAACCTAATCACAGGAATGTGATTCCATGGGGAAAGGATTGTATAAGGGCATGGGTCATCTTAGAATTTTGCTTACCATAAAATGAAATTAAGAAGAGGTTAATAATAGAACAAAGTTGTCTGCCAGCTGACAGATTTAGTAGAAATTAAAAAAAATACCTTTATCCTTACCTTTCTATTTCAAGATTACAGAGCTCTACCCAGTGAAATTGGTAAGAGGTAGGAAGGGAGAGGTGCATACAAGAGACCCAGGTAGATAGATACATGTTCAAACTGACGTGACTAGCTTCTCTACATGGAAATATATTAATTAATTGGTAGATCAGCAGCCCTACAGTTTTTGAATCTCCTGTTCTGTTCTCTGATACCAGATAACTCAGCAAATGTTCAAAATAGGTTCAATCCACTTCTGTGAGAACCTTATACCCATGTCATCTTGGGACCCCGGTGATTTCATTCTCTAGCAAATTTGTTTTGAGGTCATTACTGACACTCTCCCCACATTAAATTAGAACCTAAATACTGTCTTCTTCATCCCCTCTCTACCTTCATCCCCCCAGCACCTTGGACTCTCTCTTGAAATTTTATCAAGTTTGAGTCTATCCTAAGGCCCCACTGGAGACACTGAGAGCAGAACACGTGTCTAGAAGGCGCTGTCGGTCTCCACTACAGGAAAGACGAGCCTCCAGGAAGGTCTGTGGCTGAGCAGAAGCCAGGGGCAGAACTTGCAGCACATGTCAGTTCGGTGTGAATCAAGGAGCATTACATGACTGAACAATGGGAAAGAACAAAATGAGGAGGCAAGTCACGATTTAAGGACCCCAGAAAGACCACTGGCTGCAGAAAGATCCTCCCAATTTGTGGTGACCTAGACCAGGAGGAAATGAGGGTGAGGAAGGCAGAAAATCAGGTTTTGCTAGCGTCATAAATGCTGGGCTTAGATTCCTGTGGAGGAGAAATGGGACCTACATGGGGGTAAGTAGGTATTCAGATTTTTCAGAAATTACTTTTCTTTTGTTGTACTTGATTATAATTGATTTATAGTTAATAAGCACAACCCAGAAGTTTGAAGGATGTGAAGTTGTTTGTATAAAGTGCTCTACATTTTCTTCTACCTTTGTCCTTAGAGACAAATCAGCTAACCTCTGAGTATAAGCATTACGCACACAGGCGTACACACACACGCACAGACACTCACGCAAACTGAGAAACGCGTAGAACATAGAAAAATGCATGAGAAGGACTTTGAAAATAGAAACATGGGGCCATGAGCCGCATTCCCAGGGAATGACTATGACCTCAGTCCCCTTGGTGATTATACATTCACCCAGGGCCTCCTCCCCACCCAGAATAACCTCCACCAAGAGGCAAGAGACAAAAAAGAAATACAGCCGAAGCACTTCAATGAGTCCAGACTGGACACAAAGGCTGCCAGCGCCACAGCCAGACGCAGGGAGCTACTTAAACTGTCACATTATATGTCTCACAGTTCACTAATCGCTCCCTCATCACCAGGGGACCATTGTCGAAAAGGATGGATCAGGAAAGCTTTATGAAACATGCACAGATTTTTTTGCTTCAATTCATTTGCTGTTCCCTTTGCTGACCTTATGAATAATGGTCAGATTAGCAATTCTGAATTTCTCTTCCTATTTCAATTTGTATAACAATCTCTGTGACTGGTGTGTGTGTGAATGTGTGTGTGTGTGTTGTGGTGTGTGTTTGTGTGAATATGTAATTATGACACGTGACGGTCAATAGGTAGAAAGTAGTGCTCTTTCCACATCCTTCCTCTCTCACAATAAAATTTTTTTTGAAATTGTAACGTCATTTTTTCTTTTAATTCAAGTTTTTATTTGAGATAATTATAGATTTGCCTGCAGTTGTAAGAAATAATACAGAGAGAGACCTCATGTACCCTTCATCTTTTTTGTCCCGATGGTAATATCTTGCACAACTATCATACAATATCACAACAAGGAAATTGACGTAATTCACTGACCTTCATATTTCACCAGTTTTCCATGGATCCATTTGTGTGTGTTTAATTCTAGAACATTTTATCACATGTGTAGATTCATGTAACCATATTCAAAATATTCAAAATATTCATCGCCATATTCAAAATAGAGAATAATTCCATCACCTCAAGGATATATCATGCTACCCTCTTACAACCTCTCACCCCACTCTTGTCTCTGACCCTTCCCCTCTCCATGTCAACCTCTAGCAATCATTAATCTCTTCTCCATCTCTATAATTTTGTCATTTCATGAGTACTATATAAATGGAATCATACCGTATAACCTTTTAAGATGGACATAATTCTCTTGAGGCCCATCCATGTTGTTGCCTTTACCAAGAGTTCATTCCTTCTTAGTGCTGAGTAATATCCCATAGTATGGATGTACTACTGTTTAACCATTTGCCTTTTGATGGATATTTTGGTTATTTCTGGTTTTGGGCTATCATGAATAAAGTTGCTATTAATCATGTAGGTGTTTTCATCTCTCTGGGATAAATGCCCAAGAGTACAATTGCTGCATATTTAATTTTATTATTTAAAAAAAACCTGTCAAACAATTTTGCACAGACTGGACCACTCTGGAATTTTACATTCCCACCTGTAACGTGTGAGACGTCTCATTCCTCTTCATCCTTGCCAACATTGGCGCTATTGCTACTTTTCACTTGAGCCCTTCTGCTACAAGTGTAGTGATACCTCGTGATTTCAATTTGCATTTCTCTCATGGTGTTGAACATCTTTTCATGTGCTTTTCATCTGTATTTCTTCAGTAAAATGTCTGTTCATGTCTTTTGCCCATTTTCTAATTGGATTGTTTGTTTTTTACTGTTTTGAGAGTTTTTTATATATTCTAGACACAAGTTGTTTTTTACATGTGTGGCTTGCAAATATTTTCTCCCAGTCTGTAGCTTGTCTTTTTTAAAAATTATATTTATTGGGGTGACATTTGTTAATAAGATTATATAAGTTTTGAGTGTACAATTCTGTAATACGTCATCTGCATATTGCATTGTGTGCTCACCATTCAAAGTCTAGTCTCCTTCCATCACCATATATTTGACCCCTTCACCTTATTTCACCTTTCCCCACCCACCTCGTAGTATGTCTTTTCATCCTTTAACAGTGTCTTTGACAGAGCAAAAGATTTTAATTTTGATAAAATCTAGTTGATCAGTTTTTCTTTCATGGATTATGCTTTTAGTGCCAAGTCTAAAAATTCTTTATGTGACCCGACAATCACTGATTTTATCCTGTATATATTCTAAAAGTTGTAGTGTTACATGTAAGGCTACATCATTCATTTTGAATTAATTTCTGTATAAGGTATGAGGTTTAGAATGAAGTTCCTTTTTTTTTTTTTTGGAGGGAGGAGGCCTGGAAATATGCAATTTCTCTAGCACCATTGGGAGAAAGGCTATCCTTTGATCACTGAATTACTTTTGCATCTTTACAAAAGATTAGTTAGGCAGATGTATGTTTCTGGTTGGGTCTATTTCTGGTTTGAGATAATCACAAAAGATGCAGGTAAAAGTGACAAAGCTTCAAGAAACTTTAATAAACATGTACTAATAAACATGTAAGACAGATAAATAAACATGTAAGATAACTAATAAACATGTAAGACAGATATAATAATTCAGCACAAAGATAACTGCTGTTCCTGAATAAAAAGCCCACTGAGGAATGACTAAAGATACATTCAAAGAGAATTTTTCTAAAATGAAGGAAGACGTGAATCTGCAGATTGAAAAAACATTGGGTTCCCTGAAATTTTGATTAAAAAAATCACTCAACACCAAAATTACTTAACACAGATATATTCTAGTTAAGCTATTAAACTTCAAGAATAAAATATTTTTTAGGTAATCAAACAGATAAACTGAGTCATATTTAAGAATGTTAAAAAATATGGTTAACCTCAGATCTCTCCAAAGCAATATTCAATTTAAAAATGGAGCTGTGTTTATAAAATTCTGAGAAAATGAAAATGTGACTTGAGAATATTAGGCCCAGATAACATAGTATTCAAGTATAAAGGTAAAATCAGACATTGTCAAACACAAAAAAAATTAAAAGAATATATAACATCCATGATGCAACTTTCAAAACAATAAAAATAGCAATAACTGTTTGACAATGAAATTAAGTCAATTAAAAGACTAATCAATATAAAGAAGTCAGTAATAGAAAAGCCACATAAAAGGACTGGTGATAAACACTGACCCATTTAAATAGTATGACCATTACCAAACAATTATGGGAACGATGGTTACAAAACAGAGTATGAACGGGATAAATTTGAGTAAAATAATAATAATAATAAAACAAAAATCAGGAGATGAAAGAATGAGGTCAGAGGAAATGTAAGATTTCAAATGCATCTATATTTCAAAGCTGGGAGTCAAGAGCTACTGTTTTAAATTGTAACATGTATTTTAAAAAATCTTTAGAGAGGATTTTAAAAAAATACATACTTCAGTTTAAACAATAGCCTTTGCTCTCTAAAGAAGTATCTTTGGAGAAATAATATCTCTTGTGCTGAGAAAATATCTGAAGTCCAACAATTCCTTTAGTTTCACTTAGGTTCTTTTTTGTTCTGTTAAAGTAAAATTAAATACAGACTGATAATATTATCAAATCAGTTTTAATCCTATTACAATTCAGTAAATATTAAATGTACGGCTGATTTCTACTAATACTGATTAACATAAATTTAAACCTTTGTATCAGTCTAGTTCCTGGCATATTCAAATGGGGTAATTTGCAGAAGCTTTACTGAAGGGACTATTTACAAATGTAGGAGCAGGGTTTAAAGAAAGCAACAAGGGGATTATAGAATTCCAGAACTAGCGATAGCAGAGATCTGTATCCACTTAGTCTCAAAGGTGAAAGAAAGGAAAGGCGACTAGAACACAGAGAAGGTAGCTGAACAAGAGTATGAAGAGGGCTGGGTCCTTCATAGATGCATCAATGCCCAGGGAGGAACCTGATGGGTAAATGCAACTACCTCACTTCTCCAGTCTTCTGTGTCCTGTGGTGACTTTCATTGGCTAAACCCAACTAGAAACCTAACAAGTCAATCAATCAATGCAGGTCAGACCCTAAAGCACAGAACAGAGTGGAAAACGATGAGAAGTGGGGACAAAAGGAAGATATCCAGATATTTTTCAATCAACATAGCATCTATTGTATTACCCCATTCTTTTAAAGAGTATTGACTGAGTATTCAATCAATACAGGCCATCCATCCATCCAGTCTACCTTGCTAGTCATATACATGGATAGAAAGATATCTGGAAAGTTACCCTAATGTTAATGGTGATCATTTTTGGATGGTGGGATTTGGGGTATTTTTTAAAAATTGAGACATAATTTATATATCATAGAGTTTATCTTTTAAAAATGTAGTAGTCAATGGTTTTTAGTATATTCCTAAGGTTATATAACCACCACCACTCTTTAACTCCAGAAAATTTTCATTACCCCTAAAAAAAAAACACCCATATTCATTGGCAGTCATTCCTCATTTCTCCCTGCTTCCAGCGTCTACCAACCACAAATCTACTTTCTGTCTCTTATGGATTTCCTATTCTGGACATTTCATATAAATGGAATTGGCTTCTCTCATGGCATGATGTTTTCAAAATTCATCCATGTTTTCACATGTATCAATACTTCATTCCTTTTTGTTGCTGAATAATATTCCAATGTACAGATATGCAACATTTTGTCTGTCCATTCATCAGTTAATGGACATTTGGGTTGTTTTCACCTTTAGGCTATTATGAATAATGCTATTATAAACATTTGTTTATACTCTTTTGTGTGGACGTATGTTTTCATTTCTCAGGTCTATACCTAGGAGTGGAATTGCTGAGTCAGATGTTAACGCTATGTTTACCTTTTTGAGGAAATGCACAGTTGTTTTCCATAGCAGTTGCACCATTTACATTTTCACCAGCAATGTTGAGGGCTGTAATTTCTCCACATTTGCTCTCGTCAACACTTGTTACTGTCTGTCTTTTTCATTATAGCCATCTTAGTGTGTGTGAAATAGTACCTTTTGATTTACATTTTCCTGTTGGCTAACGATATTGAGCATCTTTTCATGTGTTTATTGGCCACTTGTATATCTTTTTTGTAGAACTATCTATTCAAATCCCTTGTCCAATAATTAGTAAAAGTTTTATTGAGATATAATTCACATGCTATATAATTCACCCACTTAAAGTATACCATTCAATGGCTTTCAATCTATTCATAGAGTTATGCCACCATTACCACTAATTTTAGAACATTTTAATCACCTCGAAAAAGAAACCCTATACATATTAGCTATCAGCCTCCAACCTTCTCACTTCTCCCAACACTAGACAACCACTAATCTACTTTATTTCTCTATAGATTTGCCTATTCTAAACATTTCATATAAATGGAATCATAGAATATGTGGTCTTTCATATATCATTGAATATACTAACTTCTTTCACTTAACATAATGTTTTCAAGTTTCATCCATGTTGTAGCATGTATAAGTCCTTCATTTTATTGCTAAATAATATTCTGTTGTATGGATATACAAAATTTTACTTATCCATTCATCAGTTGATGAACATGTGGGTTGTTTCCAACTTTTGGCTATTATGAATTATTTGTATACAAGTGGACATATGTTTTTATTTCTCTTGGGTATATACCTTGGAGTGGAATTACTGGATAAGTAGTACTCTATGTTTAACTTTTTGGGGACCCACCAGACTGTTTTCCAAAGTGGCTGTACCATTTTACACTCCTCCCCTAGCAGTGCATGAGGGTTCCATTTCTCCACATCCTTACCAACACTTGTTATTGTCTATCTTTTGAAATTTAGCCATTCTAGTGGAGGTGAAATATCTCATTGGGGTTTTGATTTTGACTTTGACTTGAAGATGAAATCCAGGTTTCTGGTTTGGATGTCTGGGTGAACAGAGGTACCACTGGCTGTTTTGCTTTGGATATACAGTAAGAGACTAAGGGGCAAGATATCAAATTGCATTTTGGACAAGTTGATATTGCGGTACCAATGGGATATTCAAGGATAGTTGTCCAATAATTGAATGGTTAAGTGGGCATGGAGCTTAAGAGAAAGGGCTGGTTGGGTAGAACAGGGAGCTGCTCAGGTGGAAATGGAAACTCTCAGGGAGAGTGTACAGTAGGAGAAGAGGCCCAGGTCAGAACCCTGGGGACACCAACTTTTAGGATAATCGAGTGCGGTGCTAAGGAGCACAGGATTTGAAGCCAGACACCCTGTTATCAGCATCGTAACCTAAGGCAAGTCATTTTACCTCAGTTTCTACATCTGTAAGATGAGCATAAGAATAGCACAATTAGAACAGTACTTGCTATTTTTAGTTTCATTAAGAGAGCTGTGAATAAAGAGCTGCCCAAGAAGGTGAAGAAGGTACTATAAGAAGGAGAAGCTCTAAGATACATTGAGAATAGAAAATTTCAAAGAGATCTACCATTCAAATTCGGCCAATAGGACTGTAAGATAAAGTTTGTAGGGGCCAGCCTGGTGGCTCAGGCAGTTGGAGCTCCATGCTCCTAACTCTGAAGGCTGCCGGTTCGATTCCCACATGGGCCAGTGGGCTCTCAACCACAAGGTTGCTGGTTCAACTCCTTGAGTCCCGCAAGGGATGGTGGGCTGTGCCCCCTGCAACTAGCAAAGGCAACTGGACCTGGAGCTGAGCTGCGCCCTCCACAACTAAGACTGAAAGGACAACAACTTGACTTGGAAAAAAGTCCTGGAAGTACACACTGTTCCCCAATAAAGTCCTGTTCCTCTTCCCCCCAATAAAAAAAAGATAAGGTTTGTAAAGTGTCCATTCAGGAATTAGTGGCCTCACCATTTCTAAAGAATGAGCCATTTCTAAAGAATGAAATGAGCCAGACTGTAAAGAGTTGAAGAGTGAAAGGGGTTGACATTGACACATCCTTCCCTCCGCTCACTACGCCTGTCTGTCCCATTAGATGCTTATTTAAGGACAGTCAGTTACGGATCCTATTCCGTTTTCCAATCAATTTCAGCCACCAATGGGATAACGCCTCCAGATTCGTGCCTTGCACGCCATAGGCGATCGAAGTAACTGATGATACAGGGGCTTCTACAGTCTCTCTAATGGGTATTATTTGGGGCCGACCGCTCAGCGCCATGCCCAGGTCCACAAGCGCTTGGCGGAGTGTCATTGCCATCATGGCCACCAGGTGGTGTCCGCTTTCTCCTCTGGGACCAGGTCACGACCCCGGAAGCACATCCTCCGCCCAGTGCCCTGCAGAGATGGCGGCGGCGGCGGCCCGAGCCGTGCTGGTGCCCGCAGCGCGTCGGCGACTCTGGGGCTTCACCGAGAGGTGCCTGGTCGGAGGCGCTGCGGGACGGGTGAGCTTCCTTCCACGTGCCTGGGTGCGGCCTGTCCCACTGGTCCCCGCCCGGAGAACTGGAGTCACGGGCGCCCGGCTCAGCCTCTGGCGTCGGCCCCACGCATCCCACGGGCAGGTCGGGCCGGGGCTCCTCCACCGGGACCCGCGGGCGCTGGCTTTGGACACGTGCTGCGCGTGCGCCGCCGCCGCCGTGCGCGGAGCGCCCGGTCCCCGCCTCGGCCGCAGTGACTGAGGGTCGTCCTAGGGAGGGCGGGTGATCACGGAAAACACAGTGGTTGCAAACTGCAGAGATTAAAAAGTGAAGTGGTTGCTGTTTTTGCCTAAGACGGGACTTCCTCATCCTCGCTGGGCTCGCTGGGATACCCGGGTGGCTAAAGGAAAATGTGTCTGTGTGTGCGTTTTTCTCATGGGAGCCTCTGGTTTCTCCAGCGTATGTGGGGCTTTTATGTATAAAGGAAAAGTTTCAATATTGCGGACAGGTAAGTAGTACATAGTAAACAAGGCAGCCAGAGTGTCCATTGAGCAGCTACACTTTTTCCTATCTTCTCTTTTTCTGCCTTTCCCCAAACGTTTTGCTTTTCTCAAGCACTGAAAATCTCAATCTCATTTCTGCGTTGTATTTTAATATTTTTAATATTAAATTTATTATTTTAATATTTTTAATATTAAATTTATTATTTTAATATTTTTCTCTCGCTTTCTTGGCCCTCCTCCTCCGTGTGTTCCTCCTGTGATGACTATTAAACATTTCTAGGAGAGGTATTGAAACAAAAGTCGTTTCTCTCTGAACAATGATACTACCTGCTCCTTTTCCCCAAGGGAAGGGCATGCTTGTGGGCGTGTTTCTCAGGAGAGTGGTTGGTTAAGGCAGGAAGGTTCTTAGGAGGGGCACAGGGTGGACTCCAGTGGCACAGGAGTTAGGGAGCAAAGAGTACTTTATACACAGTCTCTTTGAGAAAGGGTTGGTCTTTTAATCAACATTGACTATCAGCACAATGATGTGTTTTGCTTCCCCCCTCCACCCCCAACCAGTCCTCGTATCTTGGAGGGAACAGATTGAGAAGTACACAAGCTGCTACCCAAGTTGTTCTGAATGTTCCTGAAACACGAGTAACTCGTCTGGAGAACGGACTGAGAGTGGCCTCTGAAGATTCTGGGCTGTCAACGTGCACAGTGAGTGATTCAGGCAACCACTGTTTGAGTGACTCCTCATGAGAAGAGACCACATTGCTAGTTTTCATCTAAGCTTTTTACTTGCCTGGTGGTGGAAAAATAGTGGCAATTATTTTGCCTTGACAGGTGACTTTCACTTGTGACTCTTCCAACGATGCTGGATGCATGTAGCATGTTTAAATGTCTGCATCTGATTCTTGTAGCCTATAATTATGTTATTTATTGTTAGTACTGTCAATAGTAATGAAAGAGGTACATTTCCTGGGCTACTCTGTGCCAGCTGTTTTTACATATATTGTCTTATTTGATCTTTGAAACAGTTCTTTGTAGTACTAGGTATCATCACATCCGTGTCACAGTTGAGGAACAAGTTCAGAGAAGTTAAATGGTTTTGGCCAAAGTTACGCAGCTAATGCATGACAGAGCCAGGATTTCAACCTAGATTTTCTGGCAACCTCTGATGTTCTTTATACTGTAGTTGTTAATGGCTGTAGTACAAGTTGGACTAAGAATCTGCGTCCTCAGTGAAGCTGGTAATTAGATTATTCATAGCATCCAGCAGGGCCTGGTGACCAAAATTTTTAAATCTCATAGTTCATAGGAATATGCTGTCAATATACTCAAGTCAAGAAAACTTGAGTGTTAAGACGAGAAAGCATTTGTCAGAAAAAGGAAGGCCTGCCCCTCTCCCCACTGGTATTCTCCCAAAAGAAAGAAAATGATGCTTTACTTGTTCCTTGGTTGTATTAAGGTTGGGCTCTGGATTGATGCTGGAAGTCGATATGAAAATGAGAAGAATAATGGAACAGCTCATTTTCTGGAGCATATGGCTTTCAAGGCAAGTTATAAGACCTATTTTATAAAAAGGCATTTTTTAAAAAGACAGTAAGTATAAAAACTCATGCTAAGGCAAAGAGAACTACTTCAATATATCGCATGTTTCATTTTTATTATTTTTCAAATCTTTTTTTGTCAGAATAATATCTGAAATAATTACTGATAATTGCTCTGCACGGTTGAAACAAGGATTTTCTCTTGTGATCTTGGGGTCATCCGAAAGTATACCATGATTTCTGAAGCCTGATTTATCAAATTTGGTCTTTTCATGAACCTGACAAAGACTTACATCCTCATACTCATTGTCTGAAGTGTTTAGAACAGATGAGGGATAAAGGAAGGTATCATAATTTTTTTCCTCTTTTATTTCAGGGCACCAAAAAGAGATCCCAGTTAGATCTGGAACTTGAGATTGAAAACATGGGTGCTCACCTCAATGCTTACACCTCCAGAGAGCAAACTGTGTATTATGCCAAAGCGTTCTCTAAAGATTTGCCAAGAGGTATTGTTATTTGTACTGCAGATACATACTTTTCACAAGAGTTAAGAAATAATTTAGTACTGTTTTTATTATGTCTGTTATGAAAGGGTGACCCCCAGAATGTGAAAAAAAGTGAACCAGATTCTGGGTGAGGGGGCACATTTTTATTTTGTTTCTCCCAATATGACAATGATATCAAATATTTTTAGGCTATAAGACTTGTGCAAATCAGGCCCTAATGCTCTATTCAAAAATAATACTTCCTCCAAAGCCATGCCTGTGTAGTGAAACACTTGTTTGTATTTATTTGTTACTGCCTACTGTTTTTAATCCCCCCTCACTTTACCCTGTTATCTGAATTTTTTATTTTTATAAACCTGAATAGGTTTTATATCTACTGACTGCTGGGCTTTGTTTTTTGAACAAAACTTGCTTCTTTGTTGTATTTGCACATCCTAGTTCCTCATCCTGAATTGCTCTTCTTTCTTAACTTCCACTAATTTGTTTTTTTAATTCAAACTAAAAACAAAAACAAAATAGTTCACTCCTTTCTCCCACCCCCTGCCTCTGACAACCACCAATCTGCTCTCTGTATGAGCTTGGGTTGTTTCTTGGGGGTAGGGTGGGAGGGTTCCACATATAAGAGAGATTACGTGGTATTTGTTTCTCTCTGTCTCATTTCACTTAGAGAGATTACATGGTATTTGTTTCTCTCTGTCTCATCTCACTTAGCATAATACCCTGTAGGTCCATCGATGTTGTTGCAAATGGCAAGATTTCATTTTTTTTTGTGGCTGAATAATATTCCATTGAATACGTATGCCACAATTCATTCATTCATTCATCAATTGACACTTAGGTTGTTTCCATATCTGGGCTATTGTAAATAATGTGGCAATGAACATGGGGGTGCATACATATTTTTGAGTTAGTGTTTTTGTTTTCATTGGATAAATACCCAGAAGTAGAATTGCTGGGTCATATGATAGTTCTATTTTTAATATTTTGGAGAACCTCCATACTGTTTTTCATAGTGGCTGCACCAATTTACATTCCCACCAACAGTGCACGAGGATTCTCTTCATATTCTCACCAACACTCATTACTTCTTGTCTTTTTGATAGTCATTCTAACAGGTGTGAGGTGATTTCTCATTGTGATTTTGATTTGCATTTCCCTGATGATTAGTGATGCTGAGCACCTTTTCATGTACCTGTTGGCCATCTGTCTGTCTTTGGAAAAATGTGTATTCAGATCTTCTGTCCAGTTTTTAATTAGATTGTTTTTCTGCTATTGAGTTGTATGATTTCTTTATATATTTTGGATATTAACTCATTATTAGATATGATTTGCAAATATTTTCTCTGATTCACTGGTTGCCTCTTGTTGATGATTTCCTTTGTTGTGCAGAAGCGTTTTGGCACAACAGAAGCGTTGCTTTTGGCATCAGATTCAAAAAAACCATCGCCAAGACCTATGTGAAGGAGCTTATTTACTGCCTGTGTTTTCTTCTAGGAGTTTTATGGTTTCAGGTCTTAGGTTTAAGTATTCAATCCATGTTGAGTTGCTTTTTGTGTGTAGTGTAAGGTAGACTCTCCTTTCTCCATTGTATATTCCTGGCTCCTTTGTCTTAGATTAATTGACCATATAAGTGTGGGTTTATTTTGGGCCTTCTGTTCTGTTCTATTGATCTGTGGTCTGTTTTTATGCCAATACCAAACTGTTAATTACTATAGCTTTGTAATATAGTTTGAAATCAGGAAGCTTGGTGCCTTCAACTTTTTTCTTCTTTCTCAAGATTGCTTTGGCTAGTCAGGTCTTTTGTGGTTTCATACAAATTTTAGGATTAATTGTTATATTTCTGTAAAAAATTGCTATTGAAATTTTGATTGGGATTGAATTGAATCTGATATTGCTGTTTGCGTAGTATGGGCATTTTAACTATTCTTCCAATCCATGAGCATAGAATATCTTTCCATTTATTTGTATCTTCTTCAGTTTTCTTACATCGTTGCCTTACAGTTTTCAGTGTGCAGGTCTTTTAGTTTCTTAGTTAAATTTATTCCTAGGTATTTAATTCTTTTTGCTGCAACTGCAAATAGGATTATTTTCTTAATTTCTCTTTCCAATAGTTCATTATTTGTGTATAGAAATGCAACAGATTTTTGAGTATTGATTTTGTATCTTGCAACTTTACTGAATTTATTAGTTCTAACAGTTTTTTGATGGAAGTTTTAAGATTTTCTATAAAAAGTATATCATCTCTAAATAGTGACAGTTTTACTATTCCTTTATAATTTGGATGCCTTTTATTTCTTGCTCTGGCTAGGAGCATTTTTTTTGTTTTTTTTTGATCACTGGTTTGCTACAAAAACTTTTTGGCCATCAGATGCAAAATAAGCAGATTTTCACTTACAAGATTATTAATTATTTTTACAACAAAATAGATTTTATTTTTGTAGAAATAAAATAATTATTCTGACAGCATGGCAGTTTGTTGTAGTTATGTTTGTGGAGTGTTTTTAATTTCTTAAAGGAAAGCTATTACACAACACATTTTCCCTATGGTACAATTAATTTAAAAATTTAGCAGTTTTAAGTGCTAACCAGTGAAATTATTAATCTTTAAGATCCTGGTATAGTTGTAGTTAATTACTTTGGAATTTTGGATCCCTAATAGGCTTTCATTAATAATGTTTGAATGAGACTTTACACAAGTACTTTTGTATATATTACATTTTGTGTATATATTATCTTACTTGATCTGCATAGTAAGCATGTATTTGAAGTTAGTGAAGGAAGGAGGTGTCTCCACTTTGCAGTTGTGGAAATTGAGGTCCAGACTCTGACTTGCCCAGGATTGTATAGCTAGTAAGTGGCTTACTGTATCTTCTCACTCAGATTCATGGTGCCAGGTTGCTTTGTCAAAATAACAGCACAATAAGCAAAAAACTACCACATGTAAATGAAGTGAAATTTTCATAAAATAAAAATTTCATGGTAGTCGAACTTCTGTATTAAAATCAATAAAAATGACAACAGTGGAGGGTGTGTTGGTTTGAATTCACAAACCATTGGTAAGGTTTTTGATGATTTCCTGAGAAACAGTTTTTGCCCCAAGACTAGTTAGGGACTAAGAACAAAGGGCCAGGCCAGGCTACTTGAAAGGGTTGTCATTTTAACCTGTCCCTCTATTTTTTTTACACAGAGAACTGCAGGGCAAGCAAAACTGGACTAAAGAAAGGGAGAGGTTGGAAGACTTTTTTTTTCCCTCCTCCTGGCTTCTGGCTGGGAAGGAGTGGAAAAGCAGGGGGTTTTTTAAGGAAGTCAGAGTGGAAGTGCTCTTGAAGCAGCTCCGCTCTGGGGGGTGTTTGTTTTTGTTCCCTCAGTTGGGTGAAGCCTCCTGTATAATTAGATGTTCATAGACTAGTGGTTTCCAAAGTTTTATGATCACCCATCCTTATTAGTAAGAGACTTGATCATATATTCTCAATATAGGTGTATTTGTCAATTAAATAAATACATGTACCAGTATACTAACTTATATATAAATATACACTAAAAAGAAATAAGATTTTGATTAAATCATGAATGTTAGGAATTATGGGCTCCCCGCTTTGGCAAGGCCCACACTAAACTACCAATCCCGTATAAACGAGGGTCTGCACACAGGACTACGTGACCTCCTATCTGTCTTTGGGGTCTTCTTCACTCATCTTGGCAATCTGGACAGATGGATTTTATTTGGTTTTACAGATAATTTTTTCCCTTTGGTCATGATCTCAGCCCCAGCTTACTCGAGCAATATTTTTTGTCATTTTGGGCAGTCTACAGAGGTAATTAATTACAGGAGGTCCTCGGTATTTGAACATAATTGGATCTGAGACAAGGTCTCTTAGAGTGAACTTAAAACAACAAAAGTTTACAGTGGAGTTAAAAATGACACTAAAGATTATAACTTTGTTTTGTATTTACTACAATTTAGATTGTGATTGCAACTATGTAAAAACTCTGATAAAATTGCTTAATAGCGTGATATCCTTCAATTCATTTTGGCTTTTTGCAAATTAGGGTCATTTTTATGTAAATATTTGAGGGTTTCATCGGTTTTTCCCAAGGGCCATTTTTAATCCTTTGATAGTCACATGTATCTCTTGGGGTGCCTGTCCTTTTCTTCAGAGGTTAACTGCTCCAGCTCTTTTAGATCATTTATCAGTGACTTTGGTAATGCCAAGAAGTTAGCCAACAGTTGAGTAGATGGGTGGGAATAGACATGGGGATTAAGGTAAGTGGGAAAGGGTATTTGTGAGGACACTAGTTCTGGAAGTGGTTCACTGGGGGCATATTTTAGATTAGGATGATTCTTGGCTTCTTTTTGTACCAGCCTCATTGCTGTGGGAATTGGGTAGTAAATAGTTGGGCGATATGGACTCTGCATTCCTAGATGTTCTGATGGATATGGATAATTTTCTCCTTTGTAATTTTCATACAACAATTTACACATATGCAGATTTCTGACATTTTTGAAGTGGTTGGAGGTAGTCATTAAGTGTTGTGAGACCTGGCAGATTTAGGAATTTTTCCACGCTCTTCTATGTCACAGGGCTTGTATTTTATAATTTTAATATTGTCCCTTTAGGTACATCGAATATATGGAAACATTTGTTTCTTCCCAGTTTAATCATTTAGTCAGTCAGTATTGAGTGATGGTCAGTATCGTGGTTTCCGATGCTAGCTTACTAGCTTTTCATAGTGAAAATTAAGATTCTTAGTGTTTCCTACGTTTTCTTTTGAATTAGCTGTAGAAATTCTTGCTGATATAATACAAAACAGCACATTGGGAGAAGCAGAGATTGAACGTGAACGAGGAGTAATCCTTAGAGAGATGCAGGAAGTTGAAACCAATTTACAAGAAGTTGTTTTTGATTATCTTCATGCCACAGCTTATCAAAATACTGCACTTGGACGGACAATTTTGGGACCAACTGAAAATATCAAGTAGGTGTAATTCTCAGATTTTTTTTTTTTTTTTTAGAAAAATTTGAGTTGTGAAAATTAACATTCAAAAAGTGTGTTTCAAAAAGTAATTCACCACCCCCATAATCTGAATGAAACTGTATTCTAGTTTCACTTTAGCCCCGCCTAACTCCCAGGTGTCTGGGCACCTAACTACTTCTGGAATAAACGAATGATGGTATCGTTTTTCTTGATATAAAAAAGTTGAATTCATTGATACTTCTTGCCAATACCCCCTTTCTGACTGCGTTTAACTTAGCATACCTTTAAGTGCCTAATTTCAGGCACATTAAGTGAAGATCTTAAGTGCTTTTTAACTTCCTTTTCATGTTGCTTTTCCTACCCCGTTTACAGATCCATAAATCGTAAGGACTTAGTGGATTATATAACCACACATTATAAGGGGCCACGGATAGTCCTTGCTGCTGCTGGAGGTGAGTTGCTTTAAATTTCTGTAACTGTTTTGAACAGTTATTAATGATGTGCTTATCAGTTTGATCTGTTGGGAGATGTGCTAAGAGTATTTACAGAGCAAATTGTTTAATATGTTGTGTAAGGGGAACCAGACTTGCCCTCCATCTTCTTTTTAGTAGAGTTTTTTAATAGAAAAACATATGGGCCTGTAATACACAAGTAGATACACAGAATGGAATTCACGTGTAAGAGAAGGATACGTGAGTCAACTGGGAGACAGTGACACCTGGAAGTTAGTGTTCTATAGTTTGGGAGTCTTGAGATTTGTAAGTTATTTCTTAAGAACCAACTTCATCTTTGGTCAGGCATGGAATGGGTATGTTATGTTGTTCTTCCTTTCATTTGTTTGTTCATTCAGTAGATCTGATTATTGAGAAGGTGAAGTACAGAGGGAGCCATGAGAAGGTGTAATGGGAACCCAGACATGCAGGGGCATCAGGGCAGGGCTTCTCTGGGGACATGGTGAAGCCAGTGAAGGAAAGAAAATTCACATTAGATTCTGCTAGGCTTCCTGGCAGTCTGAATTTAGGCAAACAGTACATTTGATTGGTTTCCAGTTTTGTTTTGTCTTTCTGGCAAAGTGAAGATAGATGGAGTGTAAATCTTTTGTGTTAATTTTTCTCCCTTTAGAAATGACAACAAATTAAAATTCTAGTTGCTCTGGATAGACTTCTGAGCTAATTAGTTGGGAATAATGGAGAAGGTGAAAATGAGGGTTAAATATCTTCAACATGTTTTTCATTGTGGCTCTCAGCTAAATCGTGTTACCTTTGTATGGCAGGCAGTGCACTCGGAAATTCTCTTGGGAAACGGGAAGACTGTCGGTTAGATGGGACCTCAGCAACCAAGCTATCTGGGGTGTCTCTGCCCTTGTTGGTGGCATATGTACACAGAGGGTTTTATTGTGGCTCCCGAGTTCATTTCGACATTGCTAAATTTGGGATATCTTATAGTTAATGGCCTGTTCTAGATTAATTAGCATTTTGTCTTACTGATACATAAACGATGATACGCCTTAAAACAGTGGCATCTTACAAATCAATGAAATAAGTCAGACCTAGCTTCCCTTATTAAAAAAAATATTGGCGCCCCTGAGTTGTAGATCGAGTTAAGTAGAGGTGGTGTTGGAGCAGAAGCTCAGGATCTAGAACGTCCAGCCAGGAGGGCTGTAGGTGCAGGTGACGTGCACACGCAGGCTGTTTTACTCGGCGTGTCACCCTTGGACCGCCAGGCTCTTCCTGGTGTCATCACCGTCTGGATTGATACCCAAGGTGGCCCTGATACATGAGGCTTCTGAAAATGTACAAGCATACACTGTCTTGTTTTGTACCACAGATGTTTTGGAAAACATGGCTGTAAATTGTGCTTTTACGTACTATTGAATGTTTCATTTTCTCATGGCAGTATTTTTTAAAGCACTTGCGCATGCCTAAGTTTGTTTTTTGTATTTGTGTTTAAGAATCCTTCATGGGTTGAATCTGTTTGGTTCCTGAGGCTGGAGAGTAAAGGATATAGAATCTTAAGTAATTCTCAAGTTTTGGGTGGCAAGTAGTGTGTGTTTGGAAAGCTGTGGACTTATTGTGAAATTTAGATGAAATTATTGTTCTTGAATTGATAGCAGGTCTCAGAGAATAAAGCACATCTGCATATCCAGCTTTCTTTAGGTGTTAGAGCTCATATTTATATTTTTTACTTTAAAAACTTGTTGAAAAATGACTTTGTTTTTCCTAGTTTGCATTTGAGGACTTCTAATGACTTTAACATGATTTTGTATGGAATGTGGTATTTTCAAGCTCTTATTATCCTTGGCTGTGAATCCACTGGTATGTTGATGGAAACAGTTGATTGCTGGACAGAATGAGAAAGCCATGCAGTCCCAAGCCTTGTACCACCCCCGGGGCAAAGTGCTGAACGAGCTTATTACTCTTCAACGAGCGAGTAGTTCGTGTGGAACCTGTATCACGTTACACCACCTTGAGCTTACTGTAATCCGAAGTACTGGCAGTTGTCTGCTTCAGGTTGTACTGCTACTAGATACATGAAATATTTTCCTTTATTTAGGAGTTTCCCATGATGAACTGCTCGAGTTAGCCAAGTTTCATTTTGGCGATTCTTTGTCCACACACAAAGGAGAAATGCCAGCTCTGCCTCCCTGCAAATTCACAGGAAGTGAGGTAGGCGACTCCTGAGCCTCCCTAACCCTCTGAGTTGCTTGTGTTTTACCTATGAATGAGTGTACAAAATGCACATATTTCTAATGAGCAAAATGGAAGAAACCAAAGGCTTAAACTGAAACAAAGGGAAGAGGCTGGACTCATTTGCTTATATTCCTTCCTATTCCATGTTATTTAACCAGCTATTTTCCCTCAGGAAGCAAGGTTTTAAGGGCAATGTTATAATTTGGTCTTTTCGTGCTTTTCTTTGGCACTATGCCCATTTATATACTATCAGGCATAAAAGTAATCTTTTATTTTAAAAACACCCTAAGTTTTGACTTTCATGTCCAGTGTACTGTGGGCTAAGTTCTTCTGCCCACAGTACCTTTTGGGGGTGGCTGTTAAGAACCAGCACTTGCAGGAGATCTGCTGCTTGTCATTAGAGCTTTAAACCTCAGGAACGATGCTCAAAGTAGTATCTGGAAAGAGGCCTGTGTTGGCAGTTGCACAGAACTATGGCATTGGCAGTACAAAAATAAGCTTATTGTGTGAACATGAGCTTAAATTTAGATAGAAAAATTCAGGTGAACGAACACAAAAGGTTGGTGTCTACTAGTGAAATAAGGCAGTCCTCTGACCAAGTCACCACCGTGTGGTGGCGATGTCTGCACTATTTCAGTTGGAGATCTTCTGTTGAAAGTCTTTCCCTTGATTAGACTATACAATGTAATGAGGCCAAACTGTAGAAAACAAGAGTCATGGTGAGCATTTTAACTTTGCCATTAATGGGACTGGTGAGTTTGTTTCTTTCTGTTAAGCATGTTATGTAGTGGTAATCTTAACGAGAGTTTTTTTTTATCTTAACTAGATTCGAGTGAGGGATGACAAGATGCCTTTGGCACACCTTGCCATAGCTGTTGAGGCTGTTGGGTGGGCACATCCAGATACAATCTGTCTCATGGTTGCAAACACACTGATTGGCAACTGGGATCGCTCTTTTGGAGGAGGAATGGTAAGTGATTTTAAAAGTGGTTTTCCATAATAATGACAAGATAGAACTCCGTACTATGAATTTTGAGTTTTAAAATATAAATTGGGGGTCAGCCCGGTGGCTCAGGCGGTTAGAGCTCCATGCTCCTAGCTCCGAAGGTTGCCGGTTCGACTCCCACAAGGGATGGTGGGCTGCACCCCCTGCAACTAGCAATGGCAACTGAACCTGGAGCTGAGCTGTGCCCTCCACAACTAAGACTAAAAAGACAACAACTTGAAGCTGAATGGCTCCCTCCACAACTAAGATTGAAAGGACAACAACTTGACTTGGAAAAATGTCCTGGAAGTACACACTGTTCTCCAATTAAAAAAAAAGTCCTGTGGGGGAAAAAAAAAAAATATATATATATATATATATATATGTATATATATGTATATATATATATATATATATATGTATGTATATATAAAAATTGATCCTAGATTACATCTTGGGCCAGAAATACTTATTTTTTTCCTTTGCCATAAAGTTTGTAAGTGGCATAATGGGCAAAATTTGAATAAGGATAGAATTTGTTAATATCAAAGTTAATATCCTAGTTTTAGTAATTACACTGAGGTTAATTTCCTTGTCTTTTAGAAGTGCACACTAAAAAGTATTTAGGGGTAAAATGCATCACATCAGCAATATACTGTCAAATAGTTGAAAACATACATTAAAGAGAGTGATAAAGCAATTGTTATATTGGTGATATAACAATTGTCAGGGGATTTGGGTAATGGGAATTTTTTTTTACTGTTTTTGTAACTTCTGTAACTCTGAAATTACTTCAAATTACAAAGTATATATTTGTATTCAAAGATTTCAACAAAATACATTTCATATTAGGTTTCACACGCAATATAATTTCAAATCTTTAAGCATACATAGCCAAGATCCCTACAGATTGGGTTAATAACAGTAATGTTATTATTTTTCTAAGTGGGTGCAACTACTAAATTACAGGGATTCATTGCATTTATATTAATTTCTCTGGAGATGCATTGGGCTGGTAAGAAATGTCTAATTCTTAGTCTCATTGAATTTTAACTTTATTACTGAGACATTGATAGATAAAACTGAGAACCTTAGCCTCTTAGGGCATTCACTATTTGCAACGTAACATTTTTCTTTCTGGTAATTTGGACATGCATACCTACAGTTCTCATGGACAGTTTTTTTTTCCTTACAGAATTTATCTAGCAAGTTGGCCCAGCTCGCCTGTCATGGCAACCTCTGTCATAGTTTCCAATCTTTCAACACTTCCTACACAGACACAGGATTATGGGGCATCTATATGGTTTGTGAACCAGCCACTATTGCAGACATGCTACATGTTGTTCAAAAAGAATGGTGAGAAAATAATTTAAATCTTGCCTAGAATTTACATTTTAGGCTAGTTTTCTCTTTCTACTGTTAATGGTGATTTTTTTTGATGGTGATGTTATTAGCACTTAAGGAAATGAACAAGACACAATAACAGCATTTTTTTAAAGATCACAGACGTTTCTTCTAAGTCTTATGTGAAGCTGAACTGATTCATACTACAGAAAAAATATTAAGACGATTGCTTTAGAAAGGAGATCCTAAAAGTGTAAAATGTTTAAATGCCAACTGGAAGTTTGGAAAGTCTCTCTAAAAGTTAATCTGGCTTGGAAAGGCAGTGTTATGAAAATGAATCTGCCATTGCTAAAAAAATGTAGTGTTTTGTCGTTTAGTACCTTGAGACAGAGGCAGAAGGGGCCACAGCTTTTTGGAAAAGTTTCCTTTGCCATTCTTAAATGGCTTACATATCTCTAAATCTAGCTGACTGGGGTGTAATTATTAATTTAATTATTAGGTTTTAGTTAACTGATTTTTTTTGAGCAACCAATGACCCACGGACCTATCCTCTAGCGTATCAGATCCTGAAAGATGGGGATTCGCGAAGTCTCAGAACGATTGTAGCATTTCTCAGAACGTGGTCAGCCTATTTTTATACTGTAGTGAATCTCTGCTAATCATATCATTTTTCAGAAATTAACAATACCAGGAAACTAATCAGTAATAGTTTAGCTTTTGCTTAGCTGTTAGGATCACTGGTAACTTCAGGTATTTACAAGTTGAAATCATAATCACTTATACATTTTGGAGCAATATGTAGAATATGACATATCTTTCTTGAGGTCATTAACTTAAAACGCATGTTCCAACTACTTGATATGATTTTTTCCCCAATGGTTTTTAGGGTACGACTCTGTACAAGTGTCACTGAAAGTGAAGTTGCACGAGCCAAAAATCTTCTGAAAACAAACATGTTGTTGCAACTCGATGGTAAGAATAAAGACTAAGTTCTATTTTCATGTGGTTGATCTATATATATCCCAATACTTAGTTTTCCTTTCTCTTTAAACAGGTTCCACTCCAATTTGTGAAGATATTGGTAGGCAAATGCTGTGCTATAATAGAAGAATTCCCATCCCTGAGCTGGAAGCAAGGGTTGATGTAAGTAGTTATGTACTGTTGGGTCTTGTGTAAAAAAATTCTTGTTACAAAAGCTGAAATAAATCCTGCTTTAAGTCTAAAAAATTTCCAGGTATAGAATTTGTCTTTTCTACAAAAAACTCTTCTCTATTTCAGGCTGTAAATGCTGAGACAGTTCGAGAAGTGTGTACCAAATATATATATGATAAGAGTCCAGCTATCGCTGCTGTTGGTAAGCCCGGCTCCTTTTTCCTGCACAGAAAGTTGGCTAAGTACTTTCCTTCCAGTCACTTGTAATTGTCTTTTAATCCTTAGGTCCCATTGAGCAACTACCAGATTTTAACCAGATTCGCCGTAACATGTGCTGGCTTCGTGACTAAAATGCGCCTGATCAAAATATTTTGAACATATATATTTATAAAATTAACAGAGACTGGCAAGTTTTAAGCTGTCGATTTCTGAAGAAAATAAAAATGAACATTTACACTTGGAAATTTGAAATACTTTGTCAAACTTTCAAGGGATAAGACCACCACAGTGAATGGTAATCTCTGAGAAATGATGCTGGAACAGCATACTTTCAAATTGTCACCATAAGGATCATTTTAAGAATAAAAATTTGTATAGTATTTTCAGTTTTATTATAAAAATGTACACACAACGAAGATTGTCATAAGTCATTTCCTGGCTCTGCTTGCATTCAGTACTTGCTCTTGAGCAGCTTTCTTTGCTTTTACCATCTCAACAAGTTCCTAGAAGGGAGAAAAGTATAATTTAAACTAAGAAGTTGTCAGAATTGGCAGACATTTCTAGTGTTTGTTGTAAATATGTAAAACATTCAAATTGGATAAATCTATAAATAAAGACACTACTGAACAGGTTGATTTTACCAACTGCCAGAGCTAGAAAGTTTCTAAGATTGGTCACTTCTTTCTAATGTCTGCTGTGGCCCCCTGACTACTGTGGCTTTGAAATAAGCACAAATCCATTAAACTCGACAAATTCTACAACCTTGTATCGTTTCATGCAGTCCTTCTTTGTCCTGCCAGGCACTGCTTCTGCTATTTTTTCCCATCTTTCAGGTGTATTAGCTGGGTACGTTTTCAAAGCTTGTTCCAAAAGCTTCTGTTCTTCTGTTGTCCAAGGGGTGAAATCTGTACATGGCCCTGTAAGAAAAATTTGTATTTGAAAATCCTAATTGATAGAAAATGTCTTGGAAAATGTCTTGTCCTTTCTATTCATGAGCCATTAAATACACTTCATGAGTCAGTTATGAAGGAAGCCTGGGCGGTCTGGGTCATGATGTACAGTTTGAAACCCACTGGTCTAAACAATCAAATTAGCTAGAACACCCAAAGATAATCCTCAGCAGTTTTTAACTTTTTATTTTGAAATAGTTTTTCCTTGAAAAACAAGGACGTCTTACATAATTATAGTGTATTTTTCAAAATCAGGAAATTAACCTTGATAAAGTACTATTATCAAGGTCTGTAGTCTACAGACCTTATTCAAATTTCAGTTTTCCCAATATCCTTTAGCACTAATTTGTAAAGTCTGGGAAACAAAACAAACACGACCCCTCCCCTACTCGCATCTGAAAGGGAAGATTCTTGGTGGTAAGCTAACCTCTGAGTGTCCTGAAAGTGCTTGCTTTACATCTTCCAGTCTGCTAAACACTATTTCCCCATCATTCTGAACACATAGACCCTAGGTCTCGTAAGTCTTCACGTAGAAACAGCCAGCGAGCATTTTCTACTTAACAAAACGTAATTACCTTCAAATCGTTCTGAAGGTGTTGCATTGTCTGCTTGAGGCACCACTCCATGTTCTTTTTTAAATTTATCAAAAGCTTTTTTATTTATGTCATCTTTTTGATGAGGGTCTGAGAAATGAAAAAATGTAAATAACAAATCTCATTTATTCTTTCATGAAATTGCATAGATTATTTTAAAATACGTATTCAAGACAGCAGAGAAACTGATTTGGCAAAACTAACTCACCAAGTTTTTGAAGACTTTTTGCTTTGCCAATAACATCTTTGGCAGTTCTCTTGACTCCAGAAGAAGAATGTATGTTCATGTAATTAGCAATAACTTCCCATCTACAGCAATCGATAACGATAATTAAGAAGAAAACCAGAATGACCCTTACATTTTTAGTGCAGAAGGCTGAGTTGTAACATCTAAATAATTAGCTCTAAATTGGTGGTCTAATTGTTTTTACTGCCTGGACTATAGTTCTTGGTTTTCATATGTTTAAATCAACTGTATACATCTTGGTTTCAAGTTTGTACAAAACCTTATAGATTGTGTACAAATGAACAGAAATAAACCACACTTTTGTGTATCGAAATGTTTGGACACACACTTGAGGTAAATGATTCTGAAAACAGAGCTTTAGTTTCCTCTTCTAAAGAACAAGGGATGCTGGATCTCTTAAGGCTTGAGTTCTAAACTCAAAACTTTGCAATAGGCTCGGGTTTCAGGTGGGAACAACGAAGAATTACGATGGCAAACTTAATCAGTCCATAGTACAAACCACGGTGGGATAAGCCAACATAACAGTCAAGGCTTATGTCTCCTGATCTTTCATTTCCTGGGAAACTGATGAAGCACCCTGCTGGGTGTACACGTATGTATACGCTCTTATGTATGTGTATTGGTGTAGTAAGTTGGTAAGATTAGTTAGTAGGTTCAAAATGTCGTCTGCTTTTTACACTTCCCACTGTGGCACAGAATTTAGTGGCAGGCGGTCTGTCTAGACTGCAGCATATCAGGAAGTTTCTGCTCTAACCAGTGCTGTTATTTGGATGCCTGTCTGCATTATCCTCAGGCTCCAGTATGTGTTGAAGAGAAGTTTCAATAAAACCAGTACCTTGAATTTGTTCCAGCAGGGAAGAGGTTCACAGCTTTAATCAGTAATTGCAGATCATCTTCTGACCAACTTTTACTGCCATTTCCACCGCCACCAGTTGATTTCTCTGCATTCTTAGATGCTTGTCGCATACGAGCCTCAGCTTCCTCTTTCTCTTTTCTAATTTGCTCATTTACTTCTTCTATCTACACAAATATCATAGGTGAGTCAGGGACTTAAAGCATCTCACTACTCCACACTTCCATTCTGGCTGGGGTGTGTGGTTCCCACTCAGTATTATCCCGACTGACCCTACTACACTCCTCCCAGGCCAACCCCCAAACCCGCATCAGCTTTTCACTCTGGCTTTTCCTCCCTTTGGCTTCTGGGCTGCACACCTATCTCTCTGCTTGAAGAACCAAGAGCCACTCTCAGCCTGACCTTCCCTGTTTTTATATCATGGCACTTCTATGTGCCTTGGGACACTACCTGTCGAGTCTCCAGGCACTGGGTTGTTCCCCCACAAGGCCATTTCAAACCTCTCCCATCCACTCATTTATTCTCACAAGAAGGCAACGGCATAGGAAAGTGGCCTCTTACCTTGAAGTTCTACCCTTTACATTGTCACTTCAGTCTATCTTCAAACAAGCACAAGTGAAAGAGAACGTTTACTTGTCTTGATTACTTGTCAGCTGCTATCCTGGAGTCATGTGTCTCCTTTCCCCACTTCAGCCCCTCAAAACCAAGTCCCAACAATTCCAATGATTCTCAGCCTCACTCTCATAGCCCAAGTCCTTGCAGTCAGATTCTTACACTTAACTAGTACATCCTGCCTCCCAATGCCACATTAAGGGTATAATGTTTACCTTTTGGTACTCAAAGATCTGCAGTAATGGAAACCAGTCCCTACAGTATTAAAAACCTGCTTCATTTGGCACTACTCCTCCTAACCAACTTCATCTCCCCCTGTCTACTGCTACTAGTACTTTGTAGTTCATGCTGTCCCTGACCTTCGTTTTCACTGTGCATGCTTTTGGGCTGGCTCAAACCCTTCCCTGATGGCTCCACCCTGGAACTGGCACTTCCTGTCTAATCGACAGCATTTACTGTGGGACCTCCATTTTTCGGTCCTTAGGCCTTTTCTCTTCAGCATAGTTGTTCCTAAACTCCTTTGTGGCAGCCATAGCATTAAGCATTTCTCCAAACCACCCAGGCATAGCACTATATATATATATAATAGGTACTAATATTTCTTGTCCTGAATTGAATTTCTGGGCCTGTTTTCTCATCTGTAAAATAAAAGGTGTAGACTAGACAGAACAAAGATCTCTTTTGGTTCTAAATGTTATCCTACAAAAACGCTCAAGGTATAGTCAAAACAATTATTTTTTCTAAGAATGATTTAAAAAAACACCGAAGATTAATATGCTAGTATACCACAAATCAAACATTATACATGGTAACAACCATACACACTAAAGCCAATTTAAATCAACAACAGCCCTTAATTTAAGCAAAGCAGAGTGGGGGGCCCAAAGAGAAATGAGACACTGTTTGCCCTTGCAGTAGCTTGTATGTTAAGTGGGGAAATACTGAGGTGGCAGCGATACTGTAAGTGGAATTGAGTGCTGAATACAGGTGTTCTGCATTTAGCACTTTAGTTCTGTATTTAACACACAGAAGCGATGTGTTCTGTTACCTGTTTTTCCAGAGCAGCCTTTCCTACTTCTTTTGTAGATGATGTGAGTATTTCATTCAAGCACTGTAAACTAAGGGGAAAAATGGGATTAAACCTGATCCTAAGCCCAAGAGAAGACTTCAACAGCAGTTCTATAGTTATACCTTGCTAGTTCAAGGCGATCACAAAGTTTTTCCACTTCTTCCATCATTTTAACCCGCTCTGCCTCATTGTCAGAAAAGTGATTCCAGGTCTAGAAGCACAAACACAAACATTTTCATCTTACGCCTGCTGACACTCAAAAACACATCCATAAACAATGACAAAGCGTGACACTCTCAAGAGGTTCTTGAGGTGAACAGATGGTATTCTGACCCCCAACAACCACTCTCCGGGGCACCTCCCAGGACTCTCCCTGACCTGCTGGCAATAAAAAGGTGTCACCGAGGGTAGGAGAGCAAAACACAAAAGGTGATGGTGCCAAAGACCTTTGGATAGTACAGGTGTCAGAACAATTCCTCTGAGAACCACTTAAGAATCAAATTCTACAGATGACTCAAAATCCCTTTGTTAGGCTGCTGTTCTAGCTAGTGTGTGCCAAAGTGTTAAACTTACTGGAAATTTTATGTGAAATTAAAGAAAATGATAATGTGTTAAGGAACATGAGGTATTAGAAAAATTCTATTAACCAAAGATTACGTTTAGAATGGAACATTGTGATGTACCTGGATATACAAGAATTGGAAAGTACTTCCCACGCTTCTTTAAGCAGCTGCTGCTATCACTGTGTCTCCCCTTTTTCCTAATTTTTTCCTATTTAGATTTTCTTCTTGCTTACCCAAAGTCTGAAATATGCATTTGTATATTTATTAAACCTCTTTCAAAGCTCTCTGATAAGACAGGTAAATCTTAATCATGTTATTAACTGAAGATGTAGGATGGCACACATTAGAATACATATACTAGTGTCTAGAGCTGGACAGTCACATGAAAGATAATTTTTCTATATACAGTGTGCATTTACGTACTTGCTGAAGTTAACTACAATGGTACAGCACACAACAATGTGGCAATCTCTACTATAGCTTGAAATTTCATTAATTTATTCATTCAGTGCTATTTGGTAAGGAACAATACTAGTCTCTGACTCTACCAGTTTAAAATGTAAAAACATCTCTTGGACAAAATTACATTTGAAAACTTTTGGGTTTTTCGGTCAACATTTTTTAGTGAAAACTATTTGAATGCAAACTATTAGTACTCACCCAAATGTTATCCTTTTATTTATATAAAAATAAAAGCTCTTAGATCCCTAAGAACCAAAGGTTTACTCCTAAAAGAACTTTTTCTAAGAATTAATTTTACACCGTTAAGAAAGCAACCATCCAAACCAAATTGCGGCCCATTATCAGAACACATGATCTGGTTTCTCCAACAAATGAATGGGAGAAAGATGGTGATGATAGGGAGCCAGTTACAGACACAATTAGGAGACACAAAACTGAAGCTTTGTAATGATCTTATTTAGATCCTAATTTGAATAAATCAACTACAGGTAACCCCCGTATAACACGGCACTTCCATAACACCATTTTGCTCTAAGACGGTTCGAGAATTGGGGAAAACCCTCGTACAACACGGCATCCTAGAACGCAGTTTCACTCTTAACTGGTTTGAGAATTAGAGAAACCCCCAAACAACATGGAGTGTAATAAGAGCTTTTTTTTTTTAAAAAAATACATTTTATTGGGAAATGTCGGGGAACAGTGCGTTTCTCCAGGGCCCATCAGCTCCAAGTCATTGTCCTAAAATCTAGCTGTGGAAGACACAGCTCAGCTGCAAGTCTAGTTGCCGTTTACATCTTCAAGTTGTAGGTGGAGCAGCCCATTATCCCATGCAGGAATTGAACCGGCAACCTTGTTGTTGAGAGCTCACGCTCTAACCAACTGAGCCATCCGGCCGCCCCTCCGGAAGCTCAGTGGCAGCTTATTGTCTTCAATCTAGTTGTAGAGGGCGCAGCTCACTGGCGCAAGTGGGGATCGAACTGGCAATCCTGTTGTTCGGAATTTGCGCTCTAACCAACTGAGCCATCTGGCCACCCTCATAAGAGCTTTGAAGAGCAAAAAATATCTCATTCGAAATTAGGGAAATCCCCGGACAACACGGAACATAGTAAGAGCTTTTATGAGCAAAAGATATCTCATTTGAAATTAGGGAAATCCCAGAATAACACAGAATGTAATAAAAGCTTTTAAGAGCAAAAAGATATCTCATTTAAAATTTTTCATTCGAGTGTGGATGCTGTATCAGATTTGACTGTAAATTTTAAAATTAGAATTTTAAATCCACTTTGTTTATGGAATATTTAGTTCAGAGGATGAAGATATCTTGTCAAAAAGAAAATGCCCTCAGTTAATGGTGCTTAGCAGTGATGACGAAAAAAATCATTATTTAATACATATTAATATGTTATACTTTTGGTGAAAATTGCTTTAATGAAGATATTTCTCTTAACTATAAAAATATAATAGTATGGGGGCCGGCCCAGTGGCTCAGGCGGTTAGAGCTCCATGCTCCTAACTCCGAAGGCTGCCGGTTCGATTCCCACATGGGCCAGTGGGCTCTCAACCACAAGGTTGCCAGTTCGATTCCTCGACTCTGGCAAGGGATGGTGGGCTTCGCCCCCTGCAAGTAAGATTGAACACGGCACCTTGAGCTGAGATGCCTCCCAAATGGCTCAGCTGGTTGAGTGCGGGCTCTCAACCACAAGGTTGCTAGTTCGATTCCTTGACTCCCGCAAGGGATGGTGGGCTGTGCCCCCTGCAACTAAAAATTGAACACGGCACCTTGAACTGAGCTGCCGCTGAGCTCCCGGATGGCTCAGATGGTTGGAATGCATCCTCTCTACAAGATTGCTGGTTCGACTCCTGCAAGGGATGGTGGGCTGTGCCCCCTGCAACTAGAAAATGGCAACTGGACCTGGAGCTGAGCTGCGACCCTCCACAACTAAGACTGAAAGGACAACAACTTGACTTGGAAAAAAGGCCTGGAAGTACACACTGTTCCCCAATAAAGTCCTGTTCCCCTTCCCCAATAAAAAAAAAAGTAAAAAAAAAAAAAGTACAAAACACCCTTTATATATATAAAAAAAAATTCACATTTTGAGATAAAATGTATACAGCAGTTTTATTATATTTGTATAAGAAAAGAAATATTTTAAAGTTTAATCAACACTTGATTTATTTGTTACCTAGTTTGTTCAATCAAAGTCTGAAATACCTTGCATGAGTTTCGAAGTTTTTGCCTTTCCTTTTTAATGGCTTTCTTCTGGATATCTTTTTCCTTCTTTGCCAATAATGCTTGCTGTCTCACTTCCTCCTCTTCTTTCTCTTTAGCTAATCGAGCAGCTTCTAATTCAGCTTGTCTTTGCTTTAATAATGGGGAATAAAAATCATTTTAATAAGAAAATTAGAATTCTTAAATGCTCTATATAATTTTAAAAACTCAATCTTTTAATAAATTAGAAAAAAAGTGACACATCAACTTATTGAAGACTGAAGGTTAAAAAGTAGATGATAATGGTCTATAAACATTTCTTAGAAATATAAAACAGACATGTTAGAAATAAGCATGGTATTAAAGAAATATATGACATCATGTTTATGCGCAATAACAATTTGCCAATAAGATCCTTCTGTCAATCGTACCAACTTGTCATGATCATTCATAGTAGCACCTACTTCTCCGCTTTCAGATTATAGTTTTTAAAATAGGTCTGAAGATTAAAGATTTTATGAACATTTATCAAACGTCATCTTACTTTTTCTTTAGCTTCTTGCTCCTTCCGTTTTGCTTCTGCTTTTGCTTTCTTTTCTGCTTCTTTCTTGGCCTTTTCTTCTTCCTTAAATTTTTTTATTCTTGGATCACAGCTATATGCATTGTCTACCAAAAAAGAAGTTAATCTTTTGAATTTCTAACATTTAATTAAAGAACTTAAACAAAAAATCAATTATATTTACCAACTAAAGTTCTTATTCTGTTCATTTCTTCTTTTTTCCTTTGTGCTCTTGTTGCTCTGTTCTGTTTTTCAATCCATCTCCTCTCATCGCGACTATAAAATAGAAAATATTGGAAATAAATATTGCTCATCGATGATATGACTGAAAAATGTAACACTTTATAAATTTCTATGTAAATAATGTCTCAGAAAGTTACAATGCCATATCACTATTAACAGTAAAGCATGATTCTACCTAGTATTAATTTCAGTTAATATTTCTGGAACATTTATGTCAAAAGAATTTCCCTTCCTACGTAGAGAAAACTAAAATAAAATGTAGGTTAAACAACTGGAACAAGAATTTGCTAAAATGAGCTTTTTGACTATTCCTTGGCATTTTCTTGAGCATATTTTAATCCATATTTTAACTACCGATCTGGCTTCATCTAGCTTAACTTGCGAGAGGGGGATCTCAAAATATTAAAAACATATACCAAGGATACACAAAGAGAAAATATGAAAGGAAATATATGTAGTATATTTTTACATCATCACAAACACCAAAGTGCTACCTAAATATCTTCCTTTATTAATGACTTACATACATACCATTCTGCTTTTTCTTTTTCTTCTTCATCTAAATAAGAAAATTCTCTCCAAGAATCAAAATTATACCTATAGACAGAAATAAAGCAAAATAAAATGGAAACAAATGAACAAACCCTTTAAAATGAACTTAGAGGTATATAATTGTAACAAACATTAATGGCAAGAAGGTAAGTTTGTCTTAGTAGATCTCTCCACTCTCTTTTGGTACTGAACTAACACTATGCACGTCTTCTTTTTTTGATGACTTTGTATTTGGTATGAAAATCTAAAATATACTTATTTCCCTGAGTCAGAATCACATACCTCCCTGCCATCCTGTTAGCTTTCTCCCTTGCCAGGACTTGTTCAAGTTTTCCCTGCCATCACTTTCACCTGTCTGTCAAGTCTTAAGGGAACCCTAACAGTGGTTATTTTATCTCTGGTTTGCATCCCCTGAAGGGTAAAAGCAACTACAACTGACAGAGCTAAATTTTATCATTTTTGTTTATAGTGATGTTATGTTTAAATTTGCCAGATACTTAATGAGAAAATAGAGCACACATAATATTAAGTGGCTACTGAAGACTGTATTTATTAAAAATTAAGAGATCAGTTATGGAGATAAATAGCACTCTGTTCCTCATGTACTCAAGTACTTTTAATAGGCAGAGAGATAAATGAAGTCATATTTGTTTTTATCCAATTCAAAGGACTCTTTCTTAATTTTCATTTTTACCACTGTAGTGTGTTTAGTATCTAGAAATCTGATTAACAGAGAACAGATTGAAAAAGCAATCTTAAAAGCCTAAATGTCACATAGGAGGTAATACGGCATTATGTGAAAACCTTTATTAATTTCTGAATAAAGTGCTTTTGTTCAGGGAAGGTTCTGCAATTCTCTCATCTCTCAATTTATGAAGAGTCAATCAAGTACTTATTGAATATTTATCTTTTACAAAAAAATGACAGTATCATAAAATCAGTGTCTTCACTTACCAGAAAGAATAAAATGCATCTACATCTTCAAATGATGAATTCATATCACCAAGTTTAGGGACATTTTTTTTATTTGACCATCTGATATATTAAAAGAAAGAAAAATTCAATGCAAAAATTTGGTACAAAAGTTCAACAAATAAATTTATTAAAAACCAACAACAGTTTTTACGAATTCCTTACCATCTCCCCCTCTTGAATCCTCTACGACTAGTAAGAGATGGAGTGGAAGGTCAGCGACGGTGTGATAAACAGAGGACAAGGGTGGAAGGGATGGGACAGAAAACGATGGAGCAGTGTTCTAACCGTCAGGTTACCCTCAGTTCTGTAAGTGACAGGGTTGTAGCAGCTGCCACGCTGGCTAAGAAAAGTAAGCGCTAAGCCCCCTCTCCCAAGTTCACTACTCCTGCCCCTAAACAGGCAACCTGTAAGACTAGCCTTTTAAAAATGTTACTGCGCAGGGGGCACAGATTGCCACCTCCTTATCCCCACCACCTTCCCCCTAAGAGTCAGACTTTGAGGTTTAGCACTTCACCCATCACCTTGAGAAAGAATCAGAAGGCTGCTTACTGACTCATGTTTTCCACCCTATGAAACCAATCCACAAAAATGTATAATACATTATTTTTACCACCTTCAGCACTGTTACAAAACAAATGTGAGGAAAAAGGGTGGAAGAAATATTAGGCTGCACCAAACTTCTAATCAAAGTGGTTCTCAAACTTGGCTGTCCATTAGAATCACCTGGGAGCATTAAAAATCCTACAGACATTCCAAACCAATTAAACTGAAATCACAAATCACAATCTCTTGAAGGGGAGTGAAGGGCGGGGAGAGAACCCAGGCAGCAGGACTTTTACATGTTTTCCTGGTGATTCCAATGTGCAGTGGAGAGGTACTCTATAAAAACCTCCCAAAGAAGATGGAACCAAAAAAAAAAAAATGCAGAATACTGGTATACCCTACTTAAAAACTCAATTATATATGCTTTAATCTTAAATATAAATCATCCTCTCTCAGAGAACCTTATTGTAATGCAGGGACTCAGCTCCCGTTCCCTGCACAAGAACACAGGTTAGCCTCAAATATGGTGAAGCCCCAAAGGAACAACAACGGAGCCATAGATAGGGGAGTCATACCACTATATTCTCGCTAGAGGCTGCGTTGGAGACACAAGAAGCAGGAGCCGAAATCTGCCATCTGCTTCTCTGCCAACCAAGCAACCCCCTAGTCTAGCCACGGCAGTTATATTAGTGGCTAATGGCTCACTGGTAACAGCTGATGGCCACCCAGCCATAGTGGATGGCCATCTGATTACAGTTGATGGCCATCTAATAACCAAGCCAGCACCTTTCCGCCTGGAAACTGCTCTCTGGGGCTCTGTCCCCACACTCCACCCCTCCAGGGTCTCGCCTCACAATCTACGTGACAAGTGTCTTCCGCGAGGGGCCCTGTGCGAGGAGCCTGGAGGTGGATGCAATATCCTGGGCATAGCCAGTCTTTGTCAGGGCACCGCCAGTCCTTCAGGGCACAGCCAACCTTTCTGGGCACAGCCAGGGTTTCTCGGGGACCGTGCAGGAACAATAGTGGTTCACAGCCAAGGTGCTTACATATTCTCAACGGCGGCCAGTCGAGACACAGGAAGTCCACCTGTACCCAACAAGGGGTCTTCCTGTACCACAGTCTCACTGGCGGCTGGGAGAGACACAGGAAGTAAACATCCGTCTGTTCCCCAACATGGTGGTACATTCTCAAGCAAACAGTCAAGCGGTCCATTAAATTAGGGATGGAAGGCAATTCCCCATAGTCCATAGTCATTCGCCAGGGCTGTGTGTTGGCCTCACAATGTGTGCCCTCTCCGCAGGGCGAGGGCTCCAAGTCCTCCCCAACCTGGGCGTGAGGGACGACCTTGACCTCACCCACATCCTCCACGGAGGAGTCAGCAAGCGTTTCCTCCTGGTACTACAAGTCCTGCATCCGGGCAGCCTCAGCAAGAACTTCCCAGCCCACAGGGCCGCAACGATCTTCGCTTTCTCCAGCCTATGCTGGTTGGGGAACCATCCACATCTTCCCACCCCTCCATGGGGGTCCAGCTCTTGAGAACAATGGCTACCAGGCACCACACACTGTGGTGTGTGGGGGCCATCTGTTCTCCTGCCCAGAGTCAGACACCATTCCTACCTGGCCGGAATCCTGCTCACCGCGCCAAGTGTCGGAGTGGGTGGTGGCCCCGGTGTAAGATGTCCACAACTCTAGGAGCCCACGTCAGCAGCAGACCACCAAAAGGAAGGTGACGCCCGCCATGGCCAACAGGGCAGCATGCCATCCAGAGGCCCCCACCAATTCATGGAGGGGTTACATTTTTCCCAAGCAGATCGCGCCTCTTGTTCCCGGCGCCGCTCCTCACAGGCTTCCCAAAGCTGAGCACTCATAGTTATAAGGTGCTACACCACCTTTGGGAGAGCTTCGGCCGACCCCACACCCTGCTCGCTGCACCATGTGTAATGCAGGGACTCAGCTCCCACTTCCCGCACGAGAACACAGGACATGGTGAGGTCCCGAAGGAACAACAACGGAGCCATAGATAGGGGAGTCATACCACTATATTCTCGCTGGCGGCTGGGTTGGAGACACAGGAAGCAGGAGCGGCAATCTGCTGTCTGCTTCTCTGCCAACCACCCAACCCCCTAGCGTAGCCACAGCAGTTGTGTTAGTGGCTGATGGCTAACTGGTTACAGCTGATGGCACCCAGCCACAGCGGATGGCCATCTAATAACCGAGCCAGCAGCTTTCCACGTGAGGCCGAGAGCCTGGAAAATGCTCTCTGGGACTCTCTCCCCACACTTAAGATAAGCAGATGCTCAAAAAACAGAACAAAAGTTTTTCTCAAATGATAATGGGCCAAGTAGAGTGGTGTACCCGTTCATAATAAAGGAGAAGCAAGAGAATGGGAAATTAATTACCGTCACCTAAGTATCAGCATCATACTACATAAAGTCAGTTTCGCCCCCAAAGGAAATTCAAAAGAAACATATCCTAGGAGTTGTAAAGAAATTTCACTATGGAAAGGCAGAACTTCTGTTCAGAGAGCAAAATAATTGAGAGCAGTAAGTTCACCAGAGCGGCTCAACACTGTGGAGGAGGAGGAGAACAAAACCGTTATCACTGAACAAAGAAGATACCTGAAGACTCCTACGAGAAGGAAGCCACCAGAGCACACTGATCACAGGGGATGCCTTCACTCACCTGGAATTCCTTTCAAACACTGGGGAAAACACTTCGAAGAAATTGTCCTTTGCTTCACTTTTAGAAGGAACCGAGTTATCAAAAGTAGGATCTACACTGTTAAATGCTCGTCTTTTCACTGGATCAGATAACATTTCATAAGCTGAGGAGAAAATGATAAGGTCACATTACCATGACTTGACATTTTTTTCCTCAGAGAAAAAAAATTCCTTCCTTTAAAAAAAAGTTAATATTTTTCATATTTAAAAATTGTGTGTGATGAGGAGGATTGAATTTAGGTAATGACAGCTCTAGCACTACCGGATATAATAGGACTTAAGTTCTTTAAATAGCTCTTCTGGAAGGAAAATGACAAAACAGTTCAATACTCATCCCTTAAGAAAGCATGACACTGAGGAAAAAGAAATTGTTAGAAATTAACTGTCAGATCCCAAGGTTATAAAAGATCAAAGGATCTTAGAAGTCTTGAACACTGTGTTAAAAGTGGGCCAAAAAGTTTTAAGTTTAAAAGGTATACACACAATTTTTTAAAAATTAGCGTCAAAATGTAAAATCACATTTAAGGAAACATTTAGTAATGGTGGTACCTGTGTTTATTTGCTTAATGAGGATATGGCTATGCAAATGGTAATGAACAGTAGTGGGTCCCCGTATTACAGGATATAAGCAACTTCTTGATTTAAATTAACCGAACATGTGAGGAAGGTTAGCCCTGACATGTATTGGGAACGGAGAAAGATCTTCGTATTCTCACCATTAAATGTAACACTTCTACGAATCAACTCTAGGATGAGCTTCTCCTAAGAATCACCTGGGGATCTCGTTAAAATACAGATTCGGATTCAGTAGGCCTGAAGTTCAGCAGGCCCTGAGCTTCCGCACTTCTGACAAGCTGCCAGGTGCTGCTGATGCTGCTGGCAGGGAGAACCTCACTTTGTGGGAAGATTCGCAGAAATAACCAGATGTAACTAAAAAGGTTTTAAAATGTCAGCTAAATGAAGTATGGTATACATTGGAAACCCAAGCCCAGCAATTAATAAATAAGCATCACTATAAGAAATTCCTGACTAAAGTATTTTCTTACCTTTAGTTATGCAAGTGAAGTAGTCATTATCTCCTTCTTTTATTGGTTCACCAGCTGCTTTCCGTTTGTCTGGGTGATGTTTTAAAACCATTGCTTTATCTACAAAATAAGCCAGATTTGGATAATTGTTACTTTAGGCACAAAATTAAAGATGAGCTAAACAGAACCATTTCTAAAATCATAATACTAATTTAAAAATGTTTTCTCCTATGGTAAACTATAAGATTATCAAATGAGGAAATTACAGAGAAGCAAAGAATTATTTTAACGACTGGCCAGAGTCAGCACCAAAAGACAATTACTGGTAACATTTTGGTATATTTTCACACGGACTTTTTTTCTTAAGTATATGCTTTAAAAATTTTAGGTATAATCATATCATATATACCAATTTATATTCTGCCTTTTTTCAACTTAACATTACTGAATTTGCATTTTCCATGTTACAGACTTCAAAAATGTTTAAATGATTGCATCGTACAGCATTTCAAGATTTATTATAATTTATTTAACTATTTCTCTATTGTTGGATATTTAGATTGTTTCAAATTTTTCACTATTGTAAGTCATCCCAATTTTAATCATTTTGTAGAGAAGTCTTTTTCTATATTTAGGATTTTTTCCTTAAGATGTATTTACAAAAGTGAAATCAGTGAGTGAAATTGTAGGAGCAAGTTCCTTTCTAAAAGTTACACCACTTCTTACTCCTAAGTGAACTTTCTTTTCTCTACTGCTTTACCAGTCCTGTATCTAATTATCTAAAACTATGACTATCATTGGTGCTCAACAATTCTTTTTTGTTTAATTTATCCTTTTACCTGTGGAGGAAGGAGAGGTTGTCAGTTGTCTTCTGAGTCTGTGTGAGTTACTTTACAATAATGGCTAGCTGTTAACATCTATTGAGCATTTAATATGTACCAGGCACGATTTATCAGTTAATCTCCTAAATCACCTCATGAGACAAACACTATTATTTTCTCCATTTTATGAGTAAAATAAGGCACGAAGAGGTTAAGTAAGCACGACCATTGCAACCTGTCCAAGTCGGGCTCCAACCCAGACAGCCTGACTCCTCAGCCTGTTTATATGCTGCCTCTCGGTCCCTTGAGTTCTGAGGACCTTGAAGTCCTTGCTGCCGAGACTGCATTTATGGTTTTCAAAAACATTCAGTCATTTATATTTACTGATCATTTCCTTTATAATTTCTTCCAGTACTTATGAACTCAGAAGGCCCTTCATCAAGTTTCATGTTTCTAATTTCATTAATAGAATTGAAAATTATTCTTCAAATCTTTTGGGAATTTTAACACAGTCAAGAAAATATCTAAACTTGCCATTTTTCAAAGTCCTTATCTCATCTAATAATCCTTCCCTTCTCTACTGATTTATTATGCCTCATAGTGAATTTTTATAGGGGTTTGTTTCTGATTACCTATTCTTGTCCTGGGATTAACTTTAAAATAACTATAGCTTTCTAGTATTTGATGGTAACTTCCAGAAACTGCATATTATTTTTGCGTATTTTTCCTGCATCTAGCCTCCTGACACAACTCTTTTGGTTTTCTAGGTAGATTCTATATTACCAACAAAGAATATATTTCTTTCCTCTCTCCAATAGTTCTCTCTCTCATTTGATATCTAATACACTGACCCACACTCACAACACAGTATAAAAAACAATGGGTAGATTAGCTTCCCCCATAGGTTTTAATGGTAATATCACCAATGCCACACGGTTACAAGTTTGCTGGCTGTGGGTCTGAAATACTTCTCAAAGTAGGGAATTAACTGCATTTCTTTTCAAAGTTCAATTTATCAAAAAGGAATGGATAACTACTTAGGAAATCACATATTAACTAAACTATAAACAGATTTAGCTATATTAATGTATTTCCTGAGAGAAATCCAACTTGTTGGGCATTATTCTTTTAGTAATGTCCTGTTAAATTCAGTATGTTATTATTTTAACTGGGATTTTTCTTTTTTTTTTTTTTTGTATGACACTCATAGATGAGATTTGTTCATAATTTTTAAAATCTCTTCACCAAGTTTTAAAATTTCATTTATTATTATTTAAGACAATTTTTAAGAGCAATTTTTGATTTACAGCAAAATTGAGAGGATGGTACAGAGAATTCCAACATGACTTCTGCTCCCCCACACACAGCAGTCCCCGCCACTCCTGAGAGTAGTCGGCTTGTTCCAGTTGATGAACCCACACTGCCACATCATAATTACTCAAAGTCCGTAGATTACATTATGGTTCACTCTTGGTGTTGTACATTCCATGTGTGTGGAGAAAAGTATAACGACATGTATCCATCATTATAATATACAGAATATTTTCATTGCCCTAAAAATCTTCCATGCTTCACGCCTGTTCATCCCTTCCTATCCCCCTCCCACAACCCATGATCTTTTTACTGCCTCCATAGTTTTCGCATTGTATGCCAGGTTTTCATACTAGGATTATATTAACTTCACAAAATGAACTGTTCCAAAAACAGTTTATATTCAGCACAAAAACTTTCAAGCTCTTAAACGTTTGATATAATTCAGAGAAATCACCTGGCCCTGAAAAGGTTTTATAGAGGGTAATTCTTTCGTAACTTTTAAAATTTCTTCAATTAAAATAAAAAGTTAATTTTATCAAAAATTTCAAATTCACTGTATTTAATAGTGTTCTCAATTAAAAATATCTCCTATAATAGTTTTCTTTCTGTATTTTACTGTTTTTTCTTCTTATAAATCCATTTTACTGTTTTATCTCTTCCATTTTTTTCATCCATGTTCCTTTGTCCTATTCTTTTAAATATTTGAGTTAAATGACTATTTTATTTTTCCCTCTTTTAAAAAATAAGTGGTACAACAGTTTAAGGCAATCAACTTACTTATGGTACAGCTCTAATTACCACCCCTTACGTTTTGATACACAGTGATCCTACTTTCACAAGAAGAATCTATTAATACAATTTTTATATGTATCTAGGTCCAAAAGAAAATATAGTCAATTTCCAAAGTGATTGTTTTTTCATTTAATCATATCTCTTTTGCTGAATTGAGATGAAATTTACATTGAATAAAATGCTCAGGTTTTAAGTCATCCCTTGGTATCTGCAGGTAATTGGTTCCAGAAGCTTCCCCTATGCCAAAAATCTGAGGATGCTCAAGTTTCTTATATAAAATATAAAATGGTGTATTTGCATATACCTATGCACATCCTCCCCTGTACTTAAATCATCTCTCGGTTACTTACAGTACCTAATACAATACAAATGCTATGTAGATATGTAAATAGTTGTTATACTGTATTGTTTAGGGAATAATGACAAGAAAAAAAATGTCTGGGGGCCGGCCTGGTGGCTCAGGCGGTTAGAGATCCATGCTCCTAACTCCAAAGGCTGCCGGTTCAATTCCCACATGGGCCAGTGGGCTCTCAACCACAAGGTTGCTGGTTCAATTTCTCAAGTCCCACAAGGGATGGTGGGCTGCGCCCCCTGCAACTAAGACTGAACACGGGCACCTTGAGCTGAGCTGCTGCTGAGCTCCCAGATGGCTCAGTTGGTTTGAGTGCATCCTCTCAACCACAAGGTTGCCGGTTCAACTCCCGCAAGGGATGGTGGGCTGTGCCCCCTGCAACTAGAAACAGCAACTGGACCTGGAGCTGAGCCCTCCACAACTAAGATTGAAAGGACAACAACTTGTCTTAGAAAAAAGGCCTGAAGTACAGACTGTTCCCCAATAAAGTCCTGTTCCCCTTCCCCAGTAAAAAAAAAAAAAAAAAAAAAAAAAATCTGTACGTGCTGAGCACAGACGCAACCATTGTAGGCCTAACTACATAGTACACATCAGCAACATAACTTTTTTCCCCCGGAATATTTTTGATCCCTAGGTTGTTGAATCTGCAAATGTGGAACCTGTGGATAGAGGGCTGACTGTATTGTTCAATGATTTTTGACAATTGTATACACCCACGTTAACTACCACCCAAAAGAAAATACATATTATCCCATCGCCCAGAGTTCCCTTGCACCCTTTTCCAGTCAACTTCCATCCCCTACCACCTGGAGCAACCAGTTTCTGATTTCTATCACCATCGATTACTTTTGCATGTTCTGCATGTAATGGAATCATAGATTATATCTTTGTATCTGACTTCTTTTGCTCAACATGTTTTGAGACTCACCACCACTCTGTGTGTATGAGTAATTTGTTCTTTTTCACACTGCTGAGTACTATTCCATTGTATAAATATACAGGAGTTTGCTTATCCATTAATCTGTTGGTGAACATTTGGGTGGTTTCCAGTTTTTAGATATTGTAAATAATGCTGCTATCAACATTTCTGTACAAATGTTTTTAATGGACCTATTAAACTCAGTAATTTTACATATACTGCCAGGATTCAGAAACTGTGACAAATACATTTTTGTTTTTTTGAACTCCAGATTTTTCTTATAGTCAAGTATATTATCAGTTCCTTCACTAACACTCAGGAGGCATTTTCACTTTCTAGCTGGCTTAAGCAGAAAAGGAATTTATTAAAGGTTACTAGACAGCTCACAGAACTCTGAGAGTCAGGCGATCAGACTTGGAGGCTACGCAACCAGGAACAACAATCAAGTCATCCTGGGCAGTCGGAGGTGTGAGGACCTCCCCACGACTGGGCACTGCAGGTCTGCGCACAGGCTACCTGCACCGCCAGGCAAGGGGGCAAAGCCATGAGCTTCCCTTTGGGGTGCTCTTCCCCCCGCTGGCAAAACGGATTCTGCGCACCTGAGGCCTGACTTCAACATCGTTCTCCTTTGAATTGCAAATGTGTGCTGAGCACTGAAACCCATGTCATATGTCTACAAACACTCTCAATCCGAGGACATATTCTTTTATAAATCAGGTAAGTTTTCTTCTTTATTTGCAATTATTGTTTCTGTTACATTTATTCTGCCTTCTTCTTTAGGGAAATCTGGCCTCTCTCTATTCTTTCCCTCTGAATCTTGGAAACATTCCTCAAGGTTGTCCTCTACTTTACTGTGTTTTCTAATTGTACATCAGCCTTCATAATTCTAAAGTCTGCTTTTGTGTTTTTAGTTTTCAGGCAATTCTACTCATCTCTCCCTAGTCTCTTTCTGCAGTGCCTACACCGACCCCAATGCAGTGTCTTCACATCTTACTGACAGCATGTAGTAGATACTTAAGGTTTGTTTTTTTTTGAACCTCATCATAAAGTCCGAGAGAGAGAGAGAGATGATGTCTCAAATGTTTGTCGAACAGTCTCCTCTCATGATGCCCTATTATTTTTTCCTTCATCGATTTTTCTCCCTAATCATCTTTAGTCATTCATGTACATTAGGAGGTCCTGAGACTGTTCTATACTCTGTCCTCGTGGGGGTAAAAGATATTAAAAAAAAGGTAAAGGAAGCCAAAGAACACTGTTGGTTTGAAAAAGAAACAAAGGTAATTTGGGAGCAGCAGGTATAAGTTTACTGAAATTTCAAAGACTTCTTTTTTTCTTCTCCCCCAACGAATGACAGCTTCTGGGATGTTCTGAGGGTACATTAGCAAAGTGGCTTTTATTGCACATTCATACTGCTATTATAATAAAGTCTCTAAATATGATTTTTAATTTTAAAGAAGCTTGATATGAAAGTTTTCAGTTTAAAAAAATCAGAACTATTTTAAGCTAAAATTAAATTTAGAAATTCAAATTACGAAAGACTCTATTTCCATTTAAAGAATATCAAACCTACACAATTGCCATATGGCAATTTTACTTCAAGAACAAACTTATATAAGTAATTAAAATACCACGTTTAGTGTCCAAGTACTTTTTAACCTGTCATTCAACTTTCCTAGTAATTTGTTCTTTTTAGAAATGCAGAGAAGGCAAAAAAGACACTAACTGTATTCACCCTTAACTGACTTCCTAATTTCCATTACAGCAATTCAAAATACATTAAACAAAAATAAAACTCTTTCCTGTGTGTGTTTGCAATATGACGCAAGAACCTGGAGGCCCTCACGTGCTATCAGACTTATGTTTTCATTAGGTTTGTTTGTGCTAGTAATTATAGACCTGAAAACACTAACTTGGTGTTTTCACTTCTGAGCAAAATTTCAGAAAACAGTAAGCAGCAACTTTCTATTTTATAGTGACAGAGGTAAGAGAATAGTTTCCTTCTGAATAAACAAGAATGTTCAACAAGGTGGCAGAGTGAATTACAATTCTACTTAATGTTAATCTGTGCACTTTTGATTAATCTGTAAACTTTTGATTACAGAATTTAAAAATATTTATGTTATGCCAATAAAAGAATGGATTTAACAGAGCACATGGATTCTGTTAATTCTTTTATAATTTACTATAAATTTTTACTCTTTAGAGAAAAATAATTCTTTCATCTTAAAACAACCATTTTCATAGTTCTAAATCACTTCTGGTTCTTTCACAAATTTGTATGTATTAAGATGTATTAGGAATTTGTATTCTATTCTTTCATATAGCCAAGCTGTGCAAGTACTTTTCCAAGGCAAATGACTTTTCCTGGCATTTATGTATTTTACAATGACTGTTCATAGACATTAACATATGCTTAGTCTAAAATCATGTCAGCTTTTTAAGAAATCCAATAATAGGTCTAAAATAATCTGATAAATTCCTTCACCTTGTTAAAATTTCCATTAATAGAGAACATTTTGAGTCTGTCTGCTATACTTAGTCCCGACTACCATTTTTCAACATGAGATAGGTCTCCTTCTGCCACCTTCTTCCAAGTATAATACTTTCTCTTATTGACTGGCTTTGACTCCCTACACCTTTTCCATGTGGCCATAATCTCACCTCCTCTGACATTCTCTAGTGTGGAGGCCAGAACATTCTCCTAAATAAAACACAGAAAACGAATCACCTTCAGCTCTTTCATGAAACTTGACTGATCAGGTGAACCGAATGGTGTGAGGGAATTATGTCCACAGGAATGCAAAGGACAGGACATTAAAGGGGATGGTGCTTTGTAAGGCATGTGAAGACAGGCGTCCAAACAATTGCGCCCCAGATTTTTAACCTTGTCAATGAAAATAATAATGAATCATCGTAGAACTCTTTCTTGGACAGAAGAGAATGGCTGATGTCAATAAGGGTCTCACCTAAGACGACAAAACAACATCAAAAAACCTAAGTAACAGGGCAGCTCCACTAAATGCAGCGGCCATACTTCTAAAAAAAGGTGCAATGTTTAAAAGCTTGCCATTGGAAGACTGTTCTTTATTCAGTCACAAACACACATGAGGAAGTCCATACACGAGACTACTTTTTTCTGTTTCTAAAGGTAAAGGACAGTATGGTTACACAATACTATGACCACATGACACATGCTGTTGAGTCTAGAGTTATGGGTATAGACTGTGATCCTACACATCTTTTCAAAAGGAAAACATTTCCAATAGCAGGTATCTGATTATTCCAAAATAACTAAATACTTACGAGCTGCTTTGATCTGCCTCTGTGTAGCTTTGTATCTTACATGGCCAAGTCCAAGTACTGCATAATGATCTTGGTTCTGATAAAGACATAAAGGGAGTCAAGTTTGAAATGGAGCAATATATCCTATCCCTTGTGTTCTGGCACCCCAAAACAGTGTTTCCCAAAGTGATGTTCCCATGACAGGGGTCCAGAGAGAGGTTCTGTATACAATGGATTGTGTGGTCATTTAAGTTGGGAAATGCAGACTCTTGTATACCCTTCTTGATGATATGTATGCACATAAGCCTAATAAAGGCTCTGAGAAGTCCTATAATTAAGATAAAGAACAAGCAAGTAATTAGAAACCTGTAAAAACTAGCATTTTCCAAACTTATTTGACCCTTTTTCTCTTAAGACCTATTAATATCCTGTGGCCATCCTTAAAGTATAGCCAGGAGGAGCTCAGAACTGAAGGGAGCATTACAGCAGCTCTAGTAGGTTGGGTCAGGACACTGATAGGATAGAATTAGGAGCTGGATAGAACAAAGAAGGCAGGTTACATGGACATTTTGAGAAACTGAGGGATGAGGCTTCTCTGGATAAAAGTACCCGCTTTCATTTTTGCTTTGGTTAACATCATTGCAAATTTAGAAGCTGAGGTAGCAACTGGAGTGAAGGCTTCTTAGACTTTTCATGGGGTGTACTAGAGAAGGAGTGGGGAGGAAGAAGAGGGGAGAGCACAAAAACGGGAGAAAAAAAATCAAATATGCCAGACTGGTTTCCTCAATTCAGGATTGCAAACGTCATAGGAATTGGCTCCTTGATTATGTCTGGCAATCATACTTTGTTCCAGTTGGTTCACCTTTCCACTCACCAAGATTACTATCACATACCTTCTGTCCGCTGGTCTTTCCTCAAACCTCACAGACCCTTCTCTACCCTCTCATCAATGGCCTTGCCTCCCGCGTAACTAAAAAATTTAAATTATCCTACTCAAAATCCAGCATCTTTCTACCACCCTATCCGCATCCATACATCTCTTCCCTTTCCCTCCATTCACAATTCAGAAAGCCTCTCCTACCAAGACAAATTACTCCATCATTCCTCTTGGTTCTGAATATCATCTAATTCTCCTCAAATATTAGCATCTTTCTGTTAATTCCCAAATTTCAACTGGATGTTTTCATCAGTATAAAAAGATGCTCTATTGTTACTCATCTTAAAAAAAACACCCTTCCAAGACCCCTTTTGCAGGGACTGCCCCCTTTTTCTGCTGCCCATCAAAGTTAAACTGCTTGAAAAAGCTGTCCCCTCGCATTCATTTTCAAACTACTCCGATCTGGTTCTGCTCTGTCCACTACCATCCCAGGTGCTACAAAGCTGCTCTCTTCAATATAAATTTCCAGGTGCCAAATCTAAGATCATCCGTCTGCCCTCGGCGACAGCACAGCTTGAAACATTATCTTCCTCTGGTTTCTGTGAATCCACTCTCTCTGTTTTCCTCCCATCTTCCAGCAGTTTTTTCAGCCACTTTCACTAGTGTCTCAATGACCGGCAAAGCTCCTGAGGTTTCTTTTGGTCTCTCTATACTTTGATCCTTGGGGATCTAATCGAATGCCAGGGCTGGAATGTGGTAAGTAACCTGCAAATTGGCTCCCCAATTAACTCGAGCGCAGACCTCTCCTCTGAGTCCCAGAGGCACACAGCACACCCATCTCTCTAATGTCCTGGCCCGTCACTCTACCTGGGTCCCCATTTCCAAATACCAGACCGGTGTTTCAATTCACTGAAGACGCTGCGTCCTTTCCCTTCAGGGCCTCACAGGGCTATATAGTCTGTCTCACACATTCTTCCTTCCTTCATCATGTGGCTGCCATCTCCTCATCCCTCAGTCTCAGCCGAGATGTCATCACCCTTTTTACAGAAGACAACATTCTCTCCCCATCTCTGCTCCTTTTCTGTTGTTCCCCCTAAAGCACTTACACATGGTCAGTGCTGCAAATCCTCCCACGACTGCCCACGGGCCACCACCACTCCTGGCCTCCTCACTCTCCTTCATTCACTGTGTTCCAGCCACTTGCCTTCTTTCAGTTGCTGGCACATTCCAAACTTCTTCCTGCCTCTGCACAAGCTCTCCATCATTTGCCCTGATCGTTGCAAATCATTCAGGTTTCATCTTAAGTGCCAGCTCCCGCCGCATTCCCCACTTACTCCATTGAAGGCAATCACATGGCCACTCTGTCACATCGCCCTGTTCCACGTCTCTGCCCAGCACTCAGTGGCCATGTTCGTATTATCTGTCCCCTCACTGGAATATAAGCCACGTGAGAGCGATGCTACTGCCTGCTCAGCACAGTATCCTTAGCACCCAGTGTCTGACACACAGCACGTGCTCGATCCCTAACTGTTGAATCAAACAACTGAATGACTGTATGAATCCTGCCACCTTGCTCTGATGTCAACTACTCTTTTCTATACCACAGACCTTCCCCATTCTCTCTTTCTTTCTTGTAGATCTCACTGTTCCCCAATTCTATGTCCTTCTGACCCTGCTTTGCCCTGAAGTTCTAATTTCTAATTTTCTTCACAACTCAGCTTTGAAAGAGTATTTTACACTTAGGCCTCTCCTTCATCACCTCCTAGTAACTCCTCAACCCGCTGTAATCTCTTGCCATCCCAAGCATTTCACTAGAACTGCTTTCAATGTGGTCACCTACACTTCATTTGCCAAACCCAGCAGCTTTTTATCTTTACTTATGTTCTGAGGTCGACCTCTCTCCAAAGCAGTGACACTGGTGATTGTTTTTTCCTTCTTGAGACTTTCTACTCCCTTAGTTTCTGTAACAGTATAGTACCTGATGTTTAATAAACCTTTGTTGAACACACGTTTTTTTTTTGTTTTCTTTCTACTTCTTTCACCCTTCTTAGTATCCTTTGCTGTTTCTCCTCCTCTGACTACCCCTTAAATATCCATACTCCTCAATGTTCAGTTCTTTTCTTTTAAAATTGATGAAGATGGCAGGAGAATCAGCTCATACTTTCTGAGTGCTTATTTATTCATCTAGGTGATTTATACATATTTCGTACCTCATTTAATACTCACAGCAACCTGAGACTGGAACTGGTATTATCTACTATTTGTTTTGAATTTATCATGTGCCCAACCACTAGGTTGAATGCTTTATAAGTATCCTCTCATTAATCTTCACTATAGTCCTTTGAGCTGTTAGCAATCTCATTATACCAATAAGGGAAATGAGGCAGAGATGTCAAGTAACTTTCCCAAGGTTCCAGCACACTAAATGGGCAGAACCAGATATGAATCCAGGCACTCTAATTCCAAAGAATAGAGGTGTAAATATGATACCAGTGCCCACTTAAGCAATATAATACCTGTCTGTCTATATTCCTCTCTATTGGCTGATGTCACTCAATTTCCCACAGCCTCAACTACCGCCTATGAGCCAATGACTTGCAAACGTTTTTGGCTCTAACCTCTTTTAAGAGTCACAGACTAATTTTAACCATTTACTAGACAACTTCACCAGTACGTTACTACAACCTCAGTTTTCACGTAGTCACACTCAGCTTTCACACAGCCACATTCCCCACAAACGTCTCAGTGTCGGTGACTGACACCACACTCTAGCAGCTCACTCAAGCCACAATGTTCAGGGGTCTTACGAATACACTCCCTTTTTTGGTGCCACACAGCCCAAGTCACCAAGGCCTGTCAAGTCTACCCCCCACCCCCCCAAAATTTGTTCCCTCTTCCTCAAAACCCAGCCACAAATTTAGTTCAAGCATCAAGCATTTATTCGCAGGCTTGGATTATTGCACTAGGCCTGTAACAACAAACTATTCACTTCCCTTCCAGGCCTGCCCTCCCTTTTCAAGCAATTTTCTGTACTGCCAGGAGAATTACTTTTCTAAAATTAGCTTAGAAACTTTCGATGACTTCCTACTGCCCCGAAAATAACATGAATTTCTTACTTAGCATGGCACAAAAAGGGCAATACTGAGTTTAGTTTAGAGTCTGTTTCAGGTGGAATTTCTCAGCACTGTTCCTCAAATACCCGACTCTAGTCTTTCCTAAGACCCAAGAAGGTGGTGCATATTCTCTTACTCCTTTGTGTCTTGGCGTATCTATTCCTTCTGCCCAGAATGTCTCTTCTCCCTTATCTGCTTCACAAACTGCCCCTCATCCTTTTAAGGCCTTTTATCTTCTCCGTGAAACCTTCCTAGATTTGTCCCGCAGAGACAGCACCCTCTGGCTAGTGCTATCCCACTCAGGGTTACCAATAAACAGGTGCTCCATTATAGTTAAATTGTTGAAGCATCTTTTTTTTTTTTAATTTATTGGGGTGACAATTGTTAGTAGAAGCATCTTAAAACATGGTTTATTAATGGAAAACTCAAGCCAAAATTACCTATCGTTAACAAAGCATCTGAGTGAACAAGATTCACATATTAAATACCTTCCAGTCCTTGGGATCAAGTGTTTTCAGCATGGGAAATTCTTCTAACTGCAATTCTTCATCTTCTGATTCTTCTGATAATTCTTTCTTATCCTCCAGTTCCTGAAAAGAGGCAGAAGCATTTCTGTTTCTCCTCTTAACAAAAGCTTCAAACCATCTTCCCACAGGTTCAACTTGACAGAGTGTTGAGGCTGTGATTGAAAGCGTTAAGAGAGGCTTCAATGCATTGCATGGAATAAATCTATTTCAAGGCAATAAATAAGGTCAAAACAGTGATAGCATCAGAATATAATTTTAAAACCATCAACTAAGAAGATAATTGCAGTAATCCAGTTAACGTGAAGGTTAGCAATAAATAACCGTTTCCTAGTATTTACAGAGTATTCAATCAATCCCTTCCAATTATCTGACAAAACCATATCTAACGTAACATTCATCAATGTTAGCAATAAACCAATATTTTTCTGGGGATATAGAGGAAGGTGAGGAACAGGAAGAAATGTTGCAAACTGCTTTACTTGTAGGCCAATAATTGCAATAAAACAATAAATAATCATAGAGCTAGCCTCATCAAAAACAAAATCTTCTAAAAATAACTCAAAATATCTTAATTATTAAAACCTTGAATTCAAGTAGTTTTTTAAAATTTCAAGAATTCACTAGGAGTGATGTGTTCTGAAAGACAATTTTCCAGCAGCTAATGTGCTACTGTGGAACCAGCTCTGGATCTGAAATCAGAAATGCTAGATTTTAGTCTAGGTCTGACAATTAATGGCTTTTTGAAGAGTCAAAGATGTCTTCAGCTCAAAATGGGAACAACATCTTACATGGTTCCTTGGAAGATCGAATGACAAACTGTGAAGGCACTTTGAAAAATCACTATCTCTTGTATCAAAGTAAGGCTTTATCATTATTCCTGGGAAGTAGGGACAAATCACTGCACCTTTGTATACTAACATTTCAAAAAATGTAATTTAGGCAGGAAAAAAGTGAACATTTTCATTTTAATTTCATATTCCATATGAAAGCAAAAAGCTTCACTCTGTTTAATAACAGATGTAAGTTTTCCTTTGTACCTAATGGTCAGTTATTTTCTAAAAATAACTAACTTTTCATGTTTTAATTGGTTTGGGAAATTAAGATTTCCTCTACCACACACAGGAGAGGATTCAAACAGCACAGAGCGTGCCAAAAAAATGTATACACATTTTAAGAAAGGAAAAAACTATTAAAAGTGTAATAATACTCAACATATACCAATCACAAAAGATGAATACAAATCATGTGCACATGTGTTTTTGGCACCCCCTGTACATTCAACAAGTAGTACCAGTGCGGTGTGAGTGTGACTTTTAAAAACATTACCTTTCAAGGCTTTCCCTCTAGTTGTGAGATTACACACAGAGACTTCTAAGGGCACGGAGCAGTATGTGCCATGGTATGTTCCAAAATAACATTCAACAAGCATTTATATAAGCCGTTGTGGTAATTAATGCAGATCATTGAAACTGGAGACTTAGTTTTACAATACCCACAACTATCCGGGCTATAAATCTATGAAGCAGCAGCAGCAGGACAAGTTTCACTTAATGACTGTCTTTAAAAGTCTTTCTACCCGGATCTTACCAGCAGCACGGGGCAATGGTCTTTTCATACTGAGTACGAGCCGCAGTGTCTGAGTTAGGACATTTAAGAAACAAACCCGGAGCGAACCGAGAGAGGAAGGGAGGTGTTGGAGCACCCGCAGCAAGGTTCGGTAGGACCCCAGGCACGTGGGGAGCTCGCAGCGGGCGGTCGCTTGCTGCAGGCAAGGAGATGCATCAAGAACCTTTTTAGGATACTGATGGGTTCGGTTTCCAACGGCTCTGCTGGACCCATGAGTCAGCGGCCGCCAGAGGAGGAAACTGGAGGGGCAGAAAAATGCCCCCCTCCCTCCTTCCTTCCAGACTGGGGAAGGATTCCTGCCTAGCAGGGAGCAAAAAGAGACTCGACACGGCCCGCAAGTCCGGGAGCTAGTCGCCAGCGGCAAGAGTAGAGAGATTTCGGGGTCGCGCAGGTGGAGGACTGAGGCGGGACGGAGCCGGGGTTGAGTGGACACGTACCAGAGGTCAGAGCGTGGGTGACGGCGGTGCCCTGGCCGTCTGCAGCGCTCGGCAGGAGCAGCATGATGGCGCCCGGGCCAGCCCCGCGGGCGCAGCGGTTCGCGTCCCGGGCGGAGGGCGCTTAGCTTCCCCTCCAGCTCTGCCTTTCGGTCCGAGCCTCGCGCCTTGGCTCTGCGACGCCCAGGAACCGGCGCATGGAGACAACCGGCAACTGCTTCCGGATGGATCTTTCGTGGTGCGGAGCCAGTTCCACTCCCACCCCCGCCAACGTGTGCGGCAACCTAGTTCTTCCACTGACTCAGGTCCGGCTAGAGACCAAGACTCAAAGAAGAAAGGTTCCCAGATTCATCAGTTCCTAGGTAAAAAGAATTACTACGTATTTTCCTCGTCCAAGTGCAACACGTGGGACATAATTTTCTAAAGCAGCTCTTACTATATTCTTTTAAGTTACTACCACTCTCTATATTAGTCTGAACTTAATCGATTATTTTCCTGTAGCTCTGCTTGTATAATCAAAAATGAAAAGATGTATTAGTATTGAGAATAATGATTATAGTCTATACATCCATAGAGAATTCTGTACATATACCTGTAATGCATGTGGTTAGCTAAAAAAATAATAGCAGCTAACATTTGTTGTGCTGTTACTAAGTAATTTAGCTGCATTATCTCATTTAATCCTCAAAATTTGGAGAAGAACCCTTTCTCTAGCGTTAGATTCTAATCCAAGGAACTTGTTTAATGTATAATAAAATCAATTGTACTCCTATATGATTTCTTCTTAGACTGAGGTCAAAAGCAAGAACTAGCAAAAGGAAACCGTGGGTGAAGATTTACCCCCTCATTCCCCATTGCCCCCACTCCTCTAGTACTCCCTCCACCCCCAATCTGGAATAGGTTGGGCACAATAGAAGACTTGATGTGCCACTCTTTGGGAAACAGCACCAGAAATTAGCAAATAATTCTCTAGGAATTACATTTTCACTGATAAATACATTGAATTGGCCTGTAATTCTACTGTGTGAGATTGTCACTTCAAAATTGACATTTCAAAAACGATCGTCTCCCCTTAATCCTCTTCCTGATCCCTTTATGTCTGTAACCACTGTTAAAACAAGCTCTAGGTCTCATACTAGTAACCTGACTCCACTTTCTTAATATTAATATGTTTTTCTCACACCTTCCCCATCCAGTCTCACCAGCACCTCTAAAGTCATGGAGAGTTTTTTTTTAATCGAGGCAAAATGCACGTAACATAAAATTCATATCTTAGCCCTTTTAAAATGTAAAGTTCAGTAGCGTTAAGTACAGTCACTGTGTTGTGCAATCAATCTCCAGAACACTTTATCTTGCAAAACTGAAACTCTATGCCTATTAAACAACACGCCATTTTAATTTTCCCCATACCCTACAAGCACCGTTCTACTTTCTGTCTCTATGATTTGACTACTCTGGGTACTGTTAGGCCATATTTAGGCCAGGAGCAGAAAGCTTATTTTATAAGCCATCTTGTCTTGCTTTGTATCTTCTTCCTGCCAGCTTGTTTGTGCCTTAGGCCTGGAGAAGCCGCCTAGAATGTAGAAACCACCTTATCCTAAAAGCCATACTGTCTTGCTTTGTACTTTGTACCTGCTGGGCTTGTGTTTGTCTCCTAGGGGCTTATAATCAGCTGGGCTTGGGTGTTCCAGACGATGGCCTGGGGGCTAGAATGTGGAACCTTAGGGCTTGGTCAGTCCCTGAAACCCTTCTTGCGCGAGACAATGCAATGAAACCCCCTGAAGCATTGAAGGGGGAACAGCCTCGTTTGCCCCCTCCTATAAAACTCCGTACCCCTTTTTGTTCGGGGAAGTTATGGTCTTTTCTAGCCTGACCTCCTGCAGCTCAAACAAGCCAAATAAATTCTAATAGACCAATTTTGGTCTCCTCCAGCTGTGCCTAACAGGCACCTAAGTAGAGTCATACAGTGTTTGTCTTTTTGTGACTGATTTATTCACTTAGCATGTTGTCACAATTGTAGAGTGTTGGAATCTTTCCTTTTTAAGGCTGAGTAATATTCCATTGTATGTATATTTTATCCATCCATTCCTCTGTTGATTGAGTTGCTTCCACGTTTTAGCTATTGTGAATAATGCTGCTATGAACATAGAGATACAAATATCTCTTGGAGATCCTATTGTCAACTCTTTTGGGTACATACCCAGAACTGGAATTGCTGGATCATTTGGCAATTGTATTTTTAATTTTTTTTTAGGAACTTTCATACTGTTTCCTATAGAGGTTACATCATTTTACTTTCCCACTAACTGTGCAGAAGATTTTAATTTTCTCTACATCCTCACCAACACGTATTTTCTTTCTTTCTCTTTTTTTTATAGTCGCCGTTCTAATGGTTATGAAGTAGTATCTCATGGTTCTGATTCACACTTCTCCAATGGCTAGTGATGTTGAGCATTTTTTCATGTTCTTGTTGGGCATTTATATCTCTTCTTTGGGGAGATGTCTATTCAAGTCCATTCCCCATTTAAACAACTGTGTTGTTTCTTGTTTTTGAGTTATAGTTCATTATATATTCTGGATATTAATCCATTATCAGGTGTATGACTTGCAAATATTTTCTTCCATCCTGTACATTGTGTTTTCACTCTGTGTCCTTTAATACTCAGAAGGGTCAGTCTTTTTTATTTCTTTTTTTTTTAATTTCTAAAGTCTGTAATTGTCTCCTAACTGCTCTCTTCCATTACTCCCAAACTCAATCATCTCCCAAACTCAATTCTTTCAAAACCTGCTTTCCCCTAGCTTCCTTGTGTTGTAGGAATATTTCTCTGAGTCCCCAAATGATGTAGGGGATTTTTGCTGTGGGTGCTGGGATCATGTCTTGTGAGACCGAAGAATGGAACCGCAGACCAGGGAGAGGTGAGGAATTTTTTTTTTTTTTTTTAAAGAGGATAGTTTATTAAAAGCAAAGGGTCAGAGCTTCCGAGCAGGAGGGGGTCCCGAATGGGGCTGCCCAGTGACTGAGGCAAAAGCTCTTACTTTTATACCTTCCCCTGCCTGTTTGGGGAAGGGGGCTGGAGCCTCTTAATGGAATTCATCTAGGAGGTTTGTTCTGTTAGCCCATCCTGAAGGGATTAGCAAAATATTCCACTTTGAGGGATATAAATGATGAACGTCTAAGTATCACCTTGTCTTGTACACCTGAAACTAATAAATTAAAAAAAAAATCCCACTTTTAATCTATCAGATCTGCTCCGTTTGCCAGGCTAAAAGGAATTTTATGATTAAACTCAAGGCACTGTTGCATTTTGTCCTGGAGCGAAGGAGTGATTTCGAATCCTGAAGTCTCGGGATATGTCTGTCTTTTGTTTATTCCACCAGGGACCACCCTGTCCACCTAGCAACATACTAACTAACCAGGCTCACTTGTGTCCGAGGATGGTACCACTCTGTTTTGGCAGCAGGCTCAAAAATTGAAACCATTTACCTCCTCATCCCAAGTTAGCATGAAATTAATGAAGCACTCCTTTTTACCTTCCCTCTATTTGTGGATCTAGTCACTGTTATCGCAAATGTAATATACCAGGTAGTTTACAAACACTTATTTAAAGCCTCCACAATGCTGTGAGATAAAGGGTAAATTAAAGCAGAGAGCGATCAAAGAAGTTATCGAGGAGTGCACAGTAAATACATGACTAAGTCAGGAGTTAATCTCAGCCACGGAGCCAGGCCTGGCCTTGAATCTGTTGCTCAGAGACCTTCGCCACTGTGAGGTGCAGGGTAAAGCCACGCTGTCTTCTAACAAGGAATTCTTTCTCCTCCCGGTAGGTGAGACGCAGACGCCGGCGTTTCCCTGCCGAGGCTCTCTTCTGCCTCTGGTGCGCGGAGGAAAGGGGCCCGCGGAGCCGGCTTTACTTCCGGGGAGGACGGGAAAGGAAGGCACCACCGGAAGCGGAGAAGGTGCTGTGTAATCACCGGGGAGCCGAGGCCCTTGGCTCTTTTAAAATGCCGGATTACCTCGGTGCCGATCAGCGCAAAACCAAAGAAGAGGAGAAGGAAGACAAGCCCATCCGAGGTCTGTTGACTTAGCCAGGAGCTCCCGCCCGGCGTTAGAATGAGGCTTGGCCCCGGAGGGAGGCTGGATCCCGGCCCCGCGCTCGGTCCCTTTTGTACCGCTTGTGATTTAGTCCGGGGCGGCGGCAGGGTGAGCTGCCTGCTTTCTCTGTCTCCCTCAACCCGCTCCAAGTTCTATATTCATTTCCCGCTGGTCGAAATATGTATTCATGTTAAGCTCTCAGGTCTTGCGTAACTCACGCTCCCTGCTTGGCCTTGCAGGCCTTGAAAAGTTCCCCGCCTGGCGGTGCTGGGTAACCTGCATCCTCCTTCCTGCCCCTCTTCCTCCTCAAGTGTGACAGCTAGGTGGTATCAGTGTGTAGCCAGGATCCTGAGACGCAGTTTTCTATTTTAAAACCATTCCTTTGAGTAGATAATATATGTACATGCCTAAAACGCAAAAGGCAGAAAACAGTGCCTTGAACAATGTCTTATCCTTGGCCACCCGTTTATCCACGAAGGCAACTGACGTTGCCACTTTGCGTTATTTTCTAGACATTTTCTATGCATGTACCGGCAAGTTTGCATATATATATCTTGCATAAATGTAACATGCTGTGCATTTGGCTTTTTTCAATCTTAATATATTTTAGGCATAAGTCCATACCATTATGTAAAGAGTTAATGTCTGTCTGCATCTGCATAGTATCCCATTTTATTGGGTATACAGTAAAGTATGAAATTATTATTGATGGACATTTAAATTTCTTCCAATCTGTTGGCCATTGTAGAGCAATGAATAACCTTATTCATGTAACTTTTACCACATGCACAGATATAAGCTGTAGGGTAAATTTTAGAAATGGAATTGTAATTTGATGGGGTCCAATTACTCTCTTTAGAGACTATATCACTTTCACTGACCATTTTTATTTTTGTACATGATTTCCTCCCAGTAGCCCCTTTTGTAGTCTTATCTTTATGCTTTTTTCTTATAAAGAACAAAACATGTTCTTTATAGGCTATTTTTAAGCATTCTTTTGGTGGTTTTCCCCTGTCTATTCTATTACTGTTTCTTTCCTAAACAACTTCAATCTTTCCTAGCACCTTTTCTTCTCCTTTTCCACCCTCCCTCCAAAGAAAGAATATTTCCTCTCTGCTTTCATCCCGTACTGTTTCCCTTGAAAATATTTTAGGGTACTGCAAACCTCAGAGGAACTCAGTCACCTAATGGAAAACTTAGTTACAGAGACTTGACATTTCATGTGTGTATGTCTCTGGGTATGTTATCATTCTGTAAATGTGTTAATAAATTTATCCCTTGGAATACAGTATGACTAACGTGTGTAGAATTTTATGTGCTTCTTCATCCATACCTTATTTGATCTTTATGGCAACACTGTGGGGGTAAATTAGTATTATCTCTATTTTTCAGATGAGAAAACTGATGTTCAGAAAGGTTAAATGTTTTTTCCAAGGTTCCTTAGCAAATGCATGACCTTGCTGGGACTAGTGCCAGGTTGTTTTGATTCTCAAACTCTGTTCTTTGGGTGCCCTATTCTTACTGTGTCACATCCCTGTGAGGCTCTTTAGCAGCTATGTTAAGCATTTTTTTTTTTAATCCGCCTTCACCCAATTATATAAACTGTTACTATCTTTCGTTGTGGGAATTATTTGATGGTCGTATTTATGTCATTAAACTTGGCACAATTTTTCTCACTCAACTAATTCAGTGTGAATTGAACAGAAGAGAATTGTTAGCTCTAGTTTCTTATGTTTAGATCTCATAAATATTATCTTTCTTCTTTTAGCTCTGGATGAGGGGGATATTGCCTTGCTGAAAACTTACGTAAGTCCTTTCAATGTCCACAAAATATAGACGTTTTATGTTGAAATGAGAACTATTGTTAGTATTGCTCTTCCAAAATAATTAGAAGAGGATGTCTAACAGTTTTTTCTAACTTTTTTCTAACTAGAATGATTAGAGTGTCAATATTCAGTGTGTCTTAAGTTTATACATTATTTTTATACTATTTATAATTAAAGTGTGGTACTATATTGAAAATATTTGAAATAATTTATATAAATATTTACTGTATTTAAAATGTATGTAACTGTTAAATGTTTTTGTAGTTTAATAAATCGTTGATATCCTGATATTTAGTTAAACTGATCTTTATCTCCTAGGGTCAGAGCACTTATTCTAGGCAGATCAAGCAGGTTGAAGATGACATTCAACAACTTCTCAAGAAAATTAATGAGCTCACTGGTATGTGTGTGTGTGTGTGTGTGTGTGTGTGTGTATTTTTTACTCCTCTTTCTTCTCTTTAAACATAATGTGTTAATTATATCAAAGGCGTTTAAATACAAATGTTGCTTTTTCATGAATTACAGATTTTAAAAATTGTCCTTCCTGTTAAGAGATTGGATCTCATTTAATAATCTCTTTCACTGCCTTTTATAACCAAGTTTAATGCTTAAGCAATTAAGAAACAAGCAAGTAATGTTTCTGTAAACAAGTAATGTTTCTATTAGTCAAAGCCAAATTCAGTAAACTAATAAACAAGTTAAAGTTTCTTATTAAGTAAGTATACGATCTTACGTGATATTGCTTGAAGTCAGTGGGGGGCTATTACCTTGTATTTGGAAACTTTTCTCCTTGGGCACTTGAATGGTGAAATTATATAGTATGTGACCATAAATAAATGTCAAATACAGCATTAAATGTTTGGCTTATGACTACTTTAGGGTGGTGGTTTTCAGCGGGAGCGATTTTGCCCCTCTCCCCCTAGGACATTTGGTAGTTCTGGAGACATTGTTAATTCTCATTACCTGAGGGGGAGGCGGTGCTAGTGGCATCTAGTGGGTAGAGTCCAGGGGTGCTGCTAACCATCATGTAATGCACAGGACACGCCCCGCAACGAATTATTTAGTTCAAAATGTCATAGCACTGAGGTCAAGAAAGCTTGCTTCAGGGTTTGCGTTACATGTCAATGAACTTTGTAATCTTTCTTTATGTAGGTATTAAAGAGTCTGACACTGGCCTGGCCCCACCAGCACTCTGGGATTTGGCTGCAGATAAGCAAACACTCCAGAGTGAACAGCCTTTGCAGGTTGCAAGGTATGCTCTGTGGAGGTTTATTTTTATCTACTTTCAGTCACTTTTTAGAGTGTTGGGTATAATGTGATAGTTCATAAAGAATTTTTTTCAAGTTCCAAGTACATAAAGCTTTCTATAAAAGTATCTGGGGTTAAAATGTTATGCCTTAAACAATTATCAAGAAATAAGTGAAGACATAATCATATAAAAGATTCAAATGATACAGAAAGATACACAGCAAATACAAAAACCTTCCTTCCCATCCTTGCTGTCCCACTGTTCCTTCCTCAGACATAACAACTACTAAAAGTAGTTTGGTCTTCTTAATCCTGCGGTGTAACTTCCTATCCCTACATCCTTCTAACGTCATTGTATTCAAATTGAGATCAGTATTCAGTATTCTTGTATTTATGGCTAAGTACTCCCTGTTCACAAAGAGGCAAGTAGTAAACTGATGACTTCTTCTTGTACCACTTTTTGTTTTCCTTGTCATAATTGCCTTGTTTTATCATTTGCCTGTTTTTATGTATATTATTAATTCAACACCTCAGTTTTCTCTGTCTAAGTTGCTCTTCAGATGCATTCGGTCCATCAAATTTTCTGTCTGGAATCCTCAGGTGCACTCACTGCATCACGTGTTGTCTCAGGTTCATCTTCCTGAAGAAGTGTTGCCCAGCACTTTCCGACCTGCTTCCATTTGGCCAGTCCCCCCCCTGTTGAATCACGATCATCCTGTGACTTCTTACCCTGGAGGTTCCCTTTACCTCTCTCCTGTGGCTAGTGTCCCAACTCTTTCTTGTTTACTTGCACCCTCATTAGGTCAGCTGTATTCTCTGGTAGCTGCCTGAAAGAGGGTCATTTGGGAGGTAATATTTTGAGACCTCACATATCTGAAAATGTCTTGGCTGGTATAAAGTTTTTCTCTTTCAGAATTTTGAAGGCATCGTTCCATAGCCCTCTGCCTCCTCGTGGTGTTAGTGTGAAGCCACTGATTCCCAATTCTGTGTACGTGACCTGGTTTTCCTCTGCAAGTTGTAGGGTGTCCTCTTGTTCTCACTTGTTCGGAAATTTCATGATGACGTGCCTTGTTGGTCTGTTTTCAAGGTGCTGGGCTCTCATGTCCTTCAGTGTGGCAGGTTTTCTTGAAACTGTTAACTTTTTTCTTTCCATTTGCTTGGTCTTCTGTTTCGGACTTCTATTATTTGGATATTTGACCTTCTACATTGCTTCTCTAATATGCTCATCTTTCTCTCCTGCCTTTCTCTTTTTGTGTGCTTTTGCTCTACTTTTTGTGAGAGTTTCTTAACTTTATGTTTGAGTCCTTCTATTGCTTTTTTTTCTCCTACTTCTCTTCACACATTTTTCATTTCCAAGACCTCTTTTTTTCTTTCAGGGAATGTGTTTTGTTTTTTTAATGTCCTGTTCTTGTATCATGGTTATAGTGTGTTCTCAGCTTTAAGGATATTAATGATAACTGGAAGGTTTCTGCTTTCTCTAAGATGTTTTTTCTCTTTGCTCGCTGTCTGTCTTTTACGCTAGATGTATGATAATTTGACTTTGGACTTTACTTTTAGTGGGAGACCAAAAAGCTGTCAGAAGCTCTAGACCCAACAGTGGAGCTTGTTGATCCTACACTTCACCATCGCTTATACGGTTGGCTGTTTAGTTGGGGAGCCTTCAGTGTTAGTATCTTTAGATCTTTTCATTTAGATTTTTTCCCAAGAGAAGTTGTTTTCAATCTCCTGTTGTCTCCAATTTCCAATATTTTGGAAGAACAGTGGAGATGGAGGGTTAGGGAATTTCAGCAACAGGTTCACTTCTGTTTACTTACTCTTCCCTTCTCACCTCCCACCCTCCTCATTTTCAGTAAAGTTATCACCACCACTAACCCCACCCCACTCCTTGCCCCAGCATTTCTTGAGAACTTCTGTTTCACTCTTTCCAGAATATTTTCATCACCCCAAAAACAAACTCATACCCATTAGCAGTCCCTATTGCCCCCTCTCTCTAGCCCCTGGCAACCGTTTATCTACTTTCTGTCTATAGAGCTGCCTACCCTGGACACTTCATATGAGTGGAATCGTTTCATATAAATCTATGATCTTCTGTTTCTGGCTCCTGTCACTTTAGCATAATGTTTCAGTAGTCAGCCATGTTGCAGCTTGTGTCACACCATCATTTCTTTTTATAGCCAAATAATATTCCAGTCTAATTACTCTCTTCATTGATACTCTCTTTTTGGTGAGACGTTGTTCTACTACTTCCCACTAATTGTTTAAACATGGTTTCTTTTAGTTTTTTTTTAAAAATATTTATGATATTTTGTTACGTGAGACAATGTCTAAGCTTTCTCAGGAACAGTTTCTATGGACTGCTTTCTCCCTATGTATGGGCCATACTTTCCTATTTCTTTTTGTCTCTCATAATTTTTTGATGGAAACTGGATGTTTTATATAATATAACATATATACATATATATATACACACACACATAATATTATATATTATAACATGTAATATTATATATAATGTAATAATATAACATGTCAGCTTTGGAAATCGAATTTCCCCTTTCCCCAAGGTTTGTTATTGTTGCTGTTTGTTACTGGTTTTCCTTTGAAGTGTTTTGATCAGCCTCTTATTAGCCCCAGCTGGTAATGTAATGCTCCCTCAGACAGTTGTGATGTTAAGCAGTTGTCACTGATGGTTTCCGATAATTGCCCTGTGGGTGGGGATATTTATACCGAGTGAGCCCTGAGTTACGTCAAATAAAGAAAAGGCCTGAGACTGTAACTCTTCAGCTAATTGTCAGACAGGTCAAACAGTGCCAGTTTTTTTGTGGGTTGGGCTTTGGGCAGCTCTAAACTTATTCTGCACTCTCCCCACTGCCCTCAGTTCCAGAGTTCGGAAAATGTTGATTTTGACTGTTTTTGCCAGTATTCACTTTGCTTTTAAGGAGGAGCAGATTTTCGAAGGTCCTTACTACGTTCTGGAAGTTGAAGTCCCTGTATAGTATATACTTTACTATAGTATATACTAAATAGTATATAGTATATACATATAGTATATACTATATAGTATATACAGCTGTAGATTGAAAAAATCTGTATCTGTGCATACAGTGTTGGCAGGATCTGTCAGATAAAGTAATGATAGATACTTTCTATGTATGTAATTCTACCTCCGTGGTAGAGCTTGGCTATTGACAGGAAACAGCCCCATCACACAATTATGCTATAAGGACAAAGCATTCTTTCCCTTACTTTCAATGCTACCTGTATGCATATTCCAGAGACTATTCTGTATTTCCCTGTGTTTGTTGCCACAGCTTATGACATCAATTCTTTCTAACATGAGTTCTTTTTTTGTTTTTGTTTTTCTTCAGTAGACAGGTAGCATAGAAGAAGAAAGACAGTAGACTACTTTCTACTATGATGTACATGGTATTACAAAGTTGCCTTTATCATGTCACACAGAAAAAGAATACATTTATGTTAAAAATAGCAACAACAACAAAAATGGATTTGAAGTATAAACTCAGGAAAGAATAGAAAAACACATTTATTAGTTAACTTGGTATAAGACAAGATGACAGTCTTCTGATAGGGAAAATAAAAAAGAGTAACTTAAGGTATAGAGGAGTATCACTAATAAAGGAATATACTTATGAAAATCAAGAAATTAGAAAACTTCTTAATGATGAAATATTTGGGTTTAATTTTCCAGGGGAATATTAAACATGTTATTGTCTTTTAAACATTTTATGGCGTGACTAAAATTGAGTGGACCCTTGGGATTGAGCATATTCTGTACAAAAGGATCTTTAATGGTGGCCCCGTTTCTGCAGTTCTAGTTTACACCTGCTCATTAGTGCGCTGCGTGCCCAGGAGAGAATCAAGTTACCTGAATTCGTTAGTAGTGGTTTAGGTTCCTTACGAATCAGGCCTTTTGCTGTGTTAGGTGCACGAAGATAATCAATGCTGATTCGGAGGACCCGAAGTACATTATCAACGTGAAGCAGTTTGCCAAGTTTGTGGTGGACCTCAGCGATCAGGTAGCACCTACTGACATTGAAGAAGGGATGCGAGTTGGGTAAGATTTCTATTTATAATAAATGCTCATCTTTCATTAAAGATACCATGTCACTACATGCCTTTAGCTTTTTCAGAATGAATGCACTGCTTCCTGTGGAATACCAAGGGATAGTCTAATGGGATACTACAGTTGAATGTCCTTTCTTCTTTTTCCCTTTCCCAAACTCCCTCCTTTCCCCCACCTCCTCTGTGGCTTTTTATGAATGGCTTCAAGTATCATAAAGTCAGTGCAGAATTTTAGAGTTGAGTTTGCGAGTGTGTTTAAGGTAACGTGTAGGTGGAGGAAACACTAGCTCTAGGATAGTCATGAGGCTTAAGCGAGCTAATGGAATTAATGTATATAGAATACATGGTAATTCACTTAGAAAAGTTTTTGACTGTGTTAGTGAGGCTCTTTTTTACCTTTTCAGTGTGGACAGAAATAAGTATCAAATTCACATTCCACTGCCTCCAAAGATTGACCCAACAGTTACCATGATGCAGGTAAGAAACTATGGAAGGAAAAAAATGGCATGACTTAGTGTATAATTGCATCCAGCTCAAAAAATTTTGAGACTTTTTAAATAATAAACTATTGATATGTGGGTATGTATTGAGTTACCAAAGTTTTTAAAACCATTTTCAGTTGAGAAAGTCTTTATTTTACTAGTTTGTTTCTCACTTAGTGTCATAAGTAATATAGCAAGTGGTTCTAGGACACTGGGCAAAGTATTCAATTTTTTAAAAAATTCTTATTTGCTATAAGTCTGATTTTTCTTTTAGGGCATTGGGTCTACTCTACGGGATAGAACATTTGGACTAGTATTCAGAAGCTTGTGGCTATATGTTGTACATTTTCATCCCTCTCTTAGGTGGAGGAGAAACCTGATGTCACATACAGTGATGTGGGTGGCTGTAAAGAACAGATTGAGAAACTTCGAGAAGTAGTTGAAACCCCTCTACTTCACGTAAGTTTCTAAGTCTGTTACACGTTAAGTTTCTTTGTATAAAAATGTGATAACCTTTTGTGTACTGTGCACTAAAATTGCATATATATTAGATAGCTTTTTAAATTTTATATTTTCCTTAATGAAAATTTGTGAGGGGGATAGACAGTAGAGGTGTGGCGAGTTGGTAAGTTCCAGAACAGTAAGCAAAAGGATTGAGTGGTGGTCAAGCCTATTCAAAAAAAAAGAAAGATCTTCTGTTTTAAGTGATAAAGGATGCTGAGGTATAACTTCTAGCAATATGTTAAATACGTTAGAGTTTATTGTAGAAGAAGCCATGTGTTTTAATGATACCAAGAGGAAATGGGCTTAAATTAAATCAAATTAAGCTTGGAAGGATAATGAAAAACTAGGATATGAAATACCAGATAATACTTTTGTGCTTTAAACACTAACATTTTTTTTTTTAATTAGAGGAAAAAAAATTGTTACGCCTGGATGGTAGAAACACCTTTAAAAGCCATTCAGTCTTATGTATTGATGAGTCTAGCTTAGATCTTACATCTTAGAAAGTTCTTATTTAGATCAAGTATATGAATTGTGGACTTAATCGTGTTTCCCTGAAAATAAGACCTAACCGGAAAATAAGCTCCAGCATGATTTTTCAGAATGACATCTCCTGAACATAAGCCCTTTTTGAGTCTTTTGGAGCAAAAATTAATATAAGACCCGGTTTTATTTTCGGGGAAACATGGTAATAATTTTGGTTTAAATATATTGATATAGAAGTAGTCTTGGTTTGATTATACCAGAAGTAGTAAGTGTAAAAAATTGTGTTTTACTTACAGCCAGAGAGGTTCGTTAACCTTGGCATTGAGCCTCCCAAGGGCGTGCTGCTCTTTGGTCCACCAGGTACAGGCAAGACACTCTGTGCTCGGGCAGTAGCCAATAGGACTGACGCTTGCTTCATTCGAGTTATTGGATCTGAACTTGTACAGAAATACGTTGGTGAGGTAAAGTGATGTGATCATATGAAAGAATATGTACCTTTAAAGACTTACAAAACCTGGATGAAATTGGCAATTCCACATTGAAAGATTTAGATCTGAAATTTTTTGACTGATGGATTGTAATTGGTGGTTCAGAAGCCCAGAAGCCACCAGTCTACCCTTGTAGTCATTTGGACATAAATTGCTTAAAATTTTTAATCATTGTGTTCCCTACTCAGAAGGATGACATTTTCTACAGAGTTGGTTTGTAAGATAAATACCCCAGAAATGTCCAGTGACTGCATTCAAAACTGTACTTTCACTTCAGGGGCAGTGTTTTATGTTCTACTGAGAAAGAGAGGATATAGATTGTTTCTATCTGTATGTGCACGGGTGTTACACACACACACACACCTCCCCCCTGTGGAATTTATTCATCAGAGAGTAAATCTAAGGCTGTATATATTGTATTTGAAACATTAATGATTGATATACTTACAATAAGAATTAGAAAAGGAGCTGCATGAGTTGACATATGCAGTGCTTTTAATTCTCTGGTCAAAACTTAGAAATGAAATTCAGTGATCAGAAATGCCAAGTGATAGGTCAGATGCTTTTATTTCCTTAGGTTTTACTATTGAAATGGAGCCTTTGTTTTATTTAACAATGTTAATTTGACCTCTTCGGGTCAGAAAGTTTTTGGCTATTTCATAGGTACAGAATCATGAAATTACTTAATATTGTTTTGAGGCTAATAAGGTTAATTTGATGAAATAGGTTACAAGCTTCAGTTTTTTTGAGAAAGCCTTAGGTAATAATGGTTGAGAATACTGTTAGGAATATTGAAACATTTGAGGTATAACTTACTATACCTTAAAGGATTTTAAAACCAACTTTGAATTAACGTATTGTTTTTTCTCATTAGGGGGCGCGGATGGTTCGAGAGCTCTTCGAAATGGCCAGAACAAAAAAAGCCTGCCTTATCTTTTTTGATGAAATTGATGCTATTGGAGGTATGGCTGGTATTTTAGAGACTACTTTAGGATTGGGTTTCATGAGAGTTCTAAAATAGTATGTGTAGAGTTCTCCTGATAATGTTAATCTTGTACCCAATTTGAATTCCAACTCTCTTACCAGCGCTGGTATCTGGAGCCACAGAGCTAACAAACAGTACGGCTACACCATAAAGGAAAAAAGAAACATAGCATTGCTATTTCTCAGTCTTAATCTTTATACTTTCCAAATTTCATTCACGTAACACATATTTTCACATTTAACAATTCCTAACTTGGATACAACTTCACTTCATGTGATAAGAAAGCACTGGGGCATAACTTAACTGGTAGTCATTTTTCATAAAGTATACATAAAATAATGTAATGGTTGGCTTCATAGATTTGATGAAATACAGTATTAGCTGTGCGATCTAGATAAGTTATTTTAACTAACTCTGAACCTCAGTTTGCTCGTCTTGTAAAGGGCATGATAATTCCTGCCGTTTACTTCCGGTTTTTTGAGAGCTTTAAAGTAAGTGTTGAATGTGAGAGACTTTGGAAACTAACTGTTCTATAGGCCTTGACTATTGTTACAGACTCTAAGAGTAATAATCCTTAGTAGCTGGAGAAGTGTCATGTCTAGACAGTTAATGAACTTAGTGACGAAAATGACTTGAAAACATAGTGGCCCCTGTCACACTGTGGGGACTGTGGTTAAGTCACCTGGAGTCTTGCTTTTAGACTGGATGGGCGTTGTTGGGTTAGGACAGCCTGGAGTTAATGTCTTCAGGTAGTTAATTTGCACAGTCTATTGATGCAGTGTGGTGACTCTGAAGTCATTTTTATAGTATTGTTGGAATAAGCCTTGTGATGTCAGGATGCTGTGAAGCTGTGTTTTCCCAAGTGGATTGTGTGTAAAACAGCGTCCGTGCAGGAGGAAAACAGCAGAATTAGTTTTGTATTTAATTTTAATCTCATTTTTAAATTTTTTATTTTTTGTGTTTTATAATGTACATAATACATTAATACAACAGTATGTATTTATATAATTTAAAAGTGAAGATACATATTTGGAGGCGTTTCTTGTGTTTTTGCTAGGTCGGTTGAAATGAGAGACTGACATCAACCAAGAGTGCTCTAATACACGCAAATCCGAGTGATGGGAAGTTGTTATAGTTCTGCCGTATCATGGATTTAGCCTACTCTGAAGGACAGTTTTGAGAAACTTAGAAGAGTGTGGCAGTTTCTGACATACCGTCCAACACCATGATGGTGCAGAGGTTGCATGTGTTCTGCCGCCCAGTGCAGTGTACACAGTGTCAAACAACACGGGTGTTCTTGAGTGGTGTGAAAAACAGAATTCCTTCTAGAGGACTGAAAAAACACTTGAAAAGAGCCTGTGTTTGCTAAGTCTGTGACACGCCCTTTGAAAGAGTCACTTTCTAATGAGATTTGTGTAAAGCAGGTCGCTCTTACAGGCTTCACCTAAAGCTCGTTCACTTGCCCTGAGGGTGTGGTCTGAGCCGAGAAGGGCAGCACTTTGAGGTTATGCAGGTGCTACTCTGAGCCATACTCAGAGCTTGGCTCCCTTTTGTCTTCTCAGGGGCTCGTTTCGATGATGGTGCTGGAGGTGACAATGAAGTACAGAGAACCATGTTGGAGCTGATCAATCAGCTGGATGGTTTTGATCCTCGAGGCAACATCAAAGTGCTCATGGCCACCAACAGGCCCGACACCTTGGACCCGGCTCTGATGAGGCCGGGGAGGTTGGATCGAAAGATTGAATTTAGCTTACCGGACCTAGAAGTAAGAAAATCATGTTGTTTGAGAAAAGGGATTTGGGAAATGTTTTCTTCCTGTCATGTTTTTCCATTGTAATATTTTTCAATTCCCCGATTTTCAGGGTCGGACTCACATTTTTAAGATTCATGCTCGTTCAATGAGTGTTGAAAGAGACATCAGATTCGAATTGTTAGCACGACTGTGTCCAAATAGCACTGGTAGGTTGAAATGTCTTGTTTGTATTTGTTGGTCTGTCTGTCCAGACTGCTGTAATCAAGCCTATTTTCTTTTTGTTTGAAAGGTGCTGAGATTAGAAGTGTCTGCACAGAAGCTGGTATGTTCGCTATCAGAGCGCGGCGAAAAATCGCTAGTGAAAAGGATTTCTTGGAAGCTGTAAATAAGGTCATCAAGTCCTATGCCAAGTTCAGTGCTACTCCTCGTTACATGACATACAACTGAGCCTCAAGTCTTTCACGGAGACACTTCTTTTAATTGGAATCCATAGCTTGTATAAGCTTGTTAATAACCATTTCACACAAAAAATAAATGGTTTCAAAATTGCATGCTTTTTTTTCAGATTTTTTTTCTTTGTAGTACAATAAAAGCTGATAGCTAATATCATTAGGTAGAAAAGCAAATGTATGTCTAATGTATGTTGGCTGTTTTTTGATCCACTACCATTAGGGTTCCATATCATAAAGTGCTTGCTTAGAGCACGTGTGTTCTACCGTTTCTCTGAAAATAAGACCTAGCCAGATAATCAGCTCTAATGCATCTTTTGGAGCAAAAATTAATATGGTATATTATATAAGACCCGGTCTTACAGTAAAATAAGGTAGGTCTTGGCTGGGTGCTGTACATGTGTCTCGTGTCATCCCATCTGCCCAGTGAGGTGGATCTAATGGAGTTCGATCTGATGAACACAAAAACTTGCCTACCGAGTTCACTTGTAGCAGATTTATGTTTGTCAGCTCTATCACCTATGCACCTCATCATTATGCTCTTCTGCCCCTCAGAATAGCCCATCCAGGCACATGACCACATGCATTTCCATGGGTTTTCCCTACTACATTGAGTAATAAAGCTTTGGCCAAACGTTGTTAAAGTAGAAGCAGCATCCAATATAAAAGGTTTTGTTTTGCCATTTGACTTGATTTCAAATTAATTAAGAATTATTGATTTTAGTGACCAGCAAAGTAGTAAAACACAAAGAGAAATATATACACATAATAATCTAATTTAGAAAATCCAGAATTGTCTTCGTACAGAGAAGTACTTATTTTCATTTTATAAATTAATGGTTTAAAAGTTGGGTAAAGCTGTTAGATGTCTGGTGTATAGTGAGGTACTTCTAAAATAAAAGTAGTATTCTCAACATATTTCTTCTAAAATTATTTCTTGCGTAAACACCAGCACAGCCCCTCCGAACTTCCACCAATGTTACCTTCTCCCCCCAAATACTGACACCCAAGCACAATAAAGAATATTTTTATTAAGTTCAATATTCATAAGTAATGCAAAATAGCGCTGGATACATTTTTAATTCACAAAAGAAAAAGTTGACAACATAGAAAAGTCTGTTACATTGAAATATTTAAACATGAAAGTTTTCAAGCAGAAAAATTAAAGCCCATCATTCATAAAATCCAACCAACATCCTTTCTTGATTTTTCATTTTTTGTGAAATTGACTAGAAAAAATTTTTCGTAAGTCTGCCCTAGTTATGATTTTATGAGATGTAAAATAGAGCAAACCATTTCCAGGCTCTGCTTTTAATACAGTATACTCAAGTGAATGAAGTGTGTTTTTGTAATGTTTTGATAAATGTAAGCATTTAGAACACTGAAATCTTACCATTTTTTCATATAGTCACATACATCATATGCACTAATTTGAGACGACTCAAATTAGTTGACCTTAGGCCCAATGTGTTATAGGCTCTAAATCTTAATATTGCAGTTAGTTATGTGACAAAAATTTAACTGGCTACACATCAAATGTACGATGAATTTGAAAAAGTTGGGTGTTTCTGCCCACGCATTTATATGCAGATAGTATCAATGCGATCTGGATTAGCATGTTTGTACCATATTTAAAAAGATACAATAACACATTTACCAGTGACTCCCTCCACCTAAAATATGTATGTGTGTTTGCTTATACGTGTGTATGTTTGTCAGGATGTTGATAAATCAGAATACAAAGGATTATGATTTTAGAAAAATAATGCTGTAGTGATACTTTAAAAAACACTTTTAACATTTAAAAAATGTGATTAGATTTATAAAAATTTAATTTCCACAAAGCTCCGGTTCATCGGTTACGTAAAAATGCTATACGCCAGTTCAATGAAAAACTTGGTAAGCCTTTTTCAAAGGCAAGATGGATTTGTGAGATGCCCAGACTTGATTAACTCCAAGTCAGTAGGCAGGCAGGTTACCTGTTGCAGTGCTAGCTTTTGAACATTTTGTTGTTGGGATTTGAGGGGTTTCAAAACAATTGCATACATTTTGGTTGGCTATACGTTTGGAGAATTAGATAATACTTTTATTCTCAAATCAACTTATCAGCACTCAAACCACATTCAAGAGTCTAAACATACTGAATCCTAAAAGCATTCCTGAAAGGTACACTAGAAAGGACCAACAGCATTTTTTGCACTCACTAAAGCATACAGGCTCACACAAAGGAAGATTTATTTGATCTTAGAATTTAAATTGATTTACTATCTTTAAAGGGGCAGACGTAATAAATAAAGCCTTCCCCACCACATACCCATCCCTCCCTCTCCCTCATCCCCACACAAGGGCACACTCCCTCCCACCCCCCTCCACCCCCCCCACCCCCCCACCCCGGAAAACAGAAAAACACCCACCCACTCCAGGGCAGATTTTCTGAGTCTGCTGCCCTCTCCACACACACGTGAGGGTGGACTCATTTTATTACAATGCACCTTGGGAGGCAGGCACCTCCTTGCTCTTACAGGTAAGGATACAGGATCAGAGCACATGCGGTGGTGATTTTAAGTATTATCTGAAAACTACAAAGTGAGCTGCTCCCAGGGCTTGCAGAGGATCCACATCCTTCACTGTGTCTGGGTCCCACTGCAGATGAGATTGGCAATTGGGATCCCATGATGAGCTGCCATGTGATTATATAGTTAGTGTCGAGGACATGAATTAATTTCCTGGGCCCTGGTTCACAATTGTTTCCAAACTTACTCCATCCATCCATGAGGTAGACATCAACCACTGTCACATTACCCAGGATTTGAGAAAGGCAAAGCATTTCTATACCGGTTCTCTTACCATAAAATAAAGCTGTTCTAGTCCTAGAGTTACCAACGTGCACTACACCCATTTTGACAGGGCAATAAGAATCTGAATTTGAATCAGGGCTGAAAAACAGGCACACACTAGCAGCTATTAAAGTCCAGAAAGAAGGTAGAGACAAAGCTTGACTGTAAAGAAAGATCAGGAAATTTCCCACTATATGAAATAATTCTAAGTAAAATATTCCAAAATATTTACATATAGATAAAATACATTTTAAAATGCACTCTTACATTCTCAGACATGCTCAAACAAAAACATATTTCCCTGCAGTAAGACTGAAGTACTTTTTGTGTACATGGTAGAAGTGTATTGAAAATAGGTTAAAAATAAAGTTAAGTACAAATTTGTAAGATGTAGACAAATACTTTTTCGTGCACTACCAACGTTTCAACAACTAGGACCTGAGTATTTCCTCTGTGTAAAGTATTTACTCAGTGTCTCATTTGTTGAAGACTGCTGCTAAGGAATAAGCAATGAATTTTTTTATATAACATTGTTTTAAAATCCTTAAGTTCCACTTTAATGGCTGAAATGAGGTGGGCCCTTTTCCGAAAGTTCTAGTATAAAGTTCTAGTATAACTGAGGTTCTACCACACATGCTCTTTCAGAAGGCAGTCTGTATCAGAATGCAGATGTATCTGGTCTCACGTGTGATGGTTGCCAAGGAAATAATGACGTAAATCTAATTTGACTCTAGATCTAGATAGAGTATTGATTAGACAGGATGTGTTTACCTGAAATTAAATTAGTAAAGTCACTAAGACATCTCATAGGAGTTAAAGGAAACAAACAACAGTTTGGTTTCCACCAGACCCATGCTAACATAGTTCTTTCCTGGGATCTGACCACTTTTCTCCTGGCAGTGTTTTCTTCATGAAAACTAAAACCAGGGGTCAACAATAAAACATACAAAAAAAGACAAACAGTAAATCTTAGCAGAGAAGGCTTTCGGCAGGTTAGCTAATACTTGTGCTTTGAATTAGAGTGAGCTGTTAGAACTACAAGAGTAAGAACTTTTGGTGACAAATTTGTTTAAAAGTCTCCCCCACTCCTTTGCAACAACTATAGAGAATGCTTGAAACAAGCATTTTACTTACTCATAGGCTTAAAACTGAGTTTGATGAAGAACTAACTGATAACATGGAATTTTAAGGAAATATTAAATTATACCTAAGAGTTTTCTTAAATAATGGTCTTTAAAGCTACTTCACTGTTAGCAACAACAACATTTCTAGGGGCTCCTACAAGTCATAGTTGCAGCCATTTTAGCACCAAAAAGAATAACTACAATACACTGAAATACATTAAAAATATAAAAATTCATAAGTCTATAATTATACCAAAAAAGAGAAATCTGAAAGAACTTAATTTGTCACCATCTATTTGTTAAACCAAATTCTTACTTGGAAGTTGATAATTAAATGGAAAAAATTAACCTGCCTTTCCAGTAAGAACTGTATTTAAAGATGACCAAATAGCCCAAGTTAAGGAAGGAAAGCTGTAGTTTACATAGAAACATCAAATTAATAAATGCAGAAGAAATGAGAGAATTGGATAAAAATTCAGAAACCTTAATGCTTAATTGATTTAGGCAAGAATTATCACTAGATGTTAAAACCCCTGGGTGAACGGCTAATGGGGAACTGGGAATTCGTTCAGTGCCAAAGGAACATCATACACATAACTCACTAGTTACAAAGGTGAAAACGTAATTGGGGGATTAGAATATCATATTAATCCAGTGATCTATCTTAGCATTGTTAATGGCAGGGTCAACTAGATATTATGTCTTTTCTGATGTGATGTGATTTGAAACGTGTCTCATCTTTGATATATTCTACCAAAAATGGTTTTATTCAATTCCGTGAAGTCTCTAGACATAACTTCTAGATTACGAGTAGTTTAGGAAATAAAGGGATAAGCTAAATAACACCTTGAGAAAGCAAGCAGACACATTAATAACGTGGGGTTCTACAGGACAACTGCCCCAGTCTCCTTAACAGGTCAATATCATAAAAAAGGGACTGAGGTTGATTAAGATAGTCTTAAGGGACTTAAAGGGACATGACCAATTGTAAGAATGGATACTAGCTTGGAAAAACCAACTACAAAGTTGGGTACAAGTGGGGGAAATCTGAATATGGTCTGAGGTCAAAATGTCCTAGAATGAGAAGGTGGAGATTGTTGAATGAAACAAAATATGTCACAGAACATAATGTAGAGAATGATCTTATTGTGGTTAAAAGATGTAAATATATGTGAGGTCGGATAATTAAGTTCACAAACTCACCCTAGAAGAAGTGCTGCATATCTCATTGCTGAATATCACTATGGTCACCTCTGAAGTACTTCCCTTGGGAAGCTATGCACCAATGCTACTGCTTAGTCCACCCTTCACAGCAGTTTTGGAACTCTTTTTCTGGAACGGCCATCAGAGCTGTCGTCGTATTACCCTTGATGTCCTGAATGTCATCAAACTGTCTTCCTTTCAACATTTCTTTTATCTTTGGGTAAAGAAAGAAGTCACTGAGGGCCAGATCAGATGAGTAGGGAGGATTTTCAAATAGAGTTATTTGTTTACTGGCTAAAAACTCCCTCACAGACAGTGCCGTGTGAGCTGGTGCATTGTCGTGATGCAAGAGCCATGAACTGTTGGTGAAAAGTTCAAGTCGTCGTCTAACTTTTTCATGCAGCCTTCTCAGCACTTCCACATAGTACACTTGGTTAACTATTTGTCCAGTTGCTACAAATTCATAATGAATAATCCCTCTGGTATCAAAAAAGGTTAGCAACATTGTTGCAACAAGTTCACGAACTTAATTGTCAGACCTCGTGTGCATAGAGAAAGATCTGGAAGAATATGCATTAAGGTGTTAGTGATAATCTTTGAGTGTTGCCAACATAATGTTTTTATTTCTTATTTTTGCTTGTCTATTTTTTCTAATATTCTGCAATGTACTTGTATTGCTTCTATTATAATAAAAGTTTATGTTAAAAGAACTGCTAGAAAATTGTGGGTATGCCCCCATGGTTAGATAGATAACTGATTACAGAAAGTCTGTAGACCAACAAGTACAAAAGCAAGAAACCATTACCCATCTGGTGACAGCCTATCTGATTTGTAGGTAAAATACTTCAAGGGAAAAAATTCTTAAGTGCTTGGCTGACAAAGATGATAACAGAAAGTAACAGAAATGTCACTGCATAATAAATGCAGGCAAGAGGCCAATTTATCTTGGAACTAGTTGATTAAAAAAACACACACAAGTAAGATACATCTTGCTATGCGTCATTCACCCTCCAAATCAAGCCTCGACTACTAGTATTTAACTTTAGAAAAAAAATCTAGTGTCTAGTATTTAAAATGTGTACATGAGTGATTTCACGAGAGGCTCATACCCCGTCCCAGGCTGACTTCCTTATCTAGACGTCAGGAGTGGCATTGGGCTCTGAATCTTCCTGCGGCGTGGCGGCCGCGGCTTCCTTTTCCTCAAGCGCCTCTCGAACGAGGCTGCCTAAAACTGCATCATGAATGCTATGGAACAGCAGGTCCAGTAAGGCAGGGTTTTCAAAAAACTGGTTTCGAGTGAGGTCACTTATAACTTGTGCTAAAAAAAAAGAAAAGAAAATTACCCCACACTATGGGCATCAGTCTTGAACATTAAAAAATCAAAAACAGAAACACTTTCATATAGTTTAACTATTAAAATAATGTAATAAAATGTCTCACTCCAATCCCCATACCCATGACATCACACTCCCAGTCGCAGGAAGCTACTTTTATTATTTTCTTGTGTATTTCTCCATGCAAATATAAGTAAATATATAAATATATATATTCTTATTTCTCCCATTTTCTTACCCAACAGAAAGCATACTATATACATTATCCTGGATTTTTAAAAAAATTTAATCTTTTCATTCAATTTTTTACGACAACATGGTATTCTAGCATGTAAATGTAGCCTACTTGATTTAACCGGTCCCTTTTGTTTGATACTGATGTTTTTTCCAGTCTTTTGTTTTTATAGAAGTACTGTGATGATTAACCAGGTACATGCTCCATTTTGAATATCTGTAGCACATTGCTGATTTGCTGGTTCAAAGGTAAATAAATGCACGTGTGATTTTAAAAGCCTCCATGGAGGCTGTTCCATTTTGCACTCACACCAGCAATGTCTGAGAGTGCCTGGTCTCTCACAGTATGCCCACAGGGAGCTTGTTGTCAAGCATTCTTTATTTTTGCCATTCTGGTAGGTGAAAGGTGATATCTTTATGTAGAGTTCATTTTCAAGCACTGTTTTAATCAAAATTTAATATGAAACAAAAACAGCAGATATTGTACAGTAAGACCTAAATGGTTTTATATAACTATATTGATGGCAGCCATTAAATAATTACAGAACAACAGTTTATGAGTTTGTTTCTGCCAACTTCTGTTCAGGAGGCCTGAAACAGGTAGTCCACGGATAGGGGTGCCTGGAAGTGGCTAATTTCAAAGCTTGCTTTAGAGTGATTGTCAGGAGAATAATTTTCATTTTTACCAAAAACTAAAATTGGGGTAAAATATTTCCAAATACAGTTATTAAAAAAAGAGAAACAAATCCAAAATGTTAATATTTCTCCCCATTCTAGAAGTGTACTTACCACTGCATCCTGCTAAATACACATAAATACCGACATCTCCATATTCCTTTACAATCTGTAATAATGTTGAAATAAAGTTTAGTTTCTCCTGTCTGTGCCAGATGCAAGTCTTTTTCTACCAACATGTATTTCAGAGATACAAGACACTCTAGTTCATTCACTGGAACGACTTTGCTTTGATAATTATGCATTTTTGAGCTAATCATTTTAAAATGATTGTGTAGTTCTTTTGATTTTTATACGGACAGCGATAATTAGGGATATCAAAGAATTCTTGTTAAATTTTATTTAGGTGTAATAAGGGTATTCTGGTAATGATTTTAAAAAATCTTCTTGTAGAGATATATATTGAAATATTTACAGATGGTGTGATGACTGCAATGTGCTTCAAAATAAGAGAAGAAGAAAGGAGTGCGGGGATAAAAGAAACAAGATTGACCATAAATGGATCATTGTTGAAACTCAGTGATAGTTACGTGGGAGTTCCTTATACTGTGCTCTTGACTTTTGAATATTTTTGAAATTTTCTCTAATCAAAAGTTGAACAAAACATCAAAACATTTTAAGAGTTGAAAAAGGACTCTAGGTCAACTCTCTGACTTTACTGATGGCAACACTGGGCACAGAGCTATTAAATGACTTGTTCAAGATGATGCTTACCCCTTGCAGAGTTTTCACACCAACAGAATCAATAAAATTCACTTGTGTAAAATCCAGAATGACGGTGTGGACGTTTTCCAATGGGGGCATAAATCTTTGCAGTTCTTCAGGAAATGTGCTCTTGATGACTACTGGGGGATATTTTACTTCATCCTCCTCTTCTTCAGGCTTGGTACCATCTTCTGCATCTACTTCTGCATCCTACATCAAAAATTAAATCACACCATTCTATGAGCATTCTATGAACAACTCACAGTCTGGTTCTGAGAAAGAGTTATCAGGAAAAATTAGTCCTTATAATCTCAAGCTACTGACTAGACCAGATCTCTTCTAAAATATTTGCCATATCCCAGCCTTGTAATGTGACAAAAAAGGATGTGCATATAACATTCAATTTTAGCTCAGTTTCTTTTTTTCTCTATTTTGTCCTCCTTTGTTTGTCTAATGAACTCCACTTTCCTTAGTCATCACATCCATTTTCCCCTAACTTCTAAAATAATTCCATTAATGTCAGCATGATAGACCATAAGTTACCAGAAGCCTGAACATCAAAAACCAGCCTTTGAGCTTTTTTATACTATAAGCGGAGTGAATCTATGACAAATTAAAATTTATTAAGGTACTGTGTGATTTGTTTTTACTTTTTAAAACAATATTTTCCTGGACCCATATCACTATTTATTTCAGAAGCATAGTCATAACTGACCTTGTCATTTATCTTTAATACATAAAGAATAGATTGTTTTGAACTTTCCCATTTTAGGGAATTCATACTGTGTGAAAACTTCAATCCTGAATGGAGGAGGGGAGTGCACTCCTTTTACAGATCAAGAGAGAAGGACATGACAATGAAGGGGCCACTCACCGCTTTGACATCAGTAGCATTGGCAATGTTTATATTTCCACCTTCCTTAGCGTACTTCTTCAAGGCCTTTCTTCTTGCTCCCAGTATGAATGATGGGTTCACTCCAGTCTTTACAGAAGAGCAAGATACGCACAATAACTTCTTGGTTCCCAGGAGCCCACCCAAATGCAATTAATCTTCCCATTTCCCCACTTGATAGTTTTCTATGCCAAGTTATCACCCCAACCCTTTTTCCACCTTTCCCTCACATATGCTGAACTGAATCATTCCCTCATTAAAAGAACAATAGACACCTTTCTTATTCTTGGTCTTGATTCAAGACAACCAGAGCCAAAGTATTAAAGAGAATTTTTAGAGTAGTATTTTTCTTAGATTTCTCATATTCTTATATTTAAGAGATTCCGTGGGTTGACTATGAGGTTTTCCTATATACCGGGCAGTGTGGGGTCGAGTGCTAATTGTGACCAAAGGAACTGACATGATCCCAAAAGAAAGAAATCTAAAACTAGCTTTTCCCGTTCTTTTTTTTCTGAAATTTTTTTTGAAAAGGTAATATAGGCATATGATAAAAGAGAATGAATAGTGGTGTTGGTTATATAACAATGCAAACACACTTTCATCCACTGAATTGTACACTTGAAAATAGTTAAAATGGTAAATTTTATGTTATGTATATTTTCCTACAATAATATAGATAGATGATAGATAGATAGATAGATAGATAGATAGATAGATAGAGAAATATTATGAAAGGTAAAGCAGGACATTTAAGTGACCCTCACATCCCAGTCAATCCACAGGTCCCCTCCTCAAAAATAATCAATGTTAATTTCTTGTGACTCACCTTTGTTTTTAATGCACTGCTATACAAGTCACTATTTGCATAATAAATTGGGGCATTTATTTGGAATATTTTTATTCCAGGAATTTCTTTCACCTGTGAAATAAAATGTTAGGGAATTCAATACATGTAAATATTTCAGAGTCAAAACTGTAATTGCCTCCCTCTTCCAATTTGAAAATTAATACAGAAGTTGCTAAGGGCGTTCTTAAGTTCTACACTTATGCTCTGGAGGAAGTACTGAGAAGAAAGTCTTTAAAATGCAAATCTTCCCATTCTTTAAAAAGTCATTGTTTCATTTTGACCATAAAACACAAAGAAAAGATACTGAAAAGATTTAAAAAGAGAAAAGAAAATTCGATAGGAGTGGAATAGGCTGCCACTCAGATTGTGAGAAGCTGGCAAATAAAGTGAACAGAGGTTTATATTTGTTCATTCATAGAATGGAGGCAGGAGCCTAAATGGACCCAAGTGACGTAGAGTGAATATTTAATCAAGAAGCCTCAAACTCTAGAATGCAGTTTGGAAACGAGTAATTCAGTATATAATTCTTTGGAAGGAGGAGAAAACAGCAATCCTAACACCAGTCTCATTTCCTAATTGTAGTGAATCTGAGACTTCTTCCCAAGCAGAAAACAAAACTAGTATAAAAAAATTTTGTAAAAGTTTTTGAGATTCCATATGGAAAAAGAACATTTAAAATCAAGAAAATTTTAAGCCATAATTTTAACCATTAAAAATGAAGCCGGAGAATTCCATAGCCCCAGCACCTATATTTTACATGGTGAACGTTAGTATTTTAGTTAAAATGGTAAATTTTAACTAAATTTTAGTTAAATTCGTCAGAAGAAAATCATGCACATACAAACCGTCTTCTCAGTTTCAATATTTTATAAATATATACTTGAATTCCAAAAATCTATTTATCCTTATTAAAAAAAAGGAGAAATTAACATTAGGAGATTGAGTAATTAACATACAGTATATTGTAAACTATAAAACTGAACTTAGACAGTAAATCGAGGTTCAGGTTTTTCACTTTGACTACTCCTCATCCTTTTCATCCCACTTTTGTCCTAGGTAAAAATAAAATGTAGTCAGCCAATCACATCCCATGCTTACAACAATTTCAAATGACAGGAAGAGGTCCTACCTCCTCATATGCGTCTATGTCGATGTACACATCAGTGTCAGGAAGCTGTCCAAGGACGGTGTAGGTCGGACTGAAGACAGAGAGTGAGTGCATTAAAACACCGTCGTGCTGAGGTCCGGTATGCGAGTGAAACACGCGGTTTTGCATGTTTATCTGGCATGTATGGATTTGCAAGTGAATTCAGGAATACTCGATCCTTATCTGGCACCTCTGCAGAAGGGCTCCACATATAATACCCCCCCCAAGGCTGTTCCAAGCCCAACACTCCACACACATCTCACACCACACACACCCCATACCTCACCCCCAAAATATACAATACACACACAGCACATACACCTCACATCATACAGACCACGCACACACACCCCCCACATATACCGCTCACGTACACGATACACTAACAAACACGCATAACACACACACACACACCATACACACCACACTACACACATACCACACAAACCATCTGGTTAGGACAAAAGACTTGGGCATTTAAAGATGGGGCCAAAAATGGCCCAAGTCATGCCAGGGCCATGTGTAATTCAAGTTCTCATGCCACTCAGTAGATACAATTATCTTTCTATTCTAATCTAAAGCAGGAGAGGTTTTCTTTTTGTTTCTAAGAAGAGTCTCTGACTCATGGGAATAGGGGTAGTCAACTGAAGGTATGGGGAGAAAACAAAACTCTCAAGTCCGCACGCAGAGAAGTTACGTTTGGCTTGAGAAATTGACGCCCCATGGGGCTGGGTGAGTTGTTCAAGGTCAGAGAGCTTGGCAGAGCCAGAATACAGTTCAAGGTCTTGGATTTGACATTCCATGGTCTTGCGTGGTGCTTCTTAGCAGGTATGTGCGAGTGCTCTGTGGGTTAGACTATACACTACAAATGTCAGCTGATTTTCTGTGGAGATCCCTCCATAAGCATTCAGAGAACACACTACGTGCCAGGAACATCACCTCCACAATCAAGATGCTCACACTCTAGTGACGTCTGTTGACAGATACACTTAAAGTCAACTGTCTAGTCTCAGGTAGGACACTCATTCCCATCCCAGTGTGTGCAGTCACCTCTGTGTTCTGTAAATCACAGTCATCAGCGCGATGATCACGGCAGTAATCAAACCATAGTCCAATCCCAGGAACAACGAGGAAACGAAAGTGCTAAGCCAGATGACCTGGACAAAAGACAAAGATTTATGAAGAATCCTATTACAAATTTCCTAGAGTTACACACGCGTGCGCGCGCGCACACACACACACACACACACGCACACATGGTACCTGATCTTGCCTAACTGGATACTGCATGTAACAACTGACTGCACTAACTTAATCTTTCTCACATTTTTACCAGCACTACTCCAGGCGTTGCTATGGTATATTCACCTAACAATCACCATTGTTACTTACCAGCTCTATTTTGCTGGTTTTCCAGAAGAAGGGGAGATCTGAGAATTGCATAAACATTCCTTTCAGGTTGACGATAACAATGGCCGACAGCACAGCCTGAAACACAGCACATCCACACTTACTTCTCTTCTTGTGTCCAACAGCCCCTTTGGCTGGCTCCTCACTGTGTGCCTGCTGCCCTCCCCATGTCCTCGCCCACTCACTTCCTACGTGGCAGTGATGGTATGTTGGGAGCCACGAATACCTGGATTTTCGGGACTAGATTAACTAAAATGGGCCTTGGAAAACCAGGCTTATATGTTAGCAGCAAACCTGAATGGTGGTCAAGAGGTTCAGAATTAAACTTGGCACTTAAGGAATTGTTTCACCCATGGTCCTTCTACATTATGATTTTTTCTACTCTATATTGTTCTTGATCTCTATTAAATACATCAGTAAACAAATGTCTTATGATTGTTGGCCATCTCAGACTTTAAATGGAAGAATAAGGTCATAAAAGATCAAAGAGAGAAGGGACCTTGGAGATTAGCCACTCCAACCCCCCACTCTGTAGATAAACTATCGTATTTTCCCCAAAATAAGACCTAACCGGAAAATAAGCCCTAGCATGATTTTTCAGGATGACATCCCTGAACGTAAGCCCTAAAGTGTCTTTTGGAGCACAACTTCATATAAGACCCGGTCTTATTTTCAGGGAAACACGGTAAGACCCAGAGATGTTGAGGTGGCTTTCCCATGGTACCAGTTGCCAGTAAGTTGTAGAGCAAGATCTTGGTCCTAGCCATGGCCCTTGCTCTTACCACCCTGCTACGGTTATAGTAAAAACCCATGAGACAGCCACAAAAATATAAACAAATAGCAAAATCGGTACCCACAGAAAAAGCTCACACCAAGTCCAAGATACACACCTGAGGTAATGATTCAAAGAGGAATCCGGTGGCTAATATGACCATCAGAATCATTAAGGAGGCCAAACAACCTGCAAGCTGCATGAGAGAAGACACATGGAAGGGACTTTTAGGAGACGAGTAAGAGGCAGGGCCTAGGTTGCTCATAGTCTTTTGATTATCAGTGTGGGAAGATCAGGAAAACATGGATTCGAATAAGTTATCCAAAAGATTACATAAATCCATAACTCCTTCCCACTTCCTCTCCGAAGTTTTTCTCCTCTTATAGCTTTCACACAGAAGCTGAAATGCTTAAATACCCTTACTGAAATGCTCCTGCCAGGGGTGGAGGAAAGATGTCTGGTGCTGACCTGAGACCCACAAGGGCCAGAAGAGATCAGACAAAACTTTGCTGTCTAATGTGGTGACCACTAGCCACATGTACTTATTTAAATTTTTAAAATTGTTAAAAATTAAAAATTCACATCTTGGTTGCACTAGCCCCATTTCAAGTGCTCAAGAGCCACATGTGGCTAGTGGCTGCCATCTTGGATGGTGCAAACTCTAAACATTTCCATCATTGCAGAGAGTTCTAATGGATGGTACTGGTATCCTTCTCATACCCATTTTTAGGCTTTTATGACAACATCCTATGTCTCAACTTTGAGTTTTATTGGTAGCAAGGAGTATTGCATCATTTTTTGATTTAACTGGAGACTATAACTCTATCCTATAGATTCAGTTCCTTGTGATTTGCTTCAACCAATCATGCCTTTCTCTGATTCATCGCACAGCTCACTGGAGCATGGATCTTCAGGTAGAGCAGTTTTATTTGGGTTCAGAATAGAATCAAGGGATTAAAATTTAATTACCACCCAAATCACCAGTCCTGAGAGGCCAGTTGTACACACACCTGTGTCTTCCCTCCAGTTCCTTCCTGAACGAGGCTTCTAGACAAGGAACATGAAATTGCGAAAGTCTGGAAGAGTGAGCCAGTGGAATTGCACAGTCCCAGGGCAATGAGTTCCTTTTCCATGTGGAAACAAAGCACAAAAGAGATCGATTATTCTTCCGGAAGAAAGGCATCATGCTTCGTATAATACACATTTGCAGCAGTACAGGCTCTCTTCATTGTATTTTCAGAGGTAAGAGTTTGTTTAGTTTAGCATAAGATTAAAATAGGAACTATTACATAAGTTAAGGTGGGGAAACACTCTGAATTTTTGCTGTGTTGGAGATAAATGCTGTGCCCACCACGAAGCCCCCCTTTCCCCAAACACACACTCTATACAAATAATGTAAAAAAAAAAAATAGAACAGCAGCAAAAGGAACAGGCTATTTTGGTTAAGAGATGCCAGACACCTTTTGAATGTCTGCTTGCTGCTCATCAGTGAGTATATGCCAGTGTCCCTCTAGGACGCTCTCTCAGGGATACTTCGGGTCTTCCTGGTTGGATCACTGTTTTCATGTAAATGGGGAGCATCTAGTCTCCTTTGAGAAACACGCAGCATGTTAAAATAGATATTGTGCTGCCAAAATGAAATACCTGATCTGCAGCTGTGTTTGGAAAGGTGTGGAGTCTGAGTGATGCACCGTATACTCTGAGTTTAATGGACAAAGAGCAGGCTTCCTGTGGAGTAACAATGGTTCTGGGAAAACATTTTATTCTCAGTCTGTAAACTTTATCTTTTTAATTTAATTTTATGATTTGTTTCAGCAGCCTGTGAACTTTAAAATGGTGATGACATCAATAGGAGAATGGCAAACTGTAAACCTCAGGCTGGAGGTTTCACCTTTCTAGTTGGACCCCTGCCCATGAGGTGAGGTAGGGCTTTGTACTTCAGTGTTCTGATGATGTAATCCACATAAATCACGAAAAAATTGTAATGTTGAATAAATTCATGCTTCAAATACATCCATTATCAAACTAAAAGTTTCTCTACCAAGACAGAGAAATCCAGTTCATTTGCCTGTCATACATAGCAGAGCATGATGACTGTGTTAGTGTGAAACATCTGCAGGAAATTAATGATTTTTACCTGATTGCCATCGACCTGGTAGCCATGTTTATTTGCCAAGGTCTTGGCCATTGAGATGGTCACTGAAAACCCAACAATGGCTATGGCGATGGCATCCACGTACACAAGATGGAAGAGGCTGGTGTCCGGATTGGCAGGAGGTAGGAGCCTGAAAGGTCAAGCTGACTTTAACCCAAGTGCTACGACCACTGGAAAAAAAACACGCAACTAGAGGGGAATAATTAGAGCGGCATTATCTGCAAAGGAGGTGATTAATGCTTGTATACTTGTTTGCTATAGTCTGGCGAAAAGGAGGGCCTTCCTGGACACACAGAGCTTCTTTCCAGGCCCCAACCCCAGAGCACCAGCTTTCTACCTGAATGGGTTATCAGCAGAGATCAGATGCCATTGTATTTAGAAAAGGAGTAACCTCAAACCTCATGGCACTTGTATGGCAGGTGTAAGTAAGACACAGTACAGGAAGAAGAGAGGGTCAGCAAAGTGCTCAGATGCCACAAGACATTCGAACCAATATGTGAGGGCATGGAGGGTTGGACAAGGGCTATCGTAGAGGAGAACCACTGGCTGTGCGCCAGTAGGCCCTCACTGCTCTCCCTTGTTATTTCATGTGAGGGCTCTGCTTCTGCCCAGCACCTCTTTAGGTGAGGTCTAACATAGGAAAGGAGCAGCAGCAGACTATACAACTTGGGTCTCACCTGGGAATCCCGGGAGTCTGAAGGGGTCCAAAATATGACTCCTGGAGCCCTGCAAGGGGGAACCTAATTTCTGTGGTCCATTGTTGTAGTTTGGAATCTTTGTCCTAAAGGAACAGAATAGGAATTCCCTCGAATGGTATAGAGGAAGGCGCAATAAAGGCTTTCAAAGGCACCCGCTGCAAATCAAGGTATTGGGCTAAATAATAACAATAATCAATTAATTGATATATAATATGATTATTCTTACAATAATAATCATTTATCAGGTGCTTCCTTTGTGCCAGGTTCTGTGCTAATGTATCTCCAATAGCCCTGTGAGTGAGACACCATTTTAATTCCCATTTTACAGATGAGGAAAATGGGTCATAGCGAGCTTAAGTAACTTGTGCAAAGTCAAATAGCTCATCACTGAAGTACAACAGAAACCATGAAGAACCCGCCTCCGTAGGCCTATTTCTCTTAGACGGCAACGCATAGTGACAAAGGGTTTGCATCAAGTCCTGGGGTCAGGGAAAAGGAGGGGGGGGGTGAGGAAATGAACCTGACACATACAAAGCCTAGATTATGTGCTACATGCTTGACACATGTCATCTCATTTGTCCTCACAACAATCCTATTTGATAAGTACTATTATTATCCCAACTTATAGGTGAAAAAAATCGAAGCTTGCAGATGTCAAGTAATTTGCCCAAGAAGGAGCAGGAAGTCAAACCCAGGGGGTCTAACTATAAAACTTATTCTTTCCCTTGCACTTTGCTGCAAAAGCGTTACCCAAAAGGGAAGTCCTAGCAGGAGCTTTGGGTCTGAGGAAGAAGAATATGAGAAAAGGGTATATTTTGGAATGTGTTAAGGAAAGTAAAGCAAGAGACAGGATATATCCTGCTATGACTGGGATCTTTAACAGCCAACTGTCAGTTCCTGGGCACTGCAGTGTGTATGTACTTATGTGTGTGTGCAGGTAAGTGCGCCAGTTTGCTTTCGAATATGAGCACCGACAATCCCTCCCATACTGTACATGCTGCTCTCCCATCTAGAGGTGGAGTCTGTTTCCCCCAGGGCTGAATCTTGTGATTTGCTTTGACCAACAGAATGTGGTGAAATGATGTTGTGTGAGTGCTTTAGGTGGCTTGATGGCTTCTGCTTTTCTGTCTTGTTGCCCTGAGCCACCGCCTAAAGAAGGGGGTCTGTCATTCGGCAAAAGGAGTCACAGATAACTGAAACAGTATGATGATATGTAGTGAGGTAGGCATTATTTGTTTCCTGTGTGGTTTGGGGCATAATTCCAGAAAGATAAGGTTTCTAGGTAGCCAAATTTCAGAAAGGCAAAATATAATTTTTTTTTTATTAGATTACGGTTTATTGTAAGATATAAACTCAGGAACAGCCAGATGCGTGGGGCAAGGCACGGCGAAGGGGGTGGAGCTTCCATGCCCTCTCCCAGCACCACCACATGTTCACCAACCTAGCTTATCAAATCTTGTTGGTGGTTTTTTTTTAATTAAAGTTTATTGGGGTGACAATAGTTAGTAAAGTTACATAGGTTTCAGGTATACTAATTTTTTTTTTTAAAGTTTAGGTTTCACACATAGAGAGAAAGCATATTTGGGTACAATGCAGAAGGGAAAGGAAGGTATTAGGTAGAAATGATGGACTCGTGAATTTTTAAAAGGAGAAATCTAAGTGTAATAATCATACTTATTCAAATTATTTGTGATTTAATTATTAAGTAGGGTTATCTTTTGGATCCGGTAGAAGACTAATGTTTATCACATGACTAATCATGTGAGTGACTCAGGTGTGATGTAATGGAAAGTGTACACAACTGGATATCGGAAGACTGAGTTCTGGGTCCAGGCTGGGACTCACTCAGAGTCACGAAACCTCATTCATGTCTCTCAAATGTCTCCCTCTCTGATACCCTACCTACATTAGCAACCCCAGCTCCTCCTATCCCTTACCTGGCTTACCTTTTCCTCATAGACTTCTCACTTATTTATTGTGTGTCTCCCCCAGTAGAATATAAACTCCATAAGAATAAAGACTTTTTTGCTTACATCTTTGCTTTTGTTTTTAACTGCTGTGTTCCTGGCACAAAACAGGCACTCAATAAACATATACTGAATACATTAGAATAAATGAACTTTCTTATCTGTAAAATGGGGTTAACATATTTGCCAATAGTGCTACTTGAGCAGCAACTGAGATGTGGACAATAAAGTCTTTTATAAATTATAAGTCTAAATAGAAAAGTAAGAGTTATTACGGTGTTAGGCCTTTACACTGAATCACAAGTAACATGTTCATGATGGCAATTTATTGTTTTGAAGTAGAATGCAACTCCTTCAACGCTGGCTCTGTTGGGGGAACTTGGTCTTAAAGAGCCATTGCTCTGCCCTGTGCTTTCCAGGAGATTCTTAGATGGAACCAGAGCAAGGCCTGATGGATTGTGCCAGGTCTGTCAGTCTCCTACATGTGGGCAAAGGTCTGACTCTTTTCTTTTGGAAAGAGGGAAGAGGGTGGAGAGAGAAGGAGAGAGTCCAAGAGACAGAAAGACACAGAGATACACAGACAACCAGAGAGAGTCAGAGAGGAACAGAGTGAGACCAGGACAGGCTCGTAGTCACTTTTCCTTCTTCAAATATGAAGAGAATAGTAAAATCCTTAAAACGTAGAGTTAGATAAAAGAAAATAGATGAAGTAAAGAAATAATATATTATTTGAAACTAGAAAGCTCATTGAAATAATGACTCACAGAACTCTTAATTACTGTCTTGAACACTAACTGGGTATGCCAGGTGGCACACTAACTGCTTTACGTGTCTTATCTCCTAGAGCTCTCACAGTGACCCTTGAGATAGGTATTAATTGCCATGCTTACCTGGCAAGAGAGGAAACTGAGGCTTTGAGAGGATACATGACTTGCCCAAAGTCACATGGCTAGTAAATGGAAGGCTAAACTTAGATCTTAATTCCTATGTCACCCAAGGAGAGAGTTAAAAAATTGGTAAGTGCAAAACAATGGGAAACAAAACAAAACAGAAAAACACATACCAGGATTGGTAAGATTGTAAAATGGTGCAATCACCATGGAAAACAGTATGGCGGTTCCTCAGAAAGTTAAAAATAGAGCTACCATATGGTCCAGAATCTTACTTCTGGGTACATATCCAAAAGACCTGAAAGCAGGGTCTCGAAGAGATATTTGCACACTCACGTTCATAACAACACTATTCACAATAGCTAAGAGGTGGAAGCAACTGAAACATCCATTGATGGATGAATGGATAAACAAAATTTGGTAAATACATACCGTGGAACTTTATTCAGCTTTAAAAAGAAGGAAATCCTGTCACATGCTACAACATGGATGAACTTAGAGGATATTATGATAAATGAAATAAACCAGTCACAAAAAGACAAATACTGTATGACTCCACTTATATGAGGTACCTAGAATAGTCTAATTCATGGAGACAAAAAAGTAGAATGGTGGTTGCCAGGGGCTGGGGGAAAGGGATAATAGAGAGTTATTGTTTAATCGGTATGGAGTTTTAGATTTGCAGGATGAAAGAGTTATCCAGGTCAGTTTCACAACAATGTTAACATACTTAACACTACTGAACTGTACACTTAAAATGGTTAAGATGGTAAATTTTATATCATGTGTTTTTTACCATAATAAAAAGAAACCCCACATATGCTAACTGTCTACCCAACCCTCAGCTATTTGATATGTAGAAAAAAGAAAGGTTTTTCATTGCAAGAATACTAAAGCAGAAGTTAGAAACATTAACAGATTCATTGATTATTCAAGTCACACTGTTACTTAAAACTAGTTTCTTACCCCAGAGGCAGTGTTCCAACGACATCCACATTGTACGCTTCATGCAAGCCAAACCCAGCTGAAATGCCAGTTCCCATTACCACCTAAAACAGACACAAATCAAAATGTTCTTGTAAATGAAAATCCAAATGCCGCAAAAATTAGCTGCAATTCGTTAGCCAAGCCAAATCTATTTTCACATTAACTTTCAGTTTTAAAAAGAAGAATCATATTATAGTTAGCTTCCAGCAATTCTAACTTCTCCTAATGACTCTACTCACAAAATTAAAATGGACTCGACAGTTTCCCTGTGGCCTGGGATTCTTTTCTCCTTATTTTGGTCTGTTCCATGCTGAGGTGTTTGGCTAGTTGACTGCAAACAGAAGAGGCCATAAAACCTTTCAGGAGTTGGCTTTGCCTTTGGGGCAGGTAAAGTGAGTCTCTGGTCAAGGTGTCACTGAAATGTGTATTGTGAGGGTGGCACAGTGACAGCATCTCATTAAAAAATGTATGTTTGGATCTACGATACTCCTGCTGACCCTCTTCCCAGGAAGCACCAGGTGTGACGAGAGCACCCTACCCGTGTCTTCTCCCATTTCAGTCAGGGTCAGAGTAAAAGCGCCCATCACACAGATGTGTCATTGTACCCAAGGCTTCCTGGGTTGTCAGGGCATAGGTTCAGGTGACATGTACAGTACAACGCTTAGTGAGCTACAAGAAGAGAAAAATAACAGAAGGAAGGATAGCAATTTTCTTTGTCCTGAAGAACTAACGCTATCAAACTTTCTGACTGGATTATCCAGGAGAGAAGGAATTGGGGCTGGTCAAAGAAGGGAGCCAGCCCCTCACAGTGGTGGCTGCTGTCGGGAAGCCCTAATAAGGCAAGTTTGTTATCAGACAAAGCAGCCTAAGAGACCAAGGGCATGGGTGCTGCCAGCCCCTTTGATGAAATGTCCCTTTTTGCTGGTTGCAGTTACATTTGTCACCCATAATTGTATTTGTTGTGCATATCAAACTGGGGGAGTGCCCCGAATATTTCAAAGCCACAGGATAAATATGGTCAAGTTCCCGGAGCACCAACTTTACGCAGTGGCAAATCGTTTAAACCGCTGCTTTCCTAGCAACACAAACAGATGTGTTATAAAATAGAATGCAACACTCAAAAACATTTTTATGGTAAAAAAAGAAATTTTATGTTTCAAGAGAGTCATGAAGACTCTGTCCCAAATTTTCCATTATGACTTTCTATCCCTTGCTCGGAGGAGAACTTAGGTGAGAAGTTAAAAAGCACTGGTTTACTGTAATTACAGTGATAGAATTCTGGAGAGCCATTGCCCTGGGAAACACGAGGAATCTTTAAAGGGAATCTGGAAAATTGACAGTTAGGAACCCAAGCCAGGAATGGCACTCTTTTACTTGATAATCAGGGCTTGCCCATCTCCTTTGCCACGCAGAGGGACTGAGACCCTCTGGTTGGACTCCTGGACGGAATGAACAGGAACTCTGTGCCCAATCCTAAAGAGAGAAGAGGCTTTGAAACTGCTCGAGGCCATCCTGCGGCTGGAGACAAGACCAAAGCGAGGGAAAGGATCAAAGGCATTGGCTTCCCCGTGAGCTGGAATACCAGCCAGTTGTTTTAGTGGCTGAAACTTTGGGCTAAATTTGGATCAGACACCTATACTTTTTATTTCTTATCCTTCTGGATCCCAAACTATGCACCAAGGTGCCCAGGGTGTCGGGGAACCAGGACCCTGTGGAATACGACTTTCAAGGGAAACATATAACATCTGTCAGACACTGTGCAAACTTCTAATCTGAGGTGGTTCACCGTTTCAATATCAGTTCCTACTGCATTCCTTTCGGTCACATTATATCTTTGCAAAGCTGGGCGTTCAGTGGTTGCTGTGATAAAAAGCAGGCATCACGCAAAATCAAAGTGAAGAGGAAATGAGGGTAGCAGTGTCCGTCAGATTCCAAGGTGTGAGTTGTGAAGTGCCCACCAGCCGCACACATCCCATTAATAAATAATCCTGGTTATTTAAGGACATAATAAATATATATTTTATTTCAATTTATGTGCATTATTTTTACAAACAGTCGTTAGGCATAAATACTGGGGTGCCAAAAAAATGTATACAAGTGGACACTGGTCAATGCTGCTCAAGCAGTAGTTGGCCATCATCAAAAGTGTCTGGATGCTGATGGGAACCACTTTGAGCACCTCTTGTAATTGCAGAAGTCAAACATGACTTGTATTCATCTTTTGTTATCGGTATATATTGAGTATTACAATTTTAATACAGTATTCCTTTCTTAAAATGTGCATACATGTTTTTGGCACCCTCTGTATGTATTAAGTTGTTTAGACCTAACCACCCAATAAATGAATGGTAGGTATTTCTTTTGGTCTAGGAGTACCAGGAATCAAGAAAATATGGGAAGCTTTGTCTTTTCAAAATTGAAACAGCTTCATTTGTTTTTCAGGTTATTAAAATTATATGTGTTCATTATAGAACAGTTAGACAATAAAAACACGGAGGAAGAAAAAGCTTCCCTAATCCCATCACTCACAGATAATTCATGTTAAAATATTTATGGACAGTCTTCACCTATATTTTAAAAGTCCTTCATGTCTACGCTCTAATGCTTTTTCTTTTCTGTCAGTGTATTTGTAAAAGTTCCCCTCGGCAAATTCTAACCTTCTCTTGGCTGAACAGAAAAAAAAGGTCGAATTCCCTGTCCGTCTCTAATCCCGCACAGAAATAGCTGAACGTTGACTTACCGCAAAGAACTCTAAAGGAATGGGTGCCGGCAATTTCTCTTTAAATCTCTCATTAAACTCCTTGCCACCCAACAGCAAACCAAAAACCATCAGCCCGACGCCTAGGGAACACACGTTGAGGTTTTTAACATTCTGCAACACAGCAACTGTACTCTGTAACACAGTGAACATTGGGTGTTTACATGAAGCAATAGCCCCTGAATAGACAGAGACACTAGTGCACTCACTCACACCAGCCATGCCATCACTGGACATTTCTAGTTAGAAACTCTCAGGCTGAAATCTCCCTTTGTAGCTTCCACCAACTGGGAGAAACTGTACCCACTCCCACAACTTGGAAGTTGTAATTCGTATCCAGCAGGCTCATAGTATTCTTTGAGGTGCTAATGTGGCCATGTAGTATGATCACATTCAGAAAAGTAATCCTTATACAGAGTCCTCAGCATTAGGACAGGATTAAGGGTTGGTATCAGCAAAATATTCCAAAGGTAAACACACAGAAAAGCTTTTAGGAGCTGAAAGAGGGCGAAGTCATTGCTAGCAGATGAAAGAGGAATCAGGTGGGCTTTGAAGGCAACAAAGTGCTGAAGTTTGGAAAAATACCCAGAAAACCCATTTCATTTTATCCTAGGGTTACAGTCTCAGCACCCCAAACCCAGTCAACACTCCTCTGGCCCCTGGGAAAGTAGGGTACCACTGAGCCCAGGCTACACACCTGCCTAGTAATGCCTGGAGTATCCCCGGGTGCTCATCTCTTCTACTATCTGTGTGACAAGGCATTTAGGGAAATCTCAGAGGAAGAAGCATGTTACCAGCTTCTCTGGGAAATGAAGAACTTGGTTATTTAGGGAATGTTCCTACAGTTTGATTCCATTCTAATCCATCAAAGGCTCACTTTAAACATCACTTCCTCAAAGTGACTTTCCTAGGCCCCTAATCTAAAGGTCTCCCTATTCGACTTTCATAGCAGCCTGTGCCTTTTCTTCATCTCACTGAACACAATTTGTAATTAGTTATATATTTATGCAATTGGTGGTTTACTGTCTGTCTTCCCATTGGACTGTAGGTTCCAGGAGGGCAAGTGCCATTATCAGTTGGCTCACTGCTGTGCCTGGCACATAAATACCTCCAAAGGCTATAGGTCTTTTCGTCCGAGAATAGCTTTAGGAGCATCTCAAGAGTTTTAATATGTAATACTTTAACTGTCATTTGTTTCTAATTATTACGTAATTTCCTTTATCAATGGGTAATTTAGTATTAGTTTTTTCGTTTCTAAACATATGGAAATTTTAAAGTTATATTTGGTTATTGATTGCTAATTATACTGCACTGTGAGAAAAATGTTAAATTTTTAGAATTTGTAATCCGTTTTACATGTAAGTTTCAACACGCTTGGTTATACCATTATTCCCTATGTGCTCACAAATAATTTACATTTTCTCTGAGTTGGGTACAAAGGTCTATATATACCTTATTAAACTGGTTAATTGTTAAGTCTTTTATAGACTAACTTATTTTTTTACCTACTTAAGTAAGCAGTTTTTGAGAGAGACAGGTTCTCCCATAATGCCCTTAAATTGTTTGTTAGTTCCCAAAGAGAATATAATTTGGTCTTCAAAAAAGCTGTCTCTTCAGCTAATTAGGGAGAAGGTGTAGTCACCAAATAAAAACATAACAAAAAAATTCCCTGCAAGGTAGGCAGCAGTATCACATATTAACAAAATGGAACTTTAAGATTTAATTCCTTTTCTAGTGCTCTTTTCAGAGAAACCTTAGAATAATCAAATCTTTTCCATCTTATTGAAATTCTTGGAAAAAAGAAAAGTGAGACTTGAAGGTTAAAGAGATCCAGAAGAGAAGGAGGGAAAACAAAGAAGGAAAAACTCACGCCGGTGAGTTGCTTACTTACATACACCACTGAAAAGATCCCACTGTACCGCTTTGTTTTAACTCCAAACAGGTATTTTAACATGGAGGTGAAGACATGCACGGCCGCTGCAGTGGTAAACCCGCGCACCAGGGGCTCTGTGAGGTATATGGCCACAAATCCAAACCTACAGACACCTAGGCAGAACTTTTTTTTTTTTTTTTTTTTTTTTAATGACAAAGAAACAAATAAGTCACATGATAGATCAGGAAGTTAAAACCAACAGAAAACATACAACAGTTCTTTCTGGACCACTTTCTGACACTACATACTTGGACCTGCAGCAGCTAAATAGCTAATACGTCACAGGTTGTACAGAAAACAATGGAAGGTTTGGAGTGCCAAAGAGCAATGGGCACACTTGTACTTTCCCTGTCCCTCAGAACCAGGACACGTTTAGTCAAGGTCACTTCCTGTTCCTTCCGAGCAGATACGAGATGCCCTCTTCCCATAACTAACCAATCCTGCTTCAAGCTTTTCTTGCTTTTGGAATCTCTAAAACCACATGAAGCTTGATAGTTCCTAACAAATATCAATTTCAGTGAACGCATGCAGTCATCCCGGGGTTGCTGAGAGCTATGAATCCTGAGCTCCGGATTTTTGCAGACTGACACTGCCCACCATGTAGACCAGCCAAGCGTGCTCAATAGATAATTATGAAATGAACACATGAGAGCCCATTTCCCGCTCTGTGGGTCTTACCTGAATGATTCCTGCAAGCAAGGTCACAGACATGGCAACTTTCACTCTCAAGGCATCTCTAAATTCCGTACCATTGGTCGCATTTACTCCTCCGGGAACGGCTATATCATCTGGTACTAATCGAACAGCCACACCACCAATCATCAGGCTAATAACAGCAAACGGACCTGAAATGATGAAGCATTAATCATGGAAACAATTTTCAGTGTATGACCTGATTGTTGCCAGCACGCTAGGAGACACAGGTGAAGTCAATAAATCATCACTGAACTAAAACTGCACGTCTCTCCTTAAACGTTAGAGCTTTGCTCCTGGTTTATGTGTAAGATGTGTGTGAGCAGACTGTAGTCCCCAAAAATGACTATGATGGTATCTTCCCACACACTTTTCTAAAACCTTGACATTTCCCCACTAGGAGGGAGTTAATTCCTGTCTCTTTGAATATGGGTGGACTTGTGACCTGCTACTAACCAAAAGAATGCAGAAGAGGTGACTTCTGGGCTAGATAACAGAAGGTGACTAGCTTCCACCCGAGAGCTGTAATGCTTGCTTGTGTTGGAGCCCAGAGTAGAAAAAGCTCCAATTAGGACCACATGGAGAGAAGGGAGAGGGAAGAAGGGAGCAAGGAGGGCGACAGAGAAGAGGGAGAGGTGAGAGAGAGTGGAGGAGAGAGGAAGAGGAAACGAGAGAGGTTCAAGCTTCTTGCAGCTGCTCTAGCCCCAGCTCCCATCTGATTCTCAACTGCAGGAGAGACCCTGAGCCAGAACTGCCCACTTGAGCCCCTCCCAAATCCTGTCCCACAGGAACTGTGAGAGATAATGAAATGATTGTTGTTTTAAGCTGCTAAATTTGGGGGGTATTTGTTACCGAGCAATGGACATCTGAAACATTATGCGTGTGTGTGCTGGTGGCAGCCTCACGCAGCACCAGCACAATTATGAAATCCATATAAATCTGATTTTAAATACATTAAAGAGAAACTATGTGCAATTCAGAGCCTAAAATCAGATGAAATGCAATAACAGCATAGTAATTAGGAACTTGCAGTACCACTAATAAAGCAAACAAACAAGAAAACCAGATGTAAGCAAATTGTATTATGAACTGAAGCACTTATTTCAACAACTGCTCTTTTTAGAAAAGAAAATTGTCTTTTTTCATTATGTCAAGGTTATAAGAAAGCTATTAGTTCTAGAAATATTGGGAGGAGTGTATTTTTTTTAAAGCACCTATTGGGTGTGCAGTTATTAAGCAGATATTCCAATAACAAACATTTCTTTGACACATTGCAAAGCTTAGAAATCCAAAAGGAAAGGTACTAAAATATCACGCATAAGCTTTTACCTATGGATATGTGTCTGGAGGTTCCAAAAAAGCAATACATGATAACAGGGTAAAACGAAGAGTACAGGCCAAACACAGGAGGGACAGCCGCCAGCATTGCAAAGGCTAAACCTGTGGGATTAAAAACCACACAGAATAGGGAGATCATTAGGAAACAGGTTTATGTATCTCTGATGAACAAGCGAAAACCATGTTAATTTAAGCTGATGTGTCTTTTTTGGGGGGTGATTTTGGTGTCTCACCCTTACCATCAAGGCTCGCTGCCTCCCATCGCCAGTATTTAGTGAGCATTTACAGTGTACTAGGGACAACAGAGCATGCAAGAAAACATTATCCTTGCTCTTGAGGAGCTTACATTCTAAAAGGAAAAAAATACACCTCTTTTAAAATGGTATTTTTGTTTTGTGTTTTCTGCAAGGAACTGAGGAAATAGTCTGGTGGGTAAACTTTGGATATAACTTAGCCCATCATTATTTAAAGAAGAGAGGGAGAGGAAGGATTTTAAAGGCAGGCAAAGAGGAAGGATTTTAAAAGCAGGCAAAGAGGAGGGATTTTAAAGGTAGGGTTTAATGGGAAATAACAATCTCATCAACCACGGAGATTTGCTGCAGTAAGATGAGGAAAATAGTCTGTGGGATGCAGGCAAAGAAGCAGGGTACCCTTAGACATTGAGCGGAGCCAGAAAGATCATGCAGCCTTTTTTCCAAGTACACGGTCACCAAGTAGGAATGGTTGGTAACAAAACAGAAAGCTAAAAAATGGTAATCCTGTGCACTTGACAAACAGAAAGAATAGAGATCAATGCTGAAGGCAGGCTATAGGAGTATCAAGAAATTCTTAAAAACCAAAGTGATTTGGGAGCACAAAACTTTTAGTTACTGCTACCCAATGTCATGACGGGCCGAGAACATCATGGCTTTTGAAGTTAGAAAATGCCATATACTAAACATTTGGATGAAACACATTCCTTTTTACCAATCAATCCCCCTGCCTCTGAAGAAAAACCCCACCTTTTTTGTCAGGGGGTTGTGGGGGCGCAGTATGGGATGTGGTTGGGAACAGTAGTATTTATATTAGCAGTGTTTTGTTCTGATAAACTTTGTATTTAAACTTGGTAAAAGCCTATTAGCTGCCAAGAGGGAATAAAGAATAAATTTCCAAAAATGTACAATTTCCTTGAGAGAAGTTTCAGAACCAAGACTAATTCACATGAAAAGCTGTAGAGAAAGTAGTGGAAAAGTCCATTCACAAAACTTTTATTCCATTTACATGAATTTAATACACATTCTTAACAATTATGCTTAGATTGTTTATGAAAATTTCATAAGACATTAAACAAAGCTAGCCATCATCTCAAGTTATTTCCGTTAACTATTTTTACAGCACATGCATGTTAGGCAAGTATAAAAAAAAAATCACAAAAGCAAAAAATACCTTAAAAACGTTAAATACACAGGTTTTTTGTTTTACTGCCGTGCTTGATCCCCATGAAGTCATGGATACCAAGTAATTCATTTTACTGCATCTTTATTTGTCCATTGGTTCTTAGGTTGCCTAAAGCATTTAAATACAAATACAACAAGTGTGGCAAAAACAATGACAGCAAACAGCAGGTAACTTTACAAATAATGGAATGTGAACGTTTCTGCCCTTCTCCAGAGTAAATTGGGTCGCGACTAAAGGACACTTCTGCAGCTGTAGTCAATGGTGTGCACACTGGACTGAGTGTTCCACAGACACACACGGTTCGACATGTGCCATCCATGGGATATCCATCCTAGCTATGGCTTTGTAAGTGCCCCAAACCCTTTTTTGTTTTTTTTTTTAAAGGAGGGCGCAGCTCACAGTGGCCCATGCGGGGATTGAACCGGCAACCTTGGTGTGATTAGCACCACGCTCCAACCAAATGAGCCATCGGGCCACCCAACCCCAAACGTTAAGGAACGCACAATAACTACACCTGTGACGGGAACCAATGATCCCTTTTGTTCCCCACCAGGACAAACCAATATGTAGGCAGTCTTCTGCGCTTAGTCCTGGAAACAGTTTTAACACTGGCCCTTGTGAAGTTCAATGTACCAAAAGCACTATGTTAAACATTTATAACTTGTATAAACATTCTATATCTGCATACTGGCCACCTCAAGATGGAAACACGTAACTCCCTAAATGTTAACTGGCTCTACTACCCCAACATTAAACACAAAAAACACATGGGAAATATAGAAATTCAAATAGAAGTAACATAATTCTGTCATAAATTGTGTAAAAAAAAAAACCTATTTGTGGGACAGCATGGAGGACACATGTCTGCTGTGTAAATTTTAGAATGAGACAGACACAAGTTGGAAGGCTGGTTGACTTTCTCCTTCTTTGCTGCTTCTGCTTCATCTCCTTGGGTATCTGAGGTCCACAATGTCGTCTCTCAGTATTTGCATTACCAGCATGCTGGCTTTGTATGACTCTTTACTTAATGTGCCAAGTTCAGCAAGGACTTCATCAAAAGCTGTCTTTGCAACAGAACAGGCTTTCTCGGGAGAATTCAGAACCTCCTAATAGAACACAGAGAAGTTAAGGGCCAGACCCAACCTGATAGGGTGTGTTGGTTGCATTTCCTTTTTGATGATTGAAAAGCTTCTGTCCACAATCCTTTTCTTGTCATCACCAGCAGTAACCTCAGCCAAGTAACGGCAGTAGTCTCCTGTCATTTTCAAGCAGAAGACTTTGTTCTTTGCTTGTGAAGCATGGAGGATGAAGAACCTTTCCAAGAGAGACAGTACATCATTGCAGATACCTCTTAGCTCGGTCTCAGTTTTCTCTCTGTAGTCTCAAGCCATCTGCTGTTTTTACTCAGCACCTTCCGATTCTGCTCAATACTTGAGACCACCCTCCAAGATGACCTATGGGCTCCTACAACATTTTTATAAGCAACTGAGGGATGATTCCTCTCCTCGTTAGGTAATTCAGCTTCTTGCTCAGTTACAGACTTCTTGCACACCATGCCATCATATGGCTCAGCCTGCTCGGCCAGTGTGGCCTTCTGCGCCAGCTCATTTTTATCCATGACGGGATGTTCTGTGTCCCTAGTGGGGGGCGGCGGACAGATGGGGCTCAGTAGTGTCTGCATCTCGTTGCTCACAGGTTACAGCCGCTTTGCAGACACGGGGTTTCCTCCAATTAAACCCCAGCAGCAGGGGCGCCACACGCAAGGTGACGTCATACACTGCTGGCTCCCGGATCGCGACCTAACCTCTTGCGTCTTAACTTTCCCGCCCTTCCACCGCAATCCTATTTGTAACCCCACATTTATACTTTGACAGTCCGGGCTGACATAGTTTCCCTTGTCATCTCCTCTTTGCCAGGGCGTAAATTTTTTTCTGCTTTATTTTTTCCCAATTTAGATAAGGGCAGAAAGTTTTCCTTGACTGGCACAGTTGTAATCTGGTGTTGATGCCCGAGTGCTGGGTGTTTTTCTAATGGGTTGTTTTCGTGTGTTCTTTGGAGAATAAGGAACTCCCACTGTACCATTCCCTGGCCAATGTAATGCCCACTCCCCTGAGCTCTCCCAGGTTCCAGGTTCGTCAGTCCAATTTGACTGAGTGTCAGTTTAACTTCTGTTTCCCATATCAGATGCTGAACCTCTGCCTCTTCGTGCCCTCACTCTGCCTTTGTTTGAATCTGTCCCTTTCTCTATCCTTGGGGTGTTGGTGCCAAAATGGCTGTGGAGAACTATCCTACACCTGGTTTAAGGCTTTTCTTCTATAGACTTAATAGATTTGGTAGATCAACGACTTGGAAAATTTAAAACTCAACTAATTTATCATTAGGGGATATTTTTTTTTTTGGCAAATGGACCATTTTGTAATTAATTTAGGGGAAAATTTGGCCAGCTGACCTCCGGACTGTTGGAGCCACTCTCACCACTGCCTATACTGAGTCACTGTCACCTCTCACTGGTGTCCCCACACTCATTCTGGTGCCTCTCCCACCCACCAAGTCCGTTCCCCACACGGCAGTCTCAGTGACCTCTTACAAAGAAAATCCAAGTGAAAAGCACGCTGATGGCTCATACAGCACTCAGAATGCATCTAGTGGCTACCAAAGCTAGGCAGACTTGCCCTGGCCCCTCCCGGCCACTGGGCCCTCGCTCCCCACACACCCAGCACACTGCCTTCCTGTGAATACTTCAAACCAAGTCTTCAAACAACCAATTCTTTTCCTGCTACATGCCTTCACATATGCTATTCCTTCTGCTTGAAATGCATTTCCTCTCATTCTTTACCTGCCTCCTACTCATCCTTCAGGTGTCAGCTCAAAACTCACTTCCTTAAAGAGGTATTTGTGACTTACCTTCTTAAATTAGGTCTCTGTGGGAGTATCTCCCGTACCTGCAGCTGTAGTCAACTAAATAATAAAACTATTATTTTAATAGATGAAATCCTTAATGTATTTTCTGTGTTTTCCTTCATAGTGTTTAACATCATTTGTAATGCAAACTTTGTATGTGTTTTTATTTGCTTCATGTCTTTATTCCTGATTGGAGTATTAGTTTCATGAGGACAGGGAGGGCCAGGCAGATGCTTGACCTACAAGTGTGAATGATGAACAAATGAATGAGATTTTCCTAAATTCTTATATCACATATACAGATCACACAAGTGCAGAGGAATTCAGTGCTTCATAGTCCCTTGTAACGAGAATATAACTCAGAGTCAAGAACCTGAAGACAACAACCACAGCAGCATGTTCACTGAGTAACTCATTAACCCAGCCAGTTCCTAACTGTACCTATTTGTAAAACAGTACCACCATGTTCTACGTCTACTATCTCTAGGGCTTTTAAAGGGTTACATGTTTCTAAAGAATTCCTTTAGACAGCAAAAAGTTACTAGAATGATATGATAAAAGCTATGAATGTGCAATCATGATGAAGTTAAACAGAAAAATGGTCAAGCGATTATTTGAGGAGATGGTAGTAGGGAAAACGAAAAACAAATAAATGTATTCTACTCACCTTGAGGAAGCTGAAGCACTCCTGTGCTTATGCCTGAGACCAAGTCACCCAGCACATACTCCTTGAAATTGTACGCTGGCAACCACTTAGTTATGGGTAAGAACATATAAATGATATTTCTTATTTTCTTAGGAGTACATCTGGGAGGACAAAGACAGACAGAGGTAAAATGAGGAACATTTCTGTAGAATTCAGACCAAGGTATTTTCCCTTATATTCTGGAGCGAATAAGGAAAAAAATCACCATTGGTGCTGAAGATAACCGTTTCACACTGCAGAGATTGAGGCAAGAAGACCTGCTTCTTGCAGAACTATTTTTTTGATGGAAACATCTCACTTGGCTCCATAATAATGTTCTACAACTGACCATGAAAAATAAGAAAACAATTAGCTTCAAAAAAATTGATGTAGCCCAGAAACTATTATTTTAATAAATGAAATCCTTAATGTATTTTCTGTGTTGGTAGAAAAACAGAGTAAGGGAATTATTTACTGATTGAATTAATTTTTGAACGTGGAACCACTGACTAGCATCTGTCCATTTAGTTTCCTCCCTCTTTATAAAAAAGGAAATTTATACAAGTATTCTGAGGTTTATTTACATGTGTCCATTGCTTTAGGGGCTTTGATCAGGTAATCTCAAAACACCCTGCGCCACGGAGTATAGTACCAGAGTCTATGCCTGGGTGTCTTAGTTCAGTGGAACACCATGCTGATAAAACCAAGGCCTTGCATTTAATCCCTATATGGTTCAGTTAACTTTGACACATAGATATGTTCTGGGCCTGGCCCAGTGCTTTTGCCAGACTATGCAAATAATCAAAAACATCACCAAGTAAGAGTATAGACAGATGAGTTCCATTGCCATTATGACAGCCTTAAGTCCTCCTGGTGACAAGGAAGCAATTTACTTCATTCAAAAATAATACGTTATTGCAGAATGCATGGTATTTTATACAGCGTCTTTAGTGATTAAGAATATCTGGTAATTAGATGAAGGAAGATATTGGAAGCAACATGTGAGGCAACTATGGCAAAAGCAATGAATTTGAGTGAAAAAACTAGATTTGATAACCTTGTTTAGGAAATTGAGATATTAATAATAGCTACACTTATATAGTGCTTAACGCCTAGTATGCCTAATCCCCAGTAACTCTATGATGTAAATATGGTTATTATCCCCATTTTACAAAGCAGGCAACTCAAGCGCAGAGTGGGTGGTGGTTGGGACTAGGATTAAAACTCAGATGGTCTAACTCTAATGTATACATTTTTAACTTGTCCTGATGATCATGCCTTGAGCATAGGGCTACTGGGAAGCTTAAATGAACACAGAACACAGAAAGTGTGGTCTCAAAAGTTTAGGAGGCAGCAATCAGATGGTTTGATGTTGAAGTTTGGGAACTATCAATGGAACACATGTATTAACATTCCCAGGCCTGCAACATGACTGTGTATGTGTCTCCAAAATTAAGAGTCATAGGGCACTGAGGATCTTTGACTGCTGAGGTTGGGGGCTTAGATTCAAGGTGTTACAAATGGGGTAGAAGTCAAGGGTAGAAAAAAGGGGAGAGTAGTTGGAACATTCCTGTACATTCCTGAGAAATAAAGAAAGAGGTGGATATTTCAAAGGTGGTGAAGAATTGGAAAGTGGGTTATTTATATAAGCCTTTACACACAATAGGGCATAGCAGGTATTTAATAAATATGGTGAAATACAGAATGAAGCTGATGTTCAATCAAATATCTAATATGACTGAAACTTAGGGAAAGCTTTGCAAATCATGAGCGCTCACCCCATTTTTTCTCCATTTCATCAGATTTTCCTTATACATTTAACCTTGTTTCTTTCATAACTGAATGACAGAATAAAGGAAATGAATTAAAACACAACGTACGTGAATGCCTGTTTCAGCTTATCCCCAATGGAATCCGAAATCTTGTCCTTCTTGTGCAGTCTTTCCTGGAGGACTAGATGACTAAAGATAGGCCTTTCCACATAGTACCTCTCAGTTGCTGCAAGGATTTCAGTTTCTTCAGCATGATCCATAGTACCCTGAAATTATTCATCAACAGCAGGAGACAAGCATTTCCTGAGTACTGAAGGAGAAAACAAAAACTGTATTTCAGATGTAAAAATCCAGCTGATGACTAAGCATCTCTGTTCCTAAGCATTTCTTCCCTGTGGTATTCTAAGTTCTTCTGAGGACTTCTTGATCTTTGGACACCCAGAGCACCTAACAGAGTGATCTGTACATAGTAGGCACCAATAAATAAATGAAATCAGAATCGATAAAAGTCAAATTCCCTCCCAGGACAATAAGTGGGTAATGCGTATACTTTTAACAAAAACTCCTATTAAATTAAATGGCTAGAGGCAGGCTCCACACAGGAACAATGGTGGCTGTCCCTCCAGCCCTCGCTCCGCAGCCACACAACTCAAATCTCTCATCGTATGTCTCTGGCACCTTTCAAGTTGCTGCCCCTCCACTGGAGCCCAGGAATGACAGGTGAGAAGCTGCAGGTGATTCAGGTGGAGAAAGCAGTGTCAGTTGCAGCCGGGGAGACTGCTACTCTGCCCTGCACTCTGACCAACATGCTCCCTGTGAGGCCCACACAGTGGTTTAGGGGGATATGGCCAGGCTGGGAGTTAATCTACAGGTTCAAAGGAAGTTAAGGGAACCTGGTTTCCCCTAGTAAAAAATGTTGCAGACACCACAAGGAGAAACAACACAGACCTTTACATCACCCCAGCAGACACTGTGTGAACTTCCAGAGAGGAGACCCTGATAATGTGGAGGTTAAGTCTGGACCAGGTACTTAGCTCACTGAGTTTGTCATTGAGTGACAAACTCTCTCCCCCTATGGTATTGGGCCCCATGGTGAGGGCCCCGCCTGGGCAGTGAACTTCACCTGCGAGTCCCATGGGTTCTCCCCCAGAAACATCATCCTGAAATGGTTCAAAGATGAGAATGAGCTTCCAGCCTCCCAGACCACTGTGGACCCAGAAGGAAATGGCGCTTCCTATAGCATCTCTAGCACAGCCAGGGGAGTGCTGGCCCAAAGGAATGTTTGCTCCAAGGTCATCTGTGAGGTGGACCATGTCACCCTGTGGGAGAGTGGGGGTGGGGTCTGCTCTTCATGGGACCGCCAACTTGTCTGAGACCATCTGAGTTCCACCCACCTTGGAGGTTACCCGACACCTTGTGTCAGGGAACCTGGTGAAGGTTGTCACCTGCCAGGTGAAGTGCTACCCTTGACACCTACATCTGACCTGCCTGGAACATGGAAACATGTCCCAAACAGAAACAACTTCAATCCTCATAAAGAACAAGGACGGAGCCTTTAATTGGACGAGCTGGTTCCTGGTGTTTTCATCTGCCCGCAGGGAGGACGTAGTGCTCACCTGCCAGGTGGAGCATGATGGGCAGCCATCTGTCACCAGAAACCTTACCCTGGAGGCCTCTGTCCACCAGAAGGACTAGGCCCAGGTCCAGGCCCAAGACCATGTCCGTCTCCTCCTCTTCTCCTAGGCCTCCAGGTCCTGCTGGCCTTGGGTGTCTCTGCCATCTTTGTCCACAGGAAGCAGAGGGACTAACAGCAGGCCTCCTCACAGAGCACCAGGGACCACCAGACCACGCTGGGTCAGACTGGTCCCAGAGGCTCACACAGGCGCAGAAAGCAAACACACGGACTCCAACTAACCCCAAAGGGGGGCCTGAACCAAAATTGGCCTCTAGCTGGAGCCTTTGTACTGGGACTGGTCCTTGTGGGCAGTATTCAGAAGCAGGGTGCCTAGTGCACTTGGCCTGGCACCGAGATCTCACCTAATCGGACCTGCGACTTGGAATTCCTTTATACTTTCTCAACTTCCCCCATCCCTTACCTTCGATGACTTAGTTCCAAGATTCTCCAATCAAGACTCCTGAATTACAATGAATATGTAAATTTTTTCTTAAAAAAATTAATTCGATGGCTAAATATTGCAGTCAGTTATCTGGCTTTAGGTATATGTTAGGGGAAGAGTGAATCAAGTCAACACTGACCATTTATGTCAAAGAAACAGAAAAAGGGGCAAGATCAGTTCTTAAATTAACCCAAGATGTCTGAAGGCATATTAGTCTCCTTTCCAATTCTGTACTCGCATTTGATTACACCTTAAATTAATTTATGGTTCAGAGCTGAGGCTTATATATCTCCCTGAGGGAAGTCCCTGGTGACTTCTGTGAAAAGCTACAAGTTAAAAAATCAATGCAATATTATAATGTTGTTTTAAAGTTGATTATGTTGACATGTGTAAGACTATTAGGATGGCTGGTCTTTTTTTTATTACATTGTGAAAAGTATTTATATGAGTAAAACAAATAATGAATAAAAACCCAATAGTTCCTACACATGGAAATGTGTATAACAATGTTCACTGCATCCTTATGATAGTGAAAAATTGGAAAAAACCCAAATGTCTATCAATATGCAATAAAAAATAAATTTTGGTATGGTCAAAAATTGAATGCCTTGCAGTAGTTAAAATAAGGGAACTAAATCTATATGCATCATCATCAATAAATATCAAAACTTAATTTTTAATAAAAATGCAAGGCACAATAATTGCACTTTGAGGGTGCAATTATTCAAAGTTTAAAATCTTATGAAGCAATAATATATGCTGTTTATAGACACATATGTATGTAGTAAACATATAAAAGCATGCATGACAATGATAAATGCTAAGATCAGGATGCTGCTACCTTTGGAGAGCAGGGGAATGAGATTCAGAATAGATTGGGAGCTTCAACTCACCACATCTGCAACATTTCCATTGGTAAAAAATGAATTGGTACAAATAGAGCAAAATGTTAAGATTTGATTAAGCTGTGTGGTAAGTAAACTGGTGTTTGTTACGTGATTCTTTGTATTTGTGTGTATATTTGAACTGTATACCTTATAATAAAAAATTAACTTCACAACAACAACTAAAGCCAGTGTTCTCAACTGATGGAAGTTAACAGCAGAGGAGTTGGAGGATAGCATGAGTTAATGGGTGGGTGCCTACATGGTGACCACAGGGGTGTAGGGGTTTTCAATGATGGTCCATACAACTCCCTCATGGTGAAAAGTCAGGTTTTCACCAAACTGAAATTTCATTCACAGTGGTATCAGGTTCATGTGATCAACCACATGAATACCATGAAAAAATAAATACCTACGTTCCAGGAAACTGAAAATTCGAGAGTCTGGAATAAACAAGAATTCTAGCAGCAAACGTAACCAAGTACCAATAAGGATGATATAAAAACATTAGTCTGGAGAGAGAGGATTTTGTGGCAGAATCTGACAAATAAAGATTATATGTCTTTTGTTTGAGGCTAGCAGAGCTGGTTGGCCATCTCTCACCTAACTTTTTATGGCCACTCTAGGAACACATCAGAATATCCGAGAATAACTGGGCTGATGTATGTGAGTGGAGTTTGATATGAAGCAATGCTACCACTCTGCTTCCACCTGCCCCAGCTCCTCCAAACCTTAGCTGACAGTGTTGTAAAACTCTGTAATCCAGGAAATCTACCATGCTGCTCGAAGCTTTTGTGCCAGTGCAGAGTTCCATTCGCTCTGAGAAATACCATTTCTTTCCCCTCACTCTCCTTCCATTTTCCCCACACCCTTATCATTGTATCTTTCAAAAGCCTGGTTTTGTCCTCTGCTTCTCTGATGTCTCCCCTCACATCGAATCCCCCATGGACTCGGTCCACATTCACTACTTTGTATAATTTTCCATTTTTCTCCCACTGTGTTATAATGTTTGGTCTCCTCTTCTGGATTGTAAATTCCTCAAAGCAACACCATACCCCGAATCCCTAGGCTCTACCTCAATCCTTATCTTTTGGCAAGTGCTCATAACTGATGAATGAATGAAATCTTTGGATTGGTACCTCATAATTGTCAATAATGTATGCCAGACTTCCTTTCTGTTATTTCAGAGTATAGCACATTAAGTCTGTTTTAAACATTTTTACTGTATTGTTATTATTTTTCTGGACACCTCCTTGGTCTTCCTATTTTAGAAAGGTTATTTCTTCCTCCATTTAGCTCCTCAAAGAGAAAAAGACCAGGTACACCTGAGAGAACTCTAATAAGAATCAGAATGCTTTTTTGTTGTTGTTGCAAAAATACAGTTTTACCAAGGATTTTAACGTTATCACACATAAATTTACCCTGCTGTGAAGGGGATGAATTGTAATGACCATTATCCAAGGATGTTGTATCATCTACAATGCAGTGGTGACTAAATCTGGCCACTCACCACAATGGTCTAGGGAAGTTTTGTTTTGTTTTTTTAATGTAATTAAAATTTTTTTCAATTTGACATACAATATTGACATACAATATTACATCAGTTTCAGGTGTACAACATAGTGATTAGACATTTATATAACTTACGAAGTGATCACCCGATAAGTCTAGTACCCATCTGGCACATACATAGCTATTACAATATTACTGACCATATTCCGTATGCTGTACTTTACATTCCTATGACTGGTTTTATAACTGCCACAGGGAAGGTTTTACAGTAGTGGTGTTGGGGCCTCTCTCTGAACGTCCTGAATTAGAATTTCCATGGTGGGGCCTGAATAGTGGATATGCAGTCCATGTGGGTGTGGGCATGTGTTGTGTGTTGCTGTACCCCCGTGTGGCAGCCTTCTCTGAAGATTTCAGAGCAATGGAATCGGTTTACACTGAAGTGTAGCTGAGGAGATAAAACATTTCTAAAATATCAGACATCCTTATCCTTCTTCTCAAAAGTCCTTTGACATCCCTGACAGGAATTCCTAACCCTAATCCATTACTCTGACGGCCATTTGTCAATCCCTCATTTCTCCTTCTCCTAGAACCTCTTAAGATTCCTTCTACTTCACTAATCAGGGCAATTAGATGTACGTTTTAAAATTTCCCCGGGAAATTCAGAGGATCTGCTAGGTAGATATTTGACATATTTAAAAACACACACTGGCTTTCAGTTCTGCCTGAACCCAGAATCTCCTCGGGTGCTTTTAGAAAACGACAGTGCCTGGGCTCCACACCAGATCAATTAGAGCAGAGCCTCTGGGAGGGGCCAGAGAAACAGTTTTCATAAACATTCTAAGATGATCCTAATGAGTAAAGAACCACAGGTTTATAACCTAAGAGAGATAGAGAAATGCATACAAAAACATTATAAGAAAATCACAAAGGAGCATTTGAAACAAAAGACAATTATACACTTTCAGAAAATTAATAATGAGTCAGTGACATGATTAAAGCCAGATGAGATCGTTCTTAAAAAGTAATCATTATATGATATGCTATAGCATAATACAATATAACATAATAAACATACTATGATATAATGTCATATGCTTACTGAAAAGTACCTGAAATAAATTTCAAAGAGGAATTTGAAATATAAGGACATGATTTAGCAGTAAATATGGTTCTTTGAATTTGCCATTTTCATTTAGGTAGTTGGTCCTCAGTCCTGGCTGCATACTGGGCAGCTTTAACTAGTACTGATGCCTGACTCTACGGCCACGGATTCCAATTTCATTGGTTTGGGAGGCAGGCAGGATCGAGAGCTTTAAAGATCTCCACTGATTTAGGGGATGGCAGTGTAAACACCCCCACCCACCAACCTACCTAACTAAACAAAAAGAAAAAACTGACTAGGGTGTAAATAGGTTGTGTGTAATGCATTCACAATACTACTGTCTTTGCTTAGATGTATCTTTGAAATATTTAGTAAAATATTGCAAAAGAGAAAAATACCTAGCTTATTTTTTTTAAAAAAGATTTTATTGGGGAAGGGGAACAGGACATTATTGGGGAACAGTGTGTACTTCCAGGACTTTTTTTCCAAGTCAAGTTGTTGTCCTTTCAATCTTAGTTGTGGAGGGTGCAGCTCAGCTCCAGGTCCAGTTTCCATTTCTAGTTGCAGGGGGCACTGCCCACCGTCCCTTGCGGGAATAGAGGAATCGAACTGGCAACCTTGTGGTTGAGAGCCCACACTCTAACCAACAACTGACCCATCCGGGAAGCAGCTCAGCTCAAGGTGCCGTGTTCAATCTTAGTTGCAGGGTGTGGAGCCCACCATCCCTTGCGGGACTCAAGGAATTGAACTGGCAACCTTGTGGTTGAGAGCCCAGTAGCCCATGTGGGAATCAAACTGGCAGCCTTCGGAGTTAGGAGCCTGGAGCTCTAACGGTAGCTCTAACTGAGCCACCGGGCCGGCCCACTAGCTTATGTTTTATTCAAGCAAAGTCTTGTTTCTATTCTTATGTTGTCACAGCAAAAGGGAGCTGTGGGTGGGCAGTGG